>NC_045544.1:8087609-8707609 GCF_009769535.1 Thamnophis elegans
ACAGTCTGGGTCCTCATTTCACCCACCTCAGAAGGATGGAAGGCTGAGTCAACCCTGAGCCGGTGAGATTTGAACCGCTGAACTGCAGATAGCAGTCAGCTGAAGTGGCCTGCAGTACTGCACTCTACCCACTGCGCCACCTCAGCTCGGTATATATATAGCGAAATATTATATACATGTACAGGTATGATGACATAACAATGTTGATGTAATGACTGTAAGGTGTTGTAGAAGGGAAAAAATAATAATAAAAAAATCTGCTAAGGAAACCATCATTCTCCAGCAAAGGTTCTGTACTATGTAGTGGCCGGGTGAGAATGAAATCTTTGCAATGGCACCTAACACTCCACAGCATCTCACTCTATCTTGATGCTGCAGTTTGCTCCCATTTTAACAGATCTGTCACTGCTTTGTCTAATTTTCCTTATAATTTGATTCTTGTGGTTTATCATTTTCTTTTATCTCTCCTTATACACAACGCTGCTTTTGAATGAAGATAGCATATAACGCTCGTGACCCGACAAATGCGCGCACGACAAAAGCGCACCGACAAAACCACGGTAATAAAACCGCGATGTCATCAACGCGCCGACAACAGCGCGCCGACAACAGCGCGCCGACAGAAGCACGATTTAACTTAAGGTAAGGGTTAGGGTCAGAATTAGGGTTAGGCTTAGGGTTAGGCTTAGGGTTAGGGTTAGCGTTAGGTTTAGGGTTCGGGTTCGGGTTCGGGTTCGGGTTCGGGTTCGGGTTAGGGTTAGGGTTCGGGTTAGGGTCAGGGTCAGGGTTAGGGTTAGGGTTAGGGTTAGGGTTAGGTTTAGGGTTAGGTTTAGGGTTCGGATTAGGGTTAGGTTTAGGGTTAGGTTTAGGGTTTGGATTAGGGTTAGGGTTAGGTTTAGGGTTAGGGTTAGGGTTAGGGTTAGGGTTAAGGTTAGGGTTAGGGTTAGGGTTAGGGTTAGGGTTAGGGTTAGGGTTAGGGTTAGGGTTAGGGTTAGGGTTAGGGTTAGGGTTCGGGTTCGGGTTCGGGTTCGGGTTGGGGTTGGGGTTGGGGTTGGGGTTAGGGTTAGGGTTAGGGTTAGGGGTTAGGGTTAGGGTTAGGGTTAGGGTTAGGGTTCGGGTTCGGGTTCGGGTTCGGGTTCGGGTTAGGGTTAGGGTTAGGGTTAGGGTTAGGGTTAGGGTTAGGGTTCGGGTTCGGGTTCGGGTTCGGGTTCGGGTTCGGGTTAGGGTTAGGGTTGGGGTTAGAGTACGCTTCTGTTGGCGCGCTGTTGTCGGCATGCTTCATCGCTCATTCGTCGGCGCGGTTTAGAACTCACAGTTTTGTCACCGCGGTTTAGTCGGGCGCGCTTTTGTCGGGCGCCCTTTTGTCGGTGAACCTATAACGCCATAGTATCAACTACACCAATCTTATTTGTATCGCATGCTTAGCTGATAATAGCACAATCCCTCTATTTCACGTGGGACTTAATGGGCTTACCAGATGTGGGCTCAGAGTTAGCAGGTGGAGCTCTGGCCACCTTTGGAAAAGGGGCCTGTTGACTCCCAACAGGCTGTTCCACATCATCCATTTCTGATGGCTGTTTCTCCAGCCCAGCAGAATTGTAACCCAGTTGGGGCTTTCCTCCTTGCCCTGATCCATGCGTGTGCACAATGGGAGCTTCCTGGTCAATGCCTCCTAAGTGAGGAGGAAGAGTTTCCATGCATTGACTCTGTTCCTCCCTAGACTTCAGACGTGCACGGCAAGAGGTAGGCCTACGTTCACTGCTGTCCCAAGTCCAGTTGCTTAACAAGGGACTCTCTTTCGATACATGCTTAAACTCTTGCAAAGTTTGGTTGGGAATGCCAGGCTCCAAAACAGACACGTCTTTGCGGTCTTCTTTTTCCTGGGTTGCTATAGGATGATCCCCGTCCATCTCCTCTGTCAGGTGGGACTTACCCCCATCCCGCACTGAGCAAGTGTTATCTTCACATGACGCTATTTCAGAGGTCTCCTCGCTCCTCCTTGCGTCTAGCCACCCCCGTTGCTCAGCTTTGCTCTCTACGTCAGCTTCAAATGTTTGGTCTTTTCTGCCAAATGATTCTACACCCTTGCAATCTTCTGAGTCGTCTCTGCACGATTCTTCTTGGCTGTGGGATAAGACTTCTTTTACCTGGAAATCTTTGGGGAGGGTCTCACCTGCTTCCCGCAATGGAGGAGGTTTGTCTACATACAGCTCCTGCATATCTGGATTAAAAGAGTTTGCCTGAAGAGACTCCTCCATGGCTTGACGTTCGGCTGCTGAGAGCTGCGTCCTCCTGATCTTGCTTCTTTGCCTGCTACTCAATCCACAAATACGGTTGCCATCAGTTTCCTCACGGTCAACTTCAGAAGACGTCTGCCAAAAATCATAAACTCTTTTTGTTCAGAAAGATTCGATTAAATGAAATATGCATTTAGACCAGAGGTGTGTTCCTACCAGTTCGCACCTATTTGGTAGAACCGGTTCGTCAAATCTACCGAACCGGTTAGAAGAGGTTCCACCAGTGGACCCGGAAAGCAGGCCACACCTACAGAAGAGGTTCCAAAATTTTTTGAAACCCACCACTGCTACACAGAGAGAGAGACAGACAGACAGACTGACACAGAGAGAGGGAGAAAGAGAAAGAAAGGAAGAAATTAATAAAGAAAAAAAGAAAGAAAAAGAGTGAGAGAGAGATGGAAGAAAAAAGAAAAAAAGGGACAGAGACAAAAGGAAAGAAAGAAAGAAAGAAAGAAAGAAAGAAAGAAAGAAAGAAAGAAAGAAAACACATGGCTGGCAAGCCACTCCCACCAGGTCACATGGCTGGCAAGACATTCCCACAAAGGAGGCCACACCCACAGAGTACGTTCCAAAATTTTTTGAAACTCACCACTGATTTAGGCTATAATGCTTCAGCCATGAAATGAGATCCTGTGAATACCCTGTTTCCCTGAAAATAAGGTCTCCCCAGATAATATGCCCACTCGGGCTTTTGAGCTCATGCACTAAAATAAGCCTCCCCTAAAATATTTAAATGCATACGCAGCCGGTCCCTGCCATTTCCTGGCCCCACACGCCCACGTACACCTGCCATCCATGTGGAATGGCCTCTCGAAGTCACGCCTACAAACCCCAGCTGCCGTGCCCTTTCTGGCAAGCTCAGCAATGCTAGGGCTGGCAAGAGTGTGCCAGAAGCAGAGACAGAACTTCCAGCCTTCTCTGGATCAGCTGGACCGCAGGCCATGGGCCAAGGTTAAGGGGGCTCTTGTATCTCAAAAATAATAAAACCTCCCCAAAAATAAGACCAAGCACTTATTTTGGTGATCAAAAGAAAGTAAGACCCTGTCTTATTTTGGGGGGAAAGGTGATTATATGTATACACACATTCCAAAAGGTCACATTTAAGTCACTATGACTTAAATTATATAAAACATCATCTACCCAAAGGCTTCCTAAATATTTAAATAATGTGTCCTTTGTTTTTCCTTATATTTTTAGCTGATTATCTTTCATTGGCAGATTATAGGCAAGCTAGCCTTTCACTTTTATCAGCACAAATATTCCTTGGGGAAAACCAAACTTCCTATGATCTTACAATGATTTTTCTTCAGGAAAAAATGCCTCTATTGCCTGATATGTAGGTTTCAATTCCACATCCTCGAACCAAATCTGGGCTGCTCATAAATGCATGCACAAAGCGGTGCTACCATCTAGCTGCTGGGATTATTAAATACACCATGTCTAATAAAAACAAACCAGGGCATTGATTTAATTGTCTTTCACTCCCTTCCCTGACAAAATGCCAACCCGTGGAACCGTAATTTTTTTTTAAAAGGAGGCTGAGAATATACAATTGATCGAGACAATTTCCATTTCTCTTTCATCATAAATGTCAAGGTTAAGCTTGGGCTTGAAAAAAAAGACACTAGAATTGAATTCAAGAGAGCTCTGACACAGATGAAGCCTCAAATATGTTTGCTATATTGCAAATGTATATCCAGGAAATAGAAGGTGTATTTTTGCTTTGCTTTTACAATTGGTAGTAGCAGCCAATCTTTTCAGACTTCACAAAGCTAAGATAGATAGATAGATAGATAGATAGATAGATGGATGGATGGATGGATGGATGGATGGATGGATGGATGGATGGATGGATGGATGGATAGAGATAGAGATAGATAGATAGATAGATAGATAGATAGATAGATAGATAGATAGATATTGATAGATAGATAGATATAGAGATAGATAGATAGATTAGATAGAGATAGATAGATAGATAGATAGATAGATAGAGATAGAGATAGAGATAGAGATAGAGATAGAGATAGAGATAGAGATAGAGATAGAGATAGAGATAGAGATAGAGATAGAGATAGAGATAGAGATAGAGATAGAGATAGAGATAGAGATAGATAGATAGATAGATAGATAGATAGATAGATAGATAGATAGATAGATAGATAGATAGATAGATATAGATGATAGATAGATAGATAGATAGATAGATAGATAGATAGATAGATAGATAGATAGATAGATAGATAGATAGATGATAGATAGATAGATAGATAGATAGATAGAAACAATTCCAAAGTTAGAGAACAAAGAAAAAAAATAAAGAATAGTGAATAAGTAAGACACAAAAAATAGAAAGAAAACATTATAAATAAGCAGCTTCTGATCTTTTTGACAGTTATAAATGCATTTGTATTTTACCCTCTCTCTCTAAGGTTACATCATAATTTCCTTCTTTTTCATAAATTGCCCCTTCTAATGTTCAAATCCATAAATCACAAGTCAATCACAATTCCATAAGGGTTTCTCTTCTGGGTTGTAGCCAAGAAAAGTCAAAGGACATACCCTTGAATTTACCAGAATGTTTCCCTTGAACGTTTGATTTCATGGTATAAATATTGAATGGAATTTGTTATATTGCATGGTATTTCTGCCAAGTCATACTTTCTCAAATGGACAGTTCGCTTTTTGAAATGTTGTATACTGGTTTGCAGTAAACAAAATCCCAGTGTGAACAGTCCACTCAAAACTGTACTAATTGATGGCAATACCATGTGAAAAGCTGAATAAATTCACAATAGTCAACTAAAGAACTTAAGTGATGTCTTTCAACATCGTGCAAGTACCAGATAACCCAATATTCTATCTCCATCAGTTTAAAGCAATTATCGGGATGTATCTTAAGTGATTAGATCCCTGTCTTTCTCGATGTCTCTCTGTCCCTCTCTCTCTCTCCCACACCCAACACACACATACACATATACTTTATAAAACCAATACAGTCAGGGATATAGAAAGTTTATGCTCTGAAGCAGTGATAGTTATTTCAATAGTTATTTAGCCGCCCTGAGTCTCTTTGAGAGTGGGTGGCATACAAATTAAATCAATCATTCAAATATATTTTCTGTCAACCTTATCATTGTGCCATCTTGGAGCAGTTAACTTTTCCAATTTAGTACAAATAATCAGCTGGCACAGGGGACTTCGAGAGACTTTCAGCTTCAAAGAAAAAAGGGGTTTCAGTGCTTGCTGAGTATTCCCCATAACAGATTTATAATTTTGCCTACTTGCCAGAATCAGATTCAAGGCAAGAAGAAGTGGGATTTGTGGCTGATTAATCTCTTCTCCACCATTGCATACTAAAACTTTATTATAGGAGGAGACTCACATCACTCTACATCAAATTGTTTAGTAATATAAACATATTCCAAGGAGAGAAGGAGAGAAGAAAGGAGGGAAGGAAGGAGGGAATGTAGGAAAGAAGGAAGGGGGGAAGGAAGGAGGAAAGGAAGGGGGAAAGGAAGGAGAGAAGGAGAAAAGAAAGGAGGGAAGGAAGGAGGGAGGGAAGGAAGGAGGGAAGGAGAGACGGAGGGAGGGGGAAGGAGGGAGGGAAGGAAGGAGGGAAGGAAGGGGAGTAGGAGAGAAGAAACGAGGGAAGGAAAGAGGGAGGGAGGGAAGAAGAAGTAGGACCGTTGTAAGATAAGATGGATCTATGGGATGTTAAGAAAGCAATCTTCAAGTATATTGTCAACTGTAGGGAAAAATTGTTATAAATACATATTATTAGTAACAGTTATGAGATCATATAATTGTGAATGTATATATGAAATTGATAAAATAAAAAAAATTAATAATAATAAAAAAATAAAATAAACATATTCCATCTTTGTGAAGTACTAACACTTAAGAGAGGAGATAAGAAAAATATTTCTCCTGGTCATTTTTTTTCTTACCTGATAGCTGAAGGTGTCTTTCTCCATTTTCTACACGTACACATTTTGATTGCATCCCTCTGTGACTTCAGCTGGGAAAGTGTCCCCAGAATTTATAGATGTGCCTGTAATGAAGATGAGTTAGCACAGAATTTCTGACAGTTTCCCTCTTTTTGAAGGCTCTGTTAATAATGAATCTGGGATGAGGAGGGAAAGAGCTCTTAAATAAACACATAAATAAGTCTCATGAGTGTAAATTTCTAGAATTGTTTGGAAATAGTCACCTGATAAATGATTGGTAAACAACTACAGGAAACACAAAACATTTGCTTCACTTTTTTCTTCTCAGCAAGACGGTGGAATTCTCTTGCTTTCTTCTGAAACGCAACACATTGTTTGAAAGGTTATAATAAAATGCTGTTGAACCCAGTATTACAACAACTGTAACAACAACAACAAAACGTGGTCACAGAGAGAGGGCAGCTTCTATCCCTTGTTAATGGTGCTCGAATTTGGTGGGTCTTGTTTTGCTCAGCAGTTTCTACAAAGCTTTCAGAATCGGGTTGGACAAACACATTTGCATTGTCGTGGCTTTTCCCTCCATTGTGGATGGAGGTGAGGCATCGCTGAAAGCAGGTTGCTAAGCCATGTGCATTTTGTTAACTAACTCAGCAGAATAAACCTGAAATCTGAACATATTAACGGAGTAATTTGGGGAGTTAAAGACTTGTTCCTGTTCCCTTGATCACCACCGGAACAGCAAAAGCGTCCTGATGTTATATGTAGTTTGTAACGTGTGAAGTTGAAGATGAGAATTCATAATTGGTTGTTCTTCTTTTACACATTTGTAAAGCAATCCCTGGGAATCAAACAATGGCAAAGGCATAGAAAGAAACAACTTGCTGCATTGTGGGGTGAGAATTCCTGTGCAGGATGTTTGAAAGTACAACAGAAAATCATTCCTTAATGTTCAACCTAATGAGATCAGGATGATACTATATTTGTGAGTACTGTGTATTTCACTTTACTACTTGGGGGTGGGGGGGCTGTGATTCATCTGTATACAGTCAAAGGGGTATAAACTAGTTCTTCTTGATTTCAGAGGATCTATTTTTTCTTCACTTGCACAAACAGCAATACAGACATATTGCAGAAACCTCTTTTTTCTCTCTCTGTTTCCTCAGGACAATGCATTTGATTCCCCCACACTGATGCCTGTGGAAGGAATTGTCCCAGTGGTGGGTTTCAAAAATTGTTTGAACCTACTCTGTGGGTGTGGCCTCCTTTGTGGGAGTGGCTTGCCGCCCATGTGACCGGATGGGAGTGGCTTGCCGCCCATGTGACCGGATATGAAGATGCCGACGACACTTGTCAGAACCACCTTAAATTACGTCACACACAGCACTGGCATGCATAAGAATATGATGTAAACTTGTTTTTTAAAAGGCATTTTTGGTTTGTGTTAAAACAACTTCAACACACGCAATGTTCTGATTGCACCACAAACGCAGTAGTTATCCTTACCTTTCACAGAGGCACTGAGTTTTATAAATATGAGCATGATAGTGTAGAATAATCATATCCAAGGACCAGTGGTGGGTTTCAAAAATTTTTGGAACCTCTTCTGTAGGTGTGGCCTGCTTTCTGGGTCCACTGGTGGAACCTCTTCTAACCGGTTCGGTAGATTTGATGAACCGGTTCTACCGAATAGGTACGAACTGGTAGGAACCCACCTCTGAATTGTCCATAACTGTACCCAGGTTAAAATAGTGGCATTTTTTTCTTACCCAATACAGGTTTTGCCACAGATATACCTCGCCAACAGAGGTGGGTTGCTACCAGTTCAGCCCGTTTCGGCCGAACCGGTAGTCGAATTCAGGCCTGGGTCGCAGAACCAACAGCAACCCGGGCTTGCCACGCCCCCGAACTGGTTCTCTTGCTGCCGCTTGGCCGCCACCATTCTGGATTTTACTCACTGTAAATTGTTCTGTGCATGCGCGCAGAACAATTTACATTGAACAGCGCGCGTGCACATTGAACACAGGGTGAAATCCACCCATCCCTTTGAACATACTCACTCATGAAGAACACTTGTGCAAAATCAATCAGTCAAATCAACTTGCAATACACCTTTTTTCCCCAACTCCAGTTCCATTGAGAAAATGGATGGATGTTTTCCAACTAAGTGGTGACATTCAATAAGAGAGAGGGAAACAAAGCCAAGAGAATCCATTAATTCCTGCCAATGCCTGCCTTGTACACCATAAGTATGGTCAACATTATTTACTGGCACCCTGATGCCACAATACACTTTCCATCATTTTGATTTGTCTGGCTGCAAATATCCCAACGTTGGCATGTACAGTGGGAGCATGGAGAAGCAAGTAATAAAACATCCATCACAACAAAGTTCACAAAAGCGAAGGCTTACATATTTGTGTCGGGCACTGTGATGCAACTATCTAAGAGTGAATGTTGTGTCATGATGTCAAATATGATGCAATTTTATTTTTTAATATTTTTTCCATTTTTTTATTTCATCAATTTCATATATACATTCACAATTATATGGTCTCATAACTGTTATTAATAATATGTATTTATAACAATTTTTTCCCTACAGTTGACAATATACTTGAGAATTGCTTTCTTACCATCCCATAGATCCATCTTATCTTACAACGGTCCTACTTCTTTTTCCCTCCCTCCCTCTTTCCTTCCCTCGTTTCTTCTCTCCTACTCTACTTCCTTCCCTCCTTCCTTCCCTCCCTCCTTCACCTTCCCTCCCTCCTTTCTTCTCTCCTTGTCTCCTTCCCTCCTTTCTTTCCTCCTTCTTTCCCCGCTTCCCCTCAGCAATTTTAGTTTGCTGAGAATGCTAAGAAAAGGCCTGTCTCTGATCTTAGAAGAATAAATCTCTGAATTAAAGATGGCTAATGTGGATTAACAAAGATTCAAAATCTTTAGTGATTTTGTTAGTTGTTTAGAATTAAAAAGCAGTATCACAAAGGTGTGGATCTTATTCATATTTTCAAGAGAAGGTATGTTTCCTGACAGGAAAGAAGATTTGAGGTGGAACATCAAATTCATTGTGATATGTAACCTTTTCCCATATTACAATGAAGAAGCCTACCACAAATTAAAACAGCTCAGGAAAAGCAATAAAATGGAGTGAAACCATTTAAAAATATCATTTAAACACAACTAACAATATAAGTGCTAAATTAAACAGATGAGTCTCAATTTTATTCCAAAATGGTTAGAGGAGGGGGACTATCTTTTGTTTTGAAAAAGAGTAGTAAACTACCGTGGCACAACAAAACCGCGGTCCACTAAAGCGCGCCCGATTAAAGCGCGTACCTGACATCATCAGCAGCGTGACAAATACGACCACGGAGAAAAAAGGGCGCTTTAAAAAGCGCTTTTAAAGCAAGCCGCTTCACGTTAAGGTAAGGGTTAGGTTTAGGGTTAGGGTTAGGGTTAGGTTAAGCGTTAGGGTTAGGGTTAGGGTTAGGTTAAAGGTTAGCGTTAGGTTTAGCGTTAGGTTAAGGATTAGGTTTAGGGTTAGGTTTAGGGTTAGGTTACGGGTTAGGTTTAGGGTTAGGTTTAGGGTTAGGTTTAGGGTTAGGTTAACGGTTAGGTTAAGCGTTAGGGTTAGGTTTAGGGTTAGGTTAAAGGTTAGCGTTAGGTTTAGCGTTAGGTTAAGGATTAGGTTTAGGGTTAGGTTTAGGGTTAGGTTACGGGTTAGGTTTAGGGTTAGGTTTAGGGTTAGGTTTAGGGTTAGGTTAAGGGTTAGGTTAAGCGTTAGGGTTAGGTTTAGGGTTAGGTTAAAGGTTAGCGTTAGGTTTAGCGTTAGGTTAAGGATTAGGTTTAGGGTTAGGTTTAGGGTTAGGTTACGGGTTAGGTTTAGGGTTAGGTTTAGGGTTAGGTTTAGGGTTAGGGTTAGGGTTAGGTTAAGCGTTAGGGTTAGGTTTAGGGTTAGGTTAAAGGTTAGCATTAGGTTTAGCGTTAGGTTAAGGATTAGGTTTAGGGTTAGGTTTAGGGTTAGGTTACGGGTTAGGTTTAGGGTTAGGTTAAGGATTAGGTTTAGGGTTAGGTTTAGGGTTAGGTTAAGGGTTAGGTTAAGGATTAGGTTTAGGGTTAGGTTTAGGGTTAGGTTAAGGATTAGGTTTAGGGTTACGTTAAGCGTTAGGGTTAGGTTTAGGGTTAGGTTAAAGGTTAGCGTTAGGTTTAGCGTTAGGTTAAGGATTAGGTTTAGGGTTAGGTTTAGGGTTAGGTTTAGGGTTAGGGTTAGGGTTACGTTAAGCGTTAGGGTTAGGTTTAGGGTTAGGTTAAAGGTTAGCGTTAGGTTTAGCGTTAGGTTAAGGATTAGGTTTAGGGTTAGGTTTAGGGTTAGGTTACGGGTTAGGTTTAGGGTTAGGTTTAGGGTTAGGTTACGGGTTAGGTTTAGGGTTAGGTTTAGGGTTAGGTTTAGGGTTAGGTTAAGGGTTAGGTTAAGGATTAGGTTTAGGTTTAGGTTTAGGGTTAGGTTAAGGGTTAGGTTAAGCGTTAGGGTTAGGTTTAGGGTTAGGTTTAGGGTTAGGTTAAGGGTTAGGTTTAGGGTTAGGTTTAGGGTTAGGTTTAGGGTTAGGTTAAGGGTTAGGTTTAGGGTTAGGTTAAGGGTTAGGTTAAGGATTAGGTTTAGGGTTAGGTTTAGGGTTAGGTTAAGGGTTAGGTTAAGGATTAGGTTTAGGGTTAGGTTTAGGGTTAGGTTAAGGGTTAGGTTAAGGATTAGGTTTAGGGTTAGGTTTAGGGTTAGGTTTAGGGTTAGGTTAAGGGTTAGGTTTAGGGTTAGGTTTAGGGTTAGGTTTAGGGTTAGGTTAAGGATTAGGTTTAGGGTTAGGTTTAGGGTTAGGTTAAGGGTTAGGTTAAGGATTAGGTTTAGGGTTAGGTTTAGGGTTAGGTTAAGGATTAGGTTTAGGGTTAGGTTTAGGGTTAGGTTAAGGGTTAGGTTAAGGATTAGGTTTAGGGTTAGGTTTAGGGTTAGGTTAAGGGTTAGGTTTAGGGTTAGGTTTAGGGTTAGGTTAGGGTTAGGTTTAGGGTTAGGTTTAGGGTTAGGTTTAGGGTTAGGTTTAGGGTTAGGTTAGGGTTAGGTTTAGGGTTAGGTTAAGGGTTAGGTTTAGGGTTAGGTTTAGGGTTAGGTTTAGGGTTAGGTTAAGGGTTAGGTTAAGGATTAGGTTTAGGGTTAGGTTTAGGGTTAGGTTTAGGGTTAGGTTAAGGGTTAGGTTAAGGGTTAGGTTTAGGGTTAGGTTTAGGGTTAGGTTAAGGGTTAGGTTAAGGATTAGGTTAGGGTTAGGTTTAGGGTTAGGTTTAGGGTTAGGTTAAGGGTTAGGTTTAGGGTTAGGTTTAGGGTTAGGTTTAGGGTTAGGTTAAGGATTAGGTTTAGGGTTAGGTTAACGGTTAGGTTAAGGGTTAGGTTTAGGGTTAGGTTTAGGGTTAGGTTAAGGGTTAGGTTAAGGATTAGGTTTAGGGTTAGGTTTAGGGTTAGGTTTAGGGTTAGGTTAAGGGTTAGGTTTAGGGTTAGGTTTAGGGTTAGGTTTAGGGTTAGGTTTAGGGTTAGGTTAAGGGTTAGGTTTAGGGTTAGGTTAAGGGTTAGGTTAAGGATTAGGTTTAGGGTTAGGTTTAGGGTTAGGTTAAGGGTTAGGTTAAGGGTTAGGTTTAGGATTAGGTTTAGGGTTAGGTTTCGGGGGGTTAGGTTTAGGTTTACGCGTTGATTTTAGCTTTACAGCTCACAGCGTGCTTTTTTCGTCGCGCTGTGATGACGTCAGGTACGCGGTTTCGTCGAGCGCGCTTTAGTCGACCGCGGTTTTGTGGTGGAACCGTAAACTACAGCATGAAAAAATGTCTTTCCAAAACGTAGAGAGTTGGGATTCTTCCAGGAACTGCTTCCCATTTCGATGTACGAAATACTAAATTAGCAGTGTAATGCTACTTCTTTGTCCATAACTCTAAGATTGAGGGACGTTTCTACATTTAAAACTGCTTGAAACTACAGCCCTGTGAGATAGAGGGAATAGCTATAGGCCAAAGTCATCCAGCTGGCTTTCATGGCTAAGATCGGAATAGAACAGGGGTGTCAAACTCGCGTCATCATGGCAGCGTCATGTGATGTGTCAGGACTTTTTTCCCCTTGGTTAAAATGGATGGGGGGTGGTCAGCAGGGTTCCACCACAAATCCGCGAAGCCCTTATCTGCGGAGACATAAGCGCGAAGACTAATTTGCGCCGTTCTAAGTGCTAAGGAAAAACGCGACCCTACCGCGATGACATAATTGCGGAGGGCAAATTCGCGCATTCCCAAGCACTCAGTACCCTAAACTTAACCCTAAACCTAACCCTAAACCTAACCCTAAACTTAACCCTAAACCTAACCCTAAACCTAACCCTAAACTTAACACTAAACCTAACGCTAAACCTAACCCTAAACCTAACCCTAACCCTAACCCTAACCCTAACCATAAACCTAATCCTAACCCTAACCCTAACCCTAAACCTAAACCTAACCCTAAACTTAAGGCTAAACCTAACCATAAACCTAACCATAAACCTAACCATAAACCTAACCCTAACCCTAACCCTAAACCTAAACCTAACCCTAAACCTAACCCTAAAACAAACCCCTAAACCTAATCCTAACGCTTACCTTAATTGAAGTCGGCTTTCTGCCGCGGCACCGTTTTAAAGGACCCTTCTGTTGCCGCGCTGTTGTCACGGCGGTGATGACGCACGGTGATGACGTCGCGGCTTTAGCGCTGCGATTTTATCACCGCGATTTTGACGAGCGCGGTTTTGTCGTGCCACGGGTCAGCAGGTGACGCATCCTTCCCACAAGTTTGACAGTCCTGGAGTAGAACTTACACTCTCCTGCTTTCTAGACCAGCACCTTCAATCAACTCTATGAAATTGCATGTTAATATTGATGTTAACCCACATGTACATCATTTGATCACCTATTCTTAATAATGGACCAGAGATTTTTTTTTTCAATATTTCATGTATTTATTGCATATGGCTCTGGATAAAAGAGATTCAGTGTTTAACAGGTAACAACCATGGTATTTTATGAAAACATTAAATGAGTTCGGAAAACAGCACAGTGTAAAGAAAAAAAACAGATGTGTTGTGAATGCACTTCGTGCATGTGTTTACAAAAGGGGAAAAAAACCATCAAATACTCAAGTGTTATATAAATATTAAATAGCCATTATTAACCAAATTTGTGCAGTTGAACAACAAAAAGGACTTTGCTATGCAAAACAGTCAAGCATTTCATGCTTCAAAAATGATTTAGAAAAGATAGCAATAGCAGTAGACTTATATACCGCTTCATAGGCCTTTCAGGTCTCTCTAAGCGGTTTACAGAGAGTCAGCATATTGCCCCCAACAATCTGGGTCCTCAGATTTAGAAAAGATAGGTCAGCCCTTAAACAGAAGCCATGGTAAAGATGCTGCTGCTTTAAGAGTTGCATTAACTTTAATGGAGCTGGATCTATGGACAAGAGCTATTTTATCCTGTATGGTTGCTAGGAGTTGAAAATATCTTGATGGCACTTAATCAATCAATCAGCTAAAGATGCTGCTGCATTAAGGTTACATTAACTTTAATGAGTGACCTTCTTAGGGAAGAGAATTCTTTTCAAGCTCTGGGGAAAGGCTGAAACCATCACATCTCACTGAGAAAGAGGTTCTGAACACATGCAAGATCCAAAGCACATTCTTCCAACCACCTTCAAGCTGTGCACAACCAAATAAAATACAAAATATGTTTTGCACATTTCCCTACAGCAGGTGGCACCAGCAGCACAGATTAATGCCTCATTTCTTTCCCCAAAGACATATGTTTTACAGACAATACAGAGGCATCAGGCAGGAATGACTCACAGAAAAATCAGAGCAGGAGGGGAAAAAATAGAGAGAATACAAAACCTTTTATCGATTCGATACTTTTTATAGGCTCCAACTAAAATGGCTCAGAAGTGGACACAGCCTTCTGAGGTTCTCCAGAATTTTTCACAGGTGAGAAAAGACAAAACAGCAAAAACACCAGGAAGCAGTGAAGGTGTCCCAATAATTGAGAGGGCAGGCAGTCGGAAGATTTGCTGTTTAGATTCATTCTCAGAACGTAGATCACAGACAGAATGCATTAATAATTATAACAGGCAGATTACAACTTAATACAGTAATCTACAACTAAGAAATAGGAGCTGACTTCCCATTTCTTTAAATGAAAAATCTGTTCGCTCTTAAAGATGGGACACACTGGCTGTGGCCTAGTAGAAACAGAAATAAAGAAAAACATAGAAGGCTGTATATTAAAACCTGAATATATGTGTGCGTGTGTGTGTGTGTGTGTGCGTGTGTGTGTGTGTATGTCAGTGGTGGGTTTCAAATTTTTTTGGAACCTACTCTGTGGGTGTGACCTCCTTTGTGGGAGTGGCTTGCCAGCCATGTGACCTGGTGGGAGTGGCTTGCCGGCCATGTGTTTTCTTTCTTTCTCTCTCTCTCTCTCTCTTTCCTTCCTTTTGTCTCTCTGTCCCTTTTTTCTTTTTTTCTTTCATCTCTCTCTCACTCTTTTTCTTTCTTTTTTCTTTTTTTATTTATTTATTTCTTCCTTTCTTTCTCTCTCTCTCTGTGTCTGTCTGTCTGTCTGTCTGTGTAGCAGTGATGGGTTTCAAAAAATTTTGGAACCTCTTCTGTAGGTGTGGCCTGCTTTCCGGGTCCACTGGTGGAACCTCTTCTAACCGGTTCGGTAGATTTGACGAACCGGTTCTACCAAATAGGTGCGAACTGGTAGGAACCCACCTTTGGTGTATGTGTATGTACGTATGTGTATGTGTATGTGTATGTGTATGTGTATGTGTATGTATATGTATATGTATATGTATATGTATATGTATATGTATATGTATATGTATATGTATATGTATATGTATATGTATATGTATATGTATGTATATGTATTTTGTGTCACAACCCCTGGTATGCCCAAATATGGGAGGAAGCATACTGCTTCCTTTCTCTGTCTATCGGCTCATCCCAAGAGACCATCCAGACAGAAAGCCATTATTTTTACTGTTGCCTTTGTTACATTTGTGTTGCTTTTGTGCTGATAAATAAATAAAGGGAGACTAGTATAGATCTATTTCAAGCTATTTAGCTCCAATATACATACCTGTTTCCCTGGCTCAGCTGATAAAGGAGGAGAACTTGTGGCTTAGTGGCTAACACAACTGCCTAACGTGCGATACACCACAGGTTCAAATCCCAGTAAGGGTATGGCTAGCTGATGAGAGCTAAATAGCTTGAAATAGATCTATACTAGTCTCCCTTTATTTATTTATCAGCACAAATGCAACACACACAGAGAGAGACATACACACACACACTTACATATATATATTTATGAATAAAACATGAACTCAAAGGAGTACTTTATATGATAAAAGAATTAAGCTAACTTGTAAAGCATTACCTAATAGCTGTACTGGTTGAAATCTTCCAAATGGAAAATCCATTTTCAGATTGTAGAAAACTAACTCAGGAGCTGAAATCTCCCTATAGGGTTCAGATTGGCTGCTGAGATTTTCAGTATATCTCTGATTAAATTAGGAGCAGATGCCTATGTTTCAATGAAGAGTAGCTGCTGATAATATTTTTTTCCCCTTTAATGCCAAGGATCTTTGGGACATTATGAAAAAAAGTAGAACTACTAGCTGCTTTGATAAGTCCTAAAGGACCTGGGGAAAAATCAATCTCCATCTGCCAATGTGAACAATTGCTTTTGTGTTAATAAATTAGTTTGGAATTGTTTTTAATGTGTGCATTCATTTCACCTGTTTGCAAATCCACATTCACAGGTAGGAAATGCCACGTGGCAAACTATGCTACTTCAGCCACACTGGCGTATTAATCCCATTTGCTGGGACTGTATGATACACTTATCTTTAAAGTACTAGATGATGGTAACAAAATAATAACCACAACAACTTTAACAATAAGCAGCAATAGGAGCTTGAAAGCTGTTTCAGAATTAGCCACTCAGTGGCAATTTCTTCTTCTTCAGTAAGCATTAAGGGCTGTCAAATGGCTTTTCTTTCTATTTAAGGCTGTAAAACATTCTTCAGAAGAACAGTTTGTCCTTAGCTTGGCATAATGTTATAATAAACACTTGCCACTTACTGTTCTGCAAGCTGTTGTGCTCCCTGGGAAAGCAAGGAGAGACAGCAGAGGCATTCCTCACTTAAGCAGCATGTCACTTGGGAGTCTGCTGGCTATTCTCTGCCTGAGAAAAATAGGTCTTGCGGAGCTGTTTTAACAGTCAAGGTATAACAACATCCCTCCAATGCCCGCAAGGCCAAAAGAGCCTGTCGTTTTCAATTGTGAAGGGTTTTTGTATGTATGTATGTATGTATGTATGTATGCATGCATGTTTTCTGAGGTTTTCGCGGGTGTTAGTATGTAGGTCTTTGGTTATTCGGGTTTTGTCCCGCGTAAAATTAGAAGAGTGTGTGTGTGTGTGTGTATATATATATATATACATATACATATACATATACATATACATATACATATACATAAACAGTGGTGGGTTTCAGAAATTGTTCGAACCTACTCTGTGGGTGTGGCCTCCTTTGTGGGAGTGGCTTGCCACCCATGTGACCGGATGGGAGTGGCTTGCCGCCCATGTGACCGGATATGAAGATGCCGACGACACTTGTCAGAACCACCTTAAACTACCTCACACACAGCACTGGCATGCATAAGAATATGATGTAAACTTGTTTCTTAAAAGGCATCTTTGGTTTACGTTAAAACAACTTCAACACACGCAGTGTTCTGATTGCACCACAAACGCAGTAGTCATCTTTACCTTTCACAGAGGCACTCAGTTTCATAAACATGAGCATGATAGTGTAGAATAATCATATCCAAGGACCAGTGGTGGGTTTCAACATTTTTTGGAACCTCTTCTGTAGGTGTGGCCTGCTTTCCGGGTCCACTGGTGGAACCTCTTCTAACTGGTTCGGTAGATTTGACGAACCGGTTCTACTGAATGCGAACTGGTAGGAACCCACCTCTGATATACATACATACATACATACATACATACAAAAAGGAGCTAGGCAGTTAATAGCATAGGCACAAGGAACTGAACAAAGTTTACACACCAACTGACACCTGCTAAGCCACAGGTGTCAAACTTGCACCATCATGTTGCCATCACATGATGTATCGTGATGATTTTTTTTCCTTTTGCAGAGCTGGAGTGGGCGTGGCCTGCATGCGATGCATCCAGCCCAAGGGCCTCCAATTTAACACCCCTGTAAGCTGAATACAATGCATTGATAGTGGTCCACCATTGGTTTGAAAATTCTGTGGTCTGGAGAAAAAAAAAGAGGAGACAAGTTTGGTTTTGCACATATCAGCCTTTCAAGGTACCCCAGGAAACAAAGATTAAGAATACTAATTCCTAAGAATACTACTCTGATTGGAAGGTTAAAGTAACAGAAACTTACAAGTCTGAAAGCATTCCCCCCCACCCGCTCCCCTGCCTTTCCAATCCAGAAACGAGAGAGAGTCAATTCTGAGATGCTTTCTCAAATTACATTTCTGGTTTGGACTCAGATTTTGTTTAGCAGACATTTCTCTAGGCTGCTGCCCTTCCTCCTCTCTCTCAATGATACTCTAGGCCAGTGTTGCAGAACTGAAAATAGAGCATGGGGGCAGGGGGGAGCGCTGGAAACCAGAAGAGCAGCTCCCCGGTGTGCATGCGCGGGAACATTGGAAACCAGAAGAGCAGTTTCCCAGCATGCATGCACGCACCAAGAACCTGTGATTTCGGTTTCTGGCATGCTCATGCACATGCACACCAGTCACCTGGTCTTCTCATTTCTGGCACACATGGATGTATGAAGATCATCTGGTCAGCGTGCATCAGTGGTGGGTTTCAAAAAAATTTAGAACCTCTTCTGTAGGTGTGGCCTGCTTTGTGGGAGTAGCTTGCCAGCCAAGTGACTGGGTGGGAGTGGCTTGCCAACCATGTGACTGGGTGGGAGTGGCTTGATGACCATGTGACTGGGTGGGAGTGGCTTGCCAGCCATGTGACTGGGTGGGCGTGGCCAACTTCTAAAATGTGGTGAAACTCACTTAACAACGTTCTTACTTAGCAATCAAAATGTTGGCTCAGAAACTCTGGCTTTGAAGTGTGCAAGTCTTAAAGCTGTCAAGTTACAAGGCCTTTGCATCCCTAACCCTTTAGAAAAAAAAACCCAGGAGTGTTGAAACTTGAGAGCTTTAAGACTTGTGGACTTCAACTCCCAGAATTCCCCCTCCAGTCATGTTGGCTCAGGAACTCTGGCATTGAAGTGTGCAAGTCTTAAAGCTGTCAAGTTACAAGACCCTTTCACTCCTAACCCTTTAAAAAAAACCAGGAGTGTTCAAACCTGACAGCTTTAAGACTTGTGGACTTCAACTCCCAGAATTCCTTCTCAAGTCATGTTGGCTCAGGAACTCTGGCATTGAAGTGTGCAAGTCTTAAAGTGTCAAGTTACAAGATGCTTGCACCCCTAACCCTTTAGAAAAAATCCCCCAGGGGTGTTCAAACTTGACAGCTTTAAGACTTGTGGACTTCAGTCTTCTTACCTCCATTCCAGTGGTGGGATTCAAATAATTTAACAACTGGTTCTCTGCCCTAATGACCATCTGGGTATGTGGGGCTCAGTGGTCATGTGACTTGGTGGGCGTGGCCAACTCAAGGTCACTCGGGTCGATGGGCGCTTCGCCTTAGCTGTTATAATGTAATTAGGGTTAATTGGAGAAGCAGTTTCTGTAAGCAGGTCAATAAAGATTAGGCTAGAAACAACACCAGAATGTTTCCTTCCTGCCTTCCTTACAGGATTAGCCCTGTAAAGCAGGAAAAAACCAAAAGAAGATTTCTTCCAACAACCGGTTCTCTGAACTACTTAGAAAGTTGCCAACCGGTTCTCCCAAATAGGTGCGAACTGGCTGAATCCCACCACTGCTCCATTCCCCCATTTGGTGTCGTTAAAGGTGCTGGCCTAGAAATCGGGAGACTTGAGTTTTAGTCCTGCCTTAACCCTGAAAGCCAGCTGGGTGAATTTAGGCCATTCACTAGGAGACTGTGAGTTCTAGTCTGCTTTAGGAATGAAACTTGGCTGGGTGACCTTAGGCCAGTCAGTGTCTGTAAGCCCAGTTTACTGCACAGGGTTGTTGTTTTGGGGAAGTGAGGAGAAGGGAAATTTGGTATGCTCACCACCTAGAGTTCCTTATAAAGCAATATGGTAGGATAAAAAATTTAATAAATAGTTGCCTCTGTGTATTTGATATTTCTTAATAAAAACAAATTAAAAAGGTGCAATGAAAATCAAAATGAATAATAACTAATAAATGAGATGCCAAATAAATTATATTCTTTCCCTAGTTTACATTTTCAGGACATACTGGTAATACGTGCCTTTGTATGGTAGTTTTCTCCCTCCCTCCTTCCCACTTAGGAGGACTGGAATCTCAGAAGGTGGCTGAGAAATGTATGAAATAAATGAATGAAATGTAAACAAAAATCCTCATCAAATATGTCAAGAAGTCTTAGGCCAGTTCAAAGCTGAATCCACAGAGGAGACACTGTGTACCTTCTCTATAACACCCTTAGATATTCTTCTACAAACATAAACCAGATGCACCAGAGGTCTTTTTTCAGTATACTTTATGTAAGGTTTTTAAAATAGACTAAGATCATTCAAAGTTCAGGTAAATCATGTCCAGTACTGTCAAGAGATTTCTGCTTCTGGACTTCGTGCCACGTACTACAGTAATAATTTTAGGCAACGATATAAACAGACAAGAGATTTAAGAAAAAAAATTAAAAAATAGTTTTGAAATTATGAATGATCATGATTTTAACCAGGTGACAAGAGTATGCCGAAAAGTATTGTGGGAAGTTATCACCCAGCCCTCTCCCAGAAAAATGAAATATCCTAGGAAATATTGAAAAGGAAGAATATTTCTCTGGATATGAAAAGAAAGAAACATGTTTTAAAAGACAGAATAGTTGCCTGTAGCTTCCTGCCCATCCCCACTGTTAATGGGCCATTAAGAAGGCCAAGCTAGTCCCTTTACATAATAAAGACTTCTCCACTGCAGCCCCAGGGGGATGGGAGTAAAGGCATGATAATATTGGCCCTTTACTCAACTGACCACATGGTATCTGAGAACTCAACTAAACCTGGATTCAAAACACAGCCCAGAGAGTTCCCCTGCATGGCCCTATGGGAGTCTGACAACCAATCAGAATATATTTCTTACACAGGAACAGGAAACAGATAGGTGGGACTGAACAGGTTATAAAAAGCCTAGCAAGCCCCTCCCTCAGCCCTTCTCTTCTTCTCCACCAACATTGAAGCATGTGGTCACCTTTTCTGTTCAGGGCTCAAGCCATGTGGTCCTGTCCACCATTAAAACCATCTTTCCAAGAAGCCTCCATGTCTCCAGTGTCTTTTTCCCCTCTTGGAGCCGAACCCAGAAGGACATTTCTTTCATCGGTATCATATTTTAAAAAAAGGATTTCTGATGGGATTTGATTCCGGGATGTTGTGATTTAAAGGTTAAGCAAAGTTTAAGAGGCAAAAATTATTTCTAAATATGAGATTTTGTGAAGGAGGTGATCCTGCCCATTAAAGGGAGGTCAATTCTTGCAACTGGGATTTGGAAAAGAAAGCTGTCTTTGTAAGTGAGTAGAAAGTGCAAGTTCTAAACTATCCTCGTCAAAGGTCATTAAGCAATGGCCAGTTACTTTATTCGTGTCTACTCAGAGGCAAATCCCACCAAGTTCAATAGGACTTACTTCCTGAGTTTTATGGAGAGAAGGGTTATTAATAGCTGACTCTCAAGAGTTATTGCAGGTACAAAGTACATTTCGCAATCCATTACAGAAGATAGAATTACCGCGGAGAAAAGTGCTAGAAAGTCTTGAGGAAAACTCCATTATTAGAGGCCACTTGACTCTGAAATCCGTACGCTGGCAAAACATTAGCATGAAATGTACTATTGCATTCAGGTCCTGCTTATGGGCTTTTCATACTATACATATCTAATTGACCACTCTGGCTGATCTAAGCAGCCTTTATTTTAAAAAAGAAATACACTGGTTGCTTTATCTGCTTTTCCAAAAGAATAGAATACACGGAAAACCTAAAATCATGATGATGCACCAAATGTGAAATTGTCAGATGAACTTCAAGCACTCACTGCTCAGATTGAGCTAGCCAGTCACCTTATAAACACACACACACACACACACACACAAACAAACACAAACACACAGCAGGAGTGGGTTCCTGCCAGTTCTAATCTCTTCTATAGAAGAGGTTCCACAAATCTGCAGTGCCGTTTAGAACCGGTTCCAGCTCCCTCCCCCCCGCCCGTCCGCACATCATCAAGATGAAGAGCGAGAGGAGGAATTCTGGGAATTGAAGTCCACAAGTCTTAAAGCTGTCAAGTTTGAACACCCCTGGTTTTTTTCTCTAAAGGGTTAGGGGTGCAAGGGTCTTGTAACTCCCAGAAAAATGAAATATCCTAGGAAATATTGAAAAGGCAGAATATTTCTCTGGATATGAAAAGAAAGAAACATGCTTTAAAAGACAGAATAGTTGCCTGTAGCTTCCTGCCCATCTATTGTCAATAGGCCATTGAGAAGGCCAGGCTAACCCACTTTACATAATAAAGACTTCTCCACTGCAGCCCCAGGGGGAAAGGATATTGGAACGTTGCTCAACTCTCCACATGGCATCTGAGAACTCATCGCAGCCTAGAGAGTACCCCTGCATGGCACCATGGGAGTCTGACAACCAATCAGAATACATTTCTTACACAGGAACAGGAAACCGAGAGGTGGGACTGAACAGGTTATAAAAAAGCCTAGCAAGCCCCTCCCTCAGCCCTTTTTCTTCTTCTCCGGCAACATTGAAACATGTGGTCACCTTTTCTGTTCAGGGCTCAAGCCATGTGGTCCTGTCCACCATTAAAACCATCTTTCCAAGCAGCCTCCATGTCTCTCCAGTGTCTTTTTCCCCACTTGGAGCCGAGCCCAGAAGGACATTTCTTCCAACATACCAACCACCAAATGTGCAGTGTCAGATCACACTAACGTCCTCTGAAGCGTCACTATTAAAATAGATAAAATGCCACGTTCTTGTTTTGAATGAAGTCGTATCTGAAATAATAATGTAGCAAGGAATTAATCCATGAAAGGACTACCAGGTAGCTCTCAACTTACAGCCATTCAATTCATGACTTTTCAAAGATACAACGGCACTGAAAAAAGGGACTTATTTTTCACACATACAGCCACTGCAGCATCCCCAGTCATGTGATCAAAATTTGGCAACTGACTCCTATTTATGACAGTTGCAATGTCCTGGGGTCATGTGATCACCTTGACAAGCAAAGTCAATGGGGAAGCCAGATTCACTTACTAAATTCAAGGTACTAATTATGACCTTTAAAGCGCTCCATGGCTTAGGCCCAGGGTACCTGCGAGACCACCTACTGCCACCGGTAGCCTCCCACCGTCCAGCACGATCCCACAGAGTTGGCCTCCTCAGGATGCCGTCGGCCAGACAGAGTCGGCTAGCAACCCCCAGGGGGAGAGCCTTCTCTGTGGGAGCCCCTTCCCTCTGGAATGAGCTGCCCCCAGAGCTTCGTATAATCCCCGACCTCCGGTCCTTCCGACGCGCCCTAAAATGTTGGCTTTTCCAGCAAGCCAGCCTGGCCTGAACAAAACAAAATAAATTATTGGTCACTGTTAATTTTAATTCGAATTTCTTTTAAAAAAATGTTATTGTCAATTCTAATTGGGCTTGTTTGGGATATTCTATTTAATTTTTTTTTAACTTTTGTATTATGTGTTTCTTTTAATGTTGTACTCCGCCCTGAGTCCTTGGGAGAAAGGCGGCATATAAATCGAATAAACCTAAACCTAAACTAAATTAACAACCGCAGCGATTCACTTAAAACTGTAGCAAGAAAGCTCATAAAACGGGGCAAAAAATTAACCACTGTCTTACTTAGCAATGGAAATTGAGGTTCAATTGTGGGTTTTAAGTCCAGGACTCACTGCATATTGTTAGTAACATTACATTATTTAAACCCTTGGGAACTTCTGAAAAAAACCCACTTGGCTACAGTGGTGTACGGGCTACAGCTAAGGAACCCCCACAATAAAATAATATATGGATAAGGCCACTATAGCTTTTTAACTATTTAGCTCACTCTGACCAAAACTAGGGAGAAGGCACCATTTTCCAATATTTTGTTTTCTAGATGTGGAAATGGAAAACTGCCATATTGTTATCCACAAAGTTCACTATTGGATTTATGTTGCAATACACAGAGAACAAGTTGCTACGAGTAGATGTGCCAGTACAAATTGTGATGATAAAAATGTTACCAAATGTCATTTGCCATGTCATGACCCATCTTTTATACTTGTGCCCTGAAGTTGGATGTATATTCAGAAGCTGCATGGTTTGTTCTACAACAAGTGTGGCTTCTTTTTTTCATTCACACCCCTCTTGTATTGTGTCTTAACATTCCTAGGAAAGTTACGCTTAAGGTTAAACATTCCTACGCAAAGCTTGTTCTGTATGTAGAAATAGACACCATTCCCTTGGGTACAATCATCTTCACAAATCTTTTCCACAGCCATGAAACACTATTCCATGCCTTGACAATGTTTTTTCTTCTCCTAGTTTTCAGCTGCAATACCGTCTTCTGAATCAATCATTCTGACATCTATATTTCCTTCCAGTTGTTTTCATCTCAAAAACAATGGAAAGATGAACAGTGAAGACGGCTGTTCCTATTTTGGTTCAAGAGATCAAAGAATTCTTTTGAAGTCTTCACGTTGTTGTTGTTTGTTAAGTCATCTTTGCCTTTGTCTTTACAGAGCTGAGAACACTTCCGTATTATCCTCCCCATTACCATCAGAAAGCAGTTTAAAGAGAAGAAAGAGAAGAAAGGGGGGGGGTAAGAAGGAGGGAGGGAAGGAGGGAGGGAAGGAGGGAAGCAAGGAGAGAAGGAGAGAAGAAAGGAGGGAAGGAAGGAGGGAAGGAGAGAAGAAAGGAGAGAAGGAAGGGGGGAAGGAAGGAGGAAAGGAAGGGGGAAAGGAAGGAGAGAAGGAGAGAAGAAAGGAGGGAAGGAAGGAAGGAAGGAGGGAAGGAAGGAGGGAAGGAGGGAAGGGGGAGGGAGGGAGGGAAGGAAGGAGAGAAGGAAGGAGAGCATGAGAGAAGAAACGAGGGAAGGAAAGAGGGAGGGAAGAAGAAGTAGGACCGTTGTAAGATATGATGGATCTATGGGATGGTAAGAAAGCAATCTTCAAGTATATTGTCAACTGTAGGGAAAAAATTGTTATAAATACATATTATTAATAACAGTTATGAGATCATATAATTGTGAATGTATATATGAAATTGATAAAATAAAAATTAAAAAAGAAAGAAAGCAGTTTAAAACTGCACTTGGTTTAGCTTCTGCTGGCCTTGAAATGAAAAGATCAGTGATAAAGACAATGAAAGCCTTAGATAGGCTTGGTGGAAATGAAGGCCAGGTAAAGTTCCCAATGTACAGACATTTGTTCAGCAACTATTTGAAGTCCCAAAGACACTGAAAAAAAGTAACTTATTACTACTCCTCACCACTTACGACTGTTGCAGCATCCACAATGTCATGTGATCAAAATTTGGGACCTTGGTAACTGGCAGGGACGTGCAGTCAGGGGAAGCAGGGGAGGCAGAGCCTCACCACTGTCATCATGAAAAGAAAAGAAAAATGTAAAAGGAAAAAGGCAAGAGCTGAGGTCAGGCTGAGCTAGTTGCTGCCGGAGTCACCATGGATGACTCTGCTTAGTGCTTAACTGTTTAAAAAAAGTATCTAAAAAAGTGCCCTCTACAGGAGGAGGCAGGAGAACGACATGCCTCATCTAGTCTGACTTTTTATGATCACTCGAGCAGAGTTAAGCAAGGGTTAAAAGCCAAAAAAATCCTGACGTAGGTGAGGCACGTTGTTCTCCTGCCTCCTCCTGTAGAGGGCGCTTTTTAAGAGGCTTTTTTAAACAGTTAAGCAGAGTCATCCACGGTGACTCTGGCAGCAACTAGCTCAGCCTGACCTCAGCTCTTGCCTTTTTCCTTTTACATTTTTTTTCTTCTCATGATGGCAGGCAAGAGCAGAGTTGAAATCCTCTCTGAAATAGCTGGAAAAGGTACGTGTGGGTCGGACGTATGGGGAGGAATTCAAACTTCATCCTCCTGGTGCAACTTTGTGTGTGTGTGTTTGAGAGAGGGGGAGGGAGGGAGAGAGGGAGGAAGGAGGGGAAGGGAGAAGAAAAAGAAAAAGAAAGAAGGAAAGTTATTTAGCAAAGGAGAAAAACAAATGCTGTCACTTTAAATCGGAACTGAACAGTTGTTAAGAGACTTGGGCTTCACTGACTTTGTTCATCGGAAGGTCACAAGATATGACCACATGACCCCACGACACCGCAACCGTCATATGAACCAGGTGTCCAGTGGATGAATTTTGATCACATGAACCATGCAGCACGCTGCAAAGTTCGTAAGGCTGAGAAACCATCTTGTCACTTTTTTCAGTGCTGTTGAAACTTTGAATGGTCCCAAATGGTTGTATGTCGAGTTAGGGTTGATGTACCTGTAGTTCAATGATGAGATTCAGCCGGATGGCACCTATTCGGGAGAACCGGCTGTTAACTTTCTAAGCAGTTCGGAGAACCGGTTGTTGGAAGAAATCTCCTTTTGTTTTTTCCCCACTTTACAGGGCTAATCCTGTAAGGAAGGCAGGAAGGAAACATTCTGGTGTTGTTTCTAGCCTAATCCCTATTGCCCTGCCTCCAGTTAACCCTTATTACATTGTAACAGCTAAGGCGAAGCGCCAATTGACGTGAGTTGGCCACAACCACATTGTCACATGACCACCAAGCTATGCCTACCCAGCTGGTCATTATGGCAGAGAACCGGTTGTTAAATTATTTGAATCCCACCACTGCTGTAGTTAGAAGGAAAGACGCATGCCCTGAAGTCAAATACTGCCATTTAATGCTATCTGAAGCATTCAGAGTACTTCATGTCCCTTAGAAA
The DNA here is from genome assembly GCF_009769535.1 of Thamnophis elegans. Taxonomy (NCBI): domain Eukaryota; kingdom Metazoa; phylum Chordata; class Lepidosauria; order Squamata; family Natricidae; genus Thamnophis; species Thamnophis elegans. The sequence goes on from NC_045544.1 coordinate 8,114,033, forward strand.
TATTGACAGTACGATAGTTACACATTAACCTTTCCCAACCTGGCATTCTCCAGTTGTGTTAAGACTCCAACTCTCCTAATTTCAAACTCTTCTGGGAGAGCACAAGGTTCAGAGAGTCTGCTCTCTGTGATTGTATTTCAGGTGGGTGGGAGTTATTGCAGGGGATCAGCAATTGTCTTAAAGGCAGTGGTGGGATTCAGCCAGTTCGCACCTAATTCGGGAGAACCGGTTGTTAACTTTTTAAGCAATTCGGAGCGTGGCACAACAAAACCGCGCTCCACTAAAGAGCGCCCGATTAAACCGCGTCGCTGATGTCATCAGCAGGGTGACAACAGCGACCACGGAAAAAAGGGGCGCTTTAAATAGCGCTTTGAAAGCAAGCTGATTCAAGTTAAGGTAAGGGTTAGGTTTAGGGTTAGGTTTAGGGTTAGGTTAAGGGTTAGGGTTAGGGTTAGGGTAAGGGTTAGGGTTAGGGTTAGGGTTAGGGTTAGGGTTAGGGTTAGGGTTAGGGTTAGGGTTAGGGTTAGGGTTAGGGTTAGGGTTAGGGTTAGGGTTAGGGTTAGGGTTAGGGTTAGGGTTAGGTTAAGGGTTAGGGTTAGGGTTAGGTTTAGGGTTAGGTTTAGGGTTAGGTTAAGGGTTAGGTTTAGGGCTAGGTTTAGGATTAGATTTAGGGGGGTTAGGTTTAGGTTTAGGGGTTAATTTAGCTTTAGCGTTTACAGCGTGCTTTTTTCGTCGCGCTGTGATGACGTCAGCTACCCGGTTTCGTCAAGCGCGCTTTAGTCAAACGCGGTTTTGTGGTGGAACCAATTCGGAGAACTAGTTGTTGGAAAAAAAATCTCCTTTTGTTTTTTTCTACTTTATGAGGCTAATTCCTGTAAGGAAGACAGGAAGGAAACATTCTGGTGTTGTTTCTAGCCTAATCTTTATTGCCCTGCTTAGAGAAACTGCCTCTCCCGTTAACCCTTCTTACATTGTAACTGCTAAGGCGAAGCGCCCATTGACGTGAGTGACGTTGAGTTGGCCACGCCGACTCAGTCACATGACCACTGAGCCACGCCCACCCAGCCGTTCATTAGGAACAGAGAACCGGTTGTTAAATTATTTGAACCCCACCACTGCTTAAAGGCCATCATGAGATTTTTCTAATTTATTGCCTTCACTTTCATCAATTTGCTGCCACCAGCTTGCATTCCAGCAACTTTAAGAATCAGCCACACAGGCCTGATAGCAATGCTGCCCCAATCTATATTTTTTTCTCCCAAAATTGTGCAGAGTTTCTGTGGGGTTGACTCCGTATGGCATAATAAAATATAATGCCCAGTGAAGAATTGTACATGTTGTTGTTTTTTTGCTGTAGTTATTACTAAACATATGTTAATATCTTTGGCACAAGGGCCTTTCCCAAGTCATCGATGGTCTGACCCATGTTAGGTCTGGTTTTTGTCTTAGGATGCTTGAGATGTGGTCTGGCAGGGCAGGATATTAATAGCAGTATGTTGTCATGGTTGCCTTTTAGCTCCCGATGTCACCCCTCCCTGCAAGGAGAAAGGATCCTTTTGATCAGCCCATCTCAGGCAATTGATGGACCCAGTCAGAGGTGGGTTCCTCCCAGTTCGCACCTATTCGGTAGAACCGGTTCGTCAAATCTACCGAACCGGTTAGAAGAGGTTCCACCAGTGGACCCGGATAGCAGGCCACACCTACAGAAGAGGTTCCAAAAATTTTTGAAACCCACCACACACACACACACACACACACACACACACACACACACACAGGCTCACACAGAGAGAGAAAGAGAAAGAAAGGAAGAAAGGAATAAATAAAAAAAGAAAAAAGAAAGAAAAAGTTAGAGAGTGATGAAAGAAAAAAAGGAAAAAGGGACAGAGAGACAAAAGGAAAGAAAGGAAGAGAGAGAGAAAGAGAGAGAGAGAGAGAGAGAGAGAACATATGGCTGGCAAGGCACTCCCACCAGGTCACATGGCCGGCAAGCCACTCCCACAAAAGAGGCCACACCCACAGAGTAGGTTCAAAAAAATTTTGAAACCACCACTGGACCCAGTGAAATTCCAGACTGATCTTGAGGATCTGATGGGCATCTCAGCTGAGGACCTAGTCCAGTGTTTCTCAACCTTGGCAACTTGAAGATGTCCGGACTTCAACTCCCAGAATTCCCCAGCCAGCGAACGCTGGCTGGGGAATTCTGGGAGTTGAAGTCCGGACATCTTCAAGTTGCCAAGGTTGAGAAACACTGTCCTAGTCACTGCCTGCAATGGAGAGATGGCTGGGGCCTTAGATTGCATTATTCTTTTTTTTTAATTGAAAATTTTAAAAAAGCTTTTACAAATATTTACCTCCCCTCCCCACCCTCCCCACCCGAACCCATCCCCCCCAACCTCCCCCCCCGACTTCCCAGAGCAAATACAGGGTATAAATCTTTAACAATCATATTCTAAAATAAACTAATAGAAACTTAGTCTCATCTTTCATTTGTGCTTTAACTCCTCTTTTGTTAAGCTAATTCTAAACGAATTATGTCACTCCTTGCTTTTTCAGCCATAAACTATCTGGGATTTCTTAGTCCCGTATTTATTTTGAATATAATCAATCCATCTTCTCTAGTTTATATTTCTCATCTGAATGATCCTTAAGGTATGCTGATATTTTAGCCACCTCTGCTAAGTTTGTTACTTTGAATGTCCATTCAGATTGCATTATTCTTCTGTGTTCTCTCCTTCGGCACCGATCCCTAGGTGCATCTTGATTTACTGAACTGAAAGATGAAATAAGTGCCTGGAAGGTTGCTAAAAGATGACTCAAAATGATTCCGACTGGAGATGGTTAAGAGCTCGTTTTAGGGATTACCTGACGTATGAGGGTGAAACAGCCATACTTCTCTTTCTTACACCTGCTGATAGCTAGCCAAAGACTGTTTTTTTTTCATTTTTCATTTTATTAATTTCATATATACATTCACAATTATATGATCTCATAACTGTTATTAATAATATGTGTTTATAACAATTTTTCCCCTACAGTTGACAATATACTTGAAATTACTTTCTTACCATCCCATAACTCCATCTTATCTTACAACATTCCTACTTCTTCCTTCCTTCCTTCCCTCCTTCCTTCCCTTTCTTCTCTCCTACTCTCCTTCCTTCCCTCCTTCCTTCCCTCCCCCCTTTCTTCTCTCCTTCTCTCCTTCCCTCCTCCTTCCCTGCTTCCTTCCCTCCTTCCTTCCCTCCTTTCTTCTCTCCTACTCTCCTTCCTTCCCTCCTTCCTTCCCTCCCTCCTTCCCCCTTCCCTCCTTCCCTCCCCCCTTTCTTCTCTCCTTCTCTCCTTCCATCCTCCTTCCCTGCTTCCTTCCCTCCTTCCTTCCCTCTTTTCTTCTCTCCTCCTCTCCTTCCTTTCCCCCTTCCTTTCCTCCTACCTTCCCCCCTTCCTTCTCTCCTACATTCCCTCCTAGCCAAAGACTGTTTAGGTTGACCCATTCCCTATTTCAACATCTGTGGGCCATTGTGAAGGTTATTCAGATTATCTAGTGAACACACAACTGCTGGTGAGAGAGAAAGGATTATTTTGCTACTGGAAAGACACTGGCTGATAATGCCAATTGATGTTAAAAATTAGCTAATTTTTGATGGTTAATAAGTAGGGATTTTAGTATTTTGTAGACTCTTATACATTATCATTGAATGTTTAGTCGCTAACATATAATATATCATGATATTAACAATGAAAGGATAACCTTAATTAGGATAAATAACCAGGCCACAAATTGCAACTGAGTTTTGGTGGAATGATAAAACCTATAAATTTGTGTTTCAAACCTTGTTATGAAGCTACAAATAATTTGGATTAGAATAAGAGGTGATGTGACGTAAATAGCAAACAATTGTTTTATTTTCTTCTCTTTCTCTAATTACAATAATAAAAGGGAATGTTAATGCATATCTTGGAGATTATCAACTAGAAATTTTAATTTGGATTAGAAATGGCAAACAATCGTGTTTTTTTTTTAATCTGTCTTTCAGGTATAAAAACAAAAGGGAAGGTTAACATATAATTTGGTGATTATTAACTAGAAATGTCAACCTTTTTCCTTTTTTCTTTAGATTGTCTTAGATCTTAAATGGTCATTTTGTTAACACATATTAATAGATTGTTGTTTAGAGATTGTTGCTTTTTGCGTTTGTGGAGAGAAAGGGAGAGAAAAATGTAAATAACCTCTAGTTAACTATAATAATAATAAAGATATGTTGGAGAGAGGAAATGTTAGATGTCCTACTAATTCACTTTTTTTTTCTTAGAATATGTTATAAAGATATAAAGATATGGCAGATTGACTGAAACTGGGGGAAGGGGGAAAAAATGCCAGCAGGTGGCTGTGTTTTTGAAATCTTTAACTAAATGAAAATTGTGGTATTGTGAGAGTAAAATATATAAATTTTTAACATGTACAATTTAAACTGAATGGAATATATGTGATTGTGGACAGAACGCACGAAATGTACTTGTGACCAATGGATACGCTTTCTACAAGATGTAGTGAAAGATGATGCCTTTCTTTTCGTGTTTTTTTCTGTAATAAAACTAATTTTTAAAAATTATTTTAAAAAAATTATCTGGTGAATAAAGACCCTCAAGTTTACTCCGTCTGGGACTCTGGGCAGAACAGGTTGAGGTATCTGAAGTATAATCTGGTGGTGTGGTCTGGGATGGATTTGAGCCATCCTTATATCCATCATAGCTCATTTTCATATAATGGAATCTCAAGATGAGCCGAGGTGGCGCAGTGGTTAAATGCAGCACTGCAGGCTACTTCAGCTGACTGCAGTTCTGCAGTTCGGCTGTTCAAATCTCACAGGCTCAAGGTTGACTCAGCCTTCCATCCTTCCGAGGTGGGTAAAATGAGGACCCGGATTGTTGTTGGGGGCAATATGCTGACTCTGTAAACCGCTTAGAGAGGGCTGAAAGCCCTATGAAGCGGTATATAAGTCTAACTGCTATTGCTATTGCTATAAGTCCTATAGCAAATAAAATCGCCACTGGTTGGGTGAATTATGAGAAGGAATGTCCAATTACTTGGAGGGTAACAGATTGGAAAGGCTGTACTAAATTATGATTAAGCACTACAGTGCGTATATTCAAATTTTGTTCCTTTTATTTTATTGACTACAGTATGTTCTTTTTGAAGATGCAGTGTACTTTTTCTACATCTGGAAGCTGTTAAATTACTAAGCAAAGTAATCACTGTATCTTATTACTAACCTCAAAGGTCAAGGTTTCCAGAATGGTTTAGTTTTAAAGCTACCTACCATTGACAAATGCATTAAAAACAGGAACCTTGGCATTTTAGACTGAAGTTTCACTGAAGTAAATGCACACTTTGCAAATCTCTAAGGTAATAATGGCAAGGCAGAAGTACTGCATTTATTCATCAGAACTGTGGCATTTTGGTGTGAGGTTTATATTGTTGTAAAGAGTGTGTGGGAAAATACATTTTATGACTTAATATAATGATTATCTTAGTAATGTATCTAAGTCGAATGATTGGCTGGATTTTTTTCAGCCCACATATGGTAGTCTGTTGTGGCCCAGCAGGAGTCGTTGGAGCTGCCACCAGACTCTGACAGCGAGGGGCCCTATGAGTCGGCTTTGGAGGACCCTGGACAGGGTTCCGACTCCAAGCAGGGTGCAGAGAGGCTGGTTGGCCACCAGGAGGTGCCTGAGCCTTGGACCAGTTGGGAGGAGACAAGGGAGTGTGATCCGGACATCAGCAGTGGTGAGGAGTCAAGGGAGTTGTTCCTAGATGCCCGGCACCGGAGAGCTAATAGGCGTAAAGAACAGTTGCGCAGTTACAGGAGGTAATTGCACTCAGCTGGTGGTAATTAGGCTCCTCTCCAGACTATAAAAGGAATGCTTGTGCACATGCCCCTCTTGCAGAAGTCAACGCATTTACGAAAGTTGGAGAACTATGGTATTAGCTTGGCAGGCTGGATTGCTGCCAAGGCTTGTCTGTGCTGGATTTCTGCCAAGGCTTGTCTATGCTGAATTGCTGCCAAGGACCTGTCTGTCTGTTAATAAATTCCGTAAAGTATCTTTGGCTCGAAGTGCTTTGGTGTGGGACAAGGGGAGTCAGAACAGTAGTCCTATACTTTTTTTTTTTGCTTTCAAAATTAGTAGGGAGTGTAACAAACCTATGTTTTCATCTCATTCATTATTTATTCCACAGCTAGTCCTTGTCTTACAACCATTCATTCAGTGACTGTTCAAAGTTACGCCACTGAAAAAAATGACGTATGACTATTTTTCACACTTACGACCATCAAAGCATCCCCATGGCCTCATGATTCAGACACTTGGTTGCTGACAAATATTTATGACAGTGTCCAGGTATCATCTGATCATCTTTTACAACCTTCTGACAAGCGAAGTCAATGGAGAAGCCAGATTCACTTCACAACTGTTGGCAGAAGAGGTCATAAAATGAGGCAAACTCATTTAACAACCATCTTGTTTAGCAATGGAAAATTTGGGCTCAGTTGTGGTCATATGTCAAGATTACTTGTACAGATAGGAGATGACAATAAAGAAGGTTTCAAGTTCTTACAAAGTTGTCACACAGAAGGTTCCAAATTCTTAGCAAGAGATTTCAAAGAAATGACTTTCCTGACATCAAATGAACATCCAAGTTTATATAATTTCATTCTTACCTATTTCTATTCAAACAAGAACAAATCATTTAGTATCCGTGAGAATTTTGAGGCAGCTATAAGACAATATAATGTTTGAATTAGTAACAGATTATCTTCAACCTCCAAGAAAGTTTTAGAAGTCAAATAGCTAAATAGGGAGATAGAAGTAGGGGTGATACACCTCTACATGTGACATGTAGATTGTTCTTTAATTCACTCCACACTTCCATCACACTATGGCATGGCTTCATCTTTGCTCAACCGTTGAGCCAATTGATTTTCTTCACTGTTGTGACTCAAGAGGAAACACTGGATTTGGTTTTCATTAGAGAAGTACCAGAAACTATTTAGGGATGTCTTGGATATAGAGTAACCACAGGAATTTCTTGTGGTTTACAAGGTAGCATCGCTCCTTGTAGAGTGTGCGGTCAATCTATCTGGAACTGGAACAGAATGGGAATGATAAGCTGCACTATACAGGCCTGTAACCATCTGCCAATGGTGGTGGACAAAACCTTCCTGCCCAGGGACATCAGCTGGAAGGATACAAAAAGAGACTCTGATGTTCAAAAGGGCCGGGTCCTTTTCAAATAAATCTTGAGAGCCCTCCACGGTGTGTCGTTTCCTTAAGGGAGGGTCCAATCTTAAGCCACCAGCAGTGCACAGATATCCCTCATGGGATTTTCCCAGAGTTCTTACAACAGCCCCATTCAAACCACTACGAGAGGTTTCACTTAGGTTCTTAACTTTGAAAGTATCCTTTCTGGTAACCATCACCTCCGCCAGGAGGATCTCAGAACTTGCAAGCGCTCTCGGTAAGAGAAGATCTGTGCGTATTCCATCAGGACCGTGTGGTGCTACGGCTGGATCCCTCCTTCATTCCCAAGGTGTGCTTCTGCTTCCATCGCGCACAGGAACTTGCGTTACCCAATTTCTGCCCCCAGCCTTCTCACCCTTTGGAGCACAAGTGGCACACCTTGGGCACAAATCCAATATTTAGAAAGCCAGAAAATTCCTCTCAGAACGGAACAAAGCAATGATATATCTATCCTCGTTGAGGGACTGAATCGGAACTGGGCTTTGCCTAGCGACAGGGGCGTGGATTCAACAACTGTCAGGCTCATTCCTCGCAATGAGTTGATGAAGGTCAATCCAGTCTGGATGCTACCTCCACCACGATGGAGAATTCCTCTATCACACTCCTGTTAACCATGCTTTGAGGTTTCTTTGGTTGAGATCAGTGGTTATTCTTCTGCCAGCAGGGGACACTTGCATCACAGTGGGTAAGGCATCACCCTTTGACAGCTGTTGCAGAATAGTGACAAACAATAAAGGCAGCATAATTTAGGCTGGCCTATGTTTCTGCTGGCTCAAGGGTAGGTGAATCATACTTTAATACTGTCTTGAAGAATTTTAAATGTGTAACCATAAGTGATTTAATAGACATTATGGTTATTGAATAAACAACAACTGGCTGAGTTCCCGCATGTTAATCTGACACTAATGTTAGAGCTTAGTACATGTTAACTAAATCCTTTTCTCAGTGACAAAATGTAACACATGGAGACACACACACACACACACACACACACACACACATCCTCCACTGCCTCACTGGCTCTGCCCAAACTCAGTCCCGCTATGTCAATGACACTATCTAACCATCTCGCCCTCTGCCCTGCTCTTCTCCTTTTGCCTTCAATCTCTCCCAACATCACAGTCTTTTCCAATGAGGCGAGAGTGCTCTGAGGGTCCAATACATTGTCCTAAAGAATTCCCATGAGAAAACTGTAATTTGGCTAAGAACGAATGGTGGTGGGAGTGTTTAATTCAAATAGAATATTCCATATTACTTAAGATGCACAAAAAGTCCTTTAACTGAGCACTCTCATTTTCTTCACAAATAGTTCTTAAACTGTTTTTAAGCATTAAAAATATGTGTAGACTAAAGGGATTGTTTGGACAATGTAATTTCCTCCCCCCCCCTCAATTTTATGTAGAAAGGTTATTAAGAGTACATTACCACTAGTGCTGCTAACTTATAGCATAATACCAAACGTTCTCCCTAATCTACTAGCCACCATAGCTTTCATCTTTTAATGAAAAATAATGTGTAAAATGTGAACTGCGTTCCTCAGACGACTGTTTTGCCCTCTTAATTCAGTGATACTCTTGAATTGCATCATTTGCAAGATTTCTCAATCATAGGCAATGTGAAAGGGCTAGAATGGAGATCTTTCACACCATTAACATTTGTGCTCCCAATACCCTCAAGTGAACTGTAAATGCAATCCACAATGATCTTCATTTCAGCTGTCTGAAAAATGTCAAGATGTGAAAATCTTTCTATGTTGACCTGCCTCATATCCCGACAGGACTGATACATAGAAAGAAAAGAAAAATCCTTGCTCCCAACCCTCCACATTCAAGGGAAGTATAGTTCATTACTTGCATTAATTTGCTTGGCTTGCGGTGGGGAAGGGGGGTGGTTCTTATTGGGGGCTGTGGAGAGCCATAAATGTAATTAATTTTTTAATTTATTATATTTGTATGCCGCCCTTTTCCCCCCCGAAGGGGACTCAGGGCGGCTCACAATTCAAATCAGGGAAGAGGGGTACAGACAAAAAATAAAACAAAACATAACAATGCATAATTTAAAAACACACAACAGTCATACCATTCGAGACGGGGGCAACAGCTCTTTAGCCCCAGATAAAGTCATATTTGCTTTAAAAATATTTTGTGCAGGTATCATTGCAGAATTTTACATGTTGCAAGGTTTGTAAATCCTCTGCGAGGGAGGATTGGTGAGGCAAGAGTTTTGGCAAACAAAGAAACACCCCTCTACCAACTGTTACTGTACAGTAACATCTCAACAATTTCACAATACTTTCAAGGACACTGGGTTGAGCTGGAAGTAAAGAACTTTATGAGCCAATCAATCTTCCCACTGGCTGATCAAATTCTCAGGAGGCTGAAGAAAAAAGAAGGAACAAAGTAGATATGGGCCAATTTCTGCCAATGAAAGAACATACCACTTTTTAAAAAATCAGCTTTCCTTATAATGTTTTTAATCATGTTTATTCCTTTTTCTTTGGGGGTAGTTTGATTTATCTTTAAATAATATAATAGTGGAGCTATTGGCATTCAGATCAGAGATCCAAAAAGATCTTAAAATTTTCACCCTGTTAAAAATGAAGTGTTTGGGTTTTTAAATTATTTTTACATCAATGTATTTATTTATTTATTACTACCCTGCCTCTACTACTTTTTATAAAGAACTTAGAGCAGCAAACCAACATAATATCCATAACTAGATGAGTTTCCACAGCATGCAAAACCCATAAATCATGATTGGCAAATTGTAATAGATGGGTTCACACAACGCACACTATCACATTATGGTGATATACGAATCTTGTTATATTCTGGCTGTGAAATTCTCATGCATTCACTATTGTACGGTGTGTTGTCAGGTTAGTTATCTGAACTGCAAAAATCTGGATGGCCCTCAAACTCATTCCTCAATAGAGGAATACATTTTGCAGCTCAGATATAAATACAGATATTCACATCACACCATTCTGTTACAAAGAAAGCAACTTTATTCCAAGCACAGAAAAGGAATAAGGAAGAATAAATGAAAGAAATTAAGAATGTGAGATGAAGAAAGGAAACATAGCTAAAATTAGTTTACACCTGATGAAAGGAATGTCCTTCTGGGTTCGGCTCCAAGTGGGGAAAAAGACACTGGAGACATGGAGGCTGCTTGGAAAGATGGTTTTAATGGTGGACAGGACCACATGGCTTGAGCCCTGAACAGAAAAGGGGGGATCACAGGCTTCAATGTTGGTGGAGAAGAAGAGAAGGGCTGAGGGAGGGGCTTGCTAGGCTTTTTATAACCTGTTTAGTCCCACCTCTCTGTTTCCTGTTCCTGTATAAGAAATGTGTTCTGATTAGTCGTCAGACTCCCATGGGGCCATGCAGGGGCTACTCTCTAGGCTGTGTTTTGAATCCAGGTATGGATGAGTTCTCAGATGCCATGTGGTCAGTTGGGGCCAATATTATCATGCTTTTAATCCCATCCCACTCTGGAGCTGAAGTGGTGAAGTCTTTATTATGTAAAGTGGATTAGCTTGGCCATCTTAATGGCCCATTAACAGTGGGGATGGGCAGGAAGCTACAGGCAACTATTCTGTCTTTTAAAACATGTTTCTTTCTTTTCACATCCAGAGAAATATTCTGCCTTTTCAATATTTCCTAGGATATTTCATTTTTCTGGGAGAGGGCTGATTGATAACTTCCCACACACCAATAGAATTCACTGTATGTTTTGATACGTTTCTAACTTTAGAAACAACCTCTAGTTCTATTGCAAGAAACTCTTGATCAAGGTATTGAAATTTCAAAAGAAAGAGTTATTCCCCCCCCCTGATTCTCATCTCTAGGCTAAAAGTCAACCCAAGAAGTAATTGTACCGAAAATGCCTATCTAATGAGTGAGAATTTCAAAGTGGAGAGCATATCAAGCTGGAGATAACAAACACCTGTGGAATAAAAGACAGAGGAAAACAGCAAACGTCCGATAAAAAGCTTTTTACAGAAATAGGGATGCACAGATCACTTGAAGTGTTAATACCACTTTATAATGGCTTGGTAAGGCCACACTTGGAATACGGCATTCAGTTTTGGTCACCACGATGTAGAAAAGATGTGGAGACTCTAGAAAGAGTGCAGAGAAGAGCAACAAAGATGATTAGGAGACTGGAGACTAAAACATATGAAGAACAGTTGCAGGAACTGGGTATGTCTAGTTTAATGAAAAGAAGGACTAAGGGAGACATGATAGCAGTGTTCTGATATCTCAGGGGTTGCCCCAAAGAAGAGGGAGTCAAGCTATTCTCCAAAGCACCTGAGGGTAGAACAAGAAGCAATGGGTGGAAGCTCATCAAGGAGAGAAGCAACTTAGAACTGAGGAGAAATTTCCTGACAGTTAGAACAATTAATCAGTGGAACAGCTTGCCTTCAGAAGTTGTGAATGCCCCAACACTGGAAGTCTTTAAGAAGATGTTGGATAGCCATTTGTCTGAAACGGTATAGGGTTTCCTACCTAGGCAGGGGGTTGGACTAGAAGACCTCCAAGGTCCCTTCCAACTCTGCTATTGTAACTTGTAACAGATAATCCTTGACTAACAACTGTTTGTTTAGGGCCTATTCAAAGTTCCAACAGCACTGAAAAAACTCAACAGAGGTTGAAAAAAGCAACTTATTGTTTTTCAGCCTTATGACCACCCTATAGTTACATAATCAAAATTCAAATGCTTGGCAAATGACTCCTATTTATGATGGTTGCAGATGATTATCCTTTTGTGACCTTACAACAAGCAAAGTCAATGATGAAGACAGATTCACTTAATAACCATGTTGCTAATTTAACAATGGAGGTGATTCACTTAAGAACCATGGCAGGAAAGGCCGTAAAATGGGGCAGAACTTACTTAGCAACAGGAATTTTTGGTCTCGGTTGTGGTCATAAGTCAAGAACTATTTATTTATTTATTTATTTATTTATTTATTTATTTATTTATTTATTTATTTATTTGACTTATATACCGCTTCATAGGGCTTTCAGCCCTCTCTAAGCGGTTTACAAATTTTTTTAGCAAATTGAGTCAGCAACTTGCCCCTACTGTCCAGGTCCTCATTTCACCCACCTCGGAAGGATGGAAGGCTGAGTCGACCTTGAGCCGGTGAGATTTGAACAGCCGAACTGCAGATCACAGTCAGCTAAAGTGGCCTGCAGTACTGCACTCTAACCACTGCGCCACCTCGGCTCTTCACTACCTGTATTAATATATTAGTAGGCACTAGTATAGTGCTTGCTAAGCTAAAGTTATGGTATACAGGTTGCAGAGGTGGGTTCCTACCAGTTCGCACCTATTCAGTAGAACCGGTTCCTCAAGTCTACCGAACCGGTTAGAAGAGGTTCCACCAGTGGACCCGGAAAGCAGGCCACACCTACAGAAGAGGTTCCAAAAAATTTTGAAACCCACCACTGGTCCTTGGATATGATTATTCTACACTATCATGCTCCTATTTATAAAACTCAGTGTCTCTGTGAAAGGTAAGGATGACTACTGCGTTTGTGGTGCAATCAGAACATTGCGAGTGTTGAAGTTGTTTTAACGCAAACCAAAGATGCCTTTTAAAAAACAAGTTTACGTCATATTCTTCTGCATGCCAGTGCTGTGTGTGAGGTAATTTAAGGTGGTTCTGACAAGTGTCGTCGGCATCTTCATATCCGGTCACATGGGCGGCAAGCCACTCCCATCCAGTCACATGGGTGGCAAGCCACTCCCACAAAGAAGACCACACCCACAGAGTAGGTTCGAACAATTTTTGAAACCCACCACTGACCTCAACTTGCAACAGTTAATTTAGTGACTGTTCAAAGTTACAATGGCACTGAAAAAATGTGACTTATGACCATTTTTCACTGTTACGCCCTGTGCAGCATCCCCATGATCGTGAGATCAAAATTCAGATGCTTGGCAACTGGTTCACATTTATGATCGTTGCTGTGTCCCAAGGACACGTGATCAACTTTTGCAACCTTCTCACAAGCAAATTCAATGAGGAAGCTAGGACCATTTAACAATCAGGTTACAACTTATCAACTGCAGTGATTCACTTAACAACCGTGGCTGGAAAAGTCGTAAAATGGGGGGAAACTCACTTAACAAATGTCTCACTTAACAGCAGAAATTTTGGGCTCAATCGTGGCCATACGTTGAGGGCTATCTGTATAACAATTAGCAGAGCTTATAAAATAGACCTTACTGTAATACGGAGAAAAACTATTTGTAGATCTGGAAAGTTCTCGTCCTTTTTCCAACCCGGCTGGGAATTCTGGTTGCCAGACTAAAGAAGGCTGTGTTACATTGTAGCAGAAGGTCAGTTTGCTTGTTCACACGGATTACTGACTGATCTGCGGTTGATCGGTATGATGAAAATTCTATTTTCTTCTTCCCCTAATCCAGTCTTTCTCATGGTTTGGTCTTACAGAAGCTAAATAAATAAGGTGAGGATATAGAAGCTTGGAATATTTGTTTACTGCTTTTCAACCAATTCATTCTTCTAGATTCCATTCTAATTCTTGCCCCCTGGTCTACATACACCTTCTTCAGTAAACAGGAGGTAACTTAGTGTCATTATATCCCAAAGGTGCTTTTTCAGGAGGCAACTGGACTTCCTTGTTTTTTTTTCTTTTGAAGATGTTTCACTTCTCATCCAAGAAGCTTCTTCAGCTCTGACAGGATAGTGGAGAATGGAAGGATTTATATTTCTTGCAGACAGCTGGTCATTTGCATCCTTTTAGAGGGTCATTGAAGCACTTGGAGGTTTATCTTTAGCTGAAGAAGCTTCTTGGATGAGAAGTGAAACATCTTCCAAGAAAAAACAAGGAAGTCCCGTTGTCTCCTGAAAAAGCACCTTTGGGGCAACCATGAACTGGATTACTGAGATTCTCTCTAAACTTTTAGGGTCACCATGCTTTTAAAACCCTTGAACTATAAGGAAAAACAGATATTCTGGAATCCTGAGGATAATTAGCTTAGAAGGCGGACAGGAGAATTAACTTTTACATGGGTATGACCCCAGAAAGCAGCATTTTAATACTGCCCCACATGAGGTCATTTACTGCAAACAACTGTATTGAATTCTGATGAATCTCTCCAGAGATTTCTCCAAGTTTGGGAAAGCTTAGCCCCAATTCATTATGTAATAGGGACCAACATGGTGGGGGAGGGGGTCTTCCCTGAAGGTTCGGGTAAGAAGAAAAGGAGGCAAACAATAAAAGGGACTTGGGAACAGTGTTTCTCAAACTTGGCACTTTTAAGATTGGTGGACTTCAAATCCCAGAATTCCCCATCTTTGTTCCATCCATCTTAAAAGTTGTCAGGATTCAGAAACATCGGCCTGGAGGAAACATTCCACATTACAAGACTTTTTCCTCCCCACTTCTGAGAAAACTTGAAGTACTTGAATGTTTGAAACAGATCTTGGTGCAATTATTATACTGTACTGGAAGCATATGTGCCTCCTATAGATATATGGAAACCTATATATGGTGGCACCCTATCTTGTCAAATAAGGCTATGTTGATTTTCTTTTGTTTGAACATAGCATAGTGTTGTGACTCAGCAGAAGTTGCTGTGAGTTGAGTCGGGATGCAGGAATAATGAGCAGCTGTTGCTCGTTAGTGTCGTCTTCTGCAGATAAAAGACTGATGGTGCCACGCCTGAGTTGCAGAAGTCAACGTTCGTTCGTGGTTTGTCGTTCATCGGTCGTGGTTTGTTGTTCGTGAGAGGCACTTGGATAAGTGATTTGCTTTCTGTAAACCTGATTCAAAGGGACACTTGGATAAGTGATTTTGCTTCCTGAAAACCTGGTTTGCTGTAAGAGTTTTGTTTTTGCATTTTGCTGCATAACCTTTTTGCCAGAGACTTTATCTATGTTTATTTTAGGCTTGCAGCCAGCTTGAGCCAGGACTGATAAAGATATTTCCTTTGAAGTTCTGTCTGACTGTCGTCTGTGAACGAGCGAAGAAGGGGGGTCAGAACAGCATAGTATACGTATATTCCTGAACATATCTTCCATGTTGCTTTCAAACATGTTTTACATCTGGACCAAATTTGACAAGTTCATAAACCAATGGATACCAACTGCTTGTTCAGTCTATTGATCTTGTTCCTCAAGATGTTTCCACCAATTCGTAGCTCTCTTATTCTTCTATGCCCTCTATGCCCTTTGGCTGAGTTCACACATAATGCGTAACCAAAAACATGATTAACAAACTACCATGACTTAATATGCTGGCTGATTTCTACAACACATTTAAGACACGGTATGGATTTGTTTGATTTTAGGCATGACTGATGTTTTACTGACCTCTGAGACCTCATATCTCTCTCTGCAGATAGGTAGTACTTTTATGAAAGACTTTCATTTCAAACAGATGTTTCATTAAAGGGATAGTGGTGGATAGAAAACAAACACAGCAATGACATAGTTTTATGTTGTGGCCCGACAGGAGCCTTTGGAGCTGCCGCCAGACTCTGACAGGGAGGGGGCTTATGAGTCGGCCTTGGAGGAGATGGAGGACCCTGGACAGGGTGTCGACTCCGAGCAGGGCGAGGAGAGACTGGTTGGCCACCAGGTGGTGGCGGAGCCTTGGATCAGAGGGAGTGTTCAGGGAAACACTCGTGAGTTGTTTCAGGATGCACCCCTTCAAAGGGTTACTCGGCGGAAGGAACAACTGAGTACTTACAGGAGATGATTACGAGCAGGTGTTGCTGATTAAGATCATCTCCTGAGTATAAAAGGGACTGTTTGTGCCACGCCCTGGTTGCAGGAGTCAACGTTCTCATTCACAAATCGAGAGAAACCAACTTGGATAAGTGGTTTGCTGCGAGAAGCCTGTTTGCAGTGCTGCATGAGTTTATAGGACTTTTTGCCAGAGCGATTATCTATTTGTTTATTTTGGGCTTGCAGCCAACAAGAGTCTGGACTGATTAAAACATTCTTTCATACGTCTGTTTTGGCTTTCGTTCCTGGACGGAGAAGGGGGGGGGGGGTCAGAACAGTTTTATAATCCCATTTCCCCCCAGAATCTATCAATGCAGAAACATGAAGCCACTTTGAATGTCATGTAATTTGAGTAGCTTCTTGTCTTTAGATGGCTCTCCTCAACATCACATGGCACATTACTTACGACCACATCTGAGCCCAAAATTTGCACTGTTAAACAACACAGTTGTTAAGTGAGTTTTGCTCCATTTTACGACCTTTCTTGCCACAGTTTTAGCTTCATCACTGCAGTTGTTCATTCATTTCATTTCATTTATTGAATTTCTAGGCCACCCAATCCCAAAGGACTCCGGGCGGCTTACAGAAATAAAAAATATTAAAAAGAATTAAAACAATAAGGCACAGCAAAGTTAAAAAGAAGCACAACATACACCCAATCAAAGGGGGGCTGGACCTCAATGAAGAGGTCAACAGCCCCTGGCCTGCCAGAAAAGCCAGGTTTTAATAGCTTTACGAAAGGCCAAGAGAGTGGGTAGGGCCCGGATCTCTGGGGGCAGCTCATTCCATAGGGCCGGAGCGGCAACAGAGAAGGCCCTACTCCAAGGAGTCGCCTGCCGGCATTGTCCCACTGAAGGCACCTGGAGAAGGCCCATCCTGTGTGATCTTATTGGTCTAAGGGAGGTATGCGGCAGAAGACAGTCTCGCAGGTATCCAGGTTCTAGGCCATGTAGGGCTTTAAAGGTGATAACCAGCACCTTGAATCATGCTCGGAGACCAATCGGAAGCCAGTGCAGCTCGCGGAGGATAGGTATAATATGGTACACCCAATATCGCTAGCGCGGCTGCATTCTGGACTAATTGTAGTCTCCGAGCACTTTTCAGGGGCAGACCCAAGTAGAGCGCATTACAGTAATCCAGTCTTGAGATGACGAGGGCCCAGTCTTGAGATGACAAGGGCTTAATTAGTTAATTGTTAATTAGTAGCATAGCTATTAAGTGAATCTGGTTTCCCCACTGACTTTGCTTGTCAGAAGATCACAAAAGTTGATCACCAGGACACTGCATCCATCATAAATACATGACAGGTGTCAAGCATCCAAATGTTGATCATGGGAATTTGAGGGTACTGCAATGGTTGTAAGTGTGGGGAAACGGTCATAAGCAACTTTTTTCAGTGCCATTACAACTTTGAACGGTCACTAAAATGAACAGTCGTAGTTCAAGAACTACCTGTAGCTATTAGCACATATCTTGCAGGAACATTTAAAAGGAATACACAAACGTGTTCTGAAGGCCATTCATGAAAATAGCCCAAATCAGTATGTTCATAATCTCTAGAATAAATTTATCTAGTTGAAACAGCTGGGAAATTCAAGCTAGCTACACTGCAGAATTTCAGCATGGTGCAATTATATAATTTATATTTATGTCTGAATTACTGCTCCCACACATCTCAGATTGATCACAGGATTAGGGACAAGTGTCTATAATTGTGGCTAATTCATTCATGATCTCCTGACTTGTCTCTGCAAGAGCTGTCAGGTTTCCATTCAGTATTAACATGAATTTAAAAAAGAAAAATGATGTCGCTAATAATATGCTTCAGTTGTGTTGGCATAACAAATTAACCTGATTTGCCAAAATAACCATTAGATTCATATTGCACAATTGTGTGTATACACTTATTTATTTATTTATTTCTATCTCTATCTTAAAATATTAAATTGCAAATAGTTATTCTGGTTAATATATCACATTAGAAAAGAGTCACTTTAGTCTAGTGGTTAAGGTGCTAGCCTAGGAACTAGGAGACTGTGAGTTCTAGTCCCACCGTAGCAGAGGTGGGTTCCTACCAGTTCGCACCTATTCGGTAGAACCGGTTCATCAAATCTACCAAACCAGTTAGAAGAAGTTCCACCAGTGGACCCGGAAAGCAAGCCACACCTACAGAAGAGGTTCCAAAATTTTTTGAAACCCACCACTGGTAGGTGTGTAATGTCCCGCAGTTATATACGCATTAATAATGATCTAGTAATATTTCCTTATACATTTTAGGGACCTTTCCTTTCATAATTGGTGTTTTCTTTCATACTTTTGGATTTCTAATTTCTGTTTCCGTTAGTTGGCAATTGCTAAAACCAATCCCACGTGAAAAAGTATTCAAAGCCTTCTTGATTTTAATTGTCAATTTATTTATTCCTGCACATTGTAATATTTATTCATTTACATATCTCTGTTTTCCCACTGTTGTGCAAACACAATTCCAGCAGCTGCTAACATGTGTAAAATTAAATATATATTATACTCCCTTTCAAATAGCCAACAAAATATTTCTGGTTTTAATTCCATATCTTGCTTTACGATTGCTTCTAACCACTAACTTCTGAATAGCTACTTGGACCGGCCTAAGTACTAATTCATAATTTCATATCCGGTCACATGGGCGGCAAGCCACTCCCATCTGGTCACATGGGCAGCAAGGCACTCCCATCCGGTCACATGGGTGGCAAGCCACTCCCACAAAGGAGGCCACACCCACAGAGTAGGTTCCAACAATTGTTGAAACCCACCACTGCACCTTAGACATGAAAGCCAGCTAGATGACTTTGGGCCAGTCACTCATGCTCAACCCAATTCACTTCCACAGGATTGTTGTGGTGAAAGTAGGAGGAGGAAGGAGTTATTAGGTATGGAGTACTTATAAAGTAATAAAGGCAGGATAAATATTCAATGAATAAGAATCAAAGATTGGTCTCAGAATGGATAGAAATACCTACAACATATGCTCATTGCTCAAAAGGGATTCAAGCTCTCTAGTTTCTGGTTTTGTTTTTTTTAAAATCCATGCTGGAAACCAGCAGGAGGAGATTGTGTATTTTATTAATTGGTGTGTTTGAACTATGCTGGGATTTAATATCTTCTCCTACTTGTTTGTGGTGCTAAACTTTAACTACCGAACATATAAGTTTCACACATTTCATTTTGGCTTAGTCTGTTTTGCAAATCTAGTTTCGCTGTTTGTAAATCATGGTTTATGGCAGTGGTTCCCAAACTTGGCAACTTTAAGACTTGTGGACTTCAACTCCCAGAATTCTCCAGCCAGCTGGCTGGAGAATTCTGGGAGTTGAAGTCCACAAGTCTTAAAGTTGCCAAGTTTGGGAACCACTGGTTTATGGAGATGGTCAACTAAAGACTTCAGACAATATGCAGATCCTAAATCTTATCTTGGTGGTCTTGGAATCCTCACCACCCAGAGCCCTGAAAAATGAAGACATTTTAAAGCAAGAAACAGGCCATTACTGAAGAACATTTTTAAAAATATATTTATGTTTTTGAAAAACAACATGAAAAACAACATAAACCTATCCAGATTTCATTGATCCCAGAAAAAATTAAAAATCCAGGTTTGCCCATTATATATTATCAGTCTGCCAGCCGCAGGTTATTTTTAAGGAGGGGGAAAAGGATGAGAATTGTTTCTGGCTAGGAAAAAAAATCTATAACTGCTTTATGGCTTAATTTACTATACGGCTACTACATGGGTTTCCTACCTGTTCGGTCTGGTTGAGGCGAACTGGTAGTGGTATGGCAGCCTGGGTCGCTGGAACGAGGTCTGCCATGCCCCAGAACCAGTTCCCCAGTTTCTTTTGCTGTCGCTGGCATGTGCAAAACAGTTTTCAGTCAACTGCGCATGCGCAGCAATGCGCGGCGGGCACGGTGGCAAGCAAAACAAGCAGCACTTGCGCAAAAAGCCCTCTCAGCAAACCGGTAGTAAACCGGTTAGGAAAACCCCCCCATTGTACTAGATACAAATTCAACACTCTGCAAAAGCATTAAGTGCCAATAATTTATTTCTATCTTTATCATCTAGTAGGTATCTGTATTTTTGCAACTCTGCACTATTGTGCAAATATAGACAACTGTGGCTTAAGTGGAGCCCTGGTAGCACAATGGTTAAAGTGCAATATGGCAGCTAAAACTCAGCCCGCAGCCAGGAGTTCAATCCTGACCGGCTCAAGGTTTACTCAGCCTTCCATCCTTACGTTGTGGTAAAATGAGAATTCATATTGTTGGGGGCAATATGCTGACATTTCTAAACTGCTCAGAGACTGCTGCAAAGCACTATAGAGCAGTATACGAGTCTAAGTGCTAGTACTATTGCTTAAACAATAAGCCACAATAAAAAATAACTCCTGGCTTAGTAAAAATGCAAAACCTAGCTGTGTAGTACGAAAAGATTGAGTTGCCTGATACTTTAATGCATTCCTTTCACTGTCAAGGGTTCCCAGGTGTTAGTCCTGAGGTGAGAAACCGAAGCACCTCCCATTTTTACACCACTGCAACTCCCAGCATTCTTTCCTTTGGCTGTTCTAATTGAGGCTCTTAAAACCTGTAGTTCTGCAACGCCTAATCTACAAGCTCCCTCAACTTAAAACTCAATTTAAACTAAACTAAAGTTGAGTTCTCCTCAACTGAAACAATCAGAGCTTGAGGTGTCTCAAGCAGATGTTGCCAATAGGTTAGCTGGTGCTTTAAATAGGATCTTGACAATTATTGCAATGCGCTCTACATGGGGCTACCCCTGAAAAGCGTTCAGAGACTACAGCTAGTCCAAAATGCAGCCGCGCAAGCGATATTGGGAGTACCAAGATACACCCATATTACACCTATCCTCCGAGAGCTGCACTGGCTGCCAATTGGTCTCTGAACGCACTTCAAGGTGTTGGTCATTGCCTTTAAAGCCCTACATGGCTCAGGACCAGCGTATTTGCGAGACCGCCTACTGCCGCATACCTCCCAACGGCCGATAAGATCCCACAGGGTGGGCCTCCTTAGGACGCCGTCATCCGGACAGTGCCGGCTGGCGGGGCCTCAGAGGAGAGCCTTCTCTGTGGCTGCTCCGACCCTGTGGAATCAGCTACCCCCAGAGGTCCGGACCTCACCCACCCTCATGGCCTTCAGAAAAGCTGTTAAAACCTGGCTGTTCTGGCAGGCCTGGGGCTGTTGACCTTATTATGTAGGGTCCAGCCCCGATCAGAACGTATGCGTGTTGGTGAATTTTTAAATTATTTTTTATTTTTATTTTGTTTTGTTTTCTTGTTCTTTGTAAGCCACCCGGAGTCCTCCGGGATTGGGCGGCCTATAAATCTAATAAATTGAATTGAATTGAATGGAGTTAAAATAATGTCCTCTGCTGTGCATCACTTTTAATGCCCAACTAAGGAAAACACAGACAGTTATATAAGGAGGCAGAGGGGACTGGAAGTTTTATTTTGTTCTGCCAAGCAGGCGTTCTTCAGAGCTTCCCTTGCATTATCTGGTTGTTGTCCATGCGCTTGATGCAGAACAGACCTGTCATCTTACGATTTAGTCTCTGAAAAGCCAGGTGCTATGATGGAGTTCACCTCCTGTATTTATTTCCATTGCTCGGTTTCTACTTGTAGCATCATGTGCGGTCCAGGAGGGTGTCAAGGCTGGTGTGACTTCTATGTTTGTGTTTGGATGCTACCATGGCAACGCAGGCCTACGGGAGCAAAATGTCCTACCAGTTCTCTTGGCACTAGCTTTCCCCGCGGACACAGTGTTTGTGTGTTATTCGGCAGAGTTGTGTTGTGAGGAATATTCTAATTCCTGAGTCCTTCTTCCAAGAAACAGCGATTTTTTTTTCCTGTCAGGGAATATAGCGGGGATATTAATTAGGGAAATGTTTTCAAATCTGCTTGCTCAAATTATCTTGCTGTAGTGTAGGTGGATCTGTTTCTGGTGAAGAAGAGGAAGGGGAAAAAATATGTAAATATTTTTATAGCTATTCTCCGTTTTTAACCAGAATCAGATTCTAGCATGATAGCTATCAGTTTTGCTGAAGGACAGAAACCAGCGTGATTTGTGGAATTAAACACATGAGCGGCAGTACCATTCATAAATTATTGTATGCCAGGCTGCAAGAAAGCCATATTTACTGCCAACTAATGGCCATCAGGATTTCTGCCTGCCACAGATATGGTTGGCCTATTTCAGTGGTGGGTTTCAAAAATTGTTCGAACCTACTCTGTGGGTGTGGCCTCCTTTGTGGGGGTGGCTTGCTGCTGATGTGACCGGATGGGAGTGGCTTGCCGCCCATGTGACCGGATATGAAGATGCCGACGACACTTGTCAGAACCACCTTAAATTACCTCACACACAGCACTGGCAGGCATAAGAATAGGATGTAAACTTGTTTTTTAAAAGGCATCTTTGGTTTGCGTTAAAACAACTTCAACACACACAATGTTCTGATTGCACCACAAACGCAGTAGTCCTCCTTACCTTTCACAGAGGCACTGAGTTTTATAAATAGGAGCATGATAGTGTAGAATAATCATATCCAAGGACCAGTGGTGGGTTTCAAAAAACTTTGGAACCTCTTCTGTAGGTGTGGCCTGCTTTCCGGGTCCACTGGTGGAACCTCTTCTAACCGGTTCGGTAGATTTGACGAACCGGTTCTACCGAATAGGTGTGAACTGGTAGGAACCCACCTCTGGCCTATTTATATTGAGTTTTAAGCGCATTCTGTAAACACGTTCAGGCTCTGTACTCCCAGTAGTCCCCAGAGTTTAATCTAGCCAATAATCTCTCACACACTAGCTTCCGTCATGTTTCACAGCAACTACTACATTATGAAAAGCTCAAGGGACGCGAACCATTAATGTGTGGGTGCCTTTAGCTTCTCTCCCTCCCTTTCTCTCTCTGCCACTTTATTTCACTTGGTATTGAGAAAGAGGGGGAAAAAAGTAAAAAGTTTATTTGTTTGATTAGCACCTGGGGCTCTCTAGATATGTTGAAACAATTACAGATGCAACATTCAATCATTCCATCCTATCAACAGCCCACCAAATGAAAACAGAAGTGCCAGCCTCCAAAGACCAAATCTGGGGTGCACCCCGAAGTTCTTGATTCCAGAGGCTTCAGATAGATCTTTGCTTTAAAAGTAGGACTACAGGCAGCTGTTTCACTTCCTGAAAGTTGAATTGAATTTTATTATTTGTATGCCGCCCTTCTCCGGGAGGGACTCAGGGCGGCAAACAACTCAAAAGGGGAAAAGGGGAACATAGAACAAAATACAAATAATTAAAATAAGCAAGAATCACGCAACCACACAAGTCGAGAGGGGAGGGGAACTCATCAACCCCAGGCCTGCCGGCAAAGCCAGGTTTTGACGGCTTTTCGGAAGGCCTGGAGAGAGGTGAGGGTCCGAATCCCTGCGGGGAGTTCGTTCCAGAGGGCTGGAGCTGCCACAGAGAAGGCCCTCCCCCGGGTAGTAGCCAGGTGGCATTGGCTAGTAGACGGAACCCGGAGGAGGCCAACCCTGTGTGATCTAATGTGTCTTTTCGAGGTAATTGGCAGCAGGCGGTCTCTCAAGTACCCAGATCCAATACCATGAAGGGCTTTATAAGTTACGACTACCACTTTGAAGCGTATCCGGAGACTGATCGGTAGCCAGTGCAGCTCGCGGAGGATAGGTGTAATGTGGGTGTACCGAGGTGCACCCACAATCGCTCGCGCGGCTGCATTCTGGACGAGTTGAAGTCTCCGAATACTCTTCAAGGGCTGCTCCATGTAGAGCGCATTGCAGTAGTCCAGTCTTAAGTTCCTTAAGTGACTAATTTTGCAGTATACAGGTTTATTCTTCTGTTGATTCCCAGCAATTTTCTCACCAAGAAGTGGTTTGGCATTGCCAGCTTCCTAAGGCTGAGAGACAGAGATTGATCCAAGAAGCACCCAGATGGCTTCATGCCCAAGGCAGGACTAGAACTCATGGCTTCCCAATTCTAGCCTGATGCCTGAATCACTATATCAAACTGGCTCTCGTGCAAGCCTTCAGCTCATGTTCAAAGTCAGTTCTTCCACAGACAAACAATTTCAGCGGTAAAGGCTTTACCCTAAAGCTACTTACCTACTTTACATAAAACACAGTGGTGGATTTTGCCTCGTTATAGATGCTCTTTCTATGCGGAAAATCCATCTTCTTGACACAACAACTTCATATATACAGGTCATTTCTTTTTCTTGGGGACAGAAAATTCTCTTTCTTGTACAATCCAGCAAGCAATAAAAAATGATACACCCCAATACAAAATGTTTTACAGATGGCACCTGGCACCATCAAGGTTAGCTAGAATCTCAACAAATACCTCCCCAAAATACTGGAAATGTGAATCAGTACATGGAACATATTATAATTTATGGTGGACCTGTGAGGAGGCAAAAATATTTTGGAAAAGGATCAAAAATTGGCTGGAGGCAATAACAGGAGTTAAAATAGAATGGAAATTATTACGAATTATGCCGGTGAAATACAAAAAAGAAAGCCAATATTTAATGCTACATATACTTACAGCAGCAAGGATCGCCTTTGCCCAGAAATGAAAAAACAAACTAACCCCAAATGAAGATGAAATAATATGAAAGGTTATGGACTGTGCCGAAATAGATAAACTAATGAAAGAAATACAGGGAAAGGAAGAATCAGAATTCTACCAGATATGGGATAAATGGTATAGGTGGATGAAGGAAAGAAACAAAAATCAATGAAAGAATATAACAACACTCAAAAATAATAGTTATGAGTAAAATAAGAGGGTTAAGAATGGTGAAATGTAAATGAAATACGATAGAAGGGGAAATAATATAATGTGAGCGATATTGATTGATGATTGCTAAGATAAAAATCAGGAAGTTCCTGTTCGTATTGTATTGTATAAATGTGGTGTACGTCTAATTTTTGTGTGTGTGTATTTTACATGATTGTTAATAAAAATCTTTTTAAAAAATGATACAACCCAGAATATTAGTACATTCAATCAATTTATCAACAATGGTTTTATTTGTCAGAAGGCCTTAATGCACAGCTAAGCCATCATCTAATTGTAGGATGTTCTCTGTTCCTTTTCGCCCCTGTCACTCTATGCAATGTACTTTAAGTTATAACTTAAGCCATGTTCTAGCATTCTAAAATTTGGAATGCTTAGTCTGTCTTCTATTCATGTGGCTACATTATATCAGCATCCTATATTCAGCCAAATGTCTGCTGGAAAAAACAAGTTTGTATGTAAGATTGGCTCCCTGGAAGCAAAAATGCAGAAAGTTGCATCCATAATAGCTTTTCTTTTAAAAATGCTTGTGATAAACAAAAAAAATGTGAATGTTATCTCGGTGTTAGCCTTTTGGGGCAGCCCAATCAAAAAATACAATAATGACTACTGTCTTTATGGTAAGATTAATGTCAGCGTTCCAAGTATCATGTAGAATTAAATCAGAGTCCAAGGCAAAATGATCCTTAAAGTTCCAATTTAATAAAGCAGACATCTTAGCACATCCGTGTTAATCCCAATTCTGGAAATGACATCAGAATTCCACCCAGTTAAAAGTTCATGATCTTGTCCCCACACCCACAATCCATCACATGGTCCAATCTTCTTCTTCCACGCTGGCGTCTCCACCCAGCTGCTTCCGGTCAGGTGTAAAAGTGCGGAGACAAAAGACAACCTTGGCTTCTAGAAAAGAATGATAACAATACATTCCACAATCCTACTCCTGTCTATTCCCCCTCCCAACAACTATACTAATGAAACAGCATAATGAAATAAGAGAAAGTGTGGCAGGCCAAAATTCTAAAAGGAATATAATTGCAGGCCTGACAATTACATTAAGAGAAACTTGCAAGTCTACAGTAATCCTCGTAACCCTCACTTTTCCTCTCTTAAAAACTAGGAAGGGCCTCTTCTGAGATACTTTTCTACCCTTCCTGCTTTGGACTCAAATTCTGTTTAGTAGACCACTAAATAAAGTAGACCACTAAATAAGAGATGTGGTGGCTCAGTGGCTAAGACGCTGAGCTTGTCGATCAGAAAGGTTGGCAGTTCGAATCTCTAGCACCGCATAACAGAGTGAGCTCCTGTTACTTGTCCCAACTTCTGCCAACCTAGCAGTTTGAAAGCATGTAAAAGTGCAAGTAGAAAAATAGGAACCACCTTTGGTGGGAAGGTAACAGCGTTCCGTGTGCCTTTGGCATTTAGTCATGCCGGGCACATGACCACGGAGACGTCTTCGGATAGCACTGGCTCTTCGGCTTAGAAACGGAGATTAGCACTGCTCCCTAAAATAGGGAACAACTAGCACATATGTGCAAGAGGAACCTTTAGCTTTACCTTTTAGATCATTAAGCTGTGATTCTTCCTCCTGGCTTTCAAGGTCATTTTCACACAGCGTTACAGATGGTCAGAGAACTGAGGCTTCTTTGGAACATTCATATGACTAGCATCCTGGATTTAAAAATATTCTAACTATTTAGTTACAAATGCATTCCACTGCTTCTAATAGGATTTAATAACACGTGAGTATGCTTAAATGTATTTGAACTACAACACTGAGAATTCCCACTTCTGGCTAGGCCATGTTATGGTTAAACAAGCATGCTCAATCCAGAGTCACATTAGTTGTAACATGTTTTTCACTATGACGAAACACTGCTACAAATATAAAATGCATTCTCTAATTGCTTAATTTACTTAGTTCCCCAATGTTGGAGTAATCAGTGCTTAGTAGATTAAGTGAATTAAATTGGCTATTAGTGCAGTGACAAAACAGTCACATAGAGACTTAAAACTATGTATTTAAATGATGTCATGTTTTCATTTCATGCAAATAGCCAATATAGTTCCACATTACCATTTGTGAAGAGCGTAGTGCCTTCAATCTATAGAATTCATAAAATTAAGCACCCACATGAAAAAGGCAGGATATAGAAAATGTGTGCAGTAAAAAAACTATGTCTATTGACCTCTAACAGGATTTCCTGATTTCATGAAAATTAAAATTATCTATCAACATGAATCATTTGGAGTTCCCCACATTCCAGATTCTCTCACAAGATACCAAGAAGATGGAACCAGAATGACATTAAAATACTAACAGGACTTAACCTCTAAGGGGAGCAAACTCAAAAGCAAATTGCATAAGTGGTTCCTGATGAGAAGGTATCCTTGGGATTTAAAATTGTGAAACCATTGTTTTTGTTTTTTTAAATCACATTTTTGTGGGTTGTTTTTTTTTTTTACTTCTGCTAATTTGTCAATATTTTTCCATATAGTTTTAGAACTTCTAGAGCAATGGTGTTCCAACTTTAAAACTTGTGGACTTCAACTCCCTTCATACTGGTTGGGGAATTCTGGGAATTGAGCTGCTTTAAACAGACAGACAACAATGGAACAATTCTGGAGAGAGCTATTTTCTGACTCAGTACTGTGTCCTAAGGAAATCAGGCAAATGGATTATAGGAACATGGATTTAATTATATTCCTAGGAACATATTCTGAAGCAAGTGTTAAGGACTGTACTGTAGTTTATCTAAATCTCATGATTAAATATATGTTAAGCAAAATATGTGAGCTATGCATCAAATTGATTTTTTTTCTTTTCAATACATTAGGCTAACCATTTGTTTTTAAAGAAATATTAAAGGGTAGCATCAGAGGTGGGTTCCTACCAGTTCGCACCTATTCGGTAGAACTGGTTCATCAAATCTACCGAACCGGTTAGAAGAGGTTCCACCAGTGGACCCGGAAAGCAGGTCACAACTACAGAAGAGGTTCCAAACTTTTTTGAAAATGTAAATTGGTCCTTGGATATGATTATTCTACACTATCATGCTCCTATTTATAAAACTCAGTGCCTCTGTGAAAGGTAAGGATGACTACTGCATTTGTGGTGCAATCAGAACATTGCATGTGTTGAAGTTGTTTTAACGCAAACCAAAGATGCCTTTTAAAAAACAAGTTGACATCCTATTCTGATGCATGCCAGTGCTGTGTGTGAGGTAATTTAAGGTAGTTCTGACAAGTGTTGTCGGCATCTTCATATCTGGTCACATGGGCGGCAAGCCACTCCCATCTGGTCACATGGGCGGCAAGCCACTCCCACAAAGGAGGCCACACCCACAGAGTAGGTTCGAACAATTTTTGAAACCCACCACTGGGTAGCATGTACTTAAGTCAAACTGAAATGTCAGTGACTTTATGAACATGCCTACATAGTTTCCTTAAGCAAAATTATGGAAGTATTTGGATGGCTTACTCCTTCCCATAGGAACATCCAATCATCTGAATTAAATATAGAACATACTTTTTTGACTATATAAGCATTAAAGGTGGCCTACACCGATAATAGAAAGCACAAATTATAAAACCCAAGAAAATTAAAAGCAAGAGAATACCGTCCCAGAAAAGGAGAGGAAAAAAGCTTTTTCCTGCCCAATAGCCAGACCTCTGTCTTGGTGGGGTTCATTTTAGGGCTGGCGCTCTTTCAGACCATCGGGCTTAAGCATTTAAAATAATACCTTGAAAAGTGGTAAGAGGGAATTGACAAAGTCAGAACTAGTCTTTCATAGAACTAGTATTTTATGATTCCTGTTGTGGCCCAGCAGGAGTCGTTGGAGCTGCCACCAGACTCCGACAGCGAGGGGCCCTATGAGTCGGCTCTGGAGGATGTGGAGGACCCTGGACAGGGTTCTGACTCCGAGCAGGGCGCAGAGAGGCTGGTTGGCCACCAGGAAGCACCTGAGCCTTGGACCAGTGGGGTGGAGACAAGGGAGAGTGATCCAGAAGCCAGCAGTGAGTTGTTCCTGGATGCACACCATCGAAGAGCTAATAGGCATCAGGAACAATTATGCAATTACAGGAGGTGATTGCACTCAGCTGATGGTCATTAGGCTCCTCTCCAGACTATAAAAAGGCTACTTGTGCACACGCCCCTCTTTGCAGAAGTCAACACAGAATCGAATGTCGGAGAACTTTGTATGAGCTTGGCAGGCTGGATTGCTGCCAAGCCTTATCTGTGTTTATTGCTGCCCAAGCTTGTCTGTGCTGGGTTGCTGCCAAGGACCTATTTGTCTGTTAATTAAATGCCGTAATTTATCTCTGGCTCGGAGTGTGCTTTGGTGTGGAACGAGGGGGGTCAGAACAGATTTCTATACCTTGCATTTGAGTAGTACGATAGCTCAATGATTAAGATGCTGGGCTTGTTGGCTGACAGGATACGTTCAAGACTGAAGCATCAAGCAACAGGGTGAGCACCCATCTTTGTCTAGCTCCCATCCACCTAGCAGTTCAAAAGCATGCAAATATGAATAGATAAATAAGTACCACTTCAGTGGGGAGGAAACATCGTTCTGCAATATAATGCTGGCCAGGTGACCATGGAAACATCTTCATACAGCACTGGCTCAATGACCTTAAGAGGAGATGAGTGCCACCCCCTGCAGTCAGCAACAACTAATGGAATAAATCCGCAAGATGGCTATAGAGATTCTCAGTCATCCAATTCATGGTTGTCCCAAAGGTGCTTTTTCAGGAGGCAACAGGACTTCCTTGTTTTTTCTTGGAAGAGGTTTCACTTCTCATCCAAGAAGCTTCTTCCGCTCTGACTTGATAGCGATCCTTCCATTTCCCACCATCCAATGAGAGCTGAAGAAGCTTCTTGGATGAGAAGCGAAATGTCTTCCAAGAAATAACAGGAAAGTCCATTTGCCTCCTGAAAAAGCACCTTTGGGGAAACCCACAAGAACTCTTCTTTTTTTATACTTTATATTGCTAAACTGGACCCAGGCCAATGTCTGAATAATTTTCAAGGAAAACCACACGTTGAGCATGATGCAGTGGATAAAGCAGGCTGCTAATAAGATGCTGACAATTGTCACAATAAGTTCAGGACCATTGTAATTAATGAAGGAAAATATTTGCAGCTCAATAAAGGGTCCTTCTTGCCGTCTGAGCTTGGTTGTTTCCTTGTGTTGCATCATCATCATCATCATCATCAGTGGTGGGTTTCAAAAAAAATTTGAACCTACTCTGTGGGTGTGGCCTCCTTTGTGGGAGTGGCTTGCCGGCCATGTGTTCTCTCTCTCTCTCTCTCTCTCCTTCTTCTTCTTCCTTTTGTCTCTCTGTCCCTTTTTGTAACGTTCCCGTGGTTCGTCCATGAGGCCAATGTGGAGAAAAGACAGGACACAACCTTTCTCGGGATGGAGCGACCCAGATTGGGGTCTGAGAGCCCCTTTTATTGAGATAGGACAAAGGCAGGAGGAGCAATAGCATGTGAGTAAAAACAGCCTGTAAAAGTACAATTTCTAATCTACTGCTCAGTCTATATATGGTCAAATCCTGGACGTCAATGGTAGGGCACATCTCAGAATGTTATGTTATGCACTATCAGGATGTTATGGCGTTTTAGGAGTTTGTTTTCTCCTGTGTGGTTCAGCGTGACTCTGCATGCCCTGGTATGAACTGGGCCACGGGGGACACACACCTACACAAGGAACTATATTACAACACCTTTTTTCTTTTTTTCTTTCATCTCTCTCTCACTTTTTCTTTCTTTTTTTCTTTCTTTCTTTCTTCCTTTCTTTCTCTTTCTCTCTCTGTGAGTCTGTCTGTCTCTGTGTGTGTGTGTGAGTGTGTGGCTCTTTGCCTCTCCCTCCCTCCCTCCCTTCCTCCCTCTGTGTCTCTCTATCTGTGTCTGTCTGTTTGTCTATCTCTCTCTCTCTTTCTGTGTATCTCTCTCCTCCAGTGGTGGGTTTCAAAAAAGTTTGAAGCCTCTTCTATAGGGGTGTGGCCTGCTTTCCGGGTCCACTGGTGGAGCCTCTTCTAACCGGTTGGGGAGATTTGACGAACCGGTTCTACCGAATAGGTGCGAACTGATAGGAACCCACCTCTGATCATCATCATCTATACACTAATTATACCCATGCAATTGTGCTCTTTGCCACAATCACTGGCTGCAAATCCAGTGACAGCTGGTGGGGGTCAAGAAGCACTTCCGGATTCCAAAGCTGTTCCCTCTGGAGGAGTGGAAACCCATGCAAAACTTTCCTTCCCTGCAAATCCAGGTATTTCCTTAGCAATAGCACCCTTCTCTCATCTGGATTTAATTTCAGCTTCTTCTCCTGCATTGATATGTGCCCATCTATATCCCGCCCAATTACTTACTTACTTTATTTATTTATCTATCAAGAAGTACAAGGAAATGCTTTAGGTTAAAGCATTTTGGATAAAAATATGGTGGATTATGCAAAATGTTCTTAAAAAGAGGATAAAGTTTATCCCTCAGTTATTCCTGTTAGGTATAACTACTGATTGTACGGTTATAGAGACTAACTTGATTTTGTACTTAATAAGGGCAGCAAGACTGTTGGTGGCACAATACTGGAAGAAGGAAGATTTGCCTACTATTCAAGGATGGACATTAAAAGTAACAAATTTAGCAGACACGGCTAAAATATCAGCATATCTTCAGGACCACTCAGATGAGAAATATAAACTGGAGTGGAGAAGATGGATTGACTATACTCAAAATAAATACAGGGGTAAGAAATTCCAGGTAGTTTATGACTGAAGAAGCGAAGAATGATATAATCTGTTTAGAGTTAGCCTAGCAAAGAGGAGTTAAAGCTCAAATGAAAGATGATACTAATTTTTTTTTAAAGTTTATTTTAGAACATCTTTGTTAAAGATTTATACCCTGTATTTGTTCTGGGAAGTCGGGAGGGGGGAAGGTTGGGGGGGGGGTTGGGTTCGGGTGGGGGAGGGGAGGTAAATATTTGTAAAAGCCTTTCTTTAAAAAATTCAATAAAATAAAAAAAATAAAAAAACAAGTACAAGGAAACAAGTATGAAAACACATGAAAAAATGACACAAATGAGTGAATATAAATAAGTAAAACATAGCCATAAACACATAGAAAGAGTGCATATAAATGGGACAGTAGTACAGGGATGGTAGGCACGCTGGTGTGCTTATGCATGCCCACTTAGGGACCTCTTAAGAAATGGGTAAGGTTCATGGTAGACAGCTTAAAGTAAAAGGTGTGTGGGGTTAGAGGAACTAACAACAGGACCGGGTAGGGTGCTCCATACATTTACTACTCTATTGTTGAGGATTTGAGGATGTGTATCTTGGATTGCCACTGTTTGCTTGGCCTCCGCAACTTCAATGGGAGAAATGTGGGAGAAGGAACTTATACGCTTACAGTAAATAAATGCCTGCTTGGCCTTGCAAGCTCAGAGAGAGACATATTTTTATGCATTTATTTATCATAGCTGTTTACCTCTCCTTCTCTCTAAAGGGTGAGTTGATTTGAATTTGAAAAGCATGGTCTGCTGTCTCATCCTGACTAGCAATTATAGACCGGGACCGGGAGGCACTTCAAATGGTCACTCGTGCCCTCTCGTCACCTCTAGGCTTGATTACTGCAATGCGCTTTACATGGGACTGCCCTTGAAGAGTGTTCAGAGACTACAGTTGGTCCAGAATGCAGCCGCGCGAGCGATATCGGGTGTACCTAGATACACCCATGTTACACCTATCCTCTGCGAACTGCACTGGCTTCCCATCGGTCTCCAGACGTGCTTCAAGGTGCTGGTCATGACCTTTAAAGCCCTCCATGGCTTGGGACCTGGATACTTGTGCCTCCTGCCACATACCTCCCAATGACCCATAAGATCTCACAGGCTGGGCCTCCTCCGGGTCCCGTCGACTGGGCAATGCCGGTTGGCGACCACTCGGGGGAGGTCTTTCTCTGTAGCTGCTCCAGCCCTGTGGAACGATCTCCCCGCAGAGATCCGGACCCTTCCCATTCTCTCGGCCTTCCGAAAAGCCACCAAAACCTGGCTGTTCCGGCAGGTCTGGGGCTGTTGACTCCAAAATACGGTCCAGCCCCATCTAGAACTGAGTGCATGGAGTGTTGTTTTTAAATCTATCTTTTCTTTTCCTTATATTTTTGTTTTGATTTTATTTTGTATTGTAAGCCGCCCGGAGTCCTACGGGATTGGGCGGCCTATAAATGTTATTAAATTCAATTCAAATTCAATAGATTGCCTTATCACCAAACTCTTCTGAAAAGACTTCCCATGCTTCTTTGCATACCTTTTAACTGTATTTGAATGATCACATTGTCCTTTATCTCTGCTTTTAAATGCTTCTCCTTTAAAT
Organism: Thamnophis elegans; assembly: GCF_009769535.1. Taxonomy (NCBI): domain Eukaryota; kingdom Metazoa; phylum Chordata; class Lepidosauria; order Squamata; family Natricidae; genus Thamnophis; species Thamnophis elegans. Next base: position 8,147,339 of record NC_045544.1, read on the forward strand.
ACCATCACGATCTTCTAGGTTGTGACTGCAAACGTCCTCCTCAAAAAGATTGCTGCGATTGTCCAATTTAAGAGAATCCTGTTAGAAAGCAAAACCTCCATGGAAGCTTATAATTATGCCTGTGGTTCCCAAAGCTCTTTCGGAACTGGCCACTGAACTGTGATTTTGGATGAGATAGAATGATTGAATAAGGCAAGTAGTCATAGTCGTGATTAAGTTATTTTAACTTGAACCAAATGTCAATTAAATCAGTATTTACGGTAGTTGCCCCCCCCCCCTTTCTGGGCTGCTTACTTTTTTGTTCTATTCCTTCACATTTTTTAAGAGTGAATTCCCATGCTCTGTTAGAATTCATGGAATTGTACTTTTAGGAGGGAAAAAGCAATCCTCCGTGACATTTTCTAGCCCACACTAATCTTGGCCATGCTTGACCCGAGAAACACTTGAGACTTTCAGCCTAGTTTGACACTTGAAATCAATAGGAAGGTGGCAGACATCAGTAACTCAATCAAAACCATTAGAAATCCCTTCAGGATATGGAAATCCTTTGCCCAGACCCATCACCCAGGGCCACGCCAGTGCACACCAAGAGGGTAAAATTGGCCAACGGTGGCACATTAAGGAAGGTCAAGTGTGACCCGCAGAAAAAAGATTGCACGCTTCTGTTTAATGCTGCAGTAAATTATCTTTAAGATGCCGCAAGATATCATGTGATTCGGTCTTGAGGTCTCAATGGTTTTGCTGCAACAGACTAACACGAAAATTCTTCCCTTGTGGAGGCTACATAACAAGGAGTGGGCTTCAAAGATTTTAGCAACGGGTTCACTGATTGGTTGCTGGGTGGGCGTGGCCATGGTGGGTGTGGCCTAGTTGGCCTCCTGCACCACGGTGGTGGTGGGGGGTTGCCCTCCCCAGAATCCAGAGGCTTTTCTTGAGCCTCTGGGAGGGCAAAAACATGCATGTGGGCGACTCCGGGGCCGTTCCAACTGTTCTGGAACCCACCACTGGACGAGTGGGGCGGGGTAGAGTGGGAGGGGCCAGCTGGGGGTAGGATTTGCGGGTTCGCTGAAATTGGCAGATCCTTAGCTAGAGGATCATCCGAACCGTGTGAACCCACAGCAGCCCACACCTATACATAACAGAACCCAACTAATGCCTGCCTCACATTGACTTTTAATCAGCTGATAAATACTCCATATCCACACAAGTCCAAATCTTAACATGAATGTGGCTGTGTTCACCAAACTCCCTGGGCACCGGAGGCCCTCTAAAGGCGTGAAACAGAACTTCCGGGAGGCCCGTTTTTCGCACTCCCCAGGCTGCGCGCGGGCCCTGTACTTACCTGGCATCCCAAATGGGCTGTGTGGAGACTCCTGGGAGGAGAGGAATGGGGCAGGTGGGAGGGATGCAGTGGTGGGTTGTAGGCGGTATGCCCCGGTAGGGGCGTACTGGATCCTGCCTGGATCACAGGGTTCCGTTCCGGTATGGTGCTCCGGAGGGCCCACCCGCCCGCCTGCGCTCCTTACCTGTGCTTTAAGCTTTTGGTGCTTCTGCGCACACGTATGACGCATATGGCACCTGCGCAATGCTCCACCATGCAGCTGGAGCATTGCGGAGGCTTGCGAAAGCATCATTTGATGCTACAACGCATGTGTGTGCCGCGCACGTGTATGTGGGGTGGCTCTGAGGCCGTTCCAACTGGTCTGGAACCCATCACTGGAAGAGTGGGGTGGGGTAGGGTGAGAGGGGCCAGTCATGGGTAGGATTTGTGGGTTCACTGAACTGGGCAGATCCTTAGCTAGAGGATCGTCCGAATCTGTGTGAACCCACAGCAGCCCAGCCCTATACATAACAGAACTCAACTAATGCCTGCCTCATATTAACTTTTAAACAGCTGATAAATACTCCATATCCACACAAGTCCTAATCTTAACATGAACGTGGCTGTGTTCACCAAACATAGTAAGCCACGCTTGCCTAATCATGGTTTATTAAATAAGCCACCATTTATTTTTACAAAATTTACTGCTGGAAACCATGATTCAGTTCATTTAACACATTCAATCCCAAATGAATACCGTTTTTTTTGGTTTAGTGTCTGTTGTGTAAATGCAGCCAGTATGTTTCTGTTAGAACCCAAAATGTGCTACCCCCCAAAAAGACAAAATGATATCTTCATCTGGATTCACAGGAAACTAAAAACATTATTAAAAAAAATATTGTTTAAATTTTTAAAATGATTTTGAATAGATTTTTTTTCCCGGCTTCTTGCTACAGCATCGGTTAGCTTTCCGTTATTGTTAGTTTCACTGCCTAAATAGTTTAAAGATAGTATCCTTGATTGAAAGATGGTCAGACGCTTAGTAGATAAATAACATGGGCAGAAAACTGAAATATGTGCCTACGGTTTTTCACTGCTATTCATATGACGTCCGGAGGTTTTTGGCACATTATGTCACAGGCGTGTACAAAACCGAAATTATACTGGGAAAGGAAGTTAGGCACTTATACTGAACAGCCAACATTCTCACAGAAGCGTGTCATAAATTAATGTCTTCATTTAAATGTATGGTATAAATAAACAGCTAAAGGCATTTCTGATTTCAGAGCTATTACCATTGCTAATGAGACACTACTTAAAAATGGTACACCACTGAATGCAAATCAAAACGTATAGCTTGTCCAAGGAAGAATAGCTCAAATATTTTCTCATGGCAGCTGGTCAAACAGAGGCGGCATTGGCCTTTGCTGTCTGTGGAAGGAATCCCTACACAAACACCAGATTTTCTGGGAGCAGAGAGTAGTGGCATGGACATAGAAAGAAGCAACTTCCAGTAGTTTGGAGTTTCTGTGGAGACATTGCAGTTCTCAAATGTTTCAAGTGGTCCCTCTAGAAGAGCTATCATAAAATGCTATTAGAATATTATTTTAAAAAAATATTTTTGTAAATATGTTTTATTTTCATTTCATTTCGTACAGTCACATATATACTGTGCATAACCGGGGCCATATAACATTGAACAATAAACACAGCCATTCCTCTTATCAGCAATACCCCCAAAAGTAAAAACCCAATGTACCTCTTCGACCCTCCATTCACCCTTTCTTTCACCCACCTCCAACTTTCCTTCTTCCCTCCATCATTCCCCTCTACCCTAATTCTCCTCCCGCTCTACCACTCCTCTCTCCCGGCACACTCCCTCCCTTCCTTCTCACCCTCCCTCCAATCCTCTCTCCCACCCTCTCTACCCCTCTTTCTTCTTTCCCTCTACTCCTCCCTTCGGTGTATTTCTACTATCTATCAATATATTCAGCTTGTCCTATTTTTACACTAGAATTAAAGAGCAACAGTATACAAGTGCAATCGTGTTACTTTAAAATCTAACACATACTATATTTCCCCCCTCCCCCCCTCCCCCCCTCCCCCCCTCCCCCCTAAGACCCCACCTCCCTTCCCTCCCCCCGACTTCCCAGAGCCCGTACACGGTGTAGCTTTTTAACAAACACAGTCTAAAATTTGTTAAAACAAAGGAGATTAAAGAAAAAAAAAGAGAGTCAATAAGATCTCTACGTTGAACTCAGAATATTATTTTAAAAAAATATTGTCTCCAATCACTATTTCATTCATTCTTCGGGAAACACCGTGTCTTAAATTCAGGTAGTCCTCGAGTTACAACCATTTGTTCAGTGAGTGTTCGAAGCTACAATGCCACCGAAAAAAGTAATTTATGACCATTTTTCACACTTATAACCATTGCAATGTCCCCAGGGGCATGTCGTGTTGGACTGGTTCCTGAAGTTTTCTTGGCAAGGTGTTTCAGAAGTGGCTTGTCCTTGCCTCCTTCCTAAGGCTGAAGGAGAGGGGACTGGCCTGAAGTCACCCAGCTGGCTTTGGGCCCAAGGGCAGGATTAGAATGTGTGGTCTTATGATTTCTGGCTTGGTGCCTTAATCACCCCACCAAACTGGTTTCCCTTAGTTACCTGTACTATGCTTTCAACTGCCTTAATTTGTTTTTAATTAAATATATAAGGAAACACCAGGGTTCTTTTGCCTTGAAGATATTTCGGACATTAGAACATTAGAGAGGGTCCAGAAGTATTTTGCGAGATGAATACTCAACTCCTCTGCTCATAGTAAAATTCCGTATACCACCAGGCTTGAAATCTTAGACTTGGATAACATTGAACTACGCTGTCTACATTTCGACCTGAGCTTTGTGCACAAGATAACCTACCATAACGTCCCACCTGTTAATGACCACTTTTACTTCAACCGCAATAACACAAGGGCTATCAATAGATACAAACTAAATGTAATCTGTTCTAATCTTGATTGCAGGAAAAACGATTTCGGCAATAGAGTAGTAAAATGAGAAAGTGAAGATCTTGTTGGACTTTCGAATACATACAGGTCGTCATTTGGAGCACAACACGCCAGATATCATGGTTGTAGAGGGCCAAAGTGTACAGTTTATTGATATCGCTGTTCCTGGAGATGCCAGAGTCGAAGAAAACGACTAGAAAAAATAATGAAATATTGCAACCTGGCCATCAAAACTACACGGCTATGGATGAAGCATGTAACAGTGATAGCCATTGTCATCGGGGCACTTGGCACCATGTCCAAGAATTTTACAAGATACATCAACCAATTGCAGCTTCCTGTAATAACACCAGCGGAACTGCAAAAAACTGCGCTACTCGGAACATCTGATATTTTAAGAAGGTCCTTGGTTGATACCTAGGACGCTGGCAGCAAACCGTATCAACCATTAGCACCAGTCACTGGTATTTGTAATGCATTTTTGAATGTTCAGTTGGCTGAGTTTCATGTTTAATGAATAAATAATAATAATATTTTACATCATTGGATGGATGCAGATTATTTAACAAACCACTACTTAGAGCCCAAGTGGATTCAGGCAGTACATCTAGAGAACTACAGCCCCTAGATATAGTGCCTTTGAGGTATTGTTGACGCTTAGTAACTGCCTTTTCTTTGCAAGATTTCAAAAGTGCCCTTGCCCTTGCCACCTTCTGAGGGCTGAGAGGGGCTGGCCCAGTGGTGGGTTTCAAAATTTTTTGGAACCTCTTCTGTAGGTGTGGCCTGCTTTCCGGGTCCACTGGTGGAACCTCTTCTAACCGGTTCAGTAGATTTGACGAACCGGTTCTACCGAACTGGTGCGAACCGGTAGGAACCCACCTCTGGGCTGGCCCAAGGTCATCTCACTTGCTTTGTGTCCAAAGTGGGACTAGAACTCATTGTCTCAATGCCTTAACCACTTGGTACATGTATGTATATATGCATGTATATACACACATACACATCACAGGTAGTCTTCGACGTACAATGACAATGGAGCCGAAAAATTCCATTGCTGAGCAAGACAGTTGAATTTTGCCCGGTTTTAAAACCTTTCTTGCCACAGTTCTTAAATGAATCACTGCCGTTGTTAAGCGAATCTGGCTTCCCCCTTTGACTTTGCTTGTCAGAAGATGGGTGCGAATGGTGATCATAAGATACTGCAACCATCATAAATATGAGCCAGTTGCCAAGCACCCGAATTTTGCTTTCATGACCACGGGGATGCTGCAACAGTCATAAGTGTGAAAACCAATCATAAGTCCCTTGTTTTCAGTGCCGCAGTACCAACTTCGAACAGTTGCTAAAAAAAAACCATTTATAAGTCAAGGACTACCTGTATTAGCCCTGCGCGTAAGAAAACAAGGAAGTCTTTTAAAGCTTGCATCAGTTTTCCATGATTTTGGGTAACAGCCTCTGCTCTGTCTAATCCTTGGACTTTAACCCAGCAGTCCAGTGAACTGGAGCAAATAGTTTGTCCTTCTTGCCAATAAAGGCTCAAGCTGGGCCTCCAGCCTTTGTCAACTGAGCTACCTACTCATCAAACTACTAATACTTTGCCGACTGCTTCTTTTTTTTTTTTAACAACCCTGCTTTTTAAGGAAGGGTTTTTTTTAGTAAGGCAGGAGAATGAAATTACAGTTTTAGAGCTAAATAGGAGACTGTGTGCTTCCTAAGATATCCAATGACATGTTAAGTGGAGGAAATCAAGGTTTTCTTGAACGCCAGAAGTCTTCAACTACAACATTATTTTACTATCCTTAGATACAGCAAACAGATGGCCTGAGTTTTGCTCATCCGGTTTCCAGTTCTCTTACCAAATATATTTCAGGCCTGGCTCAAACAGGTATGATTGTCAGGTATCATTAATGATTGTTTATGCACACCACTGCTTTCTGAATGCATGGATTCAAAACGTTGTTTTCCTCCCACGGATGTTGTGGTAGCACCACATGATAGTTAAAGGGAAATTTAGAATCAGATTAAGGCTTGCGCCACCTTTCCACTTAATGCTCGTCTTTGAAGTTTTACTTGTGTGTTTGTTTGTTTTCCTGCAGAAGAAACTGCACAACAGTAGCCTGCTAGTAACTTCTTCTGAACAAGCAAGTCACAGCTACTCAGAGCAGGTTAACCTTCTGCTACTTAGAAAATGATGAGATTGGGACCTTCAGTGTTGCATTTACAGCCCCACAGATTTCATAAGAGCATTGCGTCTCTCTTCTTGCGCAGCATAATTTTTATGCCAATGTGACAGTCAGCAGTAGAAAGAGGAGATAAGCAATCTGATGTTTGCCCGATTGGTCCAGATGTTTGGGATTTCAGATCCAGCTAGCAAAGTCAGTGATAAGAAATTACGAGAGTTGCAGTTTCAATTATTTAGCAAGTGTCATGTTGTTGCATACTCCGAGTTTAAAGCCATGCTACGGATAAAATGGATGCCAATCACAGCATACTGTTTCAAACAATCATCTCATGAAATATATAACAATCTACATTTACAGAGTAGGTCTCACGAGGAATGAGTAATGATTATTGAGTAACTGTCTGCAAAATTGGAAGGCAAAAAAAATAAAATATTCAGCCCAGGCTGCATTTTTGCCTGTCACATGGTTAATTTTTTTTAAAAGAAATAATGTGATCAGATGAGCTGTAAGTATGACAACACGCTTAAAAAATGAGGAACATTTCAATTGAGGTAGCTGCTCATAACACTCAGTTTGTCCCAAATAATACTATGATACAAACAAGGAAATATTTCCCTTTTTCCAACAATATTTTTAAAAACATTAATTAGTAAAAGACATATTAGAGATTGGTATGGATGCACATTGTGGGATTCTTAAACATAGAAAGATTCTTCAGACTGCTCTCTTACATTCATATTCGATCCAATTTGGGTCCTGTTTAAGCAACAAGGGTATAAAGTTCCATTTATATGCACCTTCGCTGCTTCCCCCCCCCCCCCAGTTAACACTTAGACATATGATATTTCAAATTGCACTGATGGTGATAGCTAGTTTGGGTAGGGAAACGTCTGCAAGAACACAATCAAGTTCAGAAAGCACCAAGGACCTCTTATTTCAAATCTAAATGCCATAAAAAAGCAGAAGGGAAATGAGAAAAGATCAGTGAAATAAAACTGTACTAGAAGTAGGATCTCTTTAACATCTTCTGTCTCCAAAGGTGAAGTAAGGACCTCTCTGTTAGTTCCAACAAACAGATTGCTCAGTACAAGTGAAAAAATAAATCACAAGATGAATTCTAAAAAGTACGGTGCTCCATTATTCTTAGTTAGAAAGGATTTAAATCTAACTACAGGAGAGACAACCTTAATTACCTCTTCGTGTTGTTGTAAAAATGAGGAATAAATGCTTATTACGCTAATAGCGATACAAAAATCTGTTTTTCCAGTCTGGATGTATTGCCCTCAAATGTTTTAGAAAGTCAGTCAAGAATTTTGGATTAAGACCTAATTCAAAAATAAATGATTAGAATGTTCAATACAATATACAGCACTGTTGATTAAATAAAGAAAACTGTTGATTAAATAAAAAAAAATAACTGCTGCTTTACGTTTCCCTTTAGCCAATCAATTCAGTTAAAATCCATCTGAAAATGATCCAAATCACAGTGTCAATAAGATTTGATACAGGGAGAAAAATAGTCTTGAATAAAAAGTGTCCATAATTGTGAAAAAGAAAGACTAATAACATTTTTTTGTTATATTTATAAAAACAATTTAGATTTCATTAAAAACTAAGATGCCCTGAACATTCATCACTTGATGATTATTGATTACTAATGTTACTATCATTGTTATCTTACCAAATAAACCTATTAAACGTACAGCTGTGATCAAGTCTTTTCCTGTTTGATTCTTTCCCTGGCCTGGCATTCTCCAGATACGTTAGAAATGCAACTCCAATAATTCCTAACCCACATCAGTTAGATATCCAACTAAAGAAGGCTGGTTTATATTATATGAGGAAACATTTTTAGAAAATGAGGGGATTAAGGGTACTGGAAAGAAAGGCACAACTTTTAAAATTCCAGATCCAGATTTAATGTTCCTGACCACTCCACTAAAACTGGATCAGTCAAGAGATGACATGAAGGCTCTAGAAAGCTTTTGCTAGTTAGGGTGAAAGGCACTGGACTCCATAGACAAAGATTTTAATATAGGTGAAGGAAACAGTAATCAGATTAACACCCTTCACTATCCTGTTCACTGAATTGGATCACATGAGGTAAATAAAGACTGTGGTTCAGTCAAATATAGAATGTAATCTCCAATTCTCAGATTTTTTTTTAGTTGTAGCTAATCTGAGAATTTTATACATCTGGAACAGTGATGGGATTCAGCCGGTTCGGACCTATTCGGGAGAACCGGTTTGTAACTTTCTAAGCAGTTCGGAGAACCGGTTGTTGGAAGAAATCTTATTTTATTTTTTTCCCACTTTACAGGGCTAATCATGTAAGGAAGGCAGGAAGGAAAAATTATGGTGTCATTTCTAGCCTCATCTTTATTGCCCTGCTTACAGAAACTGCTTCTCTGGTTAACCCTTATTACATTATAACAGCTAAGGCGAAGCGCCCATCGACCTGAGTGACCTTGAGTTGACCACGCCCACATGGTCACCTGACCACTGAGCCCCGCCTACCCAGTTGGTCATTAGGGCAGAGAACCGGTTGTTAAATTATTTGAATCCCACCACTGATCTGGAAGTCCTCCTGACTGGGAAACATTGCTCCAGAGCATTTATTTTTGTATGCAAAAAGCCCTAAATTGAATTCCCTTCAAATGTAACTTACTCCCCAGGAACGGCAAAAGATTTTGAAACCATAGAGTGCTGCTGTCAATCCCCAGCTAAGCTTGCCGATCCTGCTCAGCCATCAGATGGTTTTGCATGTTTTGACTCAGCATGCCTGCAAAGCAGAAGTCTGAGTTGTGACATTTTATGGGAATCTCAGGATTTGGGTTTTATTTAGTAAGTTAGGGCTTAGCATACGGTATGAATTCATTGCAGACAATACAGGCAGCCCTCAACTTACAACATTTTGTTTAATAACTGTTCAAAGTTATAACAACACTGAAAAATAATGTGACTTATGACCATTTTTCGCAGTTACAACCTTTGCAGGTGGCGCAGTGGTTAGGGTGCAATACTGCAGGCCACTTCAGCTGACTGTTATCTGCAGTTCAGCGGTTCTAATCTCACCGGCTCAAGGTCGACTCAGCCTTCCATCCTTCCGAGGTGGGTGAAATGAGGACCCAGACTGTGGGGGCGATATGCTGACTCTGTAAACCGCTTAGAGAGGGCTGAAAGTCCTATGAAGCGGTATATAAGTCTAACTGCTATTGCTATTGCAGCATCCCCATGATCATCTGATCAAAATGCAGATGCCTGGCAACTGGTTCGTATTTATGACCGTTGCTGTGTCCCAAAGGTGATCGTGTGATCACCTTTTGCGATCTTCTGACCAAAAAAATTAATGGGGAAGCCAGATTCACTTAACAACCGGGTTACTTTCTTACCAACTGCAGCGATTCACTTAACAACTGTGGCAAGGAAGGTCATAAAGTGGGGCAAACCTCACTTAACAAATGTCTTACTTTACAACAGAAAGGTTGAGCTCAGTTGTGGTAGTAAGTCGAGGAGTACATCTATAGTATGTATGTAGAATAGGCTGCATTGAAGATCCCAGCTTCTTTGTGGGTCTCAAAGCACCCTTGGAGTGGGCAAGCCTAAAACATTTGGCCATTTTTAGTTCACCGTAGATGGGTTTGAGAAGGAAAATCAACTCACACAGGGGGGCATCATAAAGTCATTGGCCTTATTCGTTGCAGCCATATAGCACCAACAATCTGGTATTATCCGGTTGCTTCTACATGCAAGTTTTGCATCAGTTTAAAATCAGCTGTATAACCATTTGATATCACATGAAAGATGTGCGGAAGCTAAACCAATTGCTTTCGGGCAGAACAGCAGTATATTTGAAATAGCACCAAAAGTGACGTTTTTGTTTCCATTATTAGGATCTGCAGATCTCGTGGACAGGCTGATTTCTTACTGGTTGCGATCTTGTCTCACTGTGATCTGGGCTCCTGTTTCTTTGCTTTTTCAGTGGACAAAAATTGTGGTTTGGCAGCTTTGGAAATACTGCTTCGTACCAACTGGGACATCAATAAAAACGTGGCTGACCAAACTGTACTAAGATACTTTTTCTCCAATCTGTTGAGGAAGAACGAGAAGGTCCAGGTAGTTCTCAAGTTACAACAGTGACAGTTCGAGGTTACAATGGCACTGAAAAAAAGTGACTTATTTTTTCACACACAATTGTCCCAGCATCTCCACAGTCACGTAATCAAATTTCAGGCGCTTGGGAACCAAACTCACATTTATGACTCGCCGTGTCCCAGGGTCATGTCGAGGTGGCGCAGTGGTTAGGGTGCAGTACTGCAGGCCACTTCAGCTGACTGTTATCTGCAGTTCAGCAGTTCTAATCTCACCGGCTCAAGGTTGACTCAGCCTTCCATCCTTCCGAGGTGGGTGAAATGAGGACCCAGACCGTGGGGGCGATATGCTGACTCTGTAAACCGCTTAGAGAGGGCTGAAAGCCCTATGAAGCGGTATATAAGTCTAACTGCTATTGCTATTGCTATGTCCCTTTTGCACCTTCTGACAAACAAAATCAATGGAGAAGCCAGATTCACTTAAACACCCGGGCTACTAATTTAACAACTGCAGTGATTCACTTAACAATCGCGGCAAGAAAGACGGTAAAATGGAGCAAAATTCACTGAGCAAATGTTGGCAACAAATAATTTTGGGCTCGGTTGTGGTCACAAGCCGAGGACTACCTGTAATTCTTTAACCTTGCCTTGCGTTTGGGAAGAACTCCACCTGGATACCGTTCTTTCTTTCCTTCTGCACTTTATTCATCGTGAGGTAGACTATCATTGGTTGGCATCAAACTCTTTTCGGCAAATCGTGGCTTGAGATTGTTTTCTGATTGCATTTGTTTTCATTAGTGGGCACATGTGGCTCTTCTCTTTTCAAATCTGAGCTTTCCAGGAAGGCAAATGAACTGGACAATATCTAGAGATATTGCTGCACTGGCAGGAACACTAATTGCTCTACTATTTTCAGCCTATTTCCTTTCAACTCCGAATGCCCAAGTATCCAATACATATCAAGGTAAAACAGGAAGCCTATTAATCTATAATCAGATTTTCTTTTCTTTTGATAAAAGCAAGGATATACGGCGTGTCAGTTTCGCCCATTCTCACTGTGGAGCTTCTAAAAGAAATCTAATTGCCTCTTTTCTTTTGTTAAAATGTTTTGTTTCTTTGGAGGTTTAGAGTGATTGAAAATATAATGTTGTGCAGTGCTTTTAAAGATTGTTTTTTTTTTTCTCCTGTTTTTAATTTGTTTCAGTGGTGGGTTCCTACCGGTTCAACCGAACTGGTAGTGGTTTGACGGCCTGGGTCGCTGGAACTAACAGCGACCCGGGCCTGCCACACCCCTGAACTGGTTCTCCGGGCAGCGCCTACGGCGCCATCTTGTTTTTGGCTTCTGTGCATACCATTTTTTATTGCACTGTGCATGTATGCGCAGCACGCATCAAGCTCTCTCTCACACATGCACTGCAGCCACAAGCAAACTGGCAGTTGTGACTGCTGGAACCCACCCCTGGGTTTTTTTTTTTTGTTATATTTGTACTTTTCACCGTATTCTTCTTCTGCAGTTTAATTTTTATGATGCCATCAGGACGCTTTCTGACCTGAAAAAGTAACACCCTTTGTATGACATATTATCTTAGATAATAAGATAATAGATAAGCAGATAAGCAATAATGGTTACTGCTTTGGGGAAAGAATCTAATCCCACAGATTTATATAAGTACCACTATTTTAATTATTGAGCTTGGAAGATGACTATCCACATTTCAGGAGACATTTATTTACTCTTCATTCAATTTGTACGGCTGCCTGTCTCAACAAGCAACTCTGGGCAATGAACAAAATTAAGCCAAAACCTAATTACGGTTACACAAAAATCAAAATACATTGCGGGGAAAAGGAAGGAGAGAGGGTAGGAAGGGAAAGAGGGAGAGTAAGAGCAAAGGAGAGGTAAGGGAAGAAGGAAGGGGAAAGAGAGGAGGAAGGAAGTAGAGAAGGGAGAGAGGGTGAAAAGAAAGAGGTAAGGAGAGGAGGATGGAAAGGAGAGAAAGAGGAGGAGAGAGGGTAGGAAGGGAAAGAGGAAGAGCAGGAGTAGGAGAAAGGTACAGGAAGAAGGAAGGGGAAGGAGAGGAGGAAGGAAGAAAGTAGAGAAGGGAGAGAGGGTGGAAAGAAAGGGAAAATAAGGCGGTGTTATAACAGGAGGAAGGGATGGTAAACAAAGCAATCCAAACTGTATATTATAACCTATTAAATGAAATAATAAATGTATAAGAATGATAAATGTTAAAACACTTGTAACCAAACAACATGCTGTATGTGATGATGGGTTTTTTTGGGGGGGGTGGTGTGTTTTCTTTCTGTTTTGTTTTTTGTTTTATTGTTGTGGGTATGTGTTGTCTATGTAACAAAAATAAAAAAAAATATTAAAAAAAAATCAAAATACATTGCTGAGAAAAACAGTCATACACTAAAATCACTAATATAGCCAAGAAACAGGATCACACTTGGTGTCTCAGGCCTGGCCACAGAATCAGGTCCTTAAGGACTTAATGAAGAGACAGTGGGGTGAGGGCCATCTTGATATCCGGAGGGAGAATGGTCTACGGGATGAGGCTAGGGTACAAAAGCCACATCTTCTAGGGTCTCACCAAGTGGCATTCCTTAGCTGATTGGACCTAATCAGTGGTGGGTTTCAAAAATTGTTCGAACCTACTCTGTGGGTGTGGCCTCCTTTGTGGGAGTGGCTTGCTGCCCATGTGGCCGGATATGAAGATGCCGACGACACTTGTCAGAACCACCTTAAATCACCTCACACACAGCACTGGCATGCATAAGAATAGGATGTAAACTTGTTTTTTAAAAGGCATCTTTAGTTTGCGTTAAAACAACTTCAACACACGCAATGTTCTGATTGCACCACAAACGCAGTAGTCATCCTTACCTTTCACAGAGGCACTGAGTTTTATAAATATGAGCATGATAGTGTAGAATAATCATATCCAAGGACCAGTGGTGGGTTTCAAAAAATTTTTGGAACCTCTTCTGTAGGTGTGGCCTGCTTTCCGGGTCCACTGGTGGAACCTCTTCTAACCGGTTCGGTAGACTTGACGAACCGGTTCTACCGAATAGGTGCAAACTGGTAGGAACCCACCTCTGGACTTAATGCCCATCCTGCTTGACCAGATTGGACAGTTGGAATCAACTGGGGAAAGACAGTCCACAAATAATCCATCCCAAGCCATGAAATGGTATAAAGGTGACAAACCTTGAACTGTAGCTGGAAGCACATTGGTAACTAATGCAGCTCAGAGTAGTGGTGTTACATATGCCGAGGACCAAGTGCCATTTACTACCCATGCTGCTGCATGTGTAGTAAACATCTGAATGCTCTTCAAGGACATCCCCAAGCTGAGCATATTGCAGTAGTTCAGATGTGATGTCGTGATTTCCAGATTTTTATGGAAAGCTTTCCTTCTAGAGCAGTGTTTCTCAACCTTGACGAGTTTAAAGTCCTGTGGACTTCAACTCCCAGAATCCCCCAGCCACCTGGGGGAGTTGAATTCTGGGAGTTGAAGTCCACAGGACTTAAAACTCGTCAAGGTTGAGGAACACTGTTCTAGAGGTACAAGCGAAAAGTTCATAACACAGTTTTCTTTCAGTGAGCCTGTGGTTGGCTAAAAGTGCCTGCATTATTTGTTGTTATTTGCTATTATTGGTTTTGTTGTTTGGATTATTCTAATGGTTATATAATACTTCAGGTTTTGCCGGAGTTGGTTGATCTGGAAATAGTATTGTTTTTGAAAATCAGAAACTTTGTATTATAGTATTTTTAAACTTCAGTGGATAAAACCTTTGAGAACATTCTCTCAGCTAACCATGGCTTGTTGGGCTGCAAACCAGCGAACACGGTGAAAAGAACACATGACTTTTATTATATTCTCCAGAGAAGTCCTGAACTGATTCTCTTGTAGATGATCTCAGTGGTGTATAACAGTGTTTCTCAACCTTGGCAACTTGAAGATGTCTGGACTTCAACTCCCAGAATTCCCCAGCCAGCATTCGCTGGCTGGGGAATTCTGGGAGTTGAAGTCCAGACATCTTCAAGTTGCCAAGGTTGAGAAACACTGGTGTTTATAATGCCTTTCTTGGTCTATTGATAACAACAGATAACAACAGCCCCACTATAGTGTTCTCAGAAAACAATTTCATTTTAACTCAACTACTTCTGTAAAAGTCACCCCGAACGAGTCTCATTTTAAAGATAACAACACCAACAACAAGCTAGGTGATTCATTCTTTCTATAAGCCGCTGTTGTGCAAGAATAAATAAGAGTCTTTTAAAAAAAAAATGATTCTGTGGTTTACAGGAAAACAATAGCATTCTCAATACATGAATTTCTATTATAGGATTTGTGGCAAGTTCCCTAAACAGCAACTTGTTTACTATGGGTTAGAAATTCTGACCTGTGCTTTATTTGCACTGGAGGGAGCTTATGATACCTTTTGTTTGGCTAAATAAAAACACAAACTTAAGTGCCAATCAGTTGAGGCTGTCAGTCTCTGATGAAAACTGAACTGCAAGGCTCCTATAAGAGCCACCCCAAATTATATGCCTCACGTGATTTCTATAAGAGCATCTGCATTCACTGTCACACGTCTAAAGCGTTTGCCGTCACTGAATTGTATGAGCTGGATCTGAAATTTCAGTCCTGTCAAGGTTTGTAAATGCATCTTCTTCTCCGGATGTAGCCTGGATATATATGGATTTGAAGTACTTTTGAATATGCAGTTGCTTTTCTTGCTAACAGCTTGCCGTTCTTAACCTAACACGATTCGTCAGTAACTGAATGGTAAGCATTGTGGAAGGTTGAGTAATTGGTGCAGCCTTGCTCCTTTTCCTTCAAAACTATAGATCAAATGGTGTAATTTACGTGACCCGTCAAAACCGCGGTCCACTAAAGCGCGCCTGATCAAAGCGCGTACGTGACGTCATCAGCAGCGCGACAAATAAAATTAAAAATAAATTAAATTAAAATTAAAATAAAATTAAAGCAAGCCGATTCACATAAAGGTAAGGGTTAGGTTTAGGGTTAGGGTTAGATTTAGGGTTACGTTAAGCGTTAGGATTAGGTTTAGGGTTAGGTTAAGGGTTAGGCTTAGGGTTAGGTTTAGGGTTAGGTTTGGGGGGGTTAGGGTAAGGTTTTCGCGTTAATTTTAAATTTACCGCTCACAGCATGCCGTTTTCGTCGCGCTGTGATGACGTCACGTACGAGCTTTCGTCGAGCACGCTTTAGTCTACCGCGGATTTGTGGTGGAACCGTAATTTAATGTACATTAAAATATTTAGATGAAATGATTACTAAATGGTTAGTATCCAGTTGAATCCAATGTAATAGCCTAATAGCCTAATCCGATGTAATAGCCTATAGCCTAATCAGATGTAAGCGCAATTGAATTCAGTGGATTTACTCCCCCCCAAATGATTTTAATTGTCTTCTTATAGATATTTAGTCTGGTTAGTTATGGAATGGCTAAGCACAGAAGATTTTAAAAATTGCCTATGTATATACTAATAAGGAAACTGGGTGGGTATGTTTCTGTTTCTGTGAAAGTTTTATCTTCCTTGCACAGTAAGTTTTTGGAACAAATAACTTCCTTCTTAAGAACCAACTTTAACGTAGTTATGAGAACCTTTAATTCTCACCTAATAAAGCAGCAAGAGGCCGTGTTTTGGTTTAACAGCTACTTTAACTACTGAAATCCAGAAAATTATGAAATAGGCAACATTGTATTCACAAAAATGAAATGTAAGAATGGGAACCACCCCCCACAAATATAAATTAATTATTGCACAAAAGTTCACTATTGGAAAGAATGGTGTTATGTTTGAAGATGCCAGTATGTTGTTAATGGTGGGGAAAATTTAAACTGCATGTAAAACATTACCAAAAAGATACTTCTGCATCATAGGTAGTACAAAAGTGATGCATCAGGGGTGAGAGATGAGGAGTTTTAAGTCCTTATTTACCCTAGACTATGACTTAGTGAAGACCATCTAATGAGCAGTCTATGGAAGAGGCATATTGAACAGAGGTGGGTTCCTACTAGTTCTCACCTATTCGGTAGAACCAGTTCATTAAATCTACCGAACCGCTTAGAAGAGGTTCCACCAGTGGACCCGGAAAGCAGGCCACACCTACAGAAGAGCTCCCAAAATTTTTTGAAACCCACCACTGGTCCTTGGATATGATTATTCTACACTATCATGCTCCTATTTATAAAACTCAGTGCCTCTGTGAAAGGTAAGGATGACTACTGCGTTTGTGGTGCAATCAGAACATTGCGTGTATTGAAGTTGTTTTAACGCAAACCAAAGATGCCTTTAAAAAAAACAAGTTTACATCATATTCTTATGCATGCCAGTGCTGTGTGTGAGGTAATTTAAGGTGGTTCTGACAAGTGTCGTCGGCATCTTCATATCTGGTCACATGGGCGGCAAACCACTCCCATCCCATGGGCAGCAAGCCACTCCCACAAAGGAGGCCACACCCACAGAGTAGGTTTGAACTATTTTTGAAACCCGCCACTGATATTGAAAACCTGAACCCAAATAGCAATAAGGCTTATATATTGCCCCATAGTGCTTTATAACACTCTCTGAGCAGTTTACAATTTCAGTATATTGCCCACAACTGGCTGGCTTCTCATTTTGCCGACCTCAGAAGGATGGAAGGCTGAGTCAACCTTAAGGCGGTCAGGATTGAACTCCTGGTTGTGGGCAGTTTGCCTGCAATACTGCATTCTAACCACGATGCCACTACAGCTTAATGGGGTATCTCCAGCATATATCTAAAGGACCAAATATTTACTGATAGGAGTGAATAATTGTTTAGAACAGGTGGTCAAGTGTGCTGGAAAGAGAGCTTAAGATTTATTCTTATAGATTGTAAAATCTGATCTTTTTCCACCTCTTTTGGATCAGTATTATGGTATGCGAAGGGCAGCCTGCGGGACTGAGCTGGGGGTGGGTGGGAGTGGCCGAAGACAGCCATACTTTGACCTAAATTATTATCTGAAATCAAGTTCTGCTATTTTTTCCCTCCAGGCCCTAAGACAAAAATGTTTTCCATGCTATCCGGTTCCGCTCCTCCACCCTCCGGTTCAGTTATGTCCAATTCTCAGAGACTGCTTGAACAAGTCCCTGCAGTTTTCTTGGCAAAGTTTTTCAGAAGTGCCTTGCCGTTGTCTTTCTTACGGCTGAGGGGTGGTGACTGGCCTAAGGTCATCTGGCTCAGAGTCTAAGGTGGAGCTCATGGTCTCCAAGTTTCTAACATGATACCTTAAATCAGTGATGGCTAACCTTTTTGCCGTCGCGTGCCAAAAGCGGGGGGAACGCAGGGGGGGTCATGCGTGGGTGTGCCCACACTCATAATTCTATGCACGTAACCCCCTGCCCATGTGTGCGTGACCCCTGCCCTCCCTCTTTCTTGCCGCACGATGGACCCATTTTTCGCTTTCTTCAGGTTCCCGAGGATTTCTAAGCGCCTGGGGAAGGTGTAAATGGCCTCTCCCACCTCCCAGAGGACCTCAGGAAGCTTCAAGCGGTTCCACCACAAAACCGCGTTCGACTAAAGCGCGCTTGACGAAACCACGTAGCTGACGTCATCACAGCGCGACGAAAAAAGCACGCTGTGAACGCTAAAGCTAAAATTAACCCCTAAACCTAAACCTAACCCCCCTAAACCTAACCCTAAACCTAACCCTTAACCTAACCCTAAACCTAACCCTAAACCTAACCCTAACCCTAACCCTTAACCTAACGCTAAACCTAACCCTAACCCTTAACCTAACCCTAAACCTAACCCTAAACCTAACCCTAAACCTAACCCTAACCCTTAACCTAACGCTAAACCTAACCCTAACCCTTAACCTAACCCTAAACCTAACCCTAAACCTAACCCTAAACCTAACCCTAACCCTTAACCTAACGCTAAACCTAACCCTAACCCTTAACCTAACCCTAACCCTAAACCTAACCCTTAACCTAACCCTAACCCTAAACCTAAACCTAACCCTTACCTTAACTTGAATCGGCTTGCTTTCAAAGCGCTTTTTAAAGCGCCCTTTTTTCTCCGCGGTCGCTGTTGTCGCGCTGCTGATGACGTCAGCGACGCGATTTAATCGGGCGCAATTTAGTGGAGCGCGGTTTTGTCGTGCCACGGCTTCAAGCTTCCTTGAAGCCTTCAGAGGGTGAAAAACGGCCCTACGGGCAACCCGGAAATCCAGGAACTGCCATAGGTTCACCATCACAGCCTTAACCGCTACCACAAAGTGGTTCCATCTTTCTTTTACAGCTAACATGAAACGGGGTAAGAGGGTTGTATCTGCTATAGACTATCTTAAGTTACTTTTTCCTGAAGGGGATTGCCACCTGTCTCTTTTCTTTCAAGGTTACACCTAATGAAATTAACAGCTTCTTAACCAACACCTTCTATTGTGTTGCAGAAAAATCAGATTAACAACAAGCTGGTTTCCTGAATTAGCTCTGAACCCTTTTGTTTATTTTTTTTTAAACGAGTGTCATTCAAAACATCACATTGCTAATTAAATCATATTTTCCGGTTCTACGCTATCAGTTTAGTTAAATTCACAAAGTAGGCGGATAATTTAGGCTTTGGGCAAGAGGTTCTTTTGTTTGAAAGAATTTACAGCTCAAATTGCATTCCATCCTTCCTTATGCATATAGCATTCTCAGAATATTTTTGATTATGGAAAGAGTGCAATTGATTTAAAAAAAAACACAGTTAACAATCATCTTGGACCTATATTTCCACTGAAGTAATATCTTAAATTTGATATTGCACAAAATGTGGAGTTTTGGGGCAACATGGATAGCAAAGAAGCAGAAAAACAAACCAATCATAAAAAATGAGGAAGAATTAGGAATAAATAAAGAATGAGCTGTGATGAAACCTTATCTGCATCAGCTACAGATGGAATGAGGAAGAATACAAATATACAAAATAGGTCTGTCAGGTGCAGAAATGATATTAAGTTTAACCCAAGTTTTCCCAAAGAATAAGGAAATACAGCTGAAACTTTTTAAACAATAAATTGTTCTTTTAGTATTTGCTTCAGTGGTGGGATTCAGCCAGTTCGCACCTATTCGGGAGAACCGGGAACCGGTTGGTAACTTTCTAAGCAGTTCGGAGAACCGGTTGTTGGAAGAAATCTCATTTTGTTTTTTCCACTTTACAGGGCTAATCCTGTAAGGAAGGCAGGAAGGAAACATTCTGGTGTTGTTTCTAGCCTAATCTTTATTGACCTGCTTACAGAAACTGCCTCTCCGGTTAACCCTTATTACATTGTAACAGCTAAGGCGAAGCGCCCATCAACGTGAGTGACGTTGAGTTGGCCATGCCCACTTAGTCATATGACCACCGAGCCCCACCTACCCAGATAGTCATTAGGGCAGAGAACCGGTTGTTAAATTATTTGAATCCCACCACTGATTTGCTTCATGTCCAGTAACCTACTTCACCCCTCTCTGACGGTTAAAGTTTAATGCAGTGAATAAGGTGCTATCCCCTGAATTCACAGATCACACTGGAATGAAAACGAAATTGCAATTATGACTTAGCATAATATGTGAACCTGGTTAGTATGTCAACATACGCCTGCTGTCAATTTCTTCACTATATAATATTTTCTATTGCAGAGATATAAATTATCACAGAACAATATCCTTAATGGTAGATGGTACATGGAGGCAAATAATGAAACATACATCAAGGTGCACAAGCTGAAATTCACATATTCGCTTTAGATTTGGACATAAAAGTATGCAACAGTGTTGTTATGAAGCTACTGCAAATGTCCTTATTTTTGCAACCTCAGACTGTTGTAAACATCTATGCCTATGTATTTTCTGGCGCAGTGGTTAAATGCAGCACTGCAGGCTACTTCAGCTGACTGTTAGCTGCAGTTCGGCTGTTCAAATCTCACCGGCTCAGGGTTGACTCAGCCTTCCATTCTTCCGAGGTGGGTGAAATGAGGACCCGGATTGTTGTTGGGGGCGATATGCTGACTCTGTAAACCGCTTAGAGAGGGCTGAAAGCCCCATGAAGTGGTATATAAGTCTAACTGCTATTGCTATTGCTACCTTGTGTTGGAAAACCTTTTTGGGAAAATCTACTTTTTATCTCGACATTTCATTTGTGGTTTTGTTTCTTCACCTCCCAAGTTTTTGTCATTCCCTCCATCCTTAATCCCCCAGTTTTTTAAATCCGTGCTTAAGGGAACAAAATAGTGATGGGAAACAAGCACAGCACAAAGAGGAAAATGGACCACCAACAACTATATCTTCACATCAACAAAACATTATTATTCCAATAGATTTTCCAACTAAGGTTGAACTGTTTGGATTCCTTCCATTCTAAAGTTTAGGAACAACTGAACTGTTCAACTTTCAATGTGAAATAATATGCCTTGAAAAGGTATTTAATAACAACAGCCACAAATTGAAAGTCCTTACAAATGGGCAAGTTTCTATGTGGAAATCTGATTATCTAGTTAAGAAAACACATGCTGTTGAAAGAAATGTCCTTCTGGGTTCAGCTCCAAGTGGGGAAGAAGACACTGGAGACATGGAGGCTGCTTGGAAAGATGGTTTATTGTTGGACAGGGCCACATGGCTTGAGCCCTGAACAGAAAAGGTGATCACATGCTTCAATGTTGGTGGAGAAGAAGAGAAGGGCTGAGGGAGGGGCTTGCTAGGCTTTTATACCCTGTTCAGTCCCACCTCTCTGTTTCCTGTTCCTGTGTAAGAAATGTATTCTGATTGGTTGTCAGACTCCCATGGTGCCATGCAGGGGGCTACTCTCTAGGCTGTGATGAGTTCTCAGTTGCCTTGTGGTCAGTTGAGTAATATCCCTTCCCCCTACAGCTGCAGTGAGGAGAAGTCTTTATTATGTAAAGTGGGCTAGCTTGGCCATCTTAATGGCCCATTAGCTGGGGAGGGGCAGAAAGCTATAGGCAACTATTGTCTTTTAAAACATGTTTCTTTTCACATCCAGAGAAAATATTCTGCCTTTTCAATATTTCCTAGGATATTTCATTTTTCTGGGAGAGGGCTGGATGATAACTTCCCACAATGCTAAATAAATGAATAAAATAGTATATGGGCAAAGCGATAGGCAAATTTGGATGTCCATTTCATAAATAGTACAATTAACGATTACATTAGTTTAATTAATATAATTATTTCAAAAACATTTGCGTCACAAATGCAAAGGACTACAATTCAGCAGCAATGACTTACTAATGATATAATGGTTGGATTCACACAGGATACAGTAAACTAACACCAAACAAGCCACTTTGGCTTAGTAAGTATAAGAATTCACTTTGTTTTGTTAGCCTAGCTCAGTGTTTCTCAACCTTGGCAACTTGAAGATGTCCGGACTTCAACTCCCAGAATTCCCCAGCCAGCATTCACATATAAACAATTCAGTGTCTAGGACAGTGTTTCTCAACCTTGGCAACTTGAAGATGTCCGGACTTCAACTCCCAGAATTCCCCAGCCAGCATTCACATATAAACAATTCAGTGTCTAGGACAGTGTTTCTCAACCTTGGCAACTTGAAGATGTCCGGACTTCAACTCCCAGAATTCTCCAGCCAGCATTCACATATAAACAATTCCGTGTCTAGGACAGTGTTTCTCAACCTTGGCAACTTGAAGATGTCCGGACTTCAACTCCCAGAATTCCCCAGCCAGCATTCACATATAAACAATTCAGTGTCTAGGACAGTGTTTCTCAACCTTGGCAACTTGAAGATGTCCGGACTTCAACTCCCAGAATTCCCCAGCCAGCATTCGCTGGCTGGGGAATTCTGGGAGTTGAAGTCCGGATATCTTCAAGTTGCCAAGGTTGAGAAACACTGGCCTAGCTAATACAATGTCTACAAAGAAACTTTTTTCATAGGAAAAGTATATGGGTGATGTCTGATAATAATCAGCAAAGAACAAAGTAAAACTGAAAATTGTATTATTCTGATATACACAGCAACTCATTAAGTTAAGATTCCTGCAATCCGCGCAAGAATCCCGGTTGCCTTTCAGCAGTGCAACAAGAGGGCCGAAGGAATGGCAGTAGCGGCCGACCAATGGGAGCGGAGCCTTCGCCTCGCCCCGCCCACCTCGCCTGTCTGTCTGCGAGGCTGGCCGGCCACGGCTAGTTCAGCCGACTTCCCTCTAACCGGTTCCCACCGGCTTTCTCCGCCTCCCCTTCGCGTCTCTCTTTAAGCACCGCCCACTGCCAACCCGCCCAAAACTCGCCCGAGCCCTCCGATTGGTGGGCAGCGGTGCCATTCGGCGAGAGGGCGTTTGTGACGGCCGAGCCTTTTGAAGGCGTGAGCTTAAAGAGGGGGGCGGGGCGCCTCCCGATTTGCTCGCCGGAGAGTGCAAGGCGGTGCTTGAGACATCTCTGCCCGCCCCCGCCCCCCTACTTGCCTTGCGCGGACGAACGGAAGCGCTCCCCCCCTCCCTCCTCCACCTCCACCTCCTCCTCCTCCTCCAGCCGCTGCTTCTCTCTGCCGTCAGTGCCGCGTTAGCAACAGCCTCGTCGCCAGCCGGACGGAGCTCCTCCTCTCTCGGCTTCTACTGGCAGCCCCGTTCTCTCGCTCTCTCTCTCTCTCTCTCTCTGGCTGCTCCGCGCCCTGTATGGTCCATCGCCGCCGCCCTGCTCCGGCACCACCTCCTCCTCCGCCGCCGCCGCCGCCTCCTTCTCCAGTTCCCTCCGGCTTAGCTCCTCCTGCCCCCGGCGGTGGCGCCCTCAGCACCGAGGCTGTATGATCAGGCTACAGTCTTCAATGAGTAACCATATTCCTGTGAGTAAGCCGCCTCTTCCCCTGGTCCTTGCTAACCTCTCCCCGGTGTGTCTCTCTTCCTTCCCTGGGTCTCCCGAGGGCGAGACCCGGCTCTCCTCCTCCTCCTCCCCGCCGTCGTGCCTGCGTGGTTCAACTTCAATGGTCGTTGGCTTGGCAGTCAACCGGGGTTTGGGGGGGGGGGGGACTGCCGCCGCGTGCCCCGCGACCGGCCCCCGGTTTGCTGGTTTAAGTGGGAGATGTGGGACGTGGCAAGCGAGGCAGGGAGTGTCTGGGCGGGAGGAGACGCCGCTGTCTGGCGAGAGAAGGGGACGAGGGGGTGGAAGGTGGAAGGGGGGGGGGGACTCTAGCAGTCAATGGCCGGCCTTAGTTAGGGCTGCGCTAGGGAGGGAGGGAGGGGTGGCTATGTAGCTCTCCCCCCCCCCCACATTCGCATCTTTGGATGGAGGGGGGGGGTAAGAAAGCAGCGCTGCAACCGGCCCCAGCACGTGGTCGCTATACGAGACGCGTTCCAGCCCTGCCCGGCATTTCGGACCTGGCCTTTCCTTTCCTTCCCCCCCCCCCACGTTTCTCTCCTTGTATACCCCAACGACAATGTAAAAAAGGAAGGTAAGAACCAACCTGGTTTGAATGAAAGCAACTCTCTCCCTTCCTCCCCACCACCATCACCGCCAGCCCAAGCCCGCCTTGCTGGCCCGAGTTTTCGGATTCCTTTGTGTGCTCATTCGGAGCACGCAACGCTTCAAACCGGGGGGGTGGGGGGGGGTTCGAGCTGCTTTTGTTTCGACAAGCCCCCCCCCCCCGGGGGGAAAGAGGAGATGTGGACCCGACACGTACGTGTGCTAGGAGAGGATGGGGGGGGGGGGGTTCTTCCGGATCCTTAGATCGGCTCGAACCGGGGAATAGGAGGCAGAGAGAAAAAAAAGAGAGAGAGAAAATGCCTCGTGACAGCCTGAGGAGGAGGAGGAGGAGAAGAAGAAGGGAAGGAAAGGAAGGAAAGAAAGAAGAAAAGAAAGAAGAAAAGAGAAAGAAAGAAAAGAGAAAGAAAGAAAGAAGAAAAGAGAAAGAAAGAAAGAAGAAAAGAGAAAGAAAGAAGAAAAGAGAAAGAAAGAAAGAAGAAAAGAGAAAGAAAGAAGAAAAGAAAGAAGAAAAGAGAAAGAAAGAAGAAAAGAGAAAGAAAGAAAGAAGAAAAGAGAAGAAAGAAGAAAAGAGAAAGAAAGAAAGAAGAAAGAGAAAGAAAGAAGAAAAGAGAAAGAAAGAAAGAAGAAAAGAGAAAGAAAGAAAGAAGAAAAGAGAAAGACAGACTTTTTGGGGAGCATGGAAACAAGGCAGCAAGAGGGGATTCTGAGTTCGTGCCCCTCTCTTGGAGAGCCGGGCTGCCTTTATTTTTTGCAGGGGGCTCCTGGCTAAATCCTGGGTGGTCCCCCGTCCTCTTTTGCACCATTCAGACGGTGCTACATAGCCCCGATGTCTTTCGGGGCTGTTAGTGGGCAAACCATGCGTGAGCGAGGAAAGGTTTCCCCCCCCCCTCAGGGGGGAGAGGGAAACGGAGTAATCTTCCACTTGGGGAAACAAGTTGAGACTTGTTCGCGCCGTGCTTGCCTGGCCGGCCACCCTCCCTCCCTCCCTCGGCTGCTGCGCGTGGTAAGGGAGGTCGAGGGCTATTGCGCTACCGCCGTGTGAGTCACGAAGCGGGGAAGGGGGGGAAACGAGAGGGCTGAAGTCGGCGGCATGGCCTTTTTCTCTCTGCCTGCAGATAACGGGTCGCTCCTTCCATTCATAAAAACTGCTGCCTGGCGCGCCGAGCCCTTCCTGGCAGCGCAGCGGGGCGATGGGGAGGGGACAATAAAGGACTTGGTCTGGTAGTGCTGCCCCTAGATCGATGGGGTGCCAATCTGTTAAAACATACAGCGCAGAATCCGGGCCAAACCTGGGGAGGAAAAAGGCAGTTTAAAACAGTGTTTCTCAACCTTGGCAACTTGAAGATGTCCCGGACTTCAACTCCCAGAATTCCCCAGCCAGCGAATGTAAATATTTGTAAAATCTTTTTTAAAATTTTCAATAATAAAAAAAAAAGAATAATGCAATCTAAGGCCCCAGCCACCTCTCCATTGCAGGCAGTGATTAGGACAGTGTTTCTCAACTTTGGCAACTTGAAGATGTCCTGGACTTCAACTCCCAGAATTCCCCAGCCAGCGAATGGGAGTTGAAGTCCGGACATCTTCAAGTTGCCAAGGTTGGGAAACACTGGTTTAAAAAACCTCCCCTCCTGCCTGCGGTGGGAAGGACAGCTTTGCTTCCAAAGGATTGTTAATCGCTTTTAATCTTTGGCATATGGGATTACTTCCTTTTGGGACACGTGAGAGGCTCGAAAGGGCAGCGAGGTACTTTATTAATGTGCATGCAACATAAGAGCATTACTGAGTCAAAGAGTGTTGTATTTTCTTCCCCTAAAATGCAGGTTTTAATAGGCTGTCATTTAAAACGGGGGTCTCCAATCTTGGCAACTTTTAAGACTTCTGGACTTCAACTCCCAGAATTCTTCAGCCCAGCTTTGTCAAGCTTTGGTGGCTGAGGGATTCTGGGAGTTGAAGTCTGGAAGTCTTGTTGGAGAGCCCTGATTTAAAAGATATTTATTTCAGTCTTTGCAAACGATTTTTGTTTCTTGGGTTGAGTTTCAACTGGGAGTTCAGATCGTCTACAATTCAATGCTCGGCTCCGTGACATTAATTCAGGCTGTATCTAAATATTGCAAAAGCCTTATGCTAATATTTCAATCTTTTTTATCACTTAGCAAAATAGTATCAATTCATAATTAGTCTATATGAAAGAATTAGCTTCAATCTAATTATTTCATAAGTTACAATATGTTATATAGGTTGGAAATTCCAAAAGTCCATAAAAGGTGCTTACTTTTAACAGTGGTACCCATAGTTTTAATAAGGGAGGACGTATATACTTCATAACTGCAAAACTTCTGGCAGCAATATATTCTGCTTTTAGTCCTTGTTAGTCTGTTTCTCTTCCTTTTTTTTTCTTAAATGTTTTATGTACTTTTCTGGGCCCATAGGTGATCCTTATTTTTCTTACGCTATTTTGAGCACTAATTAGGGACTTTTTCAGCCCTGTGGTATAATTATTATGGAGGCATCTTCCATGCAGATTGCTGCAGTATGTTTTTAAATTTATAGGCATACTACAATAGTATGTACCTGAAAATGTTTATAGTATTTTTCTCAGGGTTTGAGTTAGAATAGAATAGAATAAATTTATTTATAGTTGGCTAAAAGAGCAACTTATCTGGAACTTGACTATCTTGGAAACCTGGCACCAGCTTTCTACAGTTAACGTGCCTTAAGTCTCAAACCAGTGGTTGCTGTTCTCCAGAATAAACATGGGACTTTTTCCTGGAGCTCTGTAAGGATGTAATGAAGTTCAAATGAAATACACTAAGCCTTTTATAAATGTAAGAGTAACGATAAATAATTTAAGGTGGCAAACATGCCTAATCATCTTCCTATCTTCCCCACAACAACAACCCTATGAGGTAGGTTAGGATGAGAGAGAGAGTGTGACTGACCCAAGTCATCCAGCTAGTTTTCATGCTTAAAAGTGGGACTAGAGCTTATGATCTCCAAATTTCTAGCTTAGTACCTTAACCACTAGATCAGTGTTTCTCAACCTTGGCAACTTGAAGATGTCTGGACTCCAACTCCCAGAATTCCCCAGCCAGCGAATGCTGGCTGGGGAATTCTGGGAGTTGAAGTCCGGACATCTTCAAGTTGCCAAGGTTGAGAAACACTGTCCTAGTCACTGCCTGCAATGGCTTTATATTCACTTTTATTATTATTATTATTTTACTGTAGCAGAATGACAACAGTATGAAAAGAGGAGCAGCCCTTTCACATAACATATTTGGAATGAGTTAGTGACTGGCCCAAAGTTGCTAGAAAAGCTTTATCCAAACCTTGGATTGAAACTACATCTTGCTCCAAAGTCTAGAACTCTGGAGCATTCTGTACAAAAAGAGTGAGACCATCAATTACATTAGTAAAAGGCTGCTTTGGTTTAAACATATCAACAGTAAATATATGTATTTTTACTCAAATACTTAAAATAAGAATTTTCCTGCTTTGGTTTAAACATATCAACAGTAAATATATGTATTTTTACTCAAATACTTAAAATAAGAATTTCCCCCCTTTTCAGAACATTCCTAATAAGTATCTGAAACATGGTAGCTTTGCTAATAGTCATTTTAACTCTTTAGTCTGCAAGTGCCTCACTTAACTACCATTCCAATTGAAGATATTCCTTCTGAATTTGATGTATAGTTTAACCTTATACATTAACTGCTTTTGACTGCTAAATTAATGTGTGAACCGTTTTTATTACTTTGATTCTATGTGCACAGGCATTCCTAGTAAAATGATGTGTACATTGTTATGTCATAATATTGCTGGGTTCTTTATCTTGCTCCCTCTGATGAATATTTTAACTATCATTGAGTACCTAGTGTAAGTTTTTTCAGAATATATATATAAATTTTATTGTCTTGAGCATCCTGTTTGGCTCTACTTTCATAACTGTGTAAGAAAATCTATTTTGCCTGACCTTTCATTTCCGTATTTGTACTCTTTATTTGCTTGGGATAGATTTAAAAATTTTTTTTGCTCAATAACATGCACATAAATCTACTTCCTTGCTACTTTAGTATATTTCTTGGAATTTTCTATTTATTGGCTCCTCTTAGAGTAGCTGTGAAGACTTATGAAACCATTGTATTTATGTATGAAGTACGTTATCAATACCTAAGATTGATACAATAAAAATGTTTATAAATACAGAATGATAAGTCTTTATGTTAAACCATTGGTAGGGCTTTCAACAAACAGGCTGCATCATGCTTAACATAGTGTATTAAAGAGTACAGTTCGAAAAGGTGACATTCTGCTCAATTTGGAGCTGAGTTTGCATAAGAACTTGCTATGTTTCTTTTACTGCCCACATTAAATGAGAACCTGAGATCCCATTCTGTTTATTAGTCCCCGTTTTCTAATTCAGGATGTTTTCTGCAATTTGAAGAGTTAAAGGAAAGTAGAACAAATGCTACCAGTAAATTGTTTTTCCAACTCTGAAGGGCAATACTGATCTTTAATGTGCAAGCTTTGTTCTGGATACATGTGATAAATTGTTCTCTTCTACTTGGCTGTTAGAAGCAAGACTGCTTTTGAGCACCAGAAATATTAAATTTAAATGATACTATTTTGAATAATCGGCCAGTGAGGTTTGCCCCCTCCTTGGGAAACAGAATAAGGAAGAACTGTTAGCCTGAACATTACTTCTATTACTCACCCAACGTTTCAGTCTTGGTTAAAAGCAAGCCATGAACTATGAATTATACTTAACAGGTGCAATTTACTGTCCCAAGCAATTGGTGGACTGTAGGAGGCCTTTCAAAAGGACAGGACTGAATTTTATTTATGAGGGTTTAAGAGTGGGAATGTGAACTCTTCATTGTCCAAAGGTCTTGTGCCTCCATCTCCATCCTCGTTTCCCCATTTTTGGTTAGAAAACTCATGCTGCTGAAGTTCTGCCATTAAACATTCACTGTGCAATCTTAGTGTACTCTAGTGTGGGCTGCAGAGGGAATTCTGGGACCTGGGGCTTGCTCATGATTGACTTGTGTCTCAAGACTGGACTACTGTAACACGCTTTAGATGGGGCTGCCCTTGAAGAGTGTTCGAAGACTTCAGCTTGTCCAGAATGCAGCCGCACGAGCGATTGTGGGTGCACCTCGGTACACCCACGTTACATCTATCCTCCGTGAGCTGCACTGGCTGCCCATTGGTCTCCGGACACGCTTCAAGGTGCTAGTAAAGCCCTACATGGTATCGGACCTGGGTACTTGAGAGACCGCCTCCTGCCAGTCACCTCCCAAAGACCTATCAGATCCCACAGACTAGGCCTCCTGCGAATTCCATCTGCCGGCCAATGTCGGCTGGCGATTCCCCGGGGGAGGGCCTTCTCTGTGGCTGCTCCGGCCCTCTGGAACGATCTCCCCATTGAGATCCGGACTCTTACTACCCTTCCGGCCTTCGGCAAAGCAGTTAAAAGCTGGCTGTTCCGGCAGGCCTGGGGCTGTTGAACTATCCAGCCCCATTCGAGGTTACGGTTGTTGTAGAATTTTAAATTGTTGTTTTTTATTTTATTTTTTGTATCCCCTCCCTTTTTTATTGTTAGCCGGCCTGAGTCTCTCAGGAATAGGGCGGCATACAAACTTAATAAAATCAATCAATCAATTATGTAGGTTATCTCATAACCTGCAGTGTGATTAATACCTAATGAGGCTGTTGGGGCTATTTTAGTTTGTTTGAAAATTCAGGACGCTTCCCTGATGGTTCACCGACAAAAGGGCGAACAACAAAACCGCGCCCGACTAAACCGCGTCGCTGACGTCATCAACAGGGCGACAACAGCGCGGAGACAGAAGTGCGCTGTAAAAGTAACCCTAAACCTAAACTTAACCCCTAACCCTAATCCTAATCCTAACCCTTAACCTAATCGTAAACCTAACCCTAACCCTTACCTTAAGTTAAATCGGCTTTCTTTCGACGCGCTATTGTTCTCCACGCTGGCTGTTGTCGCTGCGTTGATGACATCAGCGACGCAGTTTAGTCGGGCGCGGTTTTGACGTTCGCCCTTTTGTCAGGTCACGCCCCCGACACTTGCATATTTATTGAACGCTAAGATGCTTGGAAAGTGTATCCTTGTCCGTTGACCCACTGTTTCTTTTTCTCTTTGCAGCAGTTCTGTGGTGTTCTCGGTCACACATTTATGGAGTTTCTGAAGGGCAGTGGGGACTACTGCCAGGCACAGCACGGCCTTTATGCAGACAAGTGAACTGTAGAAATTGATTACTGCTCCACCAAGAAGCCCCCTTAAAGAGAGTGGTTACCACAATAAAGCAGAAGTATTGGATTGAAATTGGCAGCACATTTTACAAAGGAGTTCTGACCCGGATGGGGTAACCTCGGTGCACTGCCTTCCTTTTTTTTGCCTCAGTATTAACAAGATTGAAGATTTGCTCCTTCTTGTTTTAGGAGGTTCATTCCATTCCCTTTTTCCTCCCAACTTCATATTTTGTTGGCACTGGAAACTTTTAGTGGCTTTTTTGTGAAGTAGGTTTTAATTTCTCCATTAATCAGTTAGGGTGTTGTTGTTTTTTAAAAAAAGAGAAACTGTCAGTCATTGCACATTTTAACTAAATTGAACCATGGCCCGAATGAACCGCCCAGCTCCTGTGGAAATCACCTACAAGAACATGAGATTCCTTATCACTCATAACCCAACCAATGCAACTTTGAACAAGTTCATAGAGGTAAGTAGTGTCCAAAATGCTGATTTATTCTGTGGTTTTAACTTTTGAAACTACAGTGGTCTCCTAAAAGGTATGTTTCAGTTTCTTAAGTTGGCTTCAGTATCTTTCTGTTTGGTCAGGTAAAAGACGGTTCAGATTTGTTTGATTGCCTGGTGATTCCTTGATAGTGTGCATTTAAATACATTTAAACAAGGTAAGGCTGCATAAAGGCAACTCAATCTGCATACCTCCAATAGACCGATTAGATCCCACAGATTAGGCCTCCTCCGAATTCCATCCGCCAGCCAATGCCGACTGGCGACTACCCGGAGGAGAGCCTTCTCTGTGGCTGCTCCGACCCTCTGGAACGAGCTCCCCGTGGAGATTCGAACCCTCACCACCCTCCAGGCCTTCCACAAAGCCCTTAAAACCTGGCTGTTCCGACAGGCCTGGGGCTAAAGAGCTGTTGCCCCCGTCTCGAATGGTATGACTGTTGCGTGTTTTTAAATTATGTATTGTTATGTTTCGTCTTTTTTTACTTTCTGTCTGTACCCCCTTCCCTGATTTGAATTGTGAGCCGCCCTGAGTCCCCTTCGGGGGAAAAGGGCAGCATATAAATATAATAAAGTCAAATCAATCAAATGGAGGGTTATATTATGATTTACTATAGTGGGTAAGATTTGAGATACTCTGCAAAACAAATCACTTAAGTATGATGGAACTGTTAACTTCTTACCACGTATAATGTTCAAACTAAACATCCGCATAGTTGATTCAGTTAAAGACATAACTCTGATTTTCTTCTAGGAACTTAAGAAGTATGGAGTAACTACAATAGTAAGAGTATGTGAAGCCACTTACGACACTGCTCCATTAGAAAAAGAAGGCATTCAGGTTTTGGTGAGTAGCTTACTTGAACAGGTTTTTTTTTTTTTTTGAATTTTAAATTTTTTATTTCTCATATATACATTCACAATTATATGATCTCATAACTGTTATTAATAATATGTATTTGTAACAATTTTTCTCCCCTACAGTTGACAATATACTTGAAATTGCTTTCTTACTATCCCATAAATCCATCTTATCTTACAACAATCCTACTTCCTCTTCCTTCCTTCCCTCCTACCTTCCCTGCTTTCTTTTCTCCTTCTCTCCTTCCTTCCCTCCTTTCTTCTCTCCTTCCTTCCCCCTTCCCTCCTTTTTTCTCTCCTTCTCTCCTTCCTTCCCTCCTTTCTTCTCCTTCCTTCCCTCCTTCCTTCCCTCCTTGCTTCCCTCCTTCCTTCCCCCCTTCTCTCCTTCCTTCCTTCCTCCTCTCCTTTCCCTTCTCTCCTTCCCCTTCCCCTCCTCTACCCATCCCCTCTTTTTCCCTTTCCTCCCCTCTCTCCTACTCTTACATTCCCTCCAATTCTTCCTCTACTTTTCCCTCTCTCCTATTCCTCTCCTTTCTCCTCACCTTCCTATCTTTCCTTCTACTCCTCCAGCCTGTGAAGTTTATTGTGGTCATTAATCTGGAGCATTAAAGTGTAAGGTTTGAATGAATACCTAATCTTACTGGGAATTGGAGGATATAGTTTTAAAAAAATAGCATGCAGCCTGAAAATAATGCAAGCCTGGAATGAAACTATGAAGAAATTTCAGCCAGACAATGTTGCTGTCAGGTATGCTATTGCACAATCACAAGTTAAAAAGCGAGGAACTGGACCTTCCCAATTACCTGATGCCCGTTCCATTCGGGTCTGGCAGAAGTATTATATTGTGGGTCTCGTCTGTGAAATGGGAAGATATGGAAGCCAGGAGATAGCTTTTTTCTGCTGTGGTAGAACATCATTCCTCCTGAAGTCCCCATCTTTCCAGGCCTTTCAGAAATACCTTGTTAACTTGGTTGTGTCAAGAATCTGGGCCTGAGCCTGGGCCAATCATGAGGAAATGTTAATTTGACTAGATGGCTCCATTGTTTATAGCAGTGTTTCTCAACCTTGGCAACTTGAAGATGTCCGGACTTCAACTCCCAGAATTCCCCAGCCAGCGAATGCTGGCTGGGGAATTCTGGGAGTTGAAGTCCGGACATCTTCAAGTTGCCAAGGTTGAGAAACACTGCACTAGATCAAGATGGCTTTATATTCGCTTTTATTATTATTATTCTTTTACTGTAGCAGAATGACAACAGTATGAAAGAGGAGCAGCCCTTTCACATAACATATTTGGAATGAGTTAGTGACTGGCCCAAAGTTGCTAGAAAAGCTTTATCCAAACCTTGGATTGAAACTACATCTTGCTCCAAAGTCTAGAACTCTGGAGCATTCTGTGCAAAAAGAGTGAGACCATCAGTTACATTAGTAAAAGGCTGCTTTGGTTTAAACATATCAACAGTAAATATATGTTGAAGTCCAGACATCTTCAAGTTGCCAAGGTTGAGAAACACTGCTTTATAATCTTATCTCTCTCAGGATTTTTTTTTCCTCCTAGGATTTTTGTTGCAAGCACAAGGCTCACTTATTTTCCCAAATCAACCAAGTGTTGGTCCATTCGTTAGACAGGAATTAATCAACCAGTTTGTTGCCTAAAGCTGACGCTTTGAGCTGAGAGAGATTGGCCCAAAATGACCCAGCTGGCTTTCATGACTAAGGCAGGACTGGAACCCATGGTCTCCTGGTTTTTAGCCTGGTGCCTTAACCATTAGATCAAACTGTCTGTCTATCTTGGTCTTTTCTAAGACTTTTTTTTTTTTGTATTTTTAAATGTTTTATGATTGTTTGTTTGCCATCCAAAGTCATATTGTCTGGTGGCCGTATGAATATGATAAATTAAAAGCATGTTTAGGGTAGATCTTAAAATACTTTATATATTGTGCCTTAAATATTAATACTTGCGTACTGGATGCACGACAAACAGTTAACCACTTAAACAAGCGAGATGGACATATCTATTATTGTGACTGAGCAGCACTGGCATAATAGAAGTTTCTCAGAAGTGTAGATGTAAAAAGCAACAATACATGACAATTTAACAATTTTTTATTAGCTTGTATCTGTGATTTTGAGAAATATGAGACCTAAAACAATGAATGCATACTTTTTCCAGGACTGGCCTTTTGATGATGGGGCACCACCATCTCTTCAGATTGTTGATGATTGGCTAAATCTTCTGAAAGTTAAATTTCGTGAAGAGCCTGGCTGTTGCATTGCTGTACACTGTGTTGCTGGTCTTGGAAGGTAAATTGAAACCTTGAAGTCATAAAAATTTCACTTTTGTATGACATCTATGACCATCATAAAGGTTTGACTTAATAGTTATGTAGAACTAGAATTGACCAAAAAAAAATCCTGTCCTTTGGTAGGTTTTATTAACTAATTTGACTTGGATTTCTAAATATATTAATTGAATCCATTAGTATTATGTAAACTTAATTGCATTGAGATACATAAATATAAGAGCTGGATTGTCTTAAATTACTGAGCTTCTGTTTAATAGCATATTAGCCTCTCTCCAGTTTCGGTCATCTTACAGTGCCACTTGGTCTGACTAGTGGTTAGTTAGTTAGTTAGTTAGTTTTATTGATCTTGTATGCCGCCCACTCCCGAAGGACTCCGGGCGGCTTACAATAAAACAAGGGAAGGGGATAATACACAAAACAACATATTAAAATACACAACAGTCACCATTTCCATGGGGCTGGATATTTCGAAAGCCCCCCGGCCTGCTGGAGCAGCCAGGACTTAACGGCTATGCGGAAGGCCGGGGGGGTAGTAAGGGTCCGGATCTCCACGGGGAGATCGTTCCAAAGGGCTGGAGCTGCGACAGAGAAGGCTCTCTTCCGGGGAGTCGCCAGCCGACATTGGCTGGCAGATGGAATCCGGAGAAGACCTAACCTGTGTGATCTAATCGGTCTATGGGAGGTAGGAATGGTATATGAAAGTGTTTTAGGTACATATGGACTATTCTGTGTCCGTAATAGCAATTGGGTGGTCCCTGCTTATATGCAATAACATCAGATGTTTGTGTAGGCAGAAGTGGTTTTGGGAAGGGGGAGAAGAGTAGGGACAAAAACAATAACAATGGAGAATGAAGGGAGGAACTGAATGACAAGACTAGTATACATCTTTCTTGCTCCTTCCTAGAATAGCTTCCACACTATGGTAATAGACATTGAGGGGGAAAGGGAGAATTCTGCACCATTTTACTTACTCCAACTGAATTTTATTTTATGCAGAACCCAAAGCAATTCTGACAATCTAAATATTGCTTCTGCCAAACTGTCTTAAAATGGATCAAACGTTTCTGGATGCAGTAGTTTCTTCTTAAGACAAAATGTATTTTTCCATCTTCCAAATATTGTTTTTTTTTTCTTATCATGTAAATGTGTTTTTATTTTCCATTTTCATTTTCGTACAGTCACATATATACTGTGCAGAACCGGGGCCATATAACATTAAACAATAAACACAGCCATTCCTCTTGTCAATAATAACCCCAAAAATAGAAACCCAATGTACCTCTTTGATCCTCCATACACCCTTTCTTTCGCCCCCCTCCAACTTTCCATCTTCCCTCCAACATTCCCCTCTACCCTACTTCCCCTCCCCCTCTACCACTCCTCTCTCCTGATACACTCCCTCCCTTCCTTCTCACCCTCCTTCCAATCCTCTCTCACACCCTCTCTACCCCTCTTTCTTCTATCCCTCTACTCCTCCCTTTGGTGTATTTCTACTATCTATTAATATATTCAGCTTGTCCTATTTTTACACTGGAATTAAAGAGCAACAGTATACAAGTGCAATTGTGTTACTTTGAAATCTAACACATACTATATATCCCCCCCTTCCCCCTTAAGACCCCACCTCCCTTCCCCTCACCGACTTCCCAGAGCCCGTACACAGTATAGATTTTTAACAAACACAGTCTAAAACAGTGTTTCTCAACCTTGACAACTTGAAGATGTCCGGACTTCAACTCCCAGAATTCCCCAGCCAGCAAATGCTGGCTGGGGAATTCTGGGAGTTGAAGTCCAGACATCTTCAAGTTGCCAAGGTTGAGAAACACTGGTCTAAAATATATTAAGACAAAGGAATATTGTTAAGACAATCCTACATTGTGGGAGGCTTATTTATAAGATATCCTTTTAATGGTAGGCACACAGACTTCAATATTATTATTATTATTATTATTTCCCCTAGGGCCCCTGTGCTGGTTGCCCTTGCACTTATTGAATGTGGAATGAAATATGAGGATGCGGTGCAGTTCATAAGACAGTAAGTGTTGAAACAGTTATCTCATTTTCTTAATTCAAACGATTTTCTGAAATAGTTTTCAGTCTGGTCCTTTTGGATTTGATTCAGGAGCCATGTTTAAGAATGAAGAACGTTCAGCTTCATCCAGCATTTGTTAGGATTGTGCCACATACTCTGAAGGGAGACATGGCTGCCTTAACGAGTTGCAGACAGAGGCAGCTGCTTCTCTTCTGGTATAAGATTGTTCTGATGTTAGAATAATTCAAACAGTCGGCTGCAGTGAAGTATATAGAGATATTATATAATTTATTGCAGTGCAGGAGTAGTAAACTAAATACTGTAATGTAAAAGTTGGGCAAGGAACTTAAAATGGGCCATAAAAAAGAACAGTTCTGCTATCTTGAACAGAAAGTGTGAAGGGATAAAGTTGCTATTTGAACATTTTTTGATTAATGCCTTCTGTGCTTTTTTTTTTCAGGAAGCGACGTGGAGCTTTTAACAGCAAGCAGCTTCTCTATTTGGAGAAATATCGTCCCAAAATGCGCCTCCGTTTTAAAGATTCAAATGGTCATCGTAACAACTGTTGTATTCAGTAAAAAACAAAGCTGCCTTGATTGCTGCTTTGGAAATAGAAGACTAAAAACTAGAATTGGGCAGGTTACATGGGAAAAAAACTACATGTATGTCTAACTAGATTACATGAAGCTTCTATAGGTGTAGGCCACGATGTTGGCAGGGGAGCAACTTCCGTTTAGATGATCTGTTTAGATAACAAATGTACATGGCCTTTTAAAATGTCTTACTGTATGTATCATTAAACTATCCTTAATCATGTAGTTCAGTTTTTTTCCTTGAAGTCCCAATAGTTATATCAGAACATATGTAGAGATTAGGTGCCAAACGCCCAATACACTATTTCTGTATACCACAGTGTAATAAGCCTAGGAACTACAACTATATGGACTTTTTGCCCTTTTCCTAACTGTCTTCTGATTTGGTGGATAGGGCTTCATAGAGTAATTGCCTATTCACTGTTTGTCTCCCAAAGTCACACTATAATGATTATCAGGATTTGCACACAATTTACTGACTCGGTCAGTGTTGGTGTCTAAACTTTTACTACTTAAACCCTCTTCCACAAAACATTCTCTGGTTATTAATGGAAAAGTACTACGTCACGCTGTACAAGAAGCACACAAGTCTTTAACGACTCCAGACAAAAAGCCTTACAGTTAAATAAATATATATTGGCACTTAAATGTGCGACTTTAGTAGAAGACCTATAAAAGAATGGGAGGGGACTGATTAATATTTCTAGTAAAATGTTGCCTTTTGTCTTGTGCAGAAAGTATAGAATATGCCCTTTACTTTAGTAAATATTTTTTTAATGTAGAAATGCTTTATGGTAGCTGAAAATTCTTAAATCATATTTCTGAAGATCTTGTAATTTCTTTTACTGTACTTATTGGAAGTTGTTTACCAACTATTGCTTTGTTGAAGGTGATTTTGTTTTTTTCTTGAGTTTCTACCATGAATTTGGTGGTTCTCCTGTAATATTTTGTATGCCTTTTGAGCTGCGTAACTTAATATTTGGATACTTGATAATTTGTTATGTAATTGATAAAATGGTGGTGTGTATTAATGTTCAACCATATATTTATACTGTCTTGGGAATGTGTGGTTATAGTACTGTGGGAGAAATAATTTGCCAGTGTTCACCAGCTTGTAAAATTTAGTGCGAGAGCTCAAATATCTAAATAAAGTCAAACCTGCATTGCAATTTCCTACATTTTTTGGGGGGAGGGGTTTTGTGTGTGTGTGTGTGTTTTTTTAATGAGAAAATAGACTTCTATTGAAATTTTGCTCTGAAGTTCTTCAAATGGGAAACATAATGTAAAAGAGACACTAATCCTCCTAAGGTGAATGTTTTTGTATAATGATTTATTCCTTTTGTAATGTAAAATCTGTATTTCCACTTAAGGATACACTGGATTTTTTAAAAAGTATGCTTAACAGTGCTGAAATTGACCCATACAATTTCTCTCTTAACTTGCTATTCCTGCAGGACAGTTTGGCGTATAGGATGTGTACTCCTCACTTAATAATGGAAATTCTGGTTTCCAATTATTGTTAAGTGATGCAGTGGTAAAGCATGAGACCCTGTTTTCATATTGTTTAGTTACAACAGTCCCCACTGCAGTCGTTAAGTGAAGATTCTAGGTCATATATTTTTTTATCTTGAAAAGGCCTCCAATTTAAAAACAATGTTTTCTTTGTCACAAACTAACACTTTTTAAAATGCATTTAAATATGTAAAATGATTTCACAAATGTAGGTGTACACAAACTGCTTTCCTTTTAAACTTGAAGACAGCAAAATAGTGCTGCTGTAGCCACTTATAAGCAACTGGTTACCTGCTATTCTCTCGGTGCTAGTTTCTTTGGTTCCACCACAAAACTGCGTTTGACTAAAGCGCGCTCGACGAAACCGCGTAGCTGACGTCATCACAGCGCAACGAAAAAAGCACGCTGTAAACGCTAAAGCTAAAATTAACCCCTAAACCTAAACCTAACCCCCCTAAACCTAAACCTAACCCTTAACCTAACCCTAATCTTAACCTAAACCTAACCCTTACCTTAAGTTGAATCGGCTTGCTTTCAAAGCGCTATTTAAAGCGCCCTTTTTTCTCCGCGGTCGCTGTTGTCGCCCTGCTGATGACGTCAGCGACGTGGTTTAATCGGGCGCGCTTTAGTGGAGCGCGGTTTTGTCGTGCCACGAGTTTCTTTCTAGAGGGTCTGCCTCTCCCCATCATTCTTTGTTTTGCCAGGTCTTTAGTACTGCATTTCAGGCATCATATTGTTTGGACTCTGGAATGTGCAGTTGATTAATCTGGGAGAAAAACATTTACCAGCATGGTTTTGCATTAATGTGAAAATTCAGCTTTCAAGAGAATTGTCTCAAACATGGGGGTGTGTAGTCATTGAAGAATGTTAGTTCCACTGTGTAGACATTTTTACAAGAAGGACATTCTCTAGTCAAAACAATTGCTGTTCCAATACAGTGATATGGATGCCAAATGGGCTCATGTTTTGAATCTCCAGGATGTACTGGCAATTAGATGTTAGAAAACTCCCATTACCTCTTATTCCTGAAGTGATCCTGGTGGTATTTACACTGCTATTACGCTGGTAGCAGCAGCTCAACCAGAATAACTTGCTGGCAGAAAAACTTTTTAGATTCAGGCTATTTGTCACCTTTTGATCTGTAGGGAGATTACTGAATAGAATAAGAATTGGAAGGAACCTTGGAGATCTTCTAGTCCAACCCCCTGCCTAGGCAGGAAACCTTATACCGTTCCAGACAAATGGCTATCCAGCATCTTCTTAAAGACTTCCAGTGTTGGGGCATTCACATCTTCTGGAGGCAAGCTGTTCCACTGATTAATTATTCTAACTGTCAGGAAATTTCTCCTCAGTTCTAAGTTGCTTCTCTCCTTGATTAGTTCCCACCCATTGCTTCTTGTTCTACCCTCAGGTGCCTTGGAGAATAGCTTGACTCCCTCTTTGTGGAAACCCCTGAGATATCGGAACACTGCTATCATGTCTCCCCTAGTCCTCCTTTTCATTAAACTAGACATACCCAGTTCCTGCAACCGTTCTTCATATGTTTTAGTCTCCAGTCCCCTAATCATCTTTGTTGCTCTTCTCTGCAATCTTTCTGGAATCTCAGCATCTTTTTTACATCATGGCAACCAAAACTGGATGCAATATTCCAAGTGTGGCCTTACCAAGGCATTATAAAGTGGTGTTAACACTTCACGTGATCTTGATTCCCTCTGTTTATGCAGCCTAGAACTGTGTTGGCTTTTTGACAGCTGCAGCACACTTGTTGGCTTATATTTAAATGATTCTGTCTTACATTCAACTATTGAGCAAAATACCACATATACTCTACCTGTGCATTTTGTTTTTCTTGCCTAAATGTAGAGCCTTTTTTCACTGCTATTTGTAAGGCTACCATTTTTTTATGATATTTTATCTTTGAACCATATTCTGTTTCCCATATTCCAAAATAAACTAGTGGGACAAATTTGGGGAACCTCTTAGATATAGGTATGTAACTTGGTACCTCTCCATTCCCCCCCCCCCCCAAAGTATCCCAATTTTCTGTGAAGTTGAAATGGCATCCACCATTGTTTATTCCTTAGTCCGTCCAGCAGAGAGTTTGATTTCCCTCAGTACATTTAATCACTTAATCACATTTGTTTCTGGAGACCAAGAAATGATCTAACCCCTTCTGGAAATGTAGAATCATAATATTGCAAAGATGCGAAAGGACCACAAGGATCAGCATTACAACATACAGGAAAACTTGTTAAGTCATCTTTGACAGATGATCCTTCGGTTTTCTTTAAAGCTTCCAGAAATGGAGAAAACTCAACAGCTTTTACAGTGTTCCACTATTGTACAGATCTTATCTTTGCGGTCTTAAAATCTAGATAGCTGTAACAGTGCACTCGGAAAGTATTCAGACCCCCTTTTGTCAATTTTGTTATGGTGCAGCTTGAGTCTACAGTTGTTGAAATTCTCAAGTACTCCATAATCACAAAGTGAAACAAGTTTAGAAATGTCTGGAAACTTATTAAAAAGAAAAACCTAAAATATCACATTGGCATAAGTATTCGGAATCCGTGACCTGTCAAAACCGCGGTCCACTAAAGCGCGCCCGATTAAAGCGCGTACCTGACGTCGTCAGCAGCGCGACAAATACGACCGCGGAGAAAAAAGGGCGCTTTAAAAAGCGCTTTTAAAGCAAGCTGATTCACATAAAGGTAAGGGTTAGGGTTAGGGATAGGTTAAGGGTTAGGGTTAGGTTTAGGGTTAGGTTAAGGGTTAGGGTTAGGTTTAGGGTTAGGTTAAGGGTTAGGGTTAGGTTTAGGATTAGGTTTGGGGGGGTTAGGTTTAGATTTACGCGTTAATTTTAAGTTTACCGCTCACAGCGTGCTGTTTTCGTCGCGCTGTGATGACGTCACGTACGTGCTTTTGTCGAGCACGCTTTAGTCTACCGCGTTTTTGTGGTGGAACCTCGGAATCTTCGCTCAGCACTTTATTGAAGCACCGTCAGTGGACAGCCATTTTCAGGTCCCTCCAAAGATGTTCAAGTTGG
This sequence comes from Thamnophis elegans, assembly GCF_009769535.1. Classification (NCBI taxonomy): domain Eukaryota; kingdom Metazoa; phylum Chordata; class Lepidosauria; order Squamata; family Natricidae; genus Thamnophis; species Thamnophis elegans. The sequence continues at coordinate 8,188,530 of NC_045544.1, forward strand.
CGCTCTAACTGGGCCACTCTAGGACATTCACATAGTTGCAGTGTTGTCTTTGCTGTGAGCTTAGGATCATTGTCATGTTGGAAAGTGGACCTCCGACCCAGTCTGACCTCCTGACCAATGTGGAACCAATGTTTCCCCTGTACTTTGCTCTATTCAGCTTTCTTTCAATCCTGACCAGTCTCCCAGACCCTGATGCTGAAAAAACACCCCCACAGCATGATGCTGCCACCACTATAGTTTACCCTTGGGATGATATTGGGCAGGTTTCCTCCAGACAATGTTTAGAATTGAGGCCAAACAATTCAATCTTGGTTTTATCAGACCAGAGAATCTTGTGCCTCTGATTCTGAGAGTCCGTCAGGTGCATTTTTGCACGTGGCACGACAAAACTGCGCTCGACTAAAGCGCGCCCGATTAAACCGCGTCGCTGACGTCATCAACAGGGCGACAACAGCAAGCGCGGAGAAAGAAGGGCGCTTTAAATAGCGCTTTGAAAGCAAGCCGATTCAAGTTAAGGTAAGGGTTAGGGTTAGGGTTAGGGTTAGGGTTAGGGTTAGGGTTAGGTTAAGGGTTAGGGTTAGGGTTAGGGTTAGGGTTAGGTTAAGCGTTAGGGTTAGGTTTAGGGTTAGGTTTAGGGTTAGGTTAAGGGTTAGGATTAGGTTTAGGGTTAGGTTTAGGTTTAGGGTTAGGTTTAGGGGGGTTAGGTTTAGGTTTAGGGGTTAATTTTAGGTTTAGTGTTTACAGCGTGGTTCTGTCTCCGTGCTGTTGTCGCCCTGTGATGACGTCAGCTACGCTGTTTCATCGAGCGCCCTTTAGTCGAACGCGGTTTTGTGGTGGAACCATTTTTGCAAACTCCCAAGTGGTCTTTCATGCATTTTGCACTGAGGAGACGCTTCCATCTAGCCACTCTACCATAAAGCCCAGGTCGGTGGAGGGCTGTAGAGATAGTTGTCCTTCTGGGATTCTGTCCCATCTCCATACTGGATCTCTGGAACTCAGTCAGTGTGACCATTGGGTTCTCTCCCATTTACTCAGTTTGACTGGGAGACCAGCGTTTGGAAGAGTCCTAGTTTTGACAAACATCTTCCATTTGAGAATTATGGAATCCACTGTGCTCTTAGGAACCTGCAGTGCAGCAGAAATGTTACTGTAGCCTTCCCCAGGTCTGTATCTTGCAATAATCTTTTCTCTTGAGTTCTGGAGGCAATTCCTTTGACCTCATGGTTTTTGCTTTGCCACAGTATGAATTGTCAGGCCTATTATAGACAGGTGTGTATGCCTTCTATTTAATTTACAAGAGGTTGATTCCAATCAAGGTGTCAGCAACTATCAAGAGAAATGGAAGGCACCTCAGCTAAATTTCAAGTGTTGTCGCAAAGGGTCTGAATACCTTATGCCAATGTGATATTTCAACTTTTTTTCCCCTTTTTAAAAAGTTTGCAGACATTTCTAAACTTTTGCTTTCCCTTTGTCATTATGGAGTACTGAGTGTAGATTAATGAGAAGAAAAGGAATTTCAATAACTCTAGAATCAGACTGCACCATAACAAATTTGACAAAAATGAAAGGAATCTGAATACTTTCTGAATGCACCATTATTTCTGATTCCAGTTTCTGTAGTCATGGACAATTGATCTTAACTGTATTCCCCTATCTCCCCTCAGTCTTCTTTCCAGACTAAATATATCATGCTCCTTTAGCATATCCTCTCATAGGATATATCTTCACCCCTTTATCTTTATTGCCTTTCTCTAAACTCTTGCTCTGTCCATATGAAATTGCCCAAAATCATACCTAGTATTCCATAACTGATCTTAGAATGGCCATACATTTTTGTTCGTACTAATTAGTATATGCATAAACAAGTATTTTGTACATATAAATATTTTCCTACGTTAACTACATTCCACCCTAACTCAGTTTATCATCTTCATCTTCAAGAAAATCCAAGTCCTATCTTTTACTGAAAGTGAAACTTGTGGGATTAAAACTATTCTTTTTGGTCATCTCCTGTTTTTCAGTATAGCCATTTGTTTAGAGTGACAGCAGTAGTGAAAAAAAAAGTGATTTGACTGCTTTTCACACTTACAACCATTGCAGCATCTCCATGGTTAACGTGATCAAAATTCACACACTTAGCTACTGGCTTGTACTGCGTTTATTACAGTTGTAGCGTCCCGGGGTCATGTGATCATCTTTTGCGACATTCTGATCAGAAAGGTCAACGAGGAAGCCAGATTCACCTAACCACGTTACTAACTTAACAATTGCAATGATTCACTTAACAACCATGGCAAAAAAAAAAGGCTGTACAATGGGGCAAAATTCAGTCAACAACTTTCGTGCTAATGGAAATTTTGGATTTAATTGTTGTAAATCAAGGACTACTTGTATACATCAGACAGAGCAGATGTAATCCAGAGGTGGGTTGCTCCTGGCATTACTGCCAGTTCGGTGCACGCAAAAACCACTTGGCCTTATTTTCGGGGAGGTTTTATTATTTTTGGGGAGGTTTTATTATTTTTGAGCTGCAGGAGGTGATGAGCGTGGTCACCTCATGGCTGCTGCTGTGTTGCAATATTTTCAAAGGGCTTATTTTAGCACACATGCACTCAAAAGCCCAATTGGGCTTATAATTGGGGAGGTCTTATTTTCAGGGAAACAGGGTAGTAAGCAGGGAAGCCAATTTTGTCATTATGTAATTCATACCTCTTGAAGAGTAGACTTGCTTGTATTTAATGTATATATTTCTTAAATAGCAGGATTCATTTTATAATTTTTGGGGGCTTATTTATTAAATATTATGTACAGTGTGATTTTTGCAGCAATTCAAAGCCATATTTCCCAACTTGGGCAACTTTTAAGATGTGCAGACTTTTAACTATTAGAATTCTTAGCAATGGACATGCTGGGGGAAGGAGGGGGAATTCTGGTAGTTGACTTCCACACAGGTTCCCAGTTTGGGAAATATTGGCTTAATGGATATCACAAGATTTCATGCTTGTACATCCCATTCCCTTTGAATTACCATTATATCAAAAATCACCATTTGAGAGACACCATGACTGTAGCGCTTTATTAATCTTGTTGATATTCAATTTCTAAGGAGCCACTAGATTTTGCTATTTTTGTTGCAACAGCCAGAATAACTTGCTTCTGGGCATTGTTCCAATTGAATAAACTGTATGTAGCCTATAATGGTGTGATCCGTTATGTTAAAAATATCTCTTTCTACTCATTGAAAAGAATACATATTCTAACTTGGTTTTAGGGATTCTGAAGTTTGCATAATAAAACGTTACTTCTAATCATGTACAATCTTACACTTACAAAGTTCACCAAAACTGCATTTATCATGTTCAGTACTGTAATTCCTAGAGAGGTTTACCAAACTGGTTTTTTTTTTCTTTAGAGTTACTGACCAGCATTTTATACTGGTAAACTGTAAAAGGGTTTAAATAGCAAACAGGCTTTTTTTTTTTTTTAGCACCTGGATGGTCCTATTTGAATTTTGGAGCCAACTCAAGGCAGGCCAGATTAGCCTTTGAATAACAGACCACCAGAGGATCCCATGTCTTCAAGTTGAAGCGGGAAGCCAAACTGTAACAGCAATGAACTTAGCTACTGTTACCAAGAAAACTGATTTTGTCTATGTAATCACCAGGAATAAGGCTTGGCTTGAGGACAATTATTGTTTATACAGTGCCTTAGCAACAACTGTTCACATAAACAAGTAGACCTGTCACGGGAAAAATAGGGAATCTAGCTCAAATGGCAGAACATTCTTTTAAGACCAAGGTGGGCAATTATGGTCGTTTTCCAAGCTGTGGGCTTGAACTCTCAAAATTCCTTAGCCAGCCACTTCTCTGTTTGCAGTGGCTAAGTTTTGGAATATGGTAATGAAAATTGGACTTTTTATATTTTATTTAGCATTCTCTGTATTCAAATGCACCTGCTAAGTCATCTTGAAATCAATCTACTTTTTTTTTTGTCTGTGTATGCCTGTGTTTCTTAAAGTTTGGTCCACTGAATTCTTGGAGGGATCTTCCAAGATCTTCTCAGGGGTCTGTGAAATCAAAATTATTTGCCAGATGCTGAAGATGCATTTTTGAACGTCATACTTCCATCATTTTTATTTAAAAAAGGGTTTTTTTCATGTAAAAATATATTTAACGGTTAATATTATTACCTAATTCAATAAATATAACATTCTACAAGTGTAACTCTTAATTTTTAATTTTCTTAATTTTTAATAGGATAAAAATGGATGAATATAACCCATAGAAACAATCACTTTGGGGTTCTCCATAATATTTAGGGGTCCTGACAATGAAGTTTCGGAAACACTAGTTTATGCTTTCTTTGAGGACAGCCCACATATGGTTTATGTGTGGAAATATTTTTTGTTTTTTACCTTAAGCTGTACTCGAGGGATGCTATTAATGAGAATTCCTTAGGTTTAACGATTCAGGTAATTATGAATTCACCTAACTAATGCTTTACTCATTGATGACTAGCTGATGGTTCTATTGAGGTCCAAGTATAGTGTCTGTGGCCTTCATGTGAATTATTAGAAATTCTACTGAAGGGGATATTAGTCAGGCACTTGATTTTGATAAACTGTATTGACTCCTGTTTAAATGTAACATGCCAATTCAAGCTCTCACAAACAGCTTGCTTGATATCTGTTCAAGGACTTTGCTCAGAGTGGACATGAAGTTTTCAAAGGTTACTGAGAACAGTTCTTCGATCAATTCTGCTCAATTATTGAACTATCCCAGGATATGATCCATGTGGCTCAGGAGACACATCCATTTACATTAGGTGGTTCTTTATTATTCTCTCCTTCTATGTTCTGATAAAAGAAATGTCCTTCTGGGTTCGGCTCCAAGCGGGGAAAACGATACTGGAGACATGGAGGCTGCTTGGAAAGATGGTTTATTGGTGGACAGGACCACATGGCTTGAGCCCTGAACAGAAAAGGTGATCACATGCTTCAGTGTTGGTGGAGAAGAAGAGAAGGGCTGAGGGAGGGGCTTGCTAGGCTTTTGATAACCTCTTCAGTCCCATCTCTCTGTTTCCTGTTCCTGTGTAAGAAATGCATTCTGATTGGTTGTCAGACTCCCATGGGGCCATGCAGGGGCAGCTGTGTTTTGAATCCAGGTTTGGTTGAGTTCTCAGATGCCATGTGGCCAGTCGGGGCCAATATTATCATGCTTTAATCCCATCCCCCCCTGCAGCTGAAGTGGAGAAGTCTTTATTATGTAAAGGGACTAGCGTGACCCACTTAAATGGCCCACTGACAAAGTGGGGATGAGCAGGAAGCTATTCTGTCTTTTAAAACATGTTTTATTTCTTTTCACACCCAGAGAAACATTCTGCCTTTTCAATATTTCCTAGGGTATTTCATTTTTTTTTCTGGGAGAGGGCTGGGTGATAACTTCCTACAGTTCAAAGCTGTAGCTCCTTGTTCCCTCAGTAGCATTAAAGTTGCTACCTACAGCTCCATTTTCCTTCTCAAAAAGAAAAAAAAAGGCAGCTATAAAATGGGATTTGGGAAGTCCTGCTTCTCACCATCACACACACACACAAAAGCACACAACACATAAACGGATTTCCTTCAGGAAAAAAAAAACTTCCAAATTGAAACCGAGCACATTCGCCCAGGGACGCTGAGGGAAAACGTGACCCTGCTCGCCACAAACGGTTTCCATGAGGGGGAAAGAAAACGCTCAAGGGGACGCGCATGCGCGCAGGCCCTCCGCGAACCACACGCCGAGTAAACAGCCCCGTCATGTGAAAGCGGGCCCCGCCTGCCTCCTCGCTCTCCCTTCCTTCGACCCGCCCTCCCCCCCCCCGTCCCCCCCCCTCCCGCCAAGTGAGCTTAGAAGGCAAGCGCGGGCATGCGCCCGAAGGGCCAAGCCAGCGGCGCGTGCGAGAAACGGAACGAACCACTTCCTCGCTCCGGGGAGGGGTGGGGGGAGGAAAAAAACAAAATGGGCGGAGGAGAGAGAGGGTAGAAGAAACCCGGACGTGGTTCCTGGAGCCAGCCAAGCAGTAACAGCCACCACCACCCCCACACACACGCTCTGTCTCCGCCCCCTTCCAGCCCTCCCTCGTGCCCTTCCACTTCCGCACAGGCAGCTTTCCTCCCCCTCCCCTGGCCTGGGAGGGTTGCGGAGCCAGAAGAGACAGACGTAAGCGAGGGGGGGGGGCGGGGGAGAAAAAAACCCCAGTGCAACAATCACCTGGCCGAGCGAGGGAGCGCGAGTCCTCCTGGGCCAACGCAGGTAAATATGTCGTTATTTGGGCGGGGGGGGGGCGGGGGCTGAGATTCGCGGCCTACGAAGGCGAGTCGTATCGGGGGGGGGTGCCAGTTGACGAATTGGGGGCTGCGAACGCGGCCTCTAATCCCCTCCCCCCGTCGTCGTCGTCGACTCGGGGCAACGAGCCTCGGCTCGAACGTCCAACATCCGGGGCTTCTGCTCCCCTACTGTTCGCCTCGTACCGCTATGCTTCCAATTGGCCCTCCCTCCTTTCTCCGGCCTCCTCTTCCTTGGCCACGCCCCTTCGCTTGTGCGCTGCTTACTGCTGGGCGGGGGGGGGGGCGGCTCCCAGTGGCTGTTGGTTCCCCCCCCACAAGGTGATGGGACTGGAGTGGGATGGGCCAACTGGGGACTGTGGGGGGTGTTTCTGCATCTGAAGGATGGCGTGTTATTTTGAGCGCCCTGTGGGCACTCCAGGCGTAGCCGACCCCCTTACATACGACGGTCTGTGTGTGTGCCCTGCTTAACAACCTCAACCGCCAACTTGCCATTTCTCTAGTTTTCCGCTAATCCTTCGCAGGGTCATTTTTTAAAAATTATTTTGGCAGGTAACACTGGAGCAAAACATTTGTTCTGAACCGGGTGACATACGACGGTCTGTGTGTGTGCCCTGCTTAACAACCTCAACCGCCAACTTGCCATTTCTCTAGTTTTCCGCTAATCCTTCGCAGGGTCATTTTTTAAAATTATTTTGGCAGGTAACACTGGAGCAAAACATTTGTTCTGAACCGGGTGACATACGACGGTCTGTGTGTGTGCCCTGCTTAACAACCTCAACCGCCAACTTGCCATTTCTCTAGTTTTCCGCTAATCCTTCGCAGGGTCATTTTTTAAAATTATTTTGGCAGGTAACACTGGAGCAAAACATTTGTTCTGAACCGGGTGACATACGACGGTCTGTGTGTGCCCTGCTTAACAACCTCAACCGCCAACTTGCCATTTCTCTAGTTTTCCGCTAATCCTTCGCAGGGTCATTTTTTAAAATTATTTTGGCAGGTAACACTGGAGCAAAACATTTGTTCTGAACCGGGTGACATACGACGGTCTCTGTGTGCCCTGCTTAACAACCTCAACCGCCAACTTGTCATTTCTCTAGTTTTCCGCTAATCCTTCGCAGGGTCATTTTTTAAAAATTATTTTGGCAGGTAACACTGGAGCTAAACATTTGTTCTGAACCGGGTGACAGCGGTTGGCAGGATATATATATAGCAAGCTAGCCATTTGGTAAACTGAAGCCACGCGGGTAGTCCTCCACTTACGACCCCGATTGAGCCTGTCGCAAAGTGAGGAATGGGCTAAGTGAGTTTTGTCCCCGCTTTGAGTGGCTTCTCGTGCCGCGTTTCTTAAGTGAATCGCGGTTGTTAACGTGAATACCACCGCGGTTGTTAAGCGAATCTGGCTTCCCCGTTGACTTTGCTTGTCGGAAGGCGAGCGCGTGATACTGGGACTCTGCAAGGAGTCATAAATGTGCGTCGGTTGTCAAGCGTCCGAATGTAAATCATGGGGATGCTACAACGGGGTGTAAGTGTGAAAAATGGGCATAAGTCACTTGTTTCAGTGTTGTAACTTTGGTCACTAAATGAACTGTTGCAAGTCAAGGACTTACCTGGACTTTTGGCTTGAATAAATTTCCGGAATTAGTTGGCTTCGGTCCTCGAATTAACTTGTGTGGGTAGAACTCTTAAGCTCTCAATCATTAGACTGTTTATATTCAATTGATTGAATGGGTCTAGAAGAGAGAGCCCAAATTTGGTGCCTGGGAGATGTCTTAGAATTCTCCTGACCTTCCCTGCCGTAATTGTGCAAATCTGACACTGAATATTGGGAGTTGAAGTCGGTCGTATTTAGAGGATGCCAGATATCGGGAAGAGCAGCCTATATAATGCTTTACTTCATGGGAACTGCTCTGGCTCACTTCACTTTGTCCATGAACATGTGCTCTACAGATGAGATCCTTCTGCTGCGCTTTATAATGTTTCGCGTGAGTAACAGGGTACAGCTAGTCCTCAACTTATGACCACATTCGAGCCCAGAATTGCCGCTGCTAAGCAATACTGGTGAAATGAGTTTTGCCACAGTTTACAACCTTTCTTGGCACAGTTGTAAAGTGAATCATTGCAGTTAATTTAGTAACATGGTTGTCAAGGGAATCTGGTTCCCCTATTGACTTTAGTTGTCAGAAAGTGACAAAAGGTGTTCATATGTCCCCAGAACACGTCAACCATCATAAACACATGCCAGTTGCCAAGTATCCAAATTTTGACCATGGGGGGATGCTGCAACAGTCGGAAGTGTAAAAAAGTTAGCTTTTTCAGTGACATTGTAACTTTGAACAATCAACTAAATGGATAGTTGTAAGTTGAGGACTACCTGTATTCATTTTTTTAAAATACATGTATCCATTTTTAATGTGTATATGAATCTTTCATGTTTGGTGAAAAACATAACTATGAAATGACATTGAGGCTTTGTGAAATGGCTTCAGTTCAAATTTTCCATGGAAGGCTGGGTCAACCATGGGCCAATATCAACCCTCCCTCCCCCCCCAGCTGTTACTGAATTGTTTTCACATCTTGGCAGCATGTTAATGCCATTTCTTTTCTCCATCTCGAGGGATATTCTCAGATATTGCAAAAAGCAAAGACGTATGCTTTTTACACTTTCCCTGCAAGGAATATATGTTTACTTAAATTTTGAAAATTGCTCACCCTCATAAATGTATTACAGTATAAAACCACTATAATTTTCAGACTTATTTTATAGTTTCTTAATTCTTGCTCATTATATGTTTTCATGTTTTGTATTTTCATATTTTGAGTAATGGCTATAATCTTATGGACAGCTGGTCGGCATTATCTTTCAGCCATGGTGTTATCTTGGGCCAGCTTTTGTGATTTCTAAACTATTGCAAGAACATAGCTAGAGATGATAACTTGTGTATGTCACAATGTGGTTATCTTAGGTTACATTTCTTGTAGTCTTTTATTTATACCAATGTATTACTAAATTCACTGAAATTTATTCCAAATAAGCCCAGTTGAGTTTATAAACTTGTTGTGATTTGTCTGATCTGAATTAGAAGGCAATGTTTTTTAGAAACATTGAAATTTAAGCTTAGTGTATTGAATGTATTTCAATAATAATACTATAGATGTGAGAATTACTGCTGTAGCACATTTGAGTAATCATGTTGACGGCATTTGCTGATGTTTTTTTTTTAATTGTGCCCATGCTGTAGATATTAAGGATTTGTTTTTATTAAATAATGTATTCTATGTTACATTTAGGACTGTTTAGTTGACTGTACAATGTCAATGCTTTGCTTCAAGAGAGTGGAAGTTCTAAGTATTAGAAAGGTTTAATAATATATTACAAAAGGTAGAAACAGTTTTGAAATCAAATTAATTTAAGGTACTGATATATATTTTTTTTGCTGCTATTTTTAGGATATCTATAAAAGTACTATTTTCTCTAAGAATATTTCTGTTTTTAGCTGGCTCATCTTTGGTATTATTTCTCAGTTATCAGTTCCATCTTTCTACACAGTTTAGTAACAACTAACTTCTGTTTTTCTGCTCTGCTGCACTTTTGTGGCTTTAATAGCCTCTTTCATATTTTTGAACTTTTGTCCTTTTTGCCTTGTCAGTGGAGAAGTTGGAGAGTGCCTTTCATTGCATATTATGGTTTGATTTTAAAATAGAATGAGAATACCTGCTTGCACACATTATCTATGTGCCACATCTATGGCATAAGGACATAAGCACTCAATGCATTATGTAGTTAGAGAATCCCTTTTATCCTTAAGAATCACTAGAACTCAACTTTTGGGGTCTCCTCTAATAATTAATATTTAAGCAGGTGGACTTTCATACAGTACTCCTTAAATTATGTGTATTTCATTCTGGTTTATTATGATAAGTATCCTTTTTACTTGCCTGAGATCTACAGTCAAGTAAAAAAGTAAATTGATTTATTTTTTAAAACTTTTAAAATATAGTATAACATAGATATTTTAGCTTCATTCCAACAGTATTTATTAATTAAATTTTTATGCTGCCCATCTCATTGTTCAAGCAACTCTAGATGGTGTACTTTTTCCACAGAAACAAATGGCATACCGTATCTGTTAATTTTTTATTGAATAAATAATTGCAAGGTGATTTTTTTAGATCAGTTGCATCACTTTTAATGCTGTTTGAATGAACATTGATGCAGCCGCATAGCAAAAGAAAAGCAAATCTTACACAAGACTACTTGCTTTCACAACTGTAGATTAAACAGAATTGTTAGAAGAGGATGTTTTCGTCTTAGCAATTCTCTTCTTAAATAGTCTAAAAAATACATCCTCAGTGGAAAGTTTTGAGTGTAGGTGAAGTTGTTCTTTTCCTTCAGTAGAAACTGCCCCACGGACAGAAGCATATTGTTGGAGTCTACTCAGAGTGGAATATGAATTTGTGGAAATAAGTCTGTGCTGTAGATAAAATGCTTTGCTACGAGTTTTGAGAGATCTTCACTTGGGAGATCTGTACTATTTACATATGCAACATCTTCAGCTTGGCAATCATGATAAGTATTTAGGGTGGTATATTAGCTTCTAATATGCACTGTGTTTTATTATTGGACTTCTTGGTTCATGGTTACTGTTACAATGGGAACATTGCTGCATAAACCTTTTAAGGAAATTGTGTTAGATTTCCATTCTTGTGTTATGAAAGCTATGGATTGCATTTAGCAGTAGATTTGAGGAATCTATTGACCTCTGCAGCCTAAATAAAAGGTACACATTTTCTGGTAAGGAAATGTCTGAAAAATAATTATCTTAATATGGAGGATCACCCAAATTATTTAGAAATTCTAGTACAAACAATGCATAATTTTGCTGAGCATGAACACGGGCTAAGTTTCTGTTGCCTTCAAACTGAATAATTCCATTATGTGTATATCCCCAGGAGCTCTAACGGAACGCAGCACAGTTGAGTTTGTTGGCATTTTAACCTTTGTACAAATTATAGATAAAGAAGTAAGGAGTGCAGCACAGTTTTTTTTTAAATAACTCACCTTACAACAATGGAAATTCTGCTTCCAATTATGGTTGTAAGTCAAGGACTACCTGTACTATCCCTTAAAAGGTTTATTTTTGATTCATGGAAACTTTGTTATGGTGCAGTAAAAATGATGACATAATTGAAAACTAAATTACTTCAATATTAAACTACTAGTGTAGCTTATTGTAATGCCATGATTTGGTTATTCCCTGACTCTATTCTCCATAGTGAGGGGAGGAGTATCCAGGATGGATTGACCTTACCCTCTCAATGATTGGAATGAGTCGGATAAGCTCTTGAGATACGCCCCTGGTCCATCAGGCACCGCCCAGTTATCGACTTAGTCCCTCAACTGGACGGTTTGCCCTCCTGGATCTCCAATAAATTCGAAGAAATTTAAAGAAAGAGGAAAAAATTCATTTGTCTCCCTACCACAGCAGCCGCGTGTGAGCTGGAAGCTCCCTGAGCTGCGAAAGAATTGCCAAAAGCGCCCCCCCCCCTGGGGGCAGCATGCTGCTTAGGCCTCTGAGTGAGACAAGCATCACTCAGAAAAGAAATCTGCTGGGCAAGCAGGAGACAAAGGACACAAGCCTTCCAAAGGCAAGCACTGCCGCGAAGGTATCAGCGGCACCGGAATGCTCCGCCGCTCCCCACAGGGTTAAGCGGCAAGCTGCGGCTTCCCCAAGCACCACAGGGTGCAAATTGGATTACCAGCAAGCGAGGGTGGCGCTGGATCCCTGCCCAGAAGGTGAGCCTCGCTGCAGGAACTCTGCCGGGCGCTGGAGCGCTCCGCGGCTCCCCGCTGGGTTGAGCAACAAACCGCAGCTTCCCACAGAATGCCCGCGCCATTGTCCACATGGCCCACCTCATTGGAGGGGGGTCCACGGGCAGAGCTAAGGCTCTAGTGGTGCCAGGAAGCAGAAAAAACGGCGGCAGAGGCGTGCGGCAGCTCCTCGGAGCACAAGCCACCACACCAGGAGATTTAAAAGAGGCACCCTTTGTCTCCTGGCACGGGCGCCATCTTGAAGCCGGAAGGAGCCACATGTTCCAAGATGGCGGCACCCAGCAGCAACGAGTAGACTGGCAGGACTCAAGTACCTGCAGCAACAGCCAGCAGCCCCACCAGAGGGGCAGAGGAGCAACCAAGGTTTGTGACCACCCCAAAGGCGGCCCAGAAGGGGAGGGGGGAGCAAAGGCTAGAGATAAGAAGAAGCACCTTTCCCCCAGGGCAGAGCTGGAGGCAGAGGATGGTCACAAGCCTTCCAAGCCATCTAAGTATGAAAGGCGAAGGCACAGGAAGCTGGAGCAGCTCTACAAAAAGGCAAGTGGCCTTAAGTCCATTCCAGGCCTGGGACAGAAGAGGAAGGCCCCTGGAGTCCCTGCATCAGGAGGGGCTACAGGGGAGGCACCCACATTGCAAGCAAGGATCCCTATTGACACATCAGGTCTTTGGAGTCTTCCTCAGGGATGGCAATCCCCCCCACATATGGCTTCCCTGGGATCAGCTGTGCCCGCGGGGCTACCACCTCTGGTTTTCCCCACCACATAGGTGGGCATGGGTCCCAGCAACTGCCCACAGGGGTCCCCAATTTTCAAGACCTAATGATGCGGGCCTTCCAGCAATGCATGACAGCGGCATTTCAGCAGCCACAAATGCAACCTCAGGTGGCATCCTCTCCTAGGATACCAAAGGGGCTGGAAACCCAGGGGGAAGACAGCTCCAGTTCCTCAGCCTCATCACAAGAGGACAGCGACCTGGATTGCGAGGAGGGGGAAGTTAGGGAGGATAAACTATCCGAAGATGAAGGTATGCCCCCTCCTAAGCTGGCCTTCACCAGGTTGTTCCAGCTTTCATTGTATAAGTTGCTCCTGTTCAAGGCAAAAGCAGTCGCCAAGCTCGGAAACAGAGCAGCAGAAGCACCACCTCAGCACCAGGGGTTTTCTGCAGAAACCATCTTTGATGAGCAGGCCATTGAGACCGACACGGTGCCAACTCCCAAGGCCTTTCTTGAGTCGGTCAAGCGCCAATGGGCTGCCACCACAGTGGGACCCACATCCACAGACAAGACCTTCTTCAATGTGGATCAGGTCATGGCCGGAATGCTATCTCAATCCTCCATTGATACTCCAGTATTGGCACTACATACCCCCCTACTCTACCAGGGGAACCAGAGGAGGCTCTGAAGTTGGAAGACAGGAAGGCGGACCTCACCCTCCAAAGGGGGCATCAAGCAGCAGCCTGGGCGGTGAAGGCAGCCACCACCGCCTCCTTCTTCAACAGATCTTCCCTACTCTGGCTGCAGGAACTGCAGCAACACATCCCCATTACCGAGGTCAGAGCACACCAGGACATCAATAAACTAGTGGCGGCCATCCAATTCTGGTTTGCCTCCAGGGCAATTGCTTCAACCATTGCATCTTGTAGGTTGCTGTGGCTGAGACAGTGGCAGGCGGATGTTCGCCACATTGGCGACTGGCATCTGCTCCTTTCACAGGAGCTGCTCTTTTTGGGGCAGCTCTGGACCCCTACCTGGTCGAGAATAAGGACAAGAGGAAGGTGCTTCCCACAGCCCCAAAGCAGGGACAGTTCAGGACGGTGCCTTACCCCAGACAGTCCTACTTTCCAGCGAAGGCGCAGGAGCTGTTCCCAGACCAAGGTCCTTCTCCCAGCAGAAGTTTCCTGCTCAGTGATCTGGTGGACGTCCCCGACGGTAACCAAGGGCGTCTTCAGAACGCCAGACTGGGTGACGGTAACCACGGATGCCAGCCTCCTCTCCTCACTATAGAGAAAGGGCGTTAGTACTTACCTGATACATCTCTTCTCATAGTGGGGGAGTAGTATCCAGACCCTCTCTGTCATGGTAATGTAACATGAGTTATGATGGATGTTGTACTAATATGTTCAAGTTATAATTCAATAAAAAGTTTGAAACCTTAACAAAGGCCTGGAGTGGATGGCACAACGGGTCGGATAGAGTTCTTCGCCAATAACTGGGTGGTGCCTTGTGGACAAGGGGCATATCCCAAGAGCTTATAGGACTCAGTCCAATCAACAAGAGGATAAGGTCAATCCATCCTGGATATTCCTCCCCCACTATGAGAAGAGGCGTATCAGGTACCAACACCCTTTCTCAAATTGATCCTTTGGTTAATATTAGTGTTTATATAATGCTCTTTTTGGCAGCAACTTTAATATTCCCATTCATGTTTGAAAGAATAACTGAAAGTGATGTGCATTAAATCCTTGGTGTAGCAGACCTTATATACCATAGACATATGTTTGTTCATATTTATGTCTGTTTAATCAAGGATTTGGCTATTAAATGGAAATTTTGTTGCAGATATTGTTATTAAAGACAATTATATAATTCTGCAAATGTGATACCCAAAAGAGATTGATTTGGATATAACTCACTCAAATAGTTGGTTAAATAGAATTCTTATTGTGATATATTTAAACTTTAAGGAGAATTGGCATTGAGGATTTGAAATGGTATTTTTTGCAGCTTACTCTTTTGATTATGTAAAGCTGATCCTTGCTAATTTCACAAATACATTGTGTTCTCTCTCTGTCTCTCTCACCCACTGTTTCTGATATCATGGCATATTGTTTTAAAACGTTTGCTATGTTACATAATGCCAATCATTGGGTTAATTTGATGGTCAGATCTGTTTTGTCAGTTTCATAGAAATTAATTTGTATGTATAAAAATAAGCTAGCTGATAACATGCAATAACTCTTTTATATTAGTATACTTTATTTAATTTTAGCTTTACCTGTATACGGTTTGACTATACTTAAACTGTTCTTAGAGGCGCCATTGATGAAAAATGTTGCCTTTTAGCCTGCATGTATTCTTCAAGTATGTTTTAAGGAGCAGATTTTACACTATATAATTTTGGTTGAGATACACTTAATTCCTTCTTCTTTACTGATCTTTCTCAAACATTTGTCGTTTCTGTTGTTTTAAACTACTTAATTTAAATAAATGTGTGAGGATCTAAGCAAATTCTAATACAAATAGAACTAAGCTTGAAATAAATGGTTTTGTTGATGTTCCTATAAATGTCACTTCTTGGCAGATTAGTGTTTTAAATTAGTATTGCACTGGCTGCTAAATTAACATTGCTTTGTTGTTTCTTGCGATTTTTTTTTTAATGTCTATGGGCTTATATTGTGTACATAGCTTAATTCTGATTAGTAAAACCTCAGTATCAGGTTGCTGAATTATAAAAATTACAGTGGGATTTCTGACCTGTCGTCTACTTATCCGTTGATGGCTGACTTGTCTGAATCCCAGGCTTTTAGCAATTTTATTAAAAATGACAATTTATAACAATACAGTTAAATAAAAGAATAAAAAGGAAACAGACAAAGAAGAGAAAAGAAACAAAACAAGGGAAAGAAAAGAAAATATAGTAAAGAAAAAGAAAAGGAAAATATAAACAAGTGACTTGCACCTTCATAAGCTTAAGCTAATACTTTCAGTAATTTACCACCACCTCTTCAAATACAGCAAATGATCTCTTCTTCCCATCTCTATAAATTAATGCATAAAACCTTGTAATTGCAGACCTGATGTCCATTAAGGGTTACCAGAGATAACAACATGTATTTTAACAATGAACTAATAAACTAATGTTATATTCCTTCCTTCTACTTTTAATAATCTTGATCTTTAGTCTTTTCAAATACGTAGTATCTAGCACTTGATTTCTTTTCATTTTTTTCTTTGTCCCTGCTCACAAAATTATTCAAAACTTAAAAATAAGCCTCTATTATAAATCCAATATAGGGAAATTACCCGGTTCACTCTCTTGGTTTGTGATTTGTGTATCCTTTTTAATTATTCAGACATCAGCTGGTTTCTTTTCTAAGTGTAGTATGACTTTTTTCATTAATGCATAATGCATTTCATTCTTATAGCATGTCATTTTTAAACTTTTAAATCTGAGTCATGTAAGGTAATACATGTTCCTTCTTCCATGACATTGTTTAAATACTATCAGACACTCTTAAAATTATTTTCTTGGTTTATTAGCAATAGCACTTAGACTTATATACCAATTCAGAGTGCTTTAAAGCCCTCTCTAAGTGGTTTACGAGTCAGCATATTGCCCCCAACAATCCGGGTCCCCATTTTAGTGACTTCAGAAGGATGGAAGGCTGAGTTAACCTTGAGATGGTGAGGATCGAACTACCAAATTGCTGACAATCAGCAGAAATAGCCTGAAATACTGCATTCTCCAAATATTATCCATTCTTGTGAGATCTGCTGAAAGTCCTAACTTTCTACTTTAGTCCCAGCCCTGGAATTGCCTGAACTTCGATCACATGATTGTGGGGATGTTGCAATGGCCATAACATCTGGTGCCAATCAGAAGTTCATTTTTCATTTAACATTGCAATTTCCTGCCTCCCTTTTTATCTGCTTGATCCAATAGGGCAGGTCTTTTCTAAGTTTCCTTCTCTAACAACTGCAGCTCCTCCTTTTCTTGTCTGAGTGTTTCCTATGTCCCCCCTGTCCCCCCCCCCCCGTTATTCTTGCATTCCATTGCATCACTTTCCCCTTCAGGCTCAACCTTCCCTCCCAAGTTCCCAGAGAAATAAGTTGTGGACTGTGAGAATGAAAAATTGTTATGTCACTTTCCTCTTCTCCTGGCAACTTAGTGCATACACATGATATATCCCATAAATCATCTCCAATTAAGGTGGCAGTCACCCTTGGGAATCTAGTGGAAACACCCCTCCCCCCCCCAATGTCTTATATGCCTAACAAGGAAGGAACTGAATTATTTTCCTCTGCTTAGTCTTAGATATACTTGAAGCTTCCTCCATCTCACAGATCTCCCCAGAGTTTCTCCAGTTCATTGTGGTCAGCTCCTGGCTCCTGCAAGCCCATGAGTTTCTTAGGGTGGGATTTATTGGTGTATTGATTGTGAAAACAATATATCAATATTGGTGTTTAATTGCTACTTCTCATGTTCTTTTGGAGTCTAGGTTGTCTTTCCAATGAATTTAGTACTCAGCCAGTTTCCGCTGCATCCAGAGCCTAATTCTTGTTGTTGTAGTTGGGCGACCCATTGTAACCCCATGGACAACATTCCTCCAGGCCTTCCTGTCCTCTACATCCCCCCCCCCCCCCGAGTCCATTTAAGCTCACACTGACTGATTCAGTGACTCCATCCAGCCACCTCATTCTCTCTTCTGTTCTTTTGCCCAGCATTAGGCTCTTCCCCAGTGAGTCCTTCCTTCTCATTAGGTGGCCAAAGTATTTGAGTTTCATCTTCAGGATCTGGCCTTCCAAAGAGCAGTCAGGGTTGATCTCCTCTAGGACTGACCAGTTTGAATACCTTGCAGTCCAAGGGACTCGCAGGAGTCTTCTCCAGCACCATAGTTCAAAGGTCTCAATTCTTTGGCACTCAGCCTTCCTTACGGTTCAACTTTCACAGCCATACATTGCAACTGGGAAAACCATAGCATTGACTATATGTATTTTCATTGGCATTGTAATGTCTCTGCTTCTTAGTATGTTATCTAGATTTGCTATAGCTTTTGTCTCCAGAAGCAAGTGTCTTTTAATTTCTTGGCTGTAGTCCCCATCCGCGGTGATCTTGGAGCCCAGGAAAATAAAATCTGTCACTACCTCCATTTCTTCCCCATCTGTTTTCCAGGAATTGAGAGGGCTGGAAGCTATGACCTTAGTTTTCTTAATGTTGAATTTCAAGCCAACTTTTTCACTCTCCTCCTTCACCTGCGTCAAGAGGCTCTTTAGTTCCTCTTTACTTTCTGCCATTAGAGTGGTATCATCTGCATATCCGAGGTTGTTGATATTTCTCCCAGCAATCTTAATTCCAACTTGTGATTCATCTAGCCCTGCCTTTCTCATGATGTGCTCATATAAGATAAATAGTCAAGGTGACAGTATATAGACTTGCCGAACTCCTTTTTCAATTTTGAACCAATCAGTGGTTCCGTGTCCGGTTCTCACTGTTCCTTCTTGATCCGCATATAGGTTTCTCAAGAGACAAATAAGATGATCTGGTACTACCATCTCTTTAAAAGCCTGTCACAATTTGTTGTGATCCACACAATCAAAGACTTTAGCATAGTCAATGAAGCAGAAGTAGATGTTTTTCTGGAACTCCCTAGCTTTCTCCATGAGCCAGCATATGTTGGCAATTTGATCTCTATTTCCTCTGCCTCTTTGAAATCCTGCCTGTACTTCTGGTACTTCTCGGTCCACATACTGCTGGAGCCTAGCTTGTAGGATTTTGTGAAATTAGCGCAATGGTGCTGTGGTCTAATACCACTTCCACCTCATACTCTCCCCATCTACTAGAATGGAAGACCAGAAGTGTTATCTCTGTTGAGTTCAATGGTTGGACTCTTTCACAAACAACAATGATGATGGAATTTAGGGAAAACTTTCATTGATGATGGCAACTGCAAGTGAAATATACTGGATTGATTTGATTAGTTACTGGGGAAAGACCAATAACTCTTTTGAGCCAAATTTCTTTGTAAATCTTATGGAATTTAATAATTTTGTAGAAAGCTGCATTACTTGAATTCTAGCCCCTTCTTGTGTATTTGCTGCTTTTTTGTATGGATTTTTTTACAGTTTGAGTTGCTTTTTAAAGAGGTTTTTGGCTGCAGGAAATATGTGTCATGAGATAGGGCACTTTCTTGTCCGTTGGTAAGACCTGTGAGTGAATGTCATACATTATTTCAAGTGTAGACTACCAATAGAGGAGAGTCTGCAGCATTGTTCTAAGCAAACTCAGCAAGAGATATGAGATCAGTCCGGTTATCTTGCTGATAAGAAATGCAGCATTTTAAATACTATTGCAATAGCTGTTTAATCTCAGCTCCTCTATTGGAAATCAGATGTAGAAGGGATGACATGACTTTCAGTATTTAATCATTGCTAGGGGACCTTCCAAAATTTACTTCCTCTGACTTATCACATGATTGTCTGACTAATCCTCTATATCTAAAGGCATGTTCCAAAAGAACTTAAGCCATTAGGAATCTCTTGCAAGGAATTAAATTAGTCATTTTTGGTAAATAAATCCAGTTTGGTATACCCCACGTTAAAGGATGATTGGTAATGAAATTTAGTGAAAAAGATTTCCCAAGATTTTGGGGGAGGGCATGTTCATTGATTGCAACAATCCAGCTGCTCTATCGGTGATTGGTTTTGCTCTCCCAACAAACTGATAAGAGGACACATAATCTTATCTGTGGCTGCAGGGCCACCCAAATTCTCCTGCACACTGCTTAGAGAGTCCAAGCTGTGGGTTATTTCAGTCTGGTTGCCCTGGAACTGAGGAAAAGACTTTTCCTTGGCCATGCCTCCAGGCGTGCCTTATCCCCAGAAATTTTCCAGAGTTTGGCCCGTTTGGAAGCTGTTTTGGGAGCTCCAGCTGAAATAGTGGTTTGCTTGGACTCTCTTTAATTCTTCTGACTTTTCCTACTGAGTTTATCTTTCCCCTTAGGCATTCTTGCCTTCTCTCTTATTCTACTATCACTCTCAGTTGTCTTCAAGCCTCCAGGAGGCAGGAGGTAAGCGTTTTGGCTGGGGGAAGGGCCTCCCTCTTCGATCTCCTCAGGCCGATCTCGGAGGCTTGCCGCGCCTTTAAAACGGCGCGAGCGGCAGCAGGAAGGCTCCAGGAGCCTGTTTTCCCCTCGCGATTCCATTTTATTGTTTTCTTGCGAGTTTTCTTCGCTTTTTCAAGCCCCTCGCTCATAGGAACTGCCGCGGAGGCGTGCGCACGATCGCCCAAAGGCTAGGGTGATCACCGCATGGCCCTTTCAATTCCCTCATGGCGCGGCGGCCATTTTAGGCGTGAATTATGCCATCTAGGCCCAGCTGCAGGCCGCGCAGCCATGCTACAGCAGGGACCGCTAAGAGGCAGTAGGCCAGCAAGGGCTGGGGCCCTCTGGCCTTTGCTTCTCCTCTGTCAAAGTGCATTTTTCGCCATTCCTGGGCGCCTTGGTCTAATCAAAGGCCATCGCCCGACCTTGGGAGGCCTATTGTGATCCTAGCCTTTCTCAAAGGCCCAAACCTCCACTCGTCCCTGCTAGGCCAGTCTATCACTGACTGTAGGCCTGATGACAAGAAACCTCCAGTTCAGGCACCTTTGTGACTTCTGTGGAACGAACTCCCCATGGAGATTCGTACCCTCACCACCCTCCAGGCCTTCCGCATAGCCCTTAAAACCTGGCTGTTCCGACAGGCCTGGGGCTAAAGACTTACAGCCCCACTCCGAATGGTATGATTGTTGTGGTTTTTTTTAGCTGTGTATGATCTTTATGTTCTGTAACTTTGTTTGTTTTCCCCCCTCCCTTGAATTGTGAGCCGCTCTGAGTCCCTTCAGGGAAAAGGGCGGCATACAAATAAAGTAAATTGAAATTGAAATTGAATTGTTATCTATTATGTTATGTTTTGCATTTGCATGTGTCCTGATTAATGACAACTCTCTCTTGTCCTGAGGGCTCTTTGTTGAGTTCTGAACGTTCCCCCATATCCTGGGCACAGTTATCCTACTCCTTTTCCTCCTAGAGGACTAAATGTCCATTGTGTAACAGCTTCCCTCCCACCACTGTGAAAGGTGAAACATAGCTTGTTTGGCTTCCTTGAGTTCATGCCTGGATGCATGAACTCAAGGAAGCCCCAGCAAGATACCATTTAACCTTTCACGGTGGCATACATATCCTGCAGCTGCTATGCTTAATTGGATCAAAGAGATCACTGTTCCCTTCCTGCTCCCGGCCTTTAGAGTTGATCTGGATTACAGTATGACTCAAAATTGCTTGGCTGCAGTATTATTGCTGGGAGGGGGGGGGGGGCGTGCAATGATTGACAGTTCTTTCTCTTGAATTGCAGCTTGCTCTTGGGTTGACCAGGAGAATTGCTGACCCTTTCTCAGTAACTGCTATAGTGGTTTTACAAGTCCAGCAAAATTAGAGATTTTTCTGTGGAAGTAAGCAAAACCTAGGAAGCACTGCACATCTTTTCTATTGTGTGTGTGTATCTATGTGCATGTATAGGCCCTATGATAGAACAGACTGCGCCTTTGCTGGATCCATCTATACATATCTTATTTAGATATTCTGTATTGCAGGTAGTTCAGTTGAGTCAGATCAAATATACGTTTTTCTAATTTTACAAATTTTTATAATTTTTGCAGTACATTTCTGACTTGAGTTACATCTAAATAATTGACATATTTATCTAAAATGTCTGCAAAAGTATCATTCATGAATCTAGAAAAAATTAACCATTCCACAATTAACCAGGCCAAAAGGCATTACTGTATGTTCAGATTTTCCTTATCATGTATCAAAGGCTATTATAAATATCCATGTCCTCCTCTCATTCTGATTAGCTTGTAAGCATTTCTCAATTCTAGTTTTGTAAAGATGTGTGTGCTTTTTGTAGCTGGTCTGATTGATGTGAGATAAGCGGGCGTAGACAATGGTCTCTAATTTTAGCTTGTTCACATTTTTGTAGTCATGAACTGTACAGGTCTCCATCCTTTTCCTTCAGATTGGCTGCTGTTCTTCCTTGTCAGGTGTTTAGTGGTTAGCTGGGTTCCTTGAGTATCAGAGGTGAGTCTTGAAATTCTTCTTGGGAAAAGAGTAGGAGACAAGATTGATCTCAAACCTCCAAATAAGCCAAATAACAAACATGACTAGATGAGCTAAATTTACTTTATTGTAAGGCTATATTTAAAGAATCTTGCAAGTCTGAAGTACATTGCCATTACTACTTCTAATTGTTTGATCCATTAAAGTGGGTTCTTTCTAAGTTGCTTCCTCGGATGATTAGCTATGGCGTGCTCCTGCCTCTCTTGACTGATTGTTTCTCTTCCATCTTTCTCCCAGTCATTTTCACACATCATTTTAAAAAAAAAAAAGCTTAGAAGCATACAAAAAGACAAGAACACATCTTCTCCAGCAGCCAACACACAGATAAGCAAGGATTAACACCTGGCAAACAATCAAGCAGAAAACAATACCTTAATTGAGGTATTGAGCCATGGTGTTGCAGTGGTTAGAGTGCAGTACTGCAGACTACCTCTGCTGACTGCCAGCTGACTGCAATTTGGCAGTTCAACTCTCACCAGGCTCAAGGTTGACTCACCTTCCATCCTCCAGAGGTGGGTAAAATGAGGACCCAAACTGTTGGGGGAAATATGCTGACTCTGTAAACCACTCAAAGCGGGCTGTAAAGCACTGTGAAGTGGTATATAAGTCTAAGTGCTATTGCTAATTAAGGAATTATCATGGGATAAATCATACCCCTCAATACTGGCAGGGCAAGCTATTGTACATAAACAGTGAGCAAACCACATATTCACTAGCACTGTTGACGTTACAAAGATTCCACCAAAGATTCCACGGCTCAAGTCTGCCATAATTTAGGAGGGAAGAATGACTGACTGGCTGAACAAATGAATGAAAAAAAAACCAGTTTGATTTAATGACCTCAGACTGATTTGACAACTTATTTGTGGCTTAAATGACACTATAATTTGCAATAATAAAATATAGCGTAATGTTCATAATGTGTGAATTCAGTCAACATTTTTTTTTAAAAAAAAAATCATTGTGAAGTAACCCATAACTCAGTATGTTACGTTTCCAGTAATTGGTCATTATGTAGAATCCTTCAGTGTGAAAAACATGCTGGCTTCAAGGCAAGAACTGATAGAAGATATGTATGAAACTGTCAGTTAGAAAAATGTTTATTAAATATAAGTACAAGATTCCACATTTTCTGTCATGCATTGTTTCTTGTGGTAGATGGTTGTAGGCATAAGACTGCAGTGTCAATTATCTGCTACTGATTACAGAAGTCTGGTAGTATTCCGTTATGATCAATACACAGATTTTGCAGTTGTTTCCTGAGCATAAATCATCTTAACTAATAATTTATATGATTTATTGGCAGAGGCTTTAATGTAGCTGCCTTTCATTACCGTTTCATTGGATCCTTAGAGTTTCCAGATTTAGATAATCAAACTCTTGACAACAAAGTCAATTTTTACATACTTAAATTTAAAGTGAACTGTCAGTATCTAAATAAATTTATGTAGAAAGCAGTTTAGTTTTAAAGTGATCATTTTCAAAAACTTGATAGTTACGAAGCCAGTTAAATATTTACCCTTTAAATATTTGCAAAACTGGTATCTCAGAGATTCAAAAAATTAATCCAGCAGTGGAAAAATTGAAAAAATAAAGATTGGATTTCAAAGTTCAAGATTTTTTTTTTAATTTTAAAAAAGATTTTATTGGTAAAAAGAAAATACAACATCCATAACTTGTAAAAAACAATACAACTACATTTCAAGATATTCCCATACTATCAAATCATTATAAACATCAAAGGTTAGGTATCTTATTCCTTCCCTCCCTCTTCTCTTCCCTCATTTCTTCTTTTCCATACCCTTTTCTTCCCTCCCCCCTTACTTCCTTCTCCCCTGCCTTCCCTCCTTTCTTTTCTCCTTTCCTCCTTTCCTTCCCCCTCCTTTCCCTCCCTCGATCCCCCCCTCCTTCACACATACCTTCCCTCCTTCCCTTCCTCTTTCCCTCCTCCTTTCTTTTCTCTTAACCTCCCTCCTTTCCTCCCTCCTTCCTTCCTTCCTTCCTTTCAACACTCCTTCTCTCTTTCTTTCCCTCCCTCTTTCCCTCTTTACTACCCTCTCTTCTTCCCTCCCTCCTTCCTCCCCCAGTTTCTTCTCTTTCTTCTCTCCTTCTTTCTTCCCACCTTCTTTCCCTTCTCTTCTTTCTCTTCCTCCTCCTTATCCTTCCCCCCTTCTTCTGCCTTTCGTGTTCCTCTCCTTTCTCCTCTCCATCCTGACTTCCCTACTGTCCTCCTTCCCTCCCTTCTAACCTTTGTTACATTTGCATATTTTCCTCTGCTGAGGACAACCTGGTTCTCTTTTCCTTTCCTTGCTTGAAGAGGCAAGGATTATAAGTCCTCTCGCCTCATCTAAAATGAAGTTTAATCGCTAATTTCATGCAGGTAATTATAGCGGATTTCCTATCAGCTTTTTAAAGTTTTCCCAACATTGTAGTGTAACAAAATTGCTCGACGGTGGGTTCTCGCCCCTGATACATTTCTCCTTTCGCTTATCTCTCAGTTGTTATATATTGTTCATTTGAGTTATTGGTTTAATCGTATTAGGTTAGTCAGCTATCTCTTTTTGTGTCTAAGTCTTCACTGACTCATCAAGCCATTTGTACAGCTTCTCCCAGACTGTATAAAAGTCTGTATCTTCTTTGTCATTAATTCGCATCGTCAATCTGTTCATTTCTGCTAGTTCTAAAATTTTATTCATCACCATAGTGTTGGTGGGGGCAGATTTTTTTTTAATTAAACTCATCTATTCCCTATACATTTCATTAGCTTTTACTATTGTCTGTATTTTGCCTAAATTTGTTGCATTTCAATTTTCAGATAGATTGGTCTTCTCTGTTTTAACCCCAAAAGACATTATTTAAAAATAATGTCTGGAGATTTTTTTTAAAAAAGCTATTTTTTCTATTCCTGTTAGTGTAGCATACACTAATGTTGTTCTGCGTTGGATGGGGTCTGTCCTATATTATAAATTGTATTTATATCAATATAAATTATGTCTAACACTTTTATTTTTAATACGTTTTCATTAAATGTTTTAAGGAGTACATAAAATCTATCCCAAATCAATATAAAATAGAAGAAAGAGAAGAAAAAAAAAAGAAAACACAAAAGTGCAGTGAGAAAAAATAAAAAATAGAAGAAGGTTCCAATTTCTTCTGCAGAAAATATAAGTATGATTACAAAATTATCTCTTACTATATAATTACAAAAAGCTCATTTTTTCTATTATCCTTTTTTTCCCCTAAACAAAACCACAGGTTCATTTTTTTTCTTTTTCATGAAAAAAATCAATAAGGGATTTCCAATCAGTCATAAATGTAGATACTATCTTTTTTGGATGAAATAAAGTTAATATAACCGCCTCTGCAAGTTCTATCATCTTCACCAAGCATTCCTCCATTGTGGATAGTGTCAAACCCTTCCATTTTTGTGAATATAATAATATTGCTGCAGCTGTCATCATTTATTTATTTATTTACCTGTTCAATATCTGTGGCTGCCCATCTCAGTCAATGACATATATAAAAACTAAGTTTCCTGTCCATTAGTCTTAAAATAAAATAAAAAATCTCTAGTTTCAGTTGTACTTTAATCAATTTTGTTTAACAATTGTAGAAAACTCATGGAACAATTTCCTTCCTTCTTTATTTGTTAAAAAATGGCTGATATTTTACAACGGCACCTGTTGACATGGACTATCACTTGATTCTCACTGTAGAACATTTAGCCAATCTGCATTTAAAATTAACTGAAATTCAGTTAATATTCAACTCATTCAATTTCAGTAACAATTGTAAATGATTACTTGTCTATATGGTACGGTGTAACTTTAAAGTTAATGTTCCATTTTATCACTTTTTTTAATGTGATGCATGGCTGATCATTTTTCCCATAGCAAGAATGAGTCTGGGCATCCTTGCCCAGGGATGAGAGTAGTGGATAATTTATAGTATTCTGCTTTTCCTTTATGTGCTCTTTCCCATTTTCATTCCTCATTTACTTTTCCCATTGTCACAGGAAATTCCATGTATGGGAAGTTTGCTTGGTAGAAAATAAGATGCAGAGGATGTTGCAATGCAAAAACAGTTGAGTAGAATGCATTCTGAACTCTTACATTATTTGTTCTCAGGATTATCAAATATCTTTGCAAAGTTAAGTAGTTCAAGAAAGTTCAGGTGCAATTGTATATGCACCATCTGGGATGGTGGTGATAAATATACCTCCCTGTCTCCCTTTATTTTCATTTTGCCAGCTTTGCAATTGAGAAATAGTCACTAGAGTTCCTAAATCTCTGGTTTGGCCTTTTAATTTGAAATTCATCAAATCTACAAAAAAAATGATAAACTTCTTGTTGATTTTTTTAAAATTTTAATTTAATTTAACAAATCGAGACAATTTACAGTGACTTATATAAGACAGTGATAAGCCACATCAAATTTGATATTTCTAGATAATTTCTAATCCATAGTTTATTTTTCTTATGGTATTTTTCTTGTCTTTCTATAGGGATTAAAGACACACAGGAGCCTTCATGGATATAGTTGATACATTTAATCATTTAATTCCTACTGAACACTTAGATGATGCCCTATTTCTAGGATCCAACCTGGAGAATGAAGTCTGTGAGGATTTTAGTACAAGTCAAAATGTCTTAGAGGATTCGCTGAAGAACATGCTCAGTGATAAGGACCCTATGCTAGGATCTGCAAGTGCTCAGTTCTGTTTGCCTGTTTTGGATAGCACTGATCCCAATTTCCAGATGCCTTGTTCTACAGGTAACTCTTAATATTTTCAAGTCTACACTTTTAAATAGAGCAGTATTATAGCATCCTCCCCTATTTTGGTTTGAAATTTTTTTCTCTCTGCTCTGCTTTATAGCATAGAGCAAAACGTTAAATTGCTAGTTGTCCCTAAATTCACTTGAAAATTCTATTAAGAAGCTTTGAAAGGAACAATGGAGAGACGTGTTGCTACAGACTATTTTTTCTATGAAAACATTGGTGTGGCTAATACTTTCCCCTTCATTTTAAAAGATATTCTAATAGCAATAGCACTTGGATTTATATACCGTTTTACAGCCCTCTCTAAATGGTTTACAGTCAGCATATTCCCGCCAACAATCTGAGTCCTCATTTTACTGACCTTGGAAGGATGGAAGGCTGAGTCCACCTTGAGGCTGTGAGACTTGAAGTGCCAAATTGCTGGCATATGGCTGTCAGAGGAATTAGCATGCAATACTGCATTCTAACCACTGCATCACCACGACTCAGAATAATATATTTTAATATAACTAAGGAATCTCTGGAATCTTCTTTAAAAAGCCAAGAAAAGTCTATATAATATAAACAAAGTTCCACTTCTACAATAGAAGTTTCCCTCAACCCTTCACAAATCTGTGTCTAGATAGATCTTCACTCTGCAGAGAGAGAACAGTGAATCGAAATCAGTGAATCGAAACTAGCGTGGACTAAGAGTTTGATCAGTTGTAATGACCATTCTGCAGACTTAATGGGTTGTAGTGCTGCAGAATAGGATATAACTTTGGACATACTTTTTGAGGGAATTTAATAGTTGCGTATTGTACCTTAGCACAGAAGGTTTTTTTTAAGATGACCTTTAGAACTTTGCTATAAAGTGATCCTCTTAATCGGAGTGTGTTTTTGGTTAAATAGCTATCAATATAAAATGGGTATATTGACCTGTAAGAAATGAATAGGACATTGTTTGATATGTCGTCATGTTTGCGTTTCAATATTGATCCTTAGATGCTATAAACAATTTAAATTGGCATGTGTCACAGCTCTTAAACATTCTGTATCACTTCCCCTCTGTCTTTCTAGCTATTGTGTGTGCTTCATCCCACGTCATTGCTATGGCTTGTCAAATCTTAATCCCTTTTTGTTTCTTGAAAAAATAGTAAAAATAATAATTCCATTACCAGACATATAATTTGAAATGTAGAAGAGGTTGGTTATGAAACAGTATGAACATCTGTATCTTAAGCCAATTAAAGAAAGGATTTTGAAGATGTGATAGACTAGTTCTAAAGAGAAGCTTAAGCCAATCCTTATATATGGTAATATAATTAATTACTTCAAGTTTGCTAATAGTTAAGAATGCAACCATGTATAACATATCTAGGAAGGGACTTCATTGAACATTATTATATTTATCTCTGAATAAAATTTTGTAGGATTGGGGTAATTGAATCTAGAAAAAAAAATTGTTATCCTGAATCTAGGATAGATTTTAATTATCCCTTTCTTGAAAATAGCAAGGTCTATATTTTGAATTCTCTGATGAATTCAACATTGAATAGTTTGCATTTATAATTATTTTAGTCTCAGTTATCTACAGTGACCACTGAGATGTAATATTACACTCAGTATTAAGTTAATGTAGCAGTACATAAAGTTGTGGTAAAAGCCTCTTAAAAATAAATTGTGCTGAAACAGTAGAACTTTTAGAATAATTACTGATGGAAAATAATGGCTACATTTTCTCTCCCCCCCCCCCCCCAATTAACAATGGCAATTTTGGTAAAAAAAGACTTGGATGTTGAATTGGTTGATCATCAGGAATAGACCGGTAGTGAGTTAAATTTTTGAATGTTTGGGATGAGCATAGGTGTCTGGCATGCCTTCAGCTAAAGTTCTAAGTTTTCTGCTGAATGTTGAAACTCTCTTGAGGAGGGGGAAGTGAGTGTAGATGCTCAAAGTATGCCCAATATATGTTACATATAATTTACTATGAACTATTACGTTGAAACAAACATGTCTAGATATTTGGAATTGTAACAGCATAGATTTTGTTAAAACAAGTATTTCTTAACTGTATTTTAGATTTTGTTATTCAAAGTTAATGAACAAGATAGAGAGATTAGAAGGTTATTCATGATTCAGTGCTTCTTCCAACTTGCTATGTGTTCTTAAGATCTGAATTCTCAAACGGGAGTGCCGATTTCCTCATGACACACCTCATTTTGATTGAAGAGAAATATTTTTAAAAAATTGCATCTTATATTAAATGAATACCAACTTTACTTAAGGTCCCAAACTCAGTAACCTCTGAACACCGTTAAGTCTTATGAGCATTGCAGTAATCATTGAAAATTTAACATTATCTGCAGAATTGTAAGGCTTTCCCCTTAAACTACTATTTTATAATAAATAAAGAAATAATAAAAAACAAAATATAATTGTATAGAAGACAGTGTCCCATCCAAAATAATACTGTTAATATTAATTTGAAAGGAGTATGTATGTATGTATGTATGTATGTATGTATGTATGTATGTATACATCATGAGTTTAGATGTTTACCTCATTAATGGCTCATGAGGAAGCACAATAAGGCATGCTATATATCAAGATGTAAAAGATTTCTCCCACTGACTGTTTTCTGTATTTGTTTTGAGGGAGAAATATTTTTTCTCATCTGTTAACTTGTTCCCAATTCCTTTCTTAAACTTTCTTCTCAGCTCCTGATAGTATAACTATACCCAATGAAAAGTTTTCCTTAAAAAGCTATACATTATATTGCATTTCAAAATTATTTTTGAAACTAAGGAGACTTTCCAAAAGAAATTATAATAGGTGTGGGATTTATTTTTTTAGATAAAGATGCTGAGAAGTCTTATTAAATGTGAAGGATATACCTACTGCATGGAAAAAGCTGCCTTATGTTAGATCACACCATTAGTTTAACACAGAATTAATACTGACTGCCCAAATCTCTCCAAGATTTCAAACAGAAATTAGTCCAAGCATATATTTTAGTCCTTCCTAGAATTTCAGATACCATTTGAGAAATCAGTATCTAGAGGATTGGAAGTGAATCAGTCTGAGGGAATAAATTAATGCAAATTAGATAAAGACCAAAAGGTTTTTTGGCCCTTTCTATCTAGTTCTTCCTGGCTTACCTTAATTGTTTGCATTTAATTTGATAGAGGGTGAGTTTTTTGTTTTGCTTTTCCAAGTTTTCTTTATTTGAATAGCATTTCTTTAAGTTATTTTAAATGATGTGGTTTGAGCTTTTATGTTGCAATGATTTAAAATAAGAATTTATTGAATGAATTTTAACTGAATATTATAATTTTTAACTGAACATTATAGCTTCCACTTCATAATACTTCTGTCTTTTCACTTGAAATATCATTATGTTCAGTTTTCTGGACTATGGTAATAAATTAGCGATTACCAAGTAATTTATCAGCATTATTTTGCTGTTTGTTCCCTACTAAGAATAATACTAATAAGCTAATTTAGAATCTGTGTAATGTTGATTATGAGTCATGCCTATGTTTCCTTTTCTGCAACTATTTTTCAGATAGGTGAAAATCAAACATTGTTATAGTTTTTTCATCAGTTAGTGCTTGCCCTTCATTTGACTGTTTCAAATTGTTATGTGTTTGCTTTGTTGTATTACATATTCATGCATATAATATGAACTATAAATACACATCAAATAGAATGTTTACAGTTTTTCATCCTAAAATCCTTCCAGAGTAGCTAATGCAAGGTCAATAAAAGCAAGGTGTTTATTTATTGATTCAATTTATGCCCTACCTTTTCATTTAGGAGCTTAAGGCAACATAACATTATTCTTTATTTCACAACTACAACAACTCTGTGGGACAGATTGAGCTGAAAGAGAATGTCTGGCCTAAAATCACCAGTGAATTTTCCTGGGAGAGAGCAGGTAGAATGTAGATCTTCCTGGTTCCAATCCAGCACTTGAACCACTATGCAACACTGATTCTCTGTTTATAGCAGGGGTGTCCAACTCAAGTCTTGGGGGCCAGATCCAGCCTGCAGGGTGCTTAGATCTGGCCTGTGGGGCCACCCTGGGAACATTGAAGGACTGACCCATGATGCCTCTGACAGCAAAAACGAAACTTGGGAGGGCCGTGGGTCGCCCTCCGGAGTTCTGTTTTTGCTGGCGGAGTGTTGCAAGAGGCAGCTGCAGGCAAAAACAGAGCTCAGGAGCCCAATTTCGCTGGCAGAGTGCTTGGACCATCACAGTCACCCCCAACATGAGGGACATTGAGCTGGCCATGCCCCCCCCGGCTCCCCAAGGTCAAATACAACCCCGATGCGGCCCTCAATGAAATCGAGTTTGACACCCCAGGTCTACAGCATTAAATAATAAAATTCAGAGGCAAGGAAAACAATGGCAGGCAATGTCTAACTTGTATCGTATTTAGAATTAGCAGACTAGAATGGAAGAAATTCAGGAATAGAAAAAGCAAATCGAGGTTTTTCTTTAACATGGTCAATAGATCCAATTCTTTTATCTCTACTGCAACTTGAATTTCAGATTTATCATTTACATATGCAGAAATTTATAGTTTTTTTTTAATACAGTTGGTGCCTATTTAATTTCTATTTTGCTTTGCTGCCTCAATCATTTTGTTGTTTCTTTATTGTGGCATAATAAATATATATGATATTTTAATATAACTAATTGAAGCTGAATTGGCTTAAAATGATGAAATCTGCTTTTTGGAAGATTAATTGCATTGTTTCCATTTTAAATCATTTCTATTTTAAGAAGCATTAAAATGTATATAATAATAGATGACAGCTAGTGTTATTGGTAATGCATTCTGGATAGAATGGCCTATGGTGAGAAATCAGGAGTGTCCAATTCAATCTGTTATAACTATATAAAATATATATTACATTTACTCAAAATTGTTCTAATGTACATATATTTATACAATACTGAAAAGATTAAACATTGGGCTTTGGAAGTTACCCATAGTTATCCAGAAGTATTTATCCCAGGGAAGTAACTAGCTACAGAATTTATTTCCTTTTTTCGGTGTATGTTTTTATGTGCATAAGGATGTGTACATGCCTTCAGTTCAGTTTTTAACTTCTGGTGACTGAATGGGCTAGTACCTTCAATTTTCTTGGCAATATTTTTTAAAAGTGGCTTGTCAGTTTTTACTTACGTTGGCCATATGTGAACAATTTCATCCTATTTGAGATTTTAGATTTATGTAGCTGCAGATATTAGTGTGGGATTCAAAACTTCTACCAGGAGTAAATCCCATGAACTCCAGTGGCGGGGGGGGGGGGGCGGGGGAGAGTCACGTAAAACATTGTATATGAAAAAGTGATATAATGTAACATCTATATCTTACTGTTGGACAATAAAGGGAAGTTGGACTATATGTCACATCCTTTGAACATTTGATTCCTGCTTAGCAAGCAGTGACAACTATAGCTATGAGGGCCCTTGCACAAATGTATCCAAGCACTAACTATGGATCAGTATGGTCTTACAGTCACTCATAGCCTAGTAAGCAGTTAAGGAAGGAGGTCCCTCATTTTACCATTTAACATCTCTGGCCCATAAACTGTACTGGCTACCAGAAATGTTTCAAGTACAGGCACTGGATACGCTTCAAGGCGCTAGTCGTCACTTATAAAGCCCTTCATGGTATTGGACCTGGGTACTTGAGAGACCGCCTGCTGCCAATTACCTCCAATAGACCGATCAGATCCCACAGATTAGGCCTCCTCCGAATTCCATCCGCCGGCCAATGCCGACTGGTGACTACCCGGAGGAGAGCCTTCTCTGTGGCTGCTCTGACCCTCTGGAACGATCTCCCCGTGGGGATTCGAACCCTTACCACCTTCCAGGCCTTCCGTAAAGCCCTTAAAACCTGGCTGTTCCGACAGGCCTGGGGCTAAAGAGTTTTTGCCCCCCTTCTCGAATGGTATGGTTGTTGTGTGTTTTTAAATTTTGTATTGTTATGTTCGTCTTTTTTATCCCCCTGTCTGTACCTCCTTCCCTGATTGAGTTGTGAGCCGCCCTGAGTCCCCTTCGGGGAAAAGGGCGGCATATAAATGTAATCAATCAATCAATCAATCAATCAAGCTTATGGGACCTAGGAGGTCTTCTTTGTAGTTATGTCTGCCTTATGGAACTGTGTTCTTCCAGAGATTTGAATGGTTCTGACACTGTTGGGCCTTAGTTCCAGCATGCTCTGAAATGTAACAATTAATTGTTTAGTAGTCTATCCTGATGTTTAATCTGTTTCATTGGATATCCTCTCTGATGTATAGTGACATAACGTTATGTGTTTATTATTTCTTTTGCTTTTATTATTGTTTTCACTTAGAGTTACTTTGGTAATGGAGACAACGTATAAATCAATCCTCATCCGTGTTCTTTAGCAAGGCCTTGGCAATTATTTGATTTTTAAAAAATCAAAACAATTTATAAAACAAATTTTAATTTACTCTTGTTAAACTATATTTTGTTTTGTTGTTAGCTTTTTAATCATAACTGCATCTTATTGATAGTTGTTATTGCTTTTTGTACATTTCTCTAATTTCCCTTGAAATCCATACCGTATAATGTTAGACAAGATTTGTAATTATTAGGAAACTAGTGGTAGATGCTCACTGGTATCTTTCATCAGACTAGGTGGAAGTTTGGAATGGGGTGCATTATTTTAATTTCTCATTATTGCCTCTCATAAGAAGATGGAGAGAATCCTTATATTGCCAGATGAAACAAACCGTGGGTGTGATAATTATGGTAATTGGATTTTAATAGGGTTACTATGAAAGGCTACATTTTGGCCTATCGTTAACTAAGATTTATAAGTAGCAATAGAAGTAACCCATGGCTGTTGTAACTAATAACAAGAAGAGCAAGCTACTTTTATTATAAATCTTAAAGCAGAGCCTGGACAACTATCTGCCATGAGTAGGGCTATGTAAGTTCTTTGAAAGAAATATATGCACGGCCTTCTTTGTCAGGAACAACTTACAAAGCAGCCATGGCAGCATACTTTAATAATTCAAAAAGTAAGCTTCACCTCCACTCCTGTGTACTGAGTCACCCTTTTTCAAAGTTATTGCACAGCCTTGGAAGAAAATATTCTATTTTTTTGCTAATATTTACTTTATATATTTAATAATGTACACTTTAAATTCTTCTTGATTAATATTAAAATAATTCCTGTATCAGTGACAGAGACAGTAAATCTCTAAATTGAATCAACACCCATTATCAGAAAGTTGGAATGAAAGGAAACTGAGTTTTGTAATGGAAAATCAATGTCATTCCGATTTTCTGAACATAGACATTTCTAGTAGGTTTTCATTTATTGAATGTGTTCTGCAACATCTCATAAAATAAGTAAATTAATATATAGATACATACCTGCATACACTTTTGATATACAGTAACAAATCCTAAGAAGAATGTTTGCATGGAAATAAATCTCATTGTGTTTAATGAGATGTACATCAAATTGCAACCTTATACTGTAGCCCTTAGATTTTGGCTAGATGTTTAGCAGGTGAAACATTTATTAATAGTTGCCAGACTATCATGTTCTACATTTAGCATCTACAAAGAAACTATTAAAATTATATAGATAAAGGAAATTGTCACTTTTGGATCAGCTCTTTCCATTATTAAATTCTCTTTCTCTTAGGTGGGAAGGGACAGTGAGGGGACAGCTGATCCTTTAAGGACTGAGAACTTCCTGTGGCAAATCAATAAAATGTGAGTCCACTAAAAATGGCTATGACTCTTTCTCAAGGACCATGTATGAGAAATAATACTGCTCTGGATGACCACTTGTTTTATCTGCCTTGTGGGAAACTTGTACATCTCATTTCCTACACATGCATTTAAACTTATTTATCTCTCTCTTCTCCCCTCCCCATCCCACCCCTTCCCCATTGCCATTGCTTTCTTTATGTTTCACATCTTTCATGACATTTTAGACGTAATAAAAAAATTCTTTTTAAGATTTAGGATTTTTTTTCTTCATTTTTTTTTAGCTGTCGGACTTGATGATATTATGGATGACAGAGTTAAGGAAACTGCTCAGAGTACCATTGATGAAGGTGATCTGTCACCCAACAGGAAATTGAGGGACCAAATGGATGGAACTTCAACCAAATCACCAAGAAAGTCTCCACGTTTAATGAACCAAGGTAGTTTTTTTTTAAAAAAATACACATTAATAGCTCTGCATTTTGTAGAGTTCCTGTTTCCGTGATCAAACGTAACTTAGTGTTTGCTTGAAATAAATGTGTTTACCATTTGATGAACAGAGCAATCTATAATCCACTTACCTGAATAATTGTTGAGGATAAGCTTACTAACTTTTGTGTTTATTGTGTTAAATTACATATAAATCCACCTGTTTTTAGTATATATTGTGTTTTTATTGTTATAAATAACACCCAATATAATTTTTTTAAATAGAGCCAGTCCGAAGTCTGCGGCAGAGCACACTAGCTAAACGTTCAAATCCTTCGTCTTCTGTTCCCACGAAGAAAACTGTGAAGTCTGGACCTGCCCAGAAGGGAGGACTGAAACAACACGATAAAGGACAGGCTAAACAGGATAATAATAACAGTAATGCACCAGAGCAGTTAAAAAAGATTGAGCCATGTAACGATGGTTCCAAATTGGAAGAAGCAAAAGAAATCCCACCATCATCTTCAGGCAATTCAGAATGGGTTCCGTCTTGTGCAGAATCAGAAAGCACTGAAGCAGATCACGAGCATGAAATTCCCACTGAGCCAAAAGTCAAAGTATGTCATGAAACGGGGAATTCTTCTAATTTGCCAGATTCTATGGAAAATGGAGCACAGGCTGTTACAGAAAATTATGGTGCCACCATTGGAACAGAGTCCGCATCATCTGCTTTTGTGGAGGCAGATAAAGTTACGCACAGCAATAGCTTGAAAGATGAAGGTGATGAAGTTATGAAATACACATCTGAAATATCTTCATCAGAAAAGGCAAACCATAAGACTGAGGAAGAACAGAATAGAACTGAAATAGAAGATCAAAACGAGGAAACTGGGATGAGTGATGCTCTGCTTATTTCCAAAACTTGTGAAAATGCAAGTGAAATTCAGGAAGCTCTTGCAGTTCAGTCTAATTCTGTTGCTGAATGCAACTTAGGTTTAAAGGCTAGTGACGACATGGCTCGCAATGCTAACTTGCAAAAAGAAGAGAAGCAAGAACGTTCAGATAACGTGGTAAAGGCTGATTTGAAAGACGATCTTCCTTTAAATAGCATGGAATTTGAACAGACTGATTTAAAAGAGGATGGTACAAATTCTATCAAATTAGAAACAAGTACTTTGGAAGATAATATTATTCAAGACATTCCAACTGAAACAGTATTTCAAGTGCCCGAAAATGTAAAAACGGGAGAGCTTGCATTTTCAGGATTGCGGGAAGATGGCCATTCTGGTGTTCCCTTAAAATATCTAAAAAAGACGAAGTCCAAAAATACCAAGACTAAACAAAATAAAACTATGGTCACACAACGGAGATTGGCTACTGTAGGCCAAGACACACGCAGTAAAATTCACGTTCTTCCAAGTCCTCGCAGTCAGTCTTCAGTAAGTCTGAAACGTCACATGGAGGAGCAAGGAAACATTCAGCATACTCAGAAAATATTTAAAGTTAAGAAGCAATATTCAGATAAAGATATAAGATTTCAGAGCTGTGACTCTGGAATACCTCTAAAGAAGCCAATCCATGAGGTAGGGAGAAATATTCCTCGGGGTCAAATACCAGTTCAGGTACGGAAGATAACCACAGAAAAAATAAATGACAGATCTATCAGCCATCATGCTGGTTCTAAAGAAGGTTTACATTTAGTGTTGGGAACAGCTAAACAAGGGCAGTTGCCACAACAGAGTCAGAAGCAGCCACAGAAATATCACCTTAAAGCAAATAATAGCATTAAGGAAGAAGGAGGGAGAAAAGATTCCATGACATTACTTGTGGATTATTTAAAAGATGATGAAAGGGAGAAAATGAAAGTTAGAAGGTTAGAAAAGAACCTTCAGCCTCGACAGAGAAGAAGCAGTAAAAGTCTTTCAGTTGATGAACCACCACTGTTTATCCCAGATAATATTTCTACTGTAAAACGAGAGAGCACAGAACTCCTGTCTCCCAGTGAAAACAAAAGTATCTGGATGCCTAGTAAGCAGTGTGGATTTTGCAGAAAGCCACATGGCAACAGGTGTGTGCTTTAAACACGTTGATTTTACAAACAAAAATTGTAATCGGCACCTCATATTTTAGAATAGGGGTAGGTGAATTTCTTCCGATGGGGATGGGTGGACCCCTTTAATTTTTTTAAAAAATCTGAATGTTTCACATTATTGATCGTGGCCAGGTATGTCATCATAGGACAGGATCAATATTTTTGGCTTTTTGGGGGGGGGGGCGCAGGAGAATTAGAGGTTAAGTGGTGAAGTGGGAAAAACGTGTTGTAGTAGTAGACTGTGAAAGGGTTGCTTTTGGGCTGTAGATGATTAAGAGATTTCCAGAAAGATCTTTTGCAGTCACACATTACCCATTCTGGTCCCAATTTTAGGTTTTTGACTATCTTTTTCAAATTAAAACATAAAAGATAGACTCAGATTAATCAATTTTTAACCTAAAATCTAAAATGGTTGAAGTAAGTCAGAATGTCCTTCAGCTAAACTAAGGGAGTGAAGGAAGATGAAAGAAGAAGATGATAATGAAGAAGAAGCAAAAGAAGAAATGGATACAAGAAAATAGCCATATATTCTGGTTGTTTGCAAAAAGAAAAAAAGCTTGTTTAAATGATTTGAAAATCAGAACACTTTTGGGGACGAACAATTTAATGTACCAGGCTATTCTGCATAACAGCTTTTTCAATTCGGGCTGTTCTAGATATTGAGCACAATGATTCTATTACATTTCATGCTATATGGTTAATTAGAAACATTAGGAGTTATAGTTTGAAACACCTAGGAACTAGAAATGTATAGCACCTGAAATATTATTTTCTTTGCCCTGTTGCCAATTAATACAAATATTTGATACAAATTTCACATATTGTATTATCAGACAGTATAATATAAATATAGTTTTATTTGAAAATTATAGATACGTATCCAGTATTTTCCACTAATAGAACTGTTGAAAAGAGCAGATTTTTTCAAACTATTGTAAATTAATGCATTTCATATCACTACTGGCACCTAACACCTATTGAATGTATCATACAGCTGGAACGGGCTGTCTAGACCAGGGGTCTCCAACCTTGGCAATGTTAAGACTTCCAGACTTCAACTCCCAGAATTCCTCAGCCACCAAAGCTTGATAAAGTTGGCTGAGGAATTCTGGGAGTTGAAGTCCAGAAGTCTTAACGTTGCCAAGGTTGGAGACCCCTGGTCTAGACCATTAAGTGCAACTCATCTCCATTGTATCAAACCAAATCAACATATGTGACAGGCTAGCTTCTGCTTGAAGATATCCTGTAAAAGAAAGCCTAGCCCTTGTCTTTATAATTGATTCCATTATCAAATTGCTGTTATTGTTAGAAATATTTTTTCTCTGATGTTCAGTTGGAACCTGACTCCCTGTTAACTTAAAGCCATGATTTCTGGACGCAGAAAGAACAAGTTTTGGCCTTTTGTGCACAAACCTCTCAAGTATGTGTTGAATGTTGCTATATCTTCTTTTCTCAATTTCAAACATGCCCAGCTCCTTCAATATTTTTTCCCCATAGGTTTAATTTCTAGTCACCAGGTAATTTTATTTAATCTTTCTTTGAATCCTCTGTAGAGTATAAATGCCCACAATTAGAATATTGAAGATGAAGACTTAAGCAAAGCAAGATTGATTAATTATTTCTTTTCATACGTCGGAAATTGTGTTGATGTAGGCTACAATGGTGTTAGCTTTCTATGCAGCCATATTATTCTGTTGACTGATAATTGGTTGTAAACAGTTGTTTCTATGATCTTTTTATTAAGCTAGGTTTCCACCATCCCCATCCAGATTTTGTTTTATTTCAGAAGCCACTAACATTTATTAAAACAATAAAGGCTAATTAGAATGAGTTCAATTAATATTAAAAGAAGACATTTGCAATGGTGTCTTCAGTATAGATGGAGGGCAGAGGTGGTATTCAGCAGGTTCAGACCAGTTCTGGTAGTGAAAATTCTGAATAGTTCGGAGTACCGGTAAATACCATCTCTGACTGCCCCCATTTCCATCTATTCCCTGCCTCCCTAGTCCCAGCTGATTGGGAAGGAATAGAGATTTTGTAGTATCCTTCCCCTGCCATACTCACAAGCCATGCCCACTAAGCCAAGCCATGCCCACCGAGCCACGCCTACCAAATCGGTAGTAGAAAATTTTGAATCCCACCACTGGTGGAGGGATTAATATTTTGTTATCTTGTAGAAATGGTAAATTAACAATAATATAAAGTTATAATTATTACCTATGTAATAAAAAAGATAGTGCTATTTGCATTGATAGACTCCAAATAATACACTTCTCTTGGTGGAATCTATTTTCTTGGTTTGTTTCTCCCATACACCTAGTTTCCCTACATTTCTCAGAAGGACATTATTACTCCGCAAGCCTCATACTGAGTTCTACCCACAGTTCTCGCCCTAGATGCACATATTTTAAAGTCGATATAAATGAATCTAGATTCTGATCCATTCAATAGGATAGTGGAAGTTGATCTTTCCATTTATTATGCCTTATAGTTGCTATGGAAAAAGCTTTCACAGTAATTTTGGAGACTCTTTGTGGCTATGTAACAACCATTTCAATTCTATTTGCCCACCTGTGCATGAATCTAAATTTAAATCGAATTCACACCTATTTTAAATTAAGTATGTTTCTGTATTGGACTCATTCTATATAGTTTACATATGCATGTTTAATATAGTTTAGTTATGAAAAAAAAACTGAACAGTACATATCTTCTACTGGTTTAACTGAAATTAAAGTGAAAATGACTAAGATTGCAAAGAGTTCTAGATTAGCATCTCATCTAACTTAACTATACATATATGGAATTGGGTTTTCATTTTGTTTCCATCATATACTATAGTGTGTTTCACATGTGATGTCAAGACATTATTTGGATTTATTACTTTTTATTTATCATAAACTAATCCATCATGGCATAGTGTTTATAAAATAATCAAATGTCTAGTATTCATCTCTCTATCTTTACTGATTTATTTACAGGTAGTTGTTTGTTTGTTTGTTTGTTTATTTATTTATTTATTTATTTATTAGATTTATAGGCCGCCCAATCCCGGAGGACTCCGGGCAGCTTACAAAAACAAGAAGAATAATTAATAAAAAATAAAAAAAAGAACAATTTAAAAAACATCACCTATGCACCCAATCTGATTGGGGCTGGACCTCAGAAATGAGGTCAACAGCCCCAGGCCTGCCGGAATAACCAGGTTTTAACAGCTTTTCGGAAGGCCATGAGAGTGGGCAAGGTCCGGATCTCTGGGGGTAGTTCATTCCAAAGGGTCAGAGCATCCACAGAGAAGGCCCTCCTCCGTGGAGCTGCCAGCCGACACTGTTCTTGACTTACAAACGTTCATTTAGTGACTTAGTGAAGTTACAACTGCACTGAAAAAAATGACATGACTGCTTTTCACACAATCATTGCAATTTCGCCCCAGCATGTGACCAAAATTCAGATGCTTGGCAATTGACTCATACCTATGAGGGTTGCAGTGTCCCAGGTTCATGTGATCACTATTTTGATCTTCTGACAAGCAATAGGGAAACTAGATTTCTTTAACAACCATGTTACCAACTTAACAACTGCAGTAGTTCACTTAACAATTGTGGCAAGAAAAGTTGTAAAATGGGCCAAAACATACTTAACGGTCTTGCTTAGCAAGATAAGTTTTGGGCTGAATAAATCAAGGACTACCTTTATTTACATTCATTTCCATTATGACAATTCATTTTTTATTATTTATTTGATTTCTATTCTGTAACTACAGGTGACAATAATTGTTATATCTGCATCATTCTTTAAATCATTTTAATGTATTGCTGTAAGCTATTTAACATTCTCAGAAATAAATAAAATACTAATATTTAAAGACCTCATTAAGCTGAGATCTAATAATTGCAAATTACTTTGTAGGAAAATTAAACTACATTAAAGGGTTTTTCCTATTTACTTAAGTGTTGGAAAATGCTCCTTGGTAAGAAACATTGGACTTTATTATATAGCAATGTGTGTTAATTTTCTTGATTAAAATAATGACTGTTTAACAAAAAAGCTAATGGTGTTTTGGAGAGAAAAAAACTTTCAGATGAGAGCCATGGATTTTTTGCGTACCATTTTATAAAGCACTGAAAAATTCATATTGAGTTTTTTAAGTACAATGTCTTTTGCTTGTTACTTTGCTTTGTTTTTAAACTTGGAGATGAGACATTTTAATCTACAAGCCATTCTCTAGTAAATATGAATAATAATGAAGCTGAATTCCCCTTTTGAACATTAGTTCAATAAGTATGAGTCAAAGATGGATTAGGTCAGCCAATAACATCTTTGCTATGAGATCAGGAGCAAGGTCTTGCTACTCTTTAATTACACCTTTTAATTGTAGTAAGATATGCCTGAGACATTCTTTAAAATTGTATTTCTGCTTTGGATTCAGATTTCTCTTACCTGGCCCTTGTCTTTCCTGAGTCTCTTCCTTCATCAAGATTATTCTTGCTACCTATTAAATGTAGCTCTAACTCAAACGTTTAAAAAGTTGTCATTGGTGGAATAGCTTATTTAAAGATACTTGATGCTTGTCACATTGTATGTATGTATGTATGTGTACATGTGTGTGTGTGTGTGTATTTCTTACTACATTTGAAGTGCTACATGCCTGTACAAAAAAGTAAAATGGAATGAACTGATTGACAGACACAATAGTATGTCTTGTGCTACGACTTTCCTAAACAACTGGCTTGATTGCTTTTGCAAAACAACCTTAAACTGTATTTACAATAAAGTGAATTTGGACTGGTGTATTCTTCACTGTTTTCTAATTTTGTTTGTTTTAATGCTACCTTCCAGAAGGACTCTGACTTACCCAACAGAAAGCTTTGCTTTACCTAAATTAAAGTTGTATTTTGATTTTTGTTTTTTGAAAAAGATAGTCTAAATCACATTGGAATATTTTAGTAGATTCCTCTGAGTAGTGGAATCCACTGGTAGCAGTGAGATTTCTGTGGAAATGAGTTGTCCGTATGTTAACACAATTATTATTTTAAGTATGCTTACAGCAGATGTTCCTGCTTACAGTAACTTGTTGCATACAGAACTATAAGGTAGAATTTTAGAATACAAAAATATGTAATTAGAGCTTTTATGGATTGTATAGGTTGTATTTCAAGATAGTTGAATCTGCTAAATATCACCAATTACTATCTTAAAAATATTTCTTTTCTTTCTGTTGCAGCTGTGTATCCACTCCAACCTTACAACATGGTTAATGCAATTGGACATCAATCTAAGAAGCAATCTACATCCAAAGTTTTAGTGTTAGTGGGCCAACATGTTGAATGCTACTACAAAACCTGTCATAGAAGAATTCTTTGTTACCAGCTCTTCCTGAATGACAGTTTTTTAGAAAATCTTCCTATCCACCACAGTTATCCCACACTTTATTAGCTGCTCCTTTCTATTATTAGTTCTGCTCTTATTTCAGTGTCAGTACTAAAAAGTAATAAACTAGTGGCCAAGTGTTTAGTAGTTTCTTTAAAAAATGGAACCTAAATTTATTGGAAAATGGCTACTTAATAGCTTATTAAGAATTTTTCTTCCCCACTATTACTAAAAAAAGGTTTTAATAAAAACCGTAACATGGTTTATAAATATAATCTACAAAAAATCAAATTATTAAAATTTCCATGGCATCCACCCACATTTTATTGTTGGGAAATGTACTCTTTCTTCCTGCCAATTTCTGTGATACACTTGTGAGGATTAGTGAAATCAGGATAGAATAAGCAGGAATCCTGCCTTTATTTGAAACCCTATAATATTTTGGTAAAATACTAGTAAGAACTAAATTAGCATAAATTGTTTACATAGTGAAATGTATAGTCATTATATTCTATTGAATATAGTCAATTAAATCTAATTCTAGTGCAAGTTAATACAATGTTCAATTTTTCATTATCAGTTTGGATCTTTTTGCAGTAAATTAAGCATCAACTGTTATGCTTACTGAATCATTACTCGGTCCTTATCAGTTATATCCAGATTTCATTACGCTTAAGTGAAACCTGTCATTTCCAAGACTTAAGCTAATGATAAAGTTAATATATCTATCCAAAGGACACATTAATGTTACTGGTTAATAATTTTCTACATTTTATTTTTCAGATCAATTAGTGTTATTTCAGAGAAAGGTTAACAAGCAAAAAAAAAAGTTTTATTCGTTAGCAAAATTAGTTTTTTCCTGTTAATAGGGAACAAAAGAAAAAAAAAACCTCTATATATAAAGATTTCAGTGCATTCATCTGTTCTGAAATGATTTTATTAAATAATTAAAATATTTTAATATGTCCACATAATTTATTGAACTGACTTTGAAAATTTAGATTACTGTAAACTGGACAATGTAGAAACAAATTTACTTCCATTAAAACCAGGTGTGATTCAGAGATTAATGAAATGAACTTTTAAACACCTGAAATAGAAGAAAATTCATGATTTTCTTTA
The DNA here is from genome assembly GCF_009769535.1 of Thamnophis elegans. Lineage (NCBI taxonomy): Eukaryota > Metazoa > Chordata > Lepidosauria > Squamata > Natricidae > Thamnophis > Thamnophis elegans. The sequence goes on from NC_045544.1 coordinate 8,232,100, forward strand.
AGAATCATAATACATAGTTTAAAAAACAAATAATTAAGAAGAAAACCGGTCTTTTTTCAAACGATTTTTCCTGTTTAATTTGATAAATATACAATTTATCCAAAGATATACTTAAGGGCTATATATATATATTCATAATATATGAATTGTTCTTTCTTTGCACTCCACCCTTTTATATTTCAAAAGTAGTTTGTGCAATATTTTTTTTAATGACTCAGTATTATCTTTAAAGTCAACATTGGCTTTTTTTTTTGTATTAGTCTTCCAGTTTCTTAGCCACTAGAATTTTATTAAATATATGGAATAAGTACTAATCCCTGTCTTTGTAGATTCCCAGTCATCTACATTTTTCCTTTTTTAAATTCAGTTTTGTCAAGAATGTGAACTTATTCCTAATGACAATTTTCTGGTGACAGCCAAGTTCAGGTTTCCTTGAAAGGAATATCTTTTTAACTTCATTTATTTATTTATTAAAATTATGTGCCATCCATCACCCTTACAAGGAAGCTCTGTGATATGTTTACAACTGTCTTTAAACCTTTTTTCTAATTTCTATGAACACATTAAACTATAAAGAGCCAATATTTTTACACCCATTCATAAAATATCTCTGTGGCCTATTTCACACTGTCATGTTTCAGAGTGAATCATATTAATAAACTTCATGAAATTCTCATGTATACTTAATACTGTCATTTGCTTTATTTGCAATCATTTCTGAAATATAAATTATATTCCCTAGCATGCTCTGTCTTTCTAATGAAATGTGACCACTCTCCATGATGTATGTTCATGGAAAAAATATGAGGTGGTTGCTATCTTACTTTCTAGTTATAGAGTCAAAATAAATTCAAAATATTTATCTAAAAAGTTTCTACATTTGGATAAACAGTTGGGATGTGGATACATATATGCACACACATGTAGACAAATTTACATGCAGAGCACACATACACTTCAGTCAGAAGAAAATTTACATTTTTAATTAGGTAAAATAATTGCTTTTTATCTCCTTATAAAATATATGAACTATGCATATATTCACAGATCATTTAAATTCACCAGCTTCTTAAAAAAGTTATTTAAGCTGAAACCCCTTCAAGATAATTTGGGATAATGAAGATTTTAGGCTTGACGCTGTAGGCAGAATTGTTCTCTTGAGGCAACTGAAGTTTGACCCAGTTGCCTATTCTGAAAATAGTCAAGATTTTTCTGAAATCAGTTCAAATATTTCAAGTAACTTACTTTCTAAAACTTTACAAAGGCAAACCTGAAAATAAAAACAGGTAGTATTTCCTTTCTTTCCTTCCCAGTGTCTCCATTTGGAGGGAGAGGATTGAGTTGCCTTCTAATGCATTTAAGTATGCTAAAGTATGACTAATTTATCTTACTAGAGAGTTTTATTCCTGTCAAATTTCATTGGGGAAGAAAGAATACTAGAGGTTTACACCATTTAGAAAATTATCAATTTAAGGACATCTCTTTCCTGCAATGAGTCCTTCAATGAAGTTTGCAAGTGTCCTGGATTTTATGATATTATTTGATAAATATAAAAGTGGCAGCTGTAATTCTGCTCATAAATAATCTGGAATAGGGAAGAATGATTAATCTGTTTATGAAAACTATTAGGCATTGCCTATTTGTCAAAACCAGATCCTAATTTGCAAGTGTTTTGCTGATATATGGGATCCAACAATGTATGCATTCTTTCTGAAGTTGTAAGTAGTCTTCTTTATTAGGCTGCTGAAACAAAATTCAAAAGTTAAAATTCTCTTTCACAGATGTATATTTTATTACGAATGATAGTAGACTGCTGACTAGCATAACAACATCCTCTTGACATTTTACACCATGTTGTAAGGCTGGAGAAATGGATGCACTCTTTTGCGCAAAATATTCCCAAAGAGGACCTGTTCTTATATGGAAGGCCTTTTAGGACGGTTACAAACTTTTTATGTTTAGAATAATATAAAGATTACGATAAAGGAATGATTTTATTTTTGGTTCTAGGTTCATGGTAGGCTGTGGTAGATGCGATGATTGGTTTCATGGCGATTGTGTTGGACTGAGTTTGTTTCAAGCACAGCAAATGGGAGAAGAAGACAAAGAATATGTTTGCATCAAATGCTGCGCTGAGGAAGACAAGAAACCAGATTCGGTCGATCAGAATATGTTGGATGCCAATGTGAAACTTGAAACAGCCAGAGACAATAGATCAGTGGAGTGTGAGAAACCTGGAATGTCCAAGCACACCTTCATGGGCCCTCAAAACAAGACCCCAAAGCAAGGAGAAGACTCCGTGAAACATAAGGTCAAAATCTTTAAGCGGGTAAGAAATGACCTTTCTTTTTACGGTATGGCCAGATTACAGCAAATGTGTTAACCCTTTTAAAACGTTTTATTTCAAATGTGCTGCCTTTTGTTTTAAAAGGCAAGAAATCCTTTAATTTTTTTTTAAATAACTATTTTTTATACTTAGAAATGAAATTCATTTTCCTAATATACAGTCATTTGCAGCTTTCGCCAATTAGTTGTTTTCCAAATAACGGAAGAAGAAAAGAGAGTGATTACAATTTTTATTAAATTAGTTTGATATAAAATGTGTATAATCTTTTTGGGGGATTTTCAAAATAAAAAAGTAAACTTATATTGCTTTCATGTCATTAATGCATGATTAATGAAGAATTATGTAACTGAATAGATATTTGGCTTCCTGACTTAATCTCAAGCCCTGAAAAATGTCACTTGTTAAGAAATAATATGATTATATTTATTATATACTATACTATACTATACTATACTATACTATACTATACTATACTATACTATACTATACTATACTATACTATACTATACTATACTATACTATACTATACTATTATATAAATATATATATATAAATAAAATAATGACAATAATTTAATAATTAAATTATTTAATTAAAACAAATAAATGGTTAGAATGCAGTATTGTAGGCTAACTTTATCCATTGCCAGGAATTCGATCTTGAACAGCTCAAGGTTGATTTACCCTTCCATCCTTCCAAGATCTATAAAATGAGGATCCAGATTTTTGGGAGCAAGATGTTGACATTTGTAAAGAATTTAGAAAGTGCTGGAAAGTTCTATGAAGTGGTATATAAGTCTAAGTGCTATTAAATATGGATTAGATTCCCAGAGTAATTGCTAATTTAAAACAATGTACTCTGTTGCAATTTGTGCTTCCTTCAGAAGTTCCCATAACCCTAATTATTCTTATTTATATTACATTTCTGAAGCTGAATGCTCAGATTCAGCTAAAAATGCCTCTGAGAAACAAATCAGTGCTAGTATTCCTTGAACTGTTGTTTTAAAAGTGCAATTCAGCAAAGGAATGTTGACCAAGATTGTAAACTGCAAAGGAGCATTTTAATGTGTATTAAATGTGAACAGTTGATTCCTTAGAAGATTTATGATCTCTCCTTTTATTAGTTATATAGTTACAATGTCTAGATGAAATCTAATTTTTCACCAGACAATGAGAGCCTTTATCACTGGGTTGAAGAAGGGAAGGGAACCTATTTTTTTCCCATATACCTATACTTCTCCTCTACTCTGGGGAAAGGTGTTCTGATCAGATCCTTAGAGGAAGAAAATTGAAAAGAATGAATATGTAGTTGTACGAGAGGAAATCCATTATTTTACATGATATTTTTCCCCTTCAATAATAATCCTTACTACTGAGAGATGTACAACCATTATACTATTCATCTAATGACATGTTCGTGTTTGGGTAGATTCTAAGTGAAGATAGCATGATTGGGTTTCTTCCCCCCCCCCCGCCCCCCCGTTCCTCTGTAATATTTACAGTCAATAGTTAAAGTCAATGCAATCAGGATAGCAAAAAAAAGGTCATTTGGAATAGAGTCCAAATCAAACTTCTCCAATCTGTTTGAATAAAATGTTCTGTACAATTTTGTTCATTTTATATATTTTTATTTTTCCAAGGTATTTGATTTTTCTTCTTCTTTTTACGTAGTTAGCCCTCTTGGGAACAATTTAGGTTGAAGTTGGCATAGTTTATATAAATGCATATTTTTCAATAGATGCTTTGATCCTGAGAGTAAAGAAAAATTGAACAGAAAAAAGGCTTATAATTAGTGTTGTAACTGTTTCAGGAATCTAGTGAAGGAAAAGCAATACTAGAATGCAAAGATTCTGAAAGTAAAAAGGGGCAACAGAATCCCCTTAAGAAAACAGGGCAAATGGGTTCAATACCCCGACGATCTTCTGAAGACAAATATGAAAAATCGAATAAAGATAATGCTTCGTGTTCAAGTGAAAGCACACCAAAGCAAGGTAACTGAAACCAAAATAGCTGATAATGATTTCCAAAATTTGTAAGTCATATTCAAAAGCTGCTGGAAATAAAACAATCAGATTGAATATATATTTTTTGCATTTGATACCGATGTCATAAATATTAATAAATCTGAAAAATGATTCGTTGAATGAAATAATTTTTAAATATTGACTTTTTTCTGTTTGTTTTTTTTTTAAATTAAGCATTGATAAACCTTACATTCCTCTAAAGCTTATAGTTCTGTACAAGCTAACAATTTCTAAGATACCTTATGCCTTTTATTGGAAATTCATTTGAGGAATAGCCCTCTGCAGTGGGAATATGCTACACTGTAAACAACTTCTTTGTTTAAAGAAAAAGCCTCACACTGAATATAATTTAATCTGGTTTAATTTACATAATTATAATTTTGCCACACAGACTTGACTACATCTAAAAGGTGTGCTTCTGATAATATAAGTGGGTTTAAATATTAAATTTTGCCTGATTGCTTATAATGGTAGTGTTTCTGAGATTAGAGAGAAATTCATATTATTATTTTTTAATTGATTAGTTTTATTCATATTACATTTGAGCAATAAAATAGAAAGGCTCTGTGCAATTTAATAATGGGTGAAAGAAGCTCAGATTAAATCTTAAAAATAAGAAGTATGTTCCTTTTGAACAAATCTGAAGCTGGAGTTTTTTGAAACGGGGCATTTGAGTAATATTGGCCTCCCTGTAATGACTACGAAATCACCCTAGACCAGTGATGGCGAACATTTTTTGCCTCGGGTGCCAGAAGCACACGCTATCGCACGACATCTGTGCCCACCCCCATAATTTAATGCCGCAACGCTCCTTGCGCATGCGGGCATGGCTTTCTTGGAGCCTGGGGAGGCAAAATCCCCCCCACCCTCTGGAGGCTGGAAATGGCCCATTTTCTGACTTCCGATGGTCCTGGTAAGTCCGTTTTTCGCCCTCCCCAGACTCCAGAGTCTTTTTAGGAACCTGGGGAGAGCGAAAATGGCTCCCCACCTTGGAGGCCAGAAATGGCCCATTTTCCAACTTCTGGTGGTCCCAGTAGGTCTGTTTTTTGCCCTTCCCAGGCTCCACAAGCTTTCTAGGAGCCTGGGGAAGGTGAAAAATGGCCCAACAAGCAAACCGGAAGTTTGGGAACGGATTTCCGGTTGCACATTGGGTCGTTTTTCTCCCTCCAAAGGTGAAAAACCGCCCAACGTGCAAACCGGAAGTCCGTTCCTGAACTTCTGGTTTGCACGTTGGGCGCTTTTTGCCTTCAGGAAGCCGAAAAACGGCCAAAAATAAAACCCAAAAATTTGGAGCTGACAGGGAAACGTCTTGCATGACCTCAGAAATGGCTCCGTTTGCTACCTGTGGCACAAGTGCCATGGGCTCGCCCTCATGGTCCTAGACTCTCTTGCTTACAGCAGGAAAAGTTATAATCTGGGACCTTGATCCAAATCTGGTTGGTATGCTAGTTAAAAGTTGACCTGGATCAGGATGTTTTTGGCCCTGATCCACATCCGTTTAGATTACTGTAATTTTGGAAGTGAGCCAGAGGGTGTAGCTGCTATAAAACATGGTGGCCAGGTTACTAGTGAGAAACCTTGCCATTGCAGAATAAAACCAATTTAAAGACTGGTGTTCTGGGCTCAAGTCAAAATGTTTGTGGTCTCTTTAAATACTTGGATACATTGATCAATTATTTGCCAGAATGGAAACTTCGTGTGGTGCTGTGAACTTTGAGAGAGGGCCTGCTAAGAACTCCATCCCATCATAAGACAGGCCGCCTTTCTGGTTACTCCCACACTTTCAATCACACTTTCCCCAGGGGCATGTTGGCCCACTATCCCTTCTTTGATTTTGCAAGCAGATAAAACATTATCCCAATGTACATAACCACTCTAGATACAGATGCCTATCATAGAACTTCTTTGTGATTTCTATTGGTTGTTTTTATTGTTGTTATACTTATGATTTTGTGTTTTTTTTTCCACAGTGCCTGTCAGATTAGGGCAGTATGCAAATAGTATTAAAATAAATTCAGTCAATTCATTTTATCTTTTCAACAGTAAAACCTCTTGTTCTCATTATATGGTCATTTGGAGAAATGTAGCTTTTATCTCTCTATATCTCTCTAAAACAAGTTAATTTGGCTATATTTCAAAAGGTATTCAGGATAAGCAGGAAATGAAGAAAAAGAGAACTGAGAAGGGAACTTCAAGTAGTGTACACTCACCTCCTGCTTCTACAGCCAAACCTTCTGCTGATCAGATAAGACAAAGTGTTAAACAGTCATTGAAAGAAATTCTAGAAAAAAGGTATGGGTCCTGCGGTAAAGCTATTCCTACTACTCCACTTTTGCTTCAAATAAAATAAAATAAAATCTGTATATATATTTTTTCAGGCTTTCAGACTCCACACTGAAGATTCCTGAAGAAAGAGCAGCAAAAGTTGCAAATAAAATTGAAAAAGAGCTCTTTTCCTTTTTCCGGGATACCGATTCCAAGTACAAAAATAAGTACAGAAGCTTGATATTTAATCTGAAAGATCCAAAAAATAAAGTATGTCATGACATTTCTTAAGTATTTGGGAACTCTTCAAAAAATAATTCTGGTTCAATTGAAATTGGAATTTTTGTATGTTATAAAATAAAATAAAAACTTAGTACAAAAGTAATAATAATAATAATAATAATTCTGGTTTCTTTGTGGAGGCCTAGAATAATTTTAAATGCTCATAATTTCTTCTTCCGTCATGATTATTAACATTTTAGAAGTCTCAGACCTAGAGTTAAATTTTCTAACTTTTATTCCATATCCACATTGATACAACCACTTTTTTCTATCTATATTTAATGAAAACACTGTCATTTTCTTTTTGTATGCTATAATATCTTCCTTGTTAATTTTTTTCAAAGGCGTTTTGCTTCCCAAAATAGGGGTTCACATTTCTTTACCTAAAAAATAGATTAAATAGAGAACTATAACAGTATATGTGAATAGAGCTGTGCCCACAAACTTCTTGCTGATGAAAAGATGAAGACATTTTTACTAGTGTGTCATCTTTTTTTTAACCTTTGGATAGTTCTCCAGAATAAAATTTCAATGGATAGGATGCTGAACGAGCAAAGATGAATTAATGAAAATTGCACACTGTCCCTACCATCAGCATAATTGCTGTACAGGTATTGGGATAGAACTTTCATTGTTAACTCATGCAGATGTTAAGTGAATCATGTAGTTTTATGACCTTTGTTTTGCTGCAGTTGTTAAGCGAATCACTACAGTCATTAAGTGAATCTGGCTTCCCCCCCCCTTTGACTTTGCATCTTGGTAGCCCCTTGGGGAGGTTGCAAATGGCAATCACATGACTCTAGGATGCTGCAAACATTGTAACTGCATGCCAGTTCCAAGTGGCTGAATTTTGATCATGTGACTGCAGGGACACTACAATAGTAGTAAGTGCGAGGACTGGTTTAAGTTGCTTTTTAATTTTATTATAACTTTGAACAGTCATTGAACAAATAGTTGTAAGTCAAGGACTAGCTTTACTGAAGCAAAACATTTTCAATAAATTGCTACATCCAAGGAAAGCAAATTTAGGAATTAATGTAACAATTTCTTTCCTAAATCTGTCTACTAATAATTAACACTTTTATATATTTTATTTATATTCCGCTTTTATTATTTTTATAAAAAACTCAAGACAGCAAACTTATCTAATACTTTTTCCCTCCTCCTATTTTCTCTGCAACAACAACACTGTGTTAGGTTGAGAGGGAGAGTGACTGGCTGACTTTCCTGCCTAAAGTGGGAGTCTTCTGATGTCTTAACTTCTAGATCTTTCTGATTTGGTTTTAACTTTCCTATCTCACTGCTGGCCTCTGAGGTTTGCCACAAGCCTTATGTTTGTTCTTCAGTATATATGTACAAAGACTGTTATCAGGCTGCATCAGTGGTGGGTTTCAAAAATTGTTCGAACCTACTCTGTGGGTGTGGCCTCCTTTGTGGGAGTGGCTTGCTTCCCATGTGACCGGATGGGAGTGGCTTGCTTCCCATTTGACCGGATATGAAGATGCCGACGACACTTGTCAGAACCACCTTAAATTACCACACACAGAGCACTGGCATGCATAAGAATATGATCTAAACTTGTTTTTTAAAAGGCATCTTTGGTTTGCGTTAAAACAACTTCAATACACGCAATGTTCTGATTGCACCACAAACGCAGTAGTCATCCTTACCTTTCACAGAGGCACTGAGTTTTATAAATATGAGCATGATAGTGTAGAATAATCATATCCAAGGACCAGTGGTGGGTTTCAAAAAATGTTTGGAACCTCTTCTGTAGGTGTGGCCTGCTTTCTGGGTCCACTGGTGGAACCTCTTCTAACCGGTTCGGTAGATTTGACGAACCGGTTCTACCGAATAGGTGCGAACTGGTAGGAACCCACCTCTGGGCTGCATATACCTAACATTGGGTTTATGTTATAGATCTAGTACATGATTGGCATAGGAGCCATGTCTCTATTCAAGCTAGATAGTCAGGAAAAACATAAACTAAATTTTTGTGGGGATTTCTTTTTAAGGCAGATTTGAAATGCCCCCATTAAAAAAACTACATTGAATCTAATTATTGTGTTTTAGATAACATAGCCATTATTTTTAGAAACATGAGAGGCGAATCCTGTTCTTTTGCATATATCCTAAGTCCTGCAGATACAGGTTAGCAGAGTAGAAATAGATATCGGATAAAGTCTGTGTTTGTGTCCCCTCTGCTTTCAACAATAAAATTCATACTCACCTACATTTATAGGCTCTTAAATATATAGGTTTCTTTTCTTGTTGTAGAGAAATGGTCATGCAAGGGAAATTAACTGAATTTCACATAAGTATAGTTGGTTTGCAGTTGTTAATACTTTTCTCGCTGAATATGCAGGTTTTGGTTGATTATATGTAACTAATTATTGATTTCTCTTCCAGATACTTTTTAAGAGAGTATTGAAAGGGGAAGTTACTCCGGACCATCTCATAAGAATGAGCCCTGAAGAATTAGCTTCCAAAGAGCTAGCAGCATGGAGGAAAAGAGAAAATAGACATGTATGGCTTATCCACCAGTATTGAATTGGTCCCCTGATTCCTGATTATAAGTTATTTCATTTCAAAAAGTCATTGTCCCTGCCCATCCTCTCATTCCTAAATAATAAAATGATCAGTGCTTCCCTCAGCTCACATTAAGCTAGCTAACAAGGATAAATTCAGCCCCTTCACAGCATGCATTTAGCAAGTGGGAGATTATTTAGTATTTTCTTCTGGTTTCAATTGACTATTTTATTTTATATAGACTTGCAACTGTTCTCCTAATATAAGATTTGGGTGTGGAGTAAATTTGGTTCTCTCTTGCCCCAATTCATTTTACATCATTTTTTTTTTTGTTCTCTTGCCACAATTGTTTTCTGACCAAACTATCTTAGAAATCTTTTTTCAAGATGACATCCTTCAGCATTATGACTATACTTTTATTCTTCTCTGGTAAAATGGGCTTGATTGAATCATTTTCTCAATATCCCTGGAATTTTGAACCTTAAAATGTTTTATTTGAAAATAAACCATAGCTTCCAGTACAGGGGTCCCCAATCCCACGTCAGCCTGTGACCTATTTAGAAATGGACCACATGAGCGGCAGGCCGGCACGCTTTTGCAGGCACATAGCTCAACTTGCATGAGCCGTGGGCCAGCATGCATGCACATGTGCTGGCATGCCACTTGCACAAATCGCGCTACATGCATGTGTACCAGCCCGCCACTCACACGACCTGGTTCCTTCCCCCCCCCCCCCCAGGTTGCAAAAGTTGCGGACCACTGTTCTAATAAGTAAAATTATTGTCAGGTTTTCTACGTGTATACAAACTAATTCACTAGTATTTGTTTTTAAAGGTATTCTAATTTTTTAAAAAAGGAATCCAGTTTCCATCTCTTAATAATGGTTTCATGTGCTGGAGGCTCTTGCTTGTGTAGGTAATCTGTTTTTTTTTGTTGTTGTTGTTTATTGATAGACAATTGAAATGATTGAAAAAGAGCAGAGGGAAGTTGAAATACGTCCAATCACAAAAATTACTCATAAAGGAGAAATAGAAATTGAAAGTGAAGCTCCAGTAAAAGAGCAAGAAGCAACTATTATGGAAATTCAGGTATAACTTCAATGTGTTATTATAACAATAAAACATTTTTTCACCGGCAGGTCTCATGCACTTGAATATAATATGTAGGTTGTCTAATCTTTGATTTATTCAGCCTAGTTTAGAGATCTGTGAGTACCTTTCATGGGATGCATGTATCCTTGTTTTACAAGAGAAACTTAGCAGTATGTAAATGAAAACGTGTGTAAAATTTGTTTTCTTCTCATAGGAACCTGCTCCAATTAAAATTGTAGAAAAGGTGGAGGAAACTGAAAAAGATAAAGAAGATAATGAATCTTCCAGCTCTGATACAACAAATCAACATAAAAACCACCTATTTGATCTTAATTGTAAAATTTGCACAGGTAATATTCACAAGCGTGTTTAAAAATTATGTGTGCTATTTGTATTGTATTGTATTTAGTTTATTTGCATGCCGCCCTTCTCCAGGAGGGACTCAGGGCGGCGAACAACTCAGGGGGGAAAGGAGACATAAACACAATACACATGATTAAAATACACGAAAATCACACAGCCATACCAGTCGAGAGGGGAGGGGAACTCATCAACCCCAGGCCTGCCGGCACAGCCAGGTTTTGACGGCTTTCCGGAAGGCCTGGAGAGAGGTGCGGGTCCGGATCTCCACGGGGAGTTCATTCCAAAGGGCCGGAGCTGCTACAGAGAAGGCCCTCCCCTGGGTAGTAGCCAGATGGCATTGGCTGGTGGACAGAACCTGAAGGAGGCCGACCCTGTGAGATCTAACGGGTCTTTGGGAGGTAATTTGAACTTCTTGGTCCTTAGCATTTCTTCAGTTTAAGACCTGGAATAATGGCAGTTTCTCAGAGGAATTAATTGTAAAATGATATCCAGTTGTACTTTCGGGAAGTAAGGTAGACCAAGAAAGAATGAATGTCTCAAGTCATAAAGTGAGTTTCTGGACAAATGATTATTTGAATTTGTGTCAGTGGCTCCAGCCAATACTGCATTCTATGATGCAGTTCCTTCTAACAGTCTAATCAGGGTAACTGTTTCTTCCTTTACTTCCAAACTCATTCAGAATCTCTCCAAACCACAGCTTAAAATTAGAGGTCTTTCATGTGCCCTAAATTTTGAAGAAGCAAAGTGGATTTCAGAGACACTCTGCAAGTCAGAGGAATGTAATGATTAAGTGCTTCATCTGGTACTCTGGAGTCCTAGATTTTCATCCATCCTCAGCCAGGGAAGCTCACTGGATGACTTTTTGCAAATACTTCTGCTCAGACCAACCTACAACAGGATGGATTGTGCAAACTCACCCCACCCCCAAAGTATTGTCCTATCCATACTGTTTTGACCTGAATGAACAATGGGATATCAATCGAATAAGTCAGAAATGGGATTCTGCTGTCTTGTCTACATTCAGAGGTTGCTGCATACCATAAGTAATGCTAAACTCAACAAGCTTAATATCAAAGACCAAATTAAAAAAATATGTTTTCTAACTGTTGGATTGGCTGATGGCTTAGAGGGCTGCAGAACCTGCAGGTAACCCAATGTTACTGAGTACAAATCCAGCATTTCTCTTTATTGATCACGTTTGTCATGGCTATTAGGAATTCAGCAATATTTTTTGCCACTGGCTGTTTTTCTAAAACGAGGCTTCAAAGCTGCTGTGCATCTGGCCTGATTGTTAGAAGGTGGTTGAAACCTCTCTCTCTCTCAGAAGTTTCAGAACAAGAATATAGTTCTTTCTTTAGTTCAAATGAGCCCATCTCAAACTAGTTTGAAGTATTAACAAACCAGTGAATAGATGAAGCTCAAAACAGGAATTTAAACCTGGCATAAAGGCTTCAGACTGCACCTCACAGCAGTTTACTACAGAGAAACATGAAAATAGCAAGATTGTTCTTTATATGTATGTATGCTTTTATTTTGGATTTGGTGGTTTTTTCCAGATAGGTGGTGGGGTCTGTGTTTAGAGGTTAGACCCCGCTTACAAACTTCTAAACACAGACCCCACCACCTACCTGGAAAAAACCACCAAATCCAATGAAATCCTCTCCCATCAGTGAAGAGATCCAGCAAAGAATCATCCCCAGAGAAAAATCATCCAGATGCCCCAAGCTCTATGGCCTCCCCAAGATACACAAAGAAGGAACACCACTCAGACCCATAGTTAGCTCCATAGGCTCACCTCTACAGAATCTTGCCAAATTCCTCACCAAACAACTCCAACCCTACACAGAATCCATCACTTCACACGTACAAAACTCACTCCACTTCATAGAAACAATAAAGAAACAAAACCTACAGCCCCGCGACCTACTCGTGAGCTTCGATGTCATATCCCTCTTCACCCAAGTGCCTATAAAAGAAGCCTTGGCAGCTATCCAAAACAAATACAATCCCCCAAGCACATCCTAGATCTGACCAACCACTGCCTAACCAACACATACTTCATCCACAATGGACAAAGATACAAACAGATAGAAGGAGCACCTATGGGATCACCCCTCTCACCCGTCATCACAAACCTATACATGGAACACTTTGAAACCAACGCCTTAGATAGATCTGAACACAAACTCAAACTCTGGCTTAGATATGTAGATGACACTTTTGTAATTTGGCCACATGGGAAAGAAAAACTGGACAACTTCCTCACACATCTCAGCAGCCTACACCCCAAAATACAATTCACTATGGAAATAGAAGCTAACAATCAACTTCCCTTTCTGGACGTCCTAATCTACAAAAAAACCCAATGGCTCCCTAGGACACACTATCTACCACAAAGAAAGAAAAAACCACACCAACCGCTACTTAAACACACAATCCCATCACCACCCTGCACAGATCAACTCTGTAGCCAAGACCCTCATCTCCTGAACCAAACGCCTAGCCGACAAAGACTATCTGAAAATTGAATTACACACCCTCACAAACATATTAATTTCCAACGGATTTCAAAAAAACACAATTACCAACCTAATCCAAAGGGAGACACTCCCCAAGAACCGAGATACAGAACAGGACAACGGCATCGCCCTCCTCCCTTACATCAAAGGCACCACAGATAAAATCAGCAAAATTCTCCACAAACACAATAACAAGACAGCCTTTGGCACTGACCAACAAATAACCAGCCTCTTAAGAAACCCCAAAGACAAGATCCAGCTAGAAAACCAAGGAGTCTATGAAATACCATGCAAAATCTGCCCAGCCACATAGATTGGGCAAACTAATAGGAGAATAAATGCACGCATTGCAGAACACAAGAACAGAGGCAGAAAAGAAGAAAAAACTTCCTCCCTTTTCCAGCACCTTAAAGCAACAGGACTTGAAATTGATTTTGAAGGAACCGAATTACTCTCCAAAACTGAACGTTCAACAAGAGAATAATTATGGAAGCTATTGAAATAGAGAAACATTCCCACAACATGAATAAACGTGATGATACCTCCCACCTACCAGACATCTGGAAACTAGCCCTAGTCAATAAACTAGCCCCAGCCACAAAAAACAACACAGGACCCAGAACAACACAGGACACCATCACCAATCACCCTCACCAAACATCATTTCCATCAACCAATCAAGATGTGACAACACAGCCAACTAATCCGTTTAAAGCAACAAAGCCAACATTCCACACCCACCCACCTATATTTATAGAAAAACGGCAGCTCCGATCACGCTTTGCTCGCACAAGCACGAAGCCAAAGGCATCAGCCTGAAGATGACGAGTGTGACCTCGTCGAAACATCGCCAAGATACTGTCAATCTTACACAGGAATACGCCAAGACCTGCACACACACACACACACACACACACACACACACACCTATATATCTCACTGCATATATATAAACTTCATCATCATCATGTTTGGGTAAAGCCTTTATTTTTCTATGATAAATTAAAACCAATCTACATTTCTTTGATAATTATCTAAGCTTCTTTTAACTGCTTGAGTCAAATTCTAGATATATACTCCTGTGCTTTTAATTTCAACCAGCAAGATTTTTTAGCATTATGGTCACAAGCAGTAATTGTTACTATATATAATAATCATTTTAAACTGGCTTAATATGATAAATACTCAGTAAAGCTTTTTAATTTTCTTCTCAAGGTCGAATGGCACCACCCAGTGATGATCTTGCTGGGAAAAAAGTGAAAGTATCCGTTGGAGTTGCTCGGAAGCCATCAGATAATGAAGCTGACAATATCGCAAATGCGCTTACTTCAACCAACAACATTTTAGCTTTGGAATTATTAGAGGAGGATAAAGAGTTATCAAATCCAGGGTTTGCGTCCACTTCCAGCTCTAGGTAATCATTTGTGATTGCTACTCAAGTGTATAAGAAAATAGAAGCTGCCACAGGGACTAATGTTAAAAATGTCCTGCTTTCTTGGCTGAAAGCCATTTCCCATAAATGAAGATAGGCAGCAAAACATTTCAAATAGAAGTGAATTTTTTTTAAAAAAAAAATGTCAGGTTTCAGACTGAATTGTAATATATGAAACTTTCAGAAGTTTGTTTGCCAAAAGCGAACATTATTTTGTTGCTTCTATCTTCTTTTTTCTCCTACTCTTTAACAGACTGAAATGCCTTGGTACTGCAACACATTTATGCTTTTCATTTCAAGATGACATCAATCAGTATAATACAATTATAATATAATAACAAGGCCATGCCATGCAATATAAGAATATTGTGAAAATAGTAAGAAAATTTGCAGTACACAAATTATAAATGATGAGAATTTTTAACATCATTCCTTTTACCACTCACCCTACTATTTTGCAAATTATTTAATCAGTGAATTGCAAAAGTCCTTTATAAAATGATGTGGGGAGTTTCCATAGGAGAAAATGTTCTGGAAATGCTAAATGCTGTGTCTTAGATCTTACTCTGTATACTTTAAATCAGTGGTCTCCAACCTTGGCCACTTTAAGACCTGTGGACTTCAACTCCCAGAGTTCCTCAGCCAGCTTTGCTGGCTGAGGAACTCTGGGAGTTGAAGTCCACAAGTCTTAAAGTGGCCAAGGTTGGAGACTACTGCTTTAAATCACCCCATAAGGGAAGTAATTCTATAACCTGCATTCATGTTATTTAATATAATTTGCTTTTAAATAAAACTTCATTTGATTTAACTGCTCTCCTTAGTTCCTCTCTTATTAGATAAGGAAAACAAAGAGCAATCAAATTCTTTTAACCCTGATTGAACACAGCAATCTTATAAACCTTCCCTTATATTATCCTAAAAATTAGGATACATTTTGACTTTTTAAAAAAATTGTCCCTGTCCCCTGCCAAATTTGCTGTTCATCTGTGATTCAAGACAAAAATCCTTCAGAACTTTAATAGATTTCTCTATTTCAGGGGTGTCAAACTGGGCTGGATGCGAAATGTGCAAGCCACACCCATCCTAGCTCCGCAAATGGGAAAAACGTGAAAGTCACATGATGGCAACGTTATACCGCAAGTTTGACACCCGTGCTCTACTTTATCCTTTTCTTTGTCACTTCTAAAAAAGTCCTTCCAAATGTTAGCAGAGCTCTTTTGTATAACCAGAGGGGGGAAAAATATCCAAATTAACTTTCTGATTTAATGTCAGAATAAGTCATCCATCAGATCCATTTGTATAAGTGTTTAAATCCCCCTTCAAATTAATTTCATAAACATCAATAGCATTCTTGTTTTATAATTTTATATAAACATGCTCTATTAATTTTATGAAGCATCTAATCCATTCTATCCATAGGTTTAGCTGAAAGGTAATTATAATTTTCACTAAGGATTTTTGCTCCATTTTCTTTATCCTCTGGCTCTCTTGTACAGTCCTCAAGATGTTCCAATGAATACAATACGATGTTTCCCCAAAAATAAGACAAGCACTTGGCCTTATTTTGGGGGGTCTTATTATTTTTATTATTTTTGAGGTGCAGGAGGCAGTGCGTGTGGTCACCTCATGACTGCTGCTGTGTTGCAGTATTTTCAAGGAGGGCTTTTTTGGGGGGAAGGCTTATTTTAGCGCATGCGCTCCAAAGCCCAATTGAGCTTATTATCCAGGGAGGTCTTATTTTTGGAGAAACAGGGTAGAACCTTGCTAATCTGAAGACTCTTAATCTTTCCAATATGCAAGAATAAAGAAAATAATTGAAAAAAGGATAGAAGGATTGAAACTAGGATAGAAGATTCAATCAAGCGCAGTGTCCATAAAGTGCAAATTGGAATTTGATGTAAATTCCAACTCTCCGCCACTCCACTCATGAGTTGACCATAGAAAAAGACAATTTTTCTGGCTATCCCGTCAGGCCTGGGGATAAGATTCTAATTCGCCCCACCCGAATGTTGAATGAAAGTTGTGTTTTATTGTTTTATTTTTATTTATGCACTGTCTTGTGTTTTTGTTTTGCACCCCCCTTCCCATGTATTGTAAGCCGCCCTGAGTCCCCTTAGGGAAAAGGGCGGCCTATAAATCATAAATAAAATCCTAAAATCCTAAATTTACACAATCTATGAAGAATAGCTCTCCAGAATCTCTTGGACAATCTCACTTGTATTCCTGAAATATTATGCCGACTTAGATCAGGCGACCAGGGTCAATTTCACTTTGAAAATTCTCTTGCTAACTAAGAAATGCCAGCAAGGCCTCTGGCTCACCATGGCACATATAGGAAATGTTTTCCTTCTCTTTACTTCTCACCCATCCATATTTAATGCAGTCGGTTGCTTACTACACTAAATTGCTTTGTTTTCCTTAATTTCTATGTTTCAGATCAGAAACACCTGGAACTGTTGAAAGTGAAACATTATTTCTAGCTCGCCTGAACTTCATTTGGAAAGGCTTAATCAACATGCCATCTGTGGCAAAGTTTGTTATCAAGGCTTACCCAATCTCTGGCTCCTTTGAAAGTTTAACAGAGGTAATGCATGGCATACTCAACAATTCTACCATTTTCTTGGGGAATTCCTGCATTTCCTTTTACTGCGGATAATGAAATGTTGCCGTGTAAAAATCACCAAGGAGGGCATTAGACCAATGTACTTTTGCATGTAGATTATGAAAGTTATATTTATTTTATTGTGGAAAATCTATTGTCTTGTGGTAAAAATGTGCATCCTCTTCCATAGGATTTGCCAGATAGCATCCAAGTAGGTGGCAGGATATCACCTCAGACTGTTTGGGAATATGTTGATAAAATAAAGGCTTCGGGCACAAAGGTAAAAATGTATTCTTGTAATATAATGTGGCATTAGATGCTCAATGCTCTTTGATTTTTTTAAAAGAATAGGATTTCATGCTGGTGCTGTTATTACCTGAAATAAATTCATCAGTACTGTTTGTATGAAATCCAATGCAGAAAAGAAATAAACTCCACTGCCCCTTGTTCAGTAATGAATCCAGTAGCTAGATAATATGCTCATTTTCAATATATGGGAAGCCTAGATAAACTCAGGAACAGAAAGACCAAAGGGAAGAAGAGTATTATAAATGAAGAAAAAAACTTGTAATTATGATGCTTGTACATATTCCCATTTCAAAAATATTGTTAAGGACTACAGTTCTTTTTGATACAGCTTGCGTGCCATTTCTCTGTACACTTACACTGGTGGCATCTAAGACCTCCTTTAATTTATGAAAAGTGATTTTATTTTGATTCATGTTAATGTTTGATATATTCCAAATACATAATATGGTTTAGTGCACAACTTTCAGTACAATTTTTTTGAGAGAATCATTTACTACATTGCATACATTTTAAAGATTGCCTTTCTTAGTAGCAAAGCGATAGGCTTACAAATTAGATCCATTTAAATCTCATTGCTTTGAGATAGCTTCAAACTGCATGTGTCTTCCTGGCCTGCAACAGCAATATGAGAAGCAGTAGAGCATTCTCTCTTATTTATTGATTTAATTATGAAATTTGCATGCCACTCATTTTACTATCAAGCAGCTCTGGATGACTCTTACTTGTTCGCTATGTATGATCATCTTGAGTGAATTTCCTGGCATCTAAAATCAGTGAAGTACAAAGTTTTTGATACTCCGAGGAACAAAAATAGATGTGCGTGTGTGTTTATTTTAAGAACATGGTGATAATTAATAAATGTTTCCCTTTTTTTCCTAATAGGAAATATGTGTGGTTCGTTTTACTCCTGTTACAGAAGAGGATCAGATTTCATACGCTTTGCTTTTTGCATACTTCAGCAGCAGGAAACGTTATGGTGTAGCAGCGAATAACATGAAGCAAATCAAGGATTTATATATTATCCCTTTAGGTGCTTCTGATAAAATTCCACATCAGTTGGTTCCCTTTGATGGTCCTGGTAAGTAACAAAGATAGGCTGAACTGTCCTTTGCATTAAAGTATTAATGATTTTAAAAAGCCAAGAACAAACCCTTTTTATTTTCTGAGATATATTTTTAACTATGCTAGGAGCCAAATGGTTTGATGATTTATCGCAGAGCACTATATTGGAAATGAAGCTTTGCAGGAAATCCATGTCTGTTTCAAAGAACAGACATGGATTTCTTTCTCTGGTTAGCTCATGAATAGAATTGGTATTCTTGATTTAACAGATGATAAGTATTTTATAGTGTAAAATGTACTTTTACATAGCAATTATTTGGAGAGTGAAATTTTGTAAGTGCTTCTTAGAGTCCACCATATTTTTTGGAGTATAAGACACACTCCCCCCCCCCCCCCCACGCACACATAAAGTGGCTAGAAATGTCTGTGTGTCTTATACAGCGAATGTTGCCGAAGGAGTTTGCTCCCAGCAATTTGCCTCTTGCAGCAAACAGCATGGTCAGCTTCAGCACATCCTGATTTAGCACGAGCAGCTGATTGACAATTGGATATGGCTACTGGAATACCTCCTATCAGCTGTTCCAGGCTGCAGGGATCACCACCGCCCATTGGCAACGGGCACCGCCCATCGCCACTGCCACCTATCGCCGCCTCCGTGCACCCCATTTTCGCTCTCCGTACATCCCATTTTTGGCCCGTTCCAAGAGGGGATAGGCAGTGGTGGCAGCAATCCCTGCTGCCTAGGAACAGGCCAAAATTAGGACGTGCGGAGGCAGCAATAGGTGGCAGCAGCAATGGGCGGTGGTGATCCCCGCAGTCTGGAGCAGCTGTTAGGAGGTATTCCAGGAGGCAGATCCAACTGCCAATCACCTGCTCATGCTAAATTAGACTGTGCTGTTTGCTGCAAGGAGGCAAATTGCTGGAAGGCAGAGGCAGATTATTTTTTTCTTGTTTTCCTCCCCAAAAGCTAGGTGCGTCTTATACTTCGGAGTGTCTTATAGTCCAAAAACTGCAGTACATTTTGTAAGATCATGGAACCATTTAAACTATTTGGCATTGTAGATACTCAGTAGCTTGTTTTAATTGAAAAAATAACCCAAGATACATGTTTTCAATTATTACATTGTTCCTTTTTTAATATACTATATATATATGTGTGTGTGTGTGTGTGTGTAGGAATTGAAGTCCACCGACCCAACTTGCTGCTGGGATTGATAATTCGCCAGAAGCTGAAAAGGCAGATTAGTGCTGTGGCTAATTCAACCGTGACCCATGCTGAAGAAGGTCCTGAAAATTTGCAACCAGAGAAAAAAAGTAAACTGAACAAACCGGAAGTCCTTCATTCTGAGGTAAATGAAAGAGAAGAAGAAAATGATTTCTTTAATTCATTTACCACAGTGCTGCACAAGCAGAGGATCAAATCCCAACAATGTAGCACAGAAGAAGTCACAGCCAATGAACCCGCTGTGGAGACCATCAAACTTGAACCCACCAAACCTCTACGGTTCCTTCCTGGGGTTTTGGTTGGATGGGAAAATCAGTCATCTGCTCTTGAACTAGCAAGTAAGCCTCTGCCAGTAGATGACATTCTTCAAAGCCTTTTGGATACCACAGGGCAGATGCCTGAACATATCCAATCAACAGCCGACAAGTTGATTAATAAAGATCTTCCTTTATTAGAGAAACGGACAAAAGTTAAGGAAGAAAACATAGACATTCCAGTGGGTGTTGAAGGTACAAGGCATAAAAAGGACAATGCAAAAGAAACCATCAACAATACCTTAGCAGTGGACGTATCAGTAGATCTCCCTTGCTCTTCAGGAACTCTTACAAGTCTGAGTCTTAAGGAGAAACCACCGGATGTTTCCACTGAGGTATTTTTAGCAAACTTAACTATTCTATCACAGAATAAGGAAACCCAAGAGACTCCGGAAAACAGTTTAAAGTTGGGTGATACAGATAATGTTCCTCAGGAAAGTAAAAGAACCATAGATTTTCCTGTTACTTCCAACGCTGGAAAAGGAGTTGGGAGCAATAATGTTGGAACAGCATCTGTTGATACTATGACCATTCATAGTTCCAAATCTCCACCATTCATTAATCTTAAGAGAGACCCAAGGCAAGCAGCTGGACGAGGCCAACAGAACAATAGTTCAGAAAGTGAAGGCGATAGTACGAGAAGTGAAGATATGCAACAGTTTGATACTTCAGAATCTGAACCGTCAAAGGTCGATAACAAGCAGACTTCAGGAAATGAATTCGCCTCAGATCAGACCGATAACCAGGCCTGCAAGACAACATTGGTTTCAAATGCATCTAATGGAGAAAGAGCACGTACCTCACAACTTAAAGACACCTTGACGCAAAACATTGAGACTGGAAATTCTGAGAGAGAATTATTGCCACCCCCTCCGCCACCACCCCCACCCTCTTCAACATCATTATCATCTCAGTTTGAAGCAGAAAATACAAGTCATCAATCTGACTTCAGTACCAAATTACCTGCCCCAAGTGGAAATTTCTCACCAATTAGGACTCCTCAACCCAATTTCCCACCCACTAAAACAACTCCCCCAGGTTTTCAGTTTCAAGGGGCCATTGCCCCTAATTTCTCCCCAACGAACACTCCTGTATTTGGGTTCCCCCATCATCTGCCCCCACCGCTCCTTCCACCTCCGGGCTTTGGTTTTGCTCAAAGCCCTCTCATGCCTTGGCCCCCCGTACTTCACCTGCCAGGTCAGCTACCCCACTTTGTTGGACCAGTCACACCAGCCCCTCCCGCCCCCCAGAAACCATCAAGATTCTCAGGGCCTGAACACTTTTATCAAAATAAAAACGCTAGGAGACATGAAAGGCGTCACAGTGACCCCTGGGCAGGCCGTCAGGGTCCTCACATGGAGAGGGCCTTCAACAGGAGGAAGAATGATCAACACAGGCAAAGGTTTTATAGCGAATCTCACCACCCCAAGAAGGGCAGGCACGACTGGGATGTGGATCCTGAAAGAAGTCGACACCGAGACCGAAGCTCCGAGAAAGAGAGGGAAAGAAAAAACAGGGAGGAAGGGCATCGAGACAAAGAGAGGTTGCGACTTTCCCATAGCGATAAGGACTCTGAAAGCAAAACCTCTCAAGAAAGTAGAAATCCGGAAAAGAAGGATGTTTCTAGAAGTGAAGAGCGCTTTCACGAAAAAGAGAAAGAGAGAGAGAAGAGTAGGGAACGGTCAAAGGAGCAAGACAATGAAAAGAGCCGAGAAAGGCATCACAGAGAGAGGGACCAGAGCGATCGCGGTAAAAGCAAAAGGTGAAAGGGAAAAAAGAAAACGAGAGAGAAAGAAGGCACAGTCTGTCTTCTAGTTTTAAACAAATAGAACATAATATGTTTTAAATATGTCCTAAAGCTGTCTGTATAATATATGCTTGGGTATAATTGTGCCATCAATACTTTCTTTTTATATTCAATGTTTAGTGTTTTGTAGGACTTAAGTCTGTTCTGGTACCATTCTGCGTACCGCACATTCGCTTTCTTTTACAACCTCTTGACAGAGTAGAGTTGGATAGTTGGAAGATTTTACTCTGCTTGTATAGAAAAATAACCGGAAGGGGCTTCTTTTTAATATGCAATAAAAAGACACGTACAGATTCTTTTGTCAAATTGGGCGTCAGTCAAGCTATTTGTAGCCTTTGGCGATTTGTATTTTGCGTTTGGAGCTGCTCCAGCAACCATGAAGATGGATTTGTGGTGTGAAATATGACGACACAATGCTGACTTTGAAAACGAGAGAGATTGTAATGCAGCCCCTATTCCAATGCATATGGATTCAAAAGATTCATATATTCAAACAGATTCCAAAGAATAAGGAAATGGTGGTGGCAGAGGGAATCCCACCCGTATTTATTATTGGGCATTTCTGATAGAATGAAGTGGACGGTGAGCAGGAGGAGTCCAGGTTTTACGGCTTCGGGGGCCACACTTTTTAGTGGGGTATTTTACGGCTTTAGCCTGTCCGTTGTCGATGGCTCACCTCCTCTAAATGAATAAAACTTAATGACGTTCAATAGTGTTAGGACTGGAATTAAATCCCTTTTTCCACTTTTAATCATTAAACGCCATCTAGGAGAATTCGCAGGAGTTCTCAAGCTTTGCTCATTTGGGGTTTTTATTGGCAACAACAAAGCCTAGACTTGTGTTTCCGCTTCATCTGCACAACAGCTTTTTTAAAATAATAATAATAATAATAATAATAAATACGACCACGCCTGATGGCAATTTGAGAACCCTGGCTTTCAGCTGAAATTAATATTTTAGCTATTTCTCATGCTTTGAAAACTTGAAATACCTAAGCTTGTACATGAGACTTGTGTTTTCCTATTCTTTATATTATAAAAATGTAAATATTTTAAGGGGTATTTTGATTCTACAAATGGATAACCTTCTCACAGTTGCTTGCTTGATTTTAATAGATGTGGAGCAATAGGCTATACCGGTATAACAGAAAGATGTATAAATATGGCTTGCCTTTGCAGTTCATGACTGGTAATTTTTAATAACCCACAGGGTTTTTAATAAATAGATCAGTAAAATGTGATTTTTCTGTGAAACGTAGTTTATTGGTTCTTTTCTGTTAGATATTATTGCACTACTCTGTTCAACATCCTATTTTGAAGTATTTAGTAAAATTAAGAGCATTCTGCATTAAAAAAAAAAAAGGAAACCCTTAATTAAATCGCCTTACCTATGAAACATAGATTTTGCACTTTGGTATAAGAAAGAAACTATCTCTCAATAATATGTGATTAAAATAAATTGTTAGGCTATTTTAAAATCCTATTTACATATAATAGCCAGTTTGCAAACCTTGCACATGGCTTTATTTAGTCAAATTAAAAATGCTATATCATAAATTGCTTTGATGGTACCTTTTTTTTTTTAAAAAAAATGATTATCCAAAATGTTGACTCATTCATACATATAATTAGTCTACATTTTCAACAGAAATGCAACCATATGCTAGGTTTATGTTGTCTGTGTGTGTGTGTGTATGTGCAGGCACTGAGGACTGGAATTTTCTCTTAAGAGTGAGTAGAGTGACATCTGGCACAGGACAACTTCACCACCCATAATTACTTTCAACCTTTCTTGTGAAACCTTTAATTAGTGTTCATTTTCAGCTATATAACTCTCCCAAGGGCTCTTACTATATGTCTGCCATGGAAAGAAGATAACAAGCTTATTATTCATAATACTTTTTGCTGCAATTTTTTAAAAAAAAAACTACTGGGAAGATGAAATTGAAAAATTTTGGAAAATGAACAGCCTGAGATGTTACGGGAATTAAAAATTTAAACAGCCGGACCTCTTGTTCATGATATGTCTGATAAAACAGTTATTGAAAATAAGAAAATCTACCAGGACTTACAGATCACATTGGGATGCTTATGGAAAAATAAATATGCTGTTACACCAATTGTCACTCCTTGGGGCAAAGGATTCCATCCATATTTGGAAAATGTTTTAATTCGCCAGAACTGAACCCTAATTTTACAAAAATAATCACTTGCTTGGAATTGCCTGTATGCTTAGTTGCTACCTTAATTGATAGGTCCTTGGTTAGGTCTTGAATTATTAAGTATTCACCAAGCTTAGTCTGAATCTAATAGTAGATTACTCGTAATAAGAAAGTATGCAACTACTTTTATCCCAGCTTTATTATTTTTATAAATAACTCAGTAGTGAATATATCTAGTATTCCTTCCATCTCCTGTTTTCCATCAACAACTATGAGGTGAGTTGGGTTCAAGAAAAGTGTCACCCAAGATACCCAGCATTCATGCCTCCGCTGGGACTTGAACTCAGTCACTCAGTTTCTAGCCTGATGCCTTATCCATTAGACCATTAAACTGGCATAGCAACAATAATATCATCTGCCTATCATTGTCTTTGGGAAGAACTCGGTATGTGGACAAAAATGTCAAATCCAGTCTAAACATGGCTGACGGTGTGACCTGCCATAATAATAAATGGTGGTTGGATTGGTGTCACTTTGATAATGAAATTGGAATTTCTTGTGAATTTCAAATATTCATACTTCCCAATTTGTGCTATTTTATTCATATTTATTTGGATATTTATGTAGAAGTATAAGATGTTCTCCGACTAATCTCATACTCAGTGGTAGAATCCTGCATGTAAGTTTATGAGCAGACTAGAAGAGTGCTTCAAAGACTGAAATCCTAAGTGCACTTTGATACTTCCGCATAAATATAACTAGGAATAGGGTGTTAATCTTACTATTAAAAAAAGTTTTAAAATGCTAAATATTTGCTATGTATGCCCCCGTTCCTCCAAAATAATAAATTATGTCAAAATTTGTAATAAATAAAAGCCTTTTAAAAAAATCCGATACAATTAGAAATCTGACATCAGGTATTGTAAAAAAACTACAATGTGTTACGATTTTCTTTCATATTTTGGCTCTTCCTGAGATGCTACTTCATATAATAGTGATGGCAGCTTGTTAAGTAATCACTTTAGAATAATTTTGTCCTGAAAGGTAAGGTATGAGTATAGTAAATCCAAATTTATAGTTTAATTAATTGTAGAATGAACGAAGGGCTGTGAAGAATAATATTAGTTCAACATTTTCCATACCTCAAGGTCCTTACAAATAAAAATATAGACTAACCAAGTTAAATTAACGTATTTCTTCTATTTTGTTATTGCAGATTTCAAATAAAAGATGAGAAGTCCTTATCCTAAAATAGAGAAGTACGTAGGAAGAAATGGTGTTGCTAAAATAGTAGGGACACAAAAAATGGGCGAAGGTTTTCCAAAATATTTCAAGAAAATAAAGTTAAGAGGTGATGTGTGTTATCACACAGATGTGTTGTGAGGCATAATTTGAGACAGGAGGGACAACAACAAAACATGGGTAATCCAATGAATTTCAATTCAACTAGTAGAAAAGAAGCATTAACCCCGTGTTTCTCAACCTTGGGGACTTTAAGTCCTGTGGATTTCAACTCCCAGAATCCCCCAGCCAGCATAGCTGGCTGGGGAATTCTGGGAGTTGAAGTCCACAAGACTTAAAAGTCCCCACGGTTGAGAAACACTGCATTAACGTGATTTCCTTATGTGTAAATTAAACTAGGCTATGTTACATGTAGTTCATTTCACCAATTAATAAAATTGAGAACCGTAATCTAATAAATTAATAACAGCAACCTCAGGAAAGGAAGAGATGGCAATAAAGGAGAATAATTTGTAGCAAAAGTGCTTTTTCAAAAGGCAACTGAACTCTGTGTTTTTCCTTAAAGACATTTCACTTCTCATCTAAGAAGCAAAACATCTTCAAGAAAAAACACAGAAAGTCATCTTTTGAAAAAACACCCGTTGGACAATGATGACTGGAAGACTGAGAATCTCCATACACATTGAAAATACTTGTAGTTCAGGGTTGAAATGCAGGGTCCTCGGTGCTCTGTGAGCCTTGGTAGTTTTCTTGCAGAACTTTCATTACCCAAATTAAGTCATATCAGTGCTAGCATGGATTACACTTTGCTGAGTAAGGGATGGTTTTGTAAAAATAGCAGTAGCAGTTAGACTTATATACCGCTTCATAGGGCTTTCAGCCCTCTCTAAGCGGTTTACAGAGTCAGCATATTGCCCCCAACAACAATCTGGGTCCTCATTTTACCCACCTCGGAAGGATGGAAGGCTGAGTCAACCCTGAGCCGGTGAGATTTGAACCGCTGAACTGCAGAACTGCAATCAGCTGAAGTAGCCTGCAGTGCTGCACTCTAACCACTGCGCCACCTTGGCTTTTTGGATTAGCTTTTTGTACCTTGCAAGATGAAAGACGTGTAATACAGCGATTAAAATGATTATTTTCTAACAAAATAATGCTCCTTTAATTGTCCATCACTCTTCCAAACTCCATAGCTTCTTTATTTAATACTTAACATTTTTGCATTTTAGCAAGAACATTCCTGCTTCCAACAAGTTTATTGCTTTCAGTGTTAATGGATCTCCCCAAGTACTACCAGCTTATTTTCCCGAAAATAAGACCCGGTGCTATTTTCCTTTGAGCTTGAAAATAAGCATTCGGGCTTATTTTTGGGGGGGGGGGGAGTCTTTAAGTGCAGGAGGTGGCGAGCGCAGGCGCTTACTGGATTGGGGGTACAGCTACTGCTGGCCCCGCCCTCTCCGTTCCACTGTTTGCTTGCACGCGGCTGCAACGGGCCAATTTCTGAGCATACCTGGGGCTCCACCCTCCCTGCCTGCTGGCCCAGCTGCTCCTGGGACACTTCTCGACTGCAGCGGCACTGCTAACCACCAAGCAGCTGCCCATGCCACTGTTGGCTTCGCGGGGCTCTTTGCCCTCCTGGCAAGGCGGGTGGAGGCTGGGGCATGCTGAGAGCTTGGCTCCAATTGTGGCAGCTGGCAAGCAGACAGTGGGACGGAAAGGGCTGGGCTGGCGGTAGCTGCCCAAACACTTTTTGCCCAGAGGGAGACAGCTTTGTCTACTTGCAAAGGGGATGCTTTGAAATGGAGCTGTCTCTTTTGCAAGCACATAAAGCTTTGAGTCTCCTATGTTTGGTCGATTTGTTCCATTCCCAAGGACCCCATAGGTGACCAAACACTTTTCATCCAGACGGAGAAATGACAGAGACTCAAAAGCTTTGTGTGCTTGCAAATGGGATGGTTTGAAATGGGGCATTAGTTTCGTTTCAAAGTGTTCCCTTTGCAAGCAAACAAAGCTTTGTCTCCCTCTGGGCAAAAAGTGCGCAGCAGAGCCAGGCGGAGGCAGAGGGGATCCCAATGCGCTGCCCACTCTGTCCCACCTCCCACCATTTCTCTGCTTGCCTGTGGCCCCCGCCAACCAAACACCCATGTGGGCCAACGGGATTGCATGCCTCCCCCATGCTTCTGCCTGCTGCACAAGCCTCCCAAGAACCTCCCATGAATCAGGTAGCTGCACAGCACATCTGGATCATCTGTCTTCTCCCTCTGCCTGCATGCTTGGACTTATCAGTATTTACGCTGCACCAAGGGGCCAATGGGTTGCTGCTGTTGGACACTGTCATTCCCCCCCCATGTTTGCCCCCTTTTTTCTGGCCACGCCTATTCCTCTGGGCTTATTTTTGGGGTAGGGCTTATATTAGGCCCACTCCAAAAATCAAGCTAGGACTTGTTTTTGGGGTGGGTCTTATTTTCGGGTATCTTGTTTCTTTCCCTGGGGGAAAAAAAGGATTTTGTAAGAGGATTGCTGGTGTACTTGGTTTTCCATTGTACTAGGCATTTATTTTTGGAATACGTTCTAAAGCCGAGGAAAGATCTCTCTGAAATTTATGAACCATTGTTTAACATTTTGATATGATTTAATTGCTCCCTAAGAAAAAAAAAGCTACCGCTCACAAAAATAAACATAGAAAATATAAGCTCTGCCACTTTCAAAATAATATTTGATATTACGGGTGGTCTTTGACTTACAACCATCCGGTTAGCCGCCATTCAGTTACAACAGAATTGGAAAAAACATTTTTCACTCGCACCCATTTCATCAGCTGTATGGTCATGTGATCAGAATTCAGAGGCTTGGCAACTGGCTCATATTTAGGATGGTTGCGGGGTCTCAGGGTCATGGGATCAACTTGTGCAATCTTCTGAAAAGCAAAGTCAATGGGCAATCCAGATTCACTTACCTGTTGGATTAACTTAATAACTGAGAAGAATGGAGCAAAATGTACTTAATAACTATTTCCCTTAGCAACAGAAATTTGGGAGTTAATTGTGATCATAAGTCAAGGATTACCCATATTTGCATTGACAAATTATTTGATTCATCCTCTATCTATTAGCTGATATATACTTTTCTTATTTCAATATACTGTATTACTCATCGTAATATATATATAGTAGTAGTATGACTACTCCTGGAAACACCAAACCTGAAGTAGTCTGAAGCAGCCTGAAGATGACGAATGAGACTTCGTCGAAACGTCGCCAAGACAGCTCCAATTCTATGCGGGAGAAAACCCAAACAACTAGAGACCTACACATATATATATATATATATATATATATATATGTATGTATGTATGTATGTATGTATGTATGTATGTATGTATGTATATGTATGTGTGTGTGTATATATATATATGTATGTATATATATATATATATATATATATATATATATATATATATATATATATATATATATAAAACGATGAGTAATACAGTATATTGAAATAAGAAAAGTGTAATAGATACAAGAAAAAATAACTTTATTTTTGAATAGCCACCCTCATCTTGTGGATTTGTCACAGGAAACCATTTGACCCTGGTTGACTTGAATTCTGGATATTCAGTTTCTTGAATATTAAAAATTTTGCAATTCAATTTGACAAGAGAAGGAAATATTTATGTCAGATTAAAATCACGTGTAGATAGCTGAGGATAGGAAAGAAGAGAAGGAAGTCGAGTTGAAAGAGAAAAGAGGCAAACACATTGATTTGATTTGAGAGGTTTCTTTCACAATTAAATGCAGGTGGGTGATTATGGTGATGGCGGTGAGGAATATTAGGAAGAAATCATGAAAAGTAACTAAAAGACAAAGTCAGTAATTGTTAAGCATAAAGGAAACATGGGAAGGAAGAGTCAAAATCAAACTAGGATTAGAGCCGAGGTGGCGCAGTGGTTAGGGTGCAGTACTGCAGGCCACTTCAGCTGACTGTTATCTGCAGTTCAGCGGTTCTAATCTCACCGGCTCAAGGTTGACTCAGCCTTCCATCCTTCCGAGGTGGGTAAAATGAGGACCCAGACTGTGGGGGCAATATGCTGACTCTGTAAACCGCTTAGAGGGGGCTGAAAGCCCTATGAAGCGGTATATAAGTCTAGCTGCTATTGCTATTGAGATAAATGAATGACCTATAAGTCAAACTGCATGATTGGAAGGATTGAGTAGGCAATCAAAGAGCATAGAAACAATCCATGAAAGCAACTGTGTTGAGTTTAATATTTTATAAAAAATAAATCAGACAAGCAATAGGCTACAGTTTACAAATGTTCTATTATGGACCTTCTATAATGGATGTCAAACTCAAGACCCAGGGGCTGGATCTGGCCCACGGGGCTTCCCTGAAAACAGCGAAGGACTGGCCTGCCAGCGAAAATGGAGTTCGCAAGCTTTATTTTTGCTGGTCGAAGGTTGCAGGAGGACACCCCAGCCAAAAATCAAGCTTGGGAGCCTGTTTTCACAGGCAGGGCGCTTGGGCCACCACATGTGCCCCCAACACAAGTAACGTTGAGCTGGCCATGCCCGGTTCCACCACAAAACTGCGCTCGACTAAACCGCGTCCGACTAAACCGCGTAGCTGACGTCATCAACAGGGCGACAACAGCACGGAGACCGAAGCACGCTGTAAACCCTAAACCTAAAATTAACCCCTAAACCTAAACCTAACCCCCCTAAACCTAATCCTAAACCTAACCCTAAACCTAACCCTTAACCTAACCCTAAACCTAAACCTAATCCTAACCCTTAACCTAACCCTAAACCTAACCCTAAACCTAACCCTAACCCTAACCCTAAAGCTAACCCTAAAGCTAACCCTAAAGCTAACCCTTACCTTAAGTTGAATCGGCTTGCTTTCAAAGCGCTATTTAAAGCGCCCTTCTTTCTCCGCGCTGGCTGTTGTCGCCCTGTTGATGACGTCAGCGACGCGGTTTAATCGGGCGCGGCTTAGTCGAGCGTGGTTTTGACGGGTCACGGCCATGCCCACCCCGGCCCCACGAAGTCAAACAGAAGATGCAGCCCTCAATGAAATTGAGTTCAATACCCCGATCTATAACTATGCCTGCCCCAGAGTCTACCAGAGTGAGCTACTATAACAAATTTAAATAAATAATACATCCTTGTCTCTCTTACTTGGTTAGTCCTTATCTCCGCTATATATATTATACCCTTCTCCCTTAGTTAGATTTATTTTTTTTGAATCCTGGAAAAGGGCAACATCCTTTATTTTACCAAATAGTTCTTGCTTAAACAGTCCTGAGGTGACCGCGCTTACTCTCCTGTCAAGTCCAAACCCTCCAAAGTAGCAAATGCCTCCATAATTTAGAACCATATACTTTCTCTCTGGATCCAGATCTTCAAAAAGAACCAGTTCCTCATCAAGATACACTTCGACGAGGGTCTGGTTTTGCACAACGTCAACAAAATACCATTTTTTGCAGCACGCCATCTTTCCTCGGTGAATAAGAGGGATGGCAATTCTTTCTCCTAGGTTAACTACAACTTTCAGCATCCCGTTTTCAAGTCCTACTCCAAGGAAGTCATTATCTTCGTCTTCAGCCTTTCCTAACCATACGAGCAAACCATCCATTTGACTGGTGGTAAAATTGAAGGAGACCCTAGTAAATCTGAGATCTCTCTCCCCGATCCCTTCATAATTGGGATCAGTGTACTTGATGTATGAATTGCCCGTGAACTTTGCAATCAAAAACGAGAGCTGTTTTTCACACCACGGGCCTGTCCAGCCAAGTTTACAGGCACATGTATATGAAAATAAAACTGGGTTGGGTATACAAACACTTCCATGGAGACACTTACTATGCGAACAATAAATAGACTGCTCACATGTCTTCCCCATCCATTGCTTGGGGCACAAGCAAGAGAAATTAGACTCTACAACTTTACATTTCCCATTGTTTTTACACACTCTATAGCCGCAGGGTGTTCCATCGCAATCTCCTATATTGGAACCACCTTTCGCTCCTTTCTCAGTGAGTTTTAATTCCTTGCCGTTGACAAAGACCTCCCTAATGCAGCCAGTGAAGCCAGTGGGCTCATTCTTCATTCCCCTGGGATTAACCAAGTTTAAGGAAGGTAGTCCTCCTACATAGAAATCAGTCTGGGTGTCTAAGGAAGTCATGCCACTGGTAGCTTTCTGAGTTACGTTGATTCCATCAAGATCCAAGTAGCCTTCATTACCAACTCTTCCTGCTTTAATTAAAAGCCAGGTTTTATTTGTGCTATGGACAGGTTGGAATGTCTGTAAAACTACTGTTCTGTCCCCAAGGTTGTAACGTAGTTGTATATATCCTCTTGCCAAGGTGATACTTAGGAAGTCACCTAAAGAGAAGGAGATGCAACACATTAGTATCTCCGAGCAAGTCAAAAATTAACTAAACGTTAAGTTAGCTTTTAACAATCTGGTCTCTTCCATATATGTCAACATTACAACATCCAGAATGCCAAGCCTGCATTGGATATCACTCTGCCATTATTTAGCAATCTGAAGATACTTAGATGAATCTCATGGTGCTTGTTTGTTAAGGTTTACATAACTACCAAATAGGAGTTGCATTGCTAAGCTTTACATAATAGCAGTTGAAGAAAAGAGTTTTTTTTTTTTTTTTTACATAATGTGCTTTGCGAACCAAGCAACAGCATCCCCTCTGTTTTGGCTGAAACTAAACAATATTCTCCTGGGCCTTTCCTCATTCTAAATAAGTTTGCTTTGGCAGGCTCCTTGGAAGGCAAACATGACAAATCACAAACTCTCTTGCTTTTAAGAGCTAAAGGACTCAGTGGTTTGAAATATACATTTGTGACACCAAGTAAATTTCCTACCAAGGCTTCCTCTTCTATCCTTTTACGCACACTCCTCTTAAAGACAGTAAAACAAGCCCCATTGGATTTAAATATAAATCATTTTCAAGAAACCATATTGAAAACTTCAGTTGAGTATTGAGCACTGGTTTCCCCCCCCCCCCAAAGAAAACATTAGGAGCCCGGTTTTTTCTTTTCTTTTAAATGATGTCCTGGTTTGGATTTGGGTTTGAAGCCAGCTGGGGAATTTGAGAGAGAGAAGGAGAGAAAGTTTTACTAAGATACAGTGTGTGTGCTTCGTACAATTGGGCTTGATGTGGCTCAGGATTGAGTGGAGAGTGGCAGATGTATTAAAAAACCACCACATTTTCCCATCAGTGAAGCTGGAAGGAACGTTTATAAGTTGCAATTTGTCACTGAAAGAACACAATTCTTTGGATTTGAAATATTGCATCCTGTTTTAGTCTTTAAGTAGTATTTTTTTAAAAAAAAACAACAGTTACCCACCTTCAGTAGAACATGTATTCAAGCAAAAAAATAAATTGATGTAAGATGATATGTTTTGCTGCAAACAGACTTTTCTTTGGAATAGCCACCCTTGTTTGCAGTCTAGCATATACCTTGTATTATCTTCACCACCTCAAATAAATCTAATTGTTTTTCTTAACAGTTCAAAGAGAGGAGATGCACAACACTTGTGACTTTTTTGGAGAGGCATAGTTTAATCCTAGATAATAACTTAGCAGAGGCTTTAACCTGTTCCTATTTGAAGGGGCCAAGAAAGAAAGCACTTTCATTTTGTTGTTATGTTATCTTTACAATACACAAAGAATCAAAAGAGAAATAAAATGTGATAGCAAGATACTCTTTACTTTATTTGCTAGTCTTTCTAAAAGGCAGAAGAACAAGACAATCTACCCTGGGTGGGTTGTCAAGATGGGCTCAAACGTTTGAAAACTCAAAGGCAACTTTTAGTTCTTTTATAGACTTCTTCATAAACCAGTTCCATCACGGGCACAAATCTTTTTTTTTAATTGCTTTTTTGTTTACGTCAACACAGCAGTTTAAAGCAGGGTCACCAAACTTGACAACTTTAAGCCTTGTGGACTTCAACTCCCAGAATTCCCAGCGAGCAAAGTTACCAAGTTTGGAGACCCCCTAGTTTAGAGCTTGGAAAGATGTTTATGAGAAAGGGCACCTCACTGATCAAAAGCCCCTGTTCCTGGTTTTTTTACTCAGACAAAACTTCATGTTTTTAAAATCTTCTTTTCCCTTGTGCAATGTCCTATATATTCCTTGCAGAGTTCAAAAGCAAAGAGAATAAATACATTCCATGATCTCACCTTTAAACCTAACCTATTTTATCCTGATGAAAAACCTCAAATATTATTTTATTTCAGAAACCTAGAAGCATTTGCGCACATTTTTTAAAAAAATAGCAAGCCAAAATGGTACAAAAATGGCAACAGGGGCTGAGATGAATAGTATGACAAAAATGCCAATAGAATTGAACTTGAGAAAATGTTTCAGTGTTGAGAACAAGGGACTGGCTGGGATATTTTGTCCATCCAAGCATGGGGCATGAGTAAAGCTTGATGGGGTTGTTAAGCCAAAAGAGGCAGTGGCTTTGTTGCTCCACTGGCTGCCTCAATTCGCCTGAAAAACTGGAATAGGCCTGGACACTGGAGGTTCCCCTTCCCTGCTGTAGCTCTTTGAAGCAGTATTAGGAAGCATCATTGAAAGCAAAAGTTTCTACAATGAGCAGATTATGGAAGCAGATGACTCAGAAAATATGGCAGCATCACATTCTTTGTATGGAGTGATTGATGCTAATTGTCCAGAAAACATGATTTTTCCCCCCCTGAAATGTAGAAAATCTGCATGCTTCTCAGAGTTACTCAGACTATGTTAGGAATGGCCTGCCTAGAAGCACCTTTGGTTTCCTGCTGAATGACCCTCCTGGGTTATTCTGACCCAGCTCCCCAAACGCATCAAACCCTCTGAAGTTTAACTCAAAGAGTCCTTTATTGGGGCTGCTGGCAGTCCCAGCAAAAAAAGTTTCTCTCTCCCTGCAGGCTGATAAATCCAGCTGGCTGGAAGATGAAGAGTTGTTTGCCACATCGATTCGTCTATGCGCCCTGCCTTTTATCCCCAGAGCTAGGGTGGGACTTTGCTAGCAGCGGTGGTTCTTCCTTCCCAAGGATCCGCCCACGGATTTCCACTGCTCTCCTCTCCTCTGCCTTACGCTCATCCGTGTGCCAGGCACTGGACCCAGCTGTTCCTCTTCTTCCTCATCAGCTGTCTCCAGACCTGGGGGCTGTTGACCCTCCATCTGAGGGCTGATGGATGGCCCAGGCTCCACCTCTGTCTGTCTCTCTGCCAACTCTATTCCCTCTGTCCCTCTCGGGGGGACAGAGCCTTGATGCTGACCCTGGCTCCCATGCCTCTTCCTCCTTTCATCTGGCTGCTGGAGGGGCCAGTCACCGGCACGGCACAACAACTGTCTTAACTCTAATGGTTGCAGCTGACTTGAGTGCATTCTCTTTTTAGTGTAAAGTGGTCAAGTTAATCATACACGCCATCATTATGATTTGTCATGAAATCAGCCAGATCTTTAGATTGGATTTGGCATTTTTGTTCATCGAGTCCAGTGGTGGGATTCAGCCAGTTCGCACCAGTCCGGGAGAACCGGTTATTAAGTTTCTGAGAAGTTTGTTGAACTGGTTGTTGGAAGAAATCATTAGGGCAGAGAACCGGTTGTTAAATTATTTGAATCCCACCACTGATCGAATCCATCCCAAGGACCTGGGATGGTCAGGTGTTGTTGAAAGGTACTATTGCAGGATGTTTATTATCAATTCGTTCATGTCAAGGAACTGCGCAGCAGCTGTTCAAATGAAGTCGGAGACACTGACGCAAACCTCTTGTCTGTTCTATAAATATAAACATGTAATATTCAAATTTATTTTCATCATCCAGAAAAGGAAGAACGTAAGATCATCAGGAACACAGGAATGTCTTGAGGTAAATCTAAAACAGATTACAGAACGCACCAAAGAAAAAAGGAGAGGGGGAGGGAAACACCCCCCTTATAATCACAGCAACCAATGGCAAGCGTAGATTACATCATGCATGAGTCAGCACTCTGTAATCCACTACAACTGTGTGTTCTGTCCTATTGTACACTTTGCTCTTCCAACTACTAAATTCAATATCCTAACAATTCGTCTCTTGCAAAATCATGGCACGGTAATCAAATCAGATAATGTTTCATTTGGCCTCTAACCCCTTCCCCTTATCACAGGATAGTAAAATGAAAGACTTACCTGATCGTGAACTCAGATGCTGAGCTGCGTAAAAGAGGATGCCATTTCCTGAAAAGGTCTGGAATTGCATCCGGATATGAACCTTGTGTCGAATGTTGAAGGGCTCAAATGACATCCAGGAAGATTTGCGGTTGCTGAATGATGCATCGCTTATGGTTAAGGCTACGGAACGTAACAGGAAAGAGATTAGATCTCCACTAACAACAGAATCCTTTAAGATTTCTTTTGTTCTTAAATACAGATTTGATTTGATTTGATTTGATTATATTTATATGCCGCCCTTTTCCCCCGAAGGGGACTCACAATTCAAATCAGGGAAGGGGGGTACAAACAGAAAATAAAAAAGATGAAACATAACAATACATAATTTAAAAACACACAACAGTCATACCATTCGAGGCGGGGGGCAACAGCTCTTTAGCCCCAGGCCTGTCGGAACAGCCAGGTTTTAAGGGCTTTGCGGAAGGCCTGGAGGGTGGTGAGGGTACGAATCTCCACGGGGGGTTTGTTCCAGAGGGTCGGAGCAGCCACAGAGAAGGCTCTCCTCCGGGTAGTCACCAGTCGGCACTGGCCGGCGGATGGAATTCGGAGGAGGCCTAATCTGTGGGATCTAATCGGTCTAGTGGAGGTGATTGGCAGCAGGCGGTCTCTCAAGTACCCAGATCCAATACCATGAAGGGCTTTATAAGTGACGACTAGCGCCTTGAAGCATATCCGGAGACCAATAGGCAGCCAGTGCAGCTCGCGGAGGATAGGTGTTACGTGGGTGAGCCAAGGTGCACCCACGATCGCTCGCGCGGCTGCATTCTGGACAAGCTGAATCTTGTACATTAATGTACAGATACATTAATCTCACCCTAAATTCCTCTCCCTAATTTGCGTTTAATTTACTTTGTTTTATAATAGAAACAAGGAATGATGAGCAGGGGTGCCTAGTTGTAGGCAATGTCTAATGGACCCAAACAGAGATGCAATCAAGTCTCAGATTATGTGACTTCTTTACATTAAGGAAAGCTTCTATTCAGAGAAGAGTTCTGAAAAAGGGAAAACAGAGGCCACAGAACATATTCTCATGGCAAATTGGGGAATGCAGCTAAGGTGGACTCTTCTGTGAATTTTCTGAACCATACTGATTATGCATGGACTGATGACATTGTATTGAA
The DNA here is from genome assembly GCF_009769535.1 of Thamnophis elegans. Classification (NCBI taxonomy): domain Eukaryota; kingdom Metazoa; phylum Chordata; class Lepidosauria; order Squamata; family Natricidae; genus Thamnophis; species Thamnophis elegans. Next base: position 8,269,028 of record NC_045544.1, read on the forward strand.
CTGCATCATCATGCTGCATTGGTTTATTCACTTGGTGGCTCAGTGGCTAAGATGCTGAGCTTGTCAATCAGAAAGGTCGGCAGTTCGCCGGTTTGAATCCCTAGTGCCACATAATGGCGTGAGCTCCTGTTACTTGTCCCAGCTTCTGCCAACCTAGCAGTTCGATAGCATGTAAAAAATGCAAGTAGAAAAATGGGGACCACCTTTGGTGGGAAGGTAACACCATTCCGTGCGCCTTTGATGTTTAATCATGCTGGCCACATGACCATGGAGACAGTGCTGGCCCTTCGGGTTTGAAACGGAGATGAACATCGCCCCCTAGAGTCAGAAATGACTAGCACATATGTGCAAGGGGAACCTTTACCTTTAAATGAATCATGATAATCCAATCTGCCAATTCTGCTTGAGAGCAGTCTCCAAAGCACTGATTAGTAACTTTAAAAAGTCATTTTTTATAAAATGTATATATTTACTTCCTGTTTCACTAATTAAACCAAGCAGGATGCTTGAAAACTGCTTAGAAGAGTACTGAGATCCTTTATCAAGAGATCTGCAAAATTGTGCTGATCCTAGACTGGGCAACAAAATATACTATACTTAGAAGATATCGTACTAGTAGTCCTTATGAGCAGAATTGAGCCCAGAATTATGATCATAAGTCATGCCGGTCATGAAACAGGCCACCGTTTGACTGCACCAAATATTTCAACCTATTTTCCAGCGGTCAATAAGTGAATGTCACAATGACTCAGGGAATGCCATGGTCATCAGTCATATGTGATGGCCATTAAATAAAGACTTTGTACCCAATGAACACTTGAACGTTGGTTTCCAGCAAACAAAAAACCCTTCATACATTGACCATGTGACCACAGGATACTGCAAACTGCAGTAAATACAGGCCACTTGCCAAACTCCTAAAATACAATCACGTGACCACAGTGTGTATGTATGTGTCAGTTGTGGGTTTCAAAAATTGTTCGAACCTGCTCTGTGGGTGTGGCCTCCTTTGTGGGAGTGGCTTGCCACACCCATGTGACCGGATGGGAGTGGCTTGCAGCCCATGTGACCGGATATGAAGATGCCGACAACACTTGTCAGAACCACTTTAAATCACCTCACACACAGCACTGGCACGCATAAGAATAGGATGTAAATTTCTTTTTTAAAAGGCATCTTTGGTTTGCGTTAAAACAACTTCAACACACGCAATGTTCTGATTGCACCACAAACGCAGTAGTCATCCTTACCTTTCACAGAGGCACTGAGTTTTATACATATGAGCATGATAGTATAGAATAATCATATCCAAGGACCAGTGGTGGGTTTCAAAAAATTTTGGGAGCTCTTCTGTAGGTGTGGCCTGCTTTCCCGGTCCACTGGTGGAACCTCTTCTAACCAGTTCGGTAGATTTGATGAACCGGTTCTACCGAATAGGTGCGAACTGGTAGGAACCCACCTCTGGTGTGTGTGTGGCCGTCAGAAAACTTGAAACTGAGTCACGGAGGACTGTTATAATTTCTAATGGTCACTAAGCAACTGATTGCAAATCAAGGACTACCTGAATAACATTTCATGTATTGTGATAAGGCCTGGAAAGTAACCGTTCTTCTTTATCCCTTTATAGAATAACAAGTGTGTTCAAAGGCAAAACTCTGATACCAACCTGTTCCTCAGTGTTGGTACACACAAATCCCATTTGACCAATTAGAATCATGGGACTTTGTTGATTTTACAAGCACCGTTGCTACGGTGTATTCCTCTTTCCCTCTTGCACTCGTTATTCTCCCCAAGGTGCCTTATCATGCACCCCAGCTCACCAATCACATATTTGTCTTCTAGGTTTATCTGTTGTCATGGTTGCTCCTCTCTCTCTCTAGATAACAACTTGCATTCCAGCTTTGTTAAACCCTCCACCCTCCCATTTCATTACAGGAGAGTCTTTTTGTAACACTTGATCTTAGGAAGATCCATGAATCTTGAAATGAACAGCAATGGCATTGTCGCACATGGCAGGTTCTTATTGCTCCCCAGAATTTCAAAACAGAAAATAATCTGTGTGTAAAGAAGGAGTTACTGAACCTCTTCTGTTCCTATTTAAGGTGTTATAACTGAGGGGGGGTGTCTTTTCCCCTTAAGGGAATAGCAGAGGATGATCTGAGCCAGGGGTGGGATTCAGGCAGTTTGGACCGGTTCAGGTGAACGGTTCCACCACAAAACCGCGTTCGACTAAACCGCGCTCGACGAAACCGTGTAGCTGATGTCATCAACAGCGCGACAACAGCGCGGAGACAGAAGCATGCTGTAAACGCTAAACCTAAAATTAACCCCTAAACCTAAACCTAACCCCCCTAAACCTAATCCTAAACCTAACCCTAAATCTAACCCTTAACCTAACCCTAAACCTAACCCTAAACCTAACCCTTAACCTAACCCTAAACCTAATCCTAACCCTTAACCTAACCCTAAACCTAACCCTAACCCTTAACTTAACCCTAAACCTAACCCTAACTCTTAACATAACCCTAAAGCTAACCCTAAACCTAACCTTTACCTTAAGTTGAATAGGCTTGTTTTCAAAGCCCTATTTAAAGCGCCCTTCTTTCTCCACGCTCACTGTTGTCACCCTGTTGATGACGTCGGCGACGCGGTTTAATCGGGTGCGGCTTAGTCGAGCACGGTTTTGTCGTGCCACGCAGGTGAACCGGTAATTCCAGTAAGCATTTGGCCCCGCCCACCTGCCCCTGCGTTTTCCTGACCTATATTTCCCTGTTTTTAGCTCAACTGATTCACGCAGCCCAGCGGACTGCCGCACATCCACTGTTTTATTCACAGGCACTGACATAGAAGGTAAGTTTTGAAGTGTAAAAAAGTCATTTTTTCAATGCTGCACATGGGCGCAAAGCTCGCACTCATTGAACCGGTTGTTAAATTGGTTGTATCCCACCACTGATCTGAGCTCGGTTAATTGTGAAAAGCCTCTTGTTTACTTCATTTAAAAAAAAAATAGCTAGGGAGCCTACTAATGGATTTCTTATGTTCTATATAATCTAGTTCCAACAAGAATTGAATACAATATGTATAATGTAAAACAGCTTCTAGAAATAGCATGTAACTGAATTAGGCTGCATGGCTTAACAGCTGGGAACTTGGATGTGTGGATCAGTATAATAAATGAAATGTATTTTTTATTGCTCTACAACAATTTCATTCTCTGATTTTAATTTCTTCCCTTATTAATAGTGTCATTACTATGACACTATGTTCTGTGAATTGCAGCAATGAAGCAAATTTTGGAACTCTTAGATGTTTATTCATTTGTCTAAGCTGCTTTATATGCAATTGCTTAGATTAGGAGTAAAGTAAAAAAAAGCTGCTATTGATATTCCCATTATAATGTTAAGAATATTACAAATGGAAATTTATAGAAGAAATCTCAACTCTGTTGGTTTATATTGGATGTTTGTTGTCTCATAAACTGTTAAACTAATCTCAGCAATCGAGAAAACTTTTGATGGGAATGACATAAGCCTTTATTAGCCAGAGGATATATTAAGAAATCTCTGTCTGCTTTATTCATTATACCCACTGGAGTTTAATGTATTGCAAAAGTGAAATCTGGAAGGCCCAGCTGGTTTCTTTAAACAAAGCAGAGATTTAGTGGATCACAGTTCAGGGTTTATCATTTACTTATTTATTTATTAAATGTATATGCCATCCACCTCACGGTCACACAACTTTGGACAGCACACAAGCTGATAAAACAATATTATAAAAGTTGAAAGCAGTAAGACAATAAAAATAATATTACTATAATAGAGAAATACAGTAACTAAGATAGATATGTTGGTGTGTGTGTATCAGAGGTGGGTTCCTACCGGTTCACACCAGTTCGGTAGAACCGGTTCGTCAAATCTACCGAACCGGTTAGAAGAGGTTCCACCAGTGGACCCGGAAAGCAGGCCACACCTACAGAAGAGGTTCCAAAAAATTTTAAAACCCACCACTGGTGTGTATGTACAATGAAGTGGAGGTGGCATCTTTTATTAATCCCGTTACCACTTCCAGGATCACAAGGCCCCATCATGGTCCCAGGCCAACAGCCAGAGCCAGGTTTTAAGGTCCCTCCTTAAGGCCAAGAGAATGGGTGGGGATCTCAATGTTCCAGAGGGTAGGAGCTACAGAAGAAAAGGCTCTTCTCCTGGATCCTGCTGGGCATAATTCCTTGTTTGACGGCGTACGGAGTGTGCCCTTTCTGCTGGCACAAGGCCAATCCCATTCTCAGGTAACCTGGATCTATGTCACAAAGGGATTTATAGGTAATATATTGGACCTGGATCAGTGATGGGTTTCCATTTTTTTTTACTATTGGACACGTGTGTGTGCACGTGTTTTTACTATTGTGCATGCATGTGTGACGCTTCTGTGCATGCGCAGAAGCATGCGGGTGGGTGGGAAGAGTCTCCCTCTGACGCCACTACGGGTTCGCCCAATCTGGGCCAAACCAGCAGAAACCCATCTCTTACCTGGACTTGCACAATTCATAGCTGTATGGACAATTTGTAATCTGCTGTATAAGAAGATTAAGGACACCTTTGAACTTTGGTGTTGAAGAACCCCATGGCCACCAAAAAAAACCCCAAACCTATGGCTCATTGAACAAATCAAAGAATTCTCACTTGAGGCACAAAAGACCAGGCTCAACTTACCCCAATTTAGGCACATTATATGAAGACCTAACACCCTGCAGAAGGCCTTAATGCTGGAGGAAGTGGAAGGGAAAATGAAGAAGATGATGATAACCAGCATCAAAATTGATGGACTCAGGTATAATCACTGTGATTGCACCATTGGAAGACCTGAAAGGATAGGTTAGGGATAGATAGCAATAGCAATAGCAGTTAGACTTATATACCGCTTCATAGGGCTTTCAGCCCTCTCTAAGCGGTTTACAGAGTCAGCATATCGCCCCCAACAATCCGGGTCCTCATTTCACCCACCTCGGAAGGATGGAAGGCTGAGTCAACCTTGAGCCGGTGAGATTTGAACCGCTGAACTGCAGATAACAGTCAGCTGAAGTGCCTGCAGTACTGCACCCTAACCACTGCGCCACCTCAGCTCTAGATTGTCATGGTGGGGGGAGGGGATCTGTGTAATTGCTAAGAGTTCAAGAAGAAGCTAAGATCAATGTAGAGATGTTATTAATTTCTTTATTTCTTTTTTCTCAATAGATTTTAGACTGTGTTTGTTAAAAATCTATACCGTGTACGGGTTCTGGGAAGTCGGGGGGGGGGGGAGAGGAGGAGGGGATCGGGGGGGAGGGTGGAGGGAGGGAGGGATATATATTAGGCTAGACACGATGTGTTAGAACTCAATGCAATGTGACTTCACATGTATACTGTTTTTCTCTAATTTTTCTTTAAAAAATAGGATAAGCCAAATACATGAACATATAGTGGAAATACACCGAGGGGAGGAGGAGTAGGAAAGAAGAAAGATGGGTAGAGAGGGATGGGAGAGAGGGTGGGGGGGGGAGGAGAAAAGGAAGGGGGGAGTGGATCTGGAGAGAGGAGTGGTAGAGGGTGAGGGGAAGTAGGGTAGAGGGGGATGATGGAGGGAAGATAGAAAGTTGGAGGATGGTGGAAGAAAGAGGTGTATGGAGAATGGAAGAGGTATATTGGGCTTTTATTTTCTGGGGCATTGTCGACAAGAGGAATTGATGCAATTATTGTTTAATACTGTATGGTGTATACATATGAGCGTATGAAAATGAAAATAAAATATACTAAAAAAAAAAGCTAAGAGTTGAAAATGACTTGATGGCAAATAAATCAATAGATCAGTTTGTTAAGATACTAGCATAAAACCAAGAGGGTAAATATGAAAATGGATTTTCTGTCCTGCGGTAAAGGGATGAGTTTATACTTGACTTCACCAGTGATGTGGCTGCCTTGATAATTAGCCTGCAATCTTGTTATCTAAGATATATTTGTTATTCACAAGATCAATCTGTAATATTACTTCTACCACCATGTTGAGCTCCGTTCACTGGATGTATTATTCTGAACAGAAATATATATTTTTTCTCATTATTTATTTTTATAAGCATGAGGCAGAATCACCATCGCTACCAAGATTTATTAGTAACATTTCTTGGTGGGAAAAAAAATACCTCATGCAATTTGAGCTTTATTTATTTACCTATTTATATCTCTCCTTTATTATTTTTACAAATATTTCAAGGTGGCAAACACAATAGTCTTTCCTCCTCATATTTTCCCCACAACAACAGTCTTGTGGGGTGGGGTGGCCTGAGTGAGAGTGACTGGCCCAAGGTCACCCAGCTGGCTTTCATGCCTAAAGTGGGATTAGAACTCAAGAGTCTCCCAGTTTCTAGCTGGCGTCTTAACCACTAGGCAAAACTGCCTGTTTTGTACTTGTACACAATACTACCTAGAATTAAGCAGAGACCCAAAGGGATGTACATATAGACAGGCTGATTTTGAGTTAACAACCATTTGTTCAGCGAGCATCCAAAGTTATGGCAGCTGATGTAGCACCTTCACATTCATATGACCAAAATTTGGGGCATTTCAACTCTCTCCCTCACTATTTGCCACTCCCTGTAGATCTCGGCCTTTCTGGTTGGCTTGCACAGGGACATTTCTCAGTAGTGGTAGTGGAGCTGGGGCCAGATTTATGGCACCTGAGATAGGTAACTGTTGTGGCCCAGCAGGAGCCATTGGAGCTACCACCAGACTCCAACAATGAGGGGCCCTATGAGTCGGCTCTGGAGGATGTGGAGGACCCTGGACAGGGTTCCAACTTCGAGCAGGGCACAGAGAGGCTGGTTGGCCACCAGGAGGTGCCTGAGCCTTGGACCAGTGGGGAGGAGACAAGGGAGTATGATCCTGAAGTCATGCATTGGAACAGTGGGGAGGAGCCAAGGGAATTGTTCCTGGATGCCCGGCAACGCTGGGCAGATCGACGTAGAGAGCAGCTACGCAGTTACCAAAGATAATTGGACCCAGGTGATTGTAATTAGGCTCCTCTCAAGATAGTATTTAAGGAGAGACTGGGAGGAGACTGGTTTTGCAGGATTCAACGTCATTCCTAACGCTGGAGAAGCTGTTATCTGTTCAAGTCTGAGTTGCTGCCAAGGTTCTTATCTGTTTGTTATGCTTGGCTTTAAGCCACCGAGGTTTTGGTTTATTGCCAATAAAGTGCTGCAACATTCCAGTTAAGCTTGTCTCGGCATTCGTTACTGGACGGAAGAGGGGGTCAGAACAGGTAACCCTTCTTCAGCCCTTCTTAAAAATGAAGCTGAGTCAGTCCACCTCTTTGCAATGCCGTCTGTGTAACACCAAACAGCTCAGACTCTCAAAACATTTAGAGTTTTTTCCATTAACCCCCAAACTGCAGTCCTGTGTATGCTAACCCTGTTGGAATAAATTTGTTGATTTGGATGGGACCTGTTGCTGGATAAACACCCATAGGTGTAGGTCACTAATTGCTAAATTAGGTTTAGGCAGCCTAGCTGCCACCTCCTAACATCCCATTTGTTGCATCCTGAATCCTGAAATTCCATTGCCAATCTCTATGGAAATACTGTAGGGTTTTGTAGTTTGTTCTACCGGTATGTTTGGAGATGTTAGGTATTGGAATGGCAATACTGGATTGTATTAAATATCTAAGTCTGTGGTTTTCTGAATAAAGTTCAATATCCTGTTACTGCAATTTTGTGAGACCCAAAATTGCATCCTTTCCCTATGCATATCTAATAAAGAATATTTTATTTTATAATGTATTGGGAAATTGGCAGTAAGAAAGTTAAGTGATCTCAAACAACGTTTTAACATCCAGAGTAATAAAATGGTGTGTATGTGTGTGTGTAAGCATGCAGAATTCTACATTAATCTCTCAGACCACTTGTGGTGACTGCGGTAGAGAAAACCTTGTGCCACAATAAAACTACCAATTTCTTAAAGTGCCAGAAGATTGTCAGAATAGAGCTGGAAGGGATTTTGGAGGTCTTCTAGCCCAAACCCCTACTCTGGCAGGAGACCCTAAACCATTTCAAACAAGTGGATGTCCAGTCTCTTCTTAAAGACCTCCAGTGATGAAGCAACCACAACTTCTGAAGGCAAGCTGTTTCATTGGTTAATTGTTCTCACTTTTAGGAACTTTTTCCTTAATTCCAGGTTTCAGAAACAGAACGGTTCTTCTTTGTTTCGCTGCAAGAGACTTACAGAAGTATTTCTAGCAGACCTGCTTCTCCATGGCTCCTTGTCATGGTGGAGGTATGCTATTTTCAAGGTCACTTCTGTATCGAGTAAAAGTGGATATGCCTATCAGCCAGTGGTGGGTTTCAAAATTTTTTGAACCTCTTCTGTAGGTGTGGCCTGCTTTCCGGGTCCACTGGTGGAACCTCTTCTAACCGGTTCGGTAGATTTGACGAACCGGTTCTACCAAACCAGTGCGAACCGGTAGGAACCCACCTCTGATATGAGCCCTCCTTCCTTAGCAAAATTCAGCCCTTGTTAAAATGAGAGCTTATCGATGCCTCATTCTGACTCTCCTTAATATCCTGGGCATTTAGAGCCCACTGAAAGTTTTGCCAACATAAACAGCAGCTTAAGGCTCAGAACACCCTGACCTAGAGATGACAAATACGAGCATAGTTGGGACTGGATAACTTGGGAATTCCCAGCCATGAGAGTGACATAGCAGATAGTAAAGAAATCCTGCTGGCGGGTTTCTCATGAGCCAGGAACGCGCAAGCTATGCGCCCTCCCTCCCAACCTTTGGTACAAATGAAGCATCATTTGCAATGTAATAAAATGTAATATTATTACATCACATAATAAATGTAATGTTATCACAGTCATCACAGCATAATTTCAGCATTACAGTAATATATAGCAATGGTATTTTTTAATCTTGCTTCCTCCATTCTTACCCCACTTTTTGGAATGTACTGTTCCTCTGCCATGCCAGTCATGGCGGGTACCAGAATGTGGATTAGATAATAAAAGATGCCTTTTTTTATTAACATTTCTCCACTTATCTCTAGTGCCTGAGCAATCATTTCCCACCTTCGCTGTTTATAAGCACAGAGCCAGTAAAAGTAAAATTCAATCAACGCCGTTGGTAAAACAAATTGCTGTCCTATGCTGCCATCTACAGATTATCCTTCATTATAGTAGTCTAATATATCTTCTATGTACAAGACTGTTAAATCGCCTTTCTTTTTGTCAGTTTATTTTAGATTCCTATACACTTTACTTGTTATACTTCTATTTCCCAAACACATGATGTCAACAGTTATTCCATTTGAATCAGCTGACGGTGCCTTATTTACGGCCTTGAAGGGCCACTAATTTAATTTAACTTCATGATGAATAAACTTGGTGTTGCAACTTCTCAATTATTTTTCAGCTGCCAGGCTTATAATACTTCCTTCATTTTACATGACAATTATACTTGTCTGAGTCTTAATTTGAGTTGCAGAAAGCTGATTTTTCCAGTTTCTCTCCATCTCTTTTCATTTATCAGACCTGATAATGGACAAGGGGGCCAAGACTGTTTTCTTTCCTTACATGCCTTAAGTGCAGTTGTATCAAGCATAATCAAGCCTGGGAAATACATCAGTCCTGGGTGTGTGTGAGAGAGAGATCTTTTTTTTTGCAATCTGTTTTTTTTATTTTTAAACATAAAAAAAAATATAAAAAATGATCTCATCCATTACATACAGCATGTCGTTTGGTTACAAGTGTTTCTGCGTCCATATTCTCAATTACATTTAGAATCACAGATTTTTCATCTAATATAACTAAATACCTCACTTTCATTGTACAATGTATATTCAATCACAATTAATATTTTTTTTCAACAAACCTAATTCCCTTACATTCTTGATTGCCTGTTTAATAACAACATACCTTTATATAATCACAGATCCCGAGATGAAAGAGATTTACCAACCATTTATATTCGTATATCACTGTTTTCAATTATGTATAATCCCGCCAATCAACTATCGAGTATGCTTATGTTCATTATTGTCCTTGTACATCATACATTCAAACAAAGATGTTATTCCTTCACTTTTCAGAGAGAGAGAGATATCTTTGAATATGATCAGGTAACCACAGATCCCGATATTAAAGAGATTTACCAACCATTTACATTCGTATACTACTGTTTTCATTATGTATAATCCCACCAATCAACTATCGAGTATACTTATGTTCATTATTGTCCTTGTACATCATACATTCAAACAAAAATGTTATTCCTTCATTTTTCAGAGAGAGAGAGAGAGATCTTTGAATACGATCAGGTAACCAGTTAAAGTCCATGATGTGTGGGAAGCCGCCCATTCTGCATACAGAATTCCTAATGAGGCTTTTATTGTTGTTGTTACATCAATAGGACAGAGAACAGTGACAGCAGTAAAAGCAGCAAGTACAGGGGTGGGTTGCTCCTGGCGTTACGGTGGTTTTGCTATGTGTGTCTGCGTAGTTGCCAAAAAATTGTTCTGCGCATGCGCAGAACATTTAAAAAAGGAGTAAAAAACATGCTGGCAACGGCATAGGTGACGGGTGAACCGGTTCGTGGCCGTGGTCAGCCAGCCATCCCTATTGGTTTGGTGACCCAATCCCAATTTCTGCTACCAGTTTACCAGGGCCGGTGCGAACCGGTAGCAACCCACCTCTGAGTGGTTCATTGACAAAAGCGCACCGACAAAACCGGGGTGAGAAAACCGCGATGTTGAAATCGCACCCACATAGGTGCGCCAACAAAAGAGCGCCGACAGAAGCGCACCATCAACAAACAATGTGAAAACAACGTAAGAAGCCTAACCCTAACCCTAACCCTTACACTTACCTTAACCCTTACTTTAACCCTAATCACGCTTCTGTCGGCACTCTTTTGTCGGCGCGCCTTTGTGGGCGCGCTGTTGACGTCGTGGTTTTATCGCCGCGGTTTTGTCAGCAAGCTGTTGTCGGGCGCGCATTTGTCGGGTCACGCCTCTGAGCAAGTCTCTACAGAAAGCTAATACACATAGTCCTTGGTGCATTACCATTCATTCAGCTTTGCAATTCACGGTTCTCCTGTGATTAAAATTTGGGTGCTTGGCAACCAGCCTACTTTTACAACTGTCGCAGCATCCCTGGGCACCACAATCTTCTGCCCTGTGCAAATTGCTTCTGAAGTTTGTCAAGTGCCCTGAGCCTTGACCCCATTGGTTAGGACATGAGTTGACTGACCAGCTTGTTGCCTGAGCCTAATGTTGTGAGCTGTTGGAATGGGGGGGAATAGAGGTAGTCCTTGACTTACGACCCCTAATGGAGCTCCACATTTTCATTGCTAAGCAAGATGGTTGTTAAGTGAGTTTTGTCCCATTTTGCGACCTTTCCTGCCACAATTGTTAAGGGAATCACTGCAGTTTGTTAAGTTAATATCATGATCATTAAATGAATCGGCCTCCCCCGTTGACTTTGCTTGTCGTCAAGAGGATCACATGATCTCGGGGCACAGCAACCGTCACATAAATTTACATGCCAGTTGCCAAGCTTCCAAATTTTCACCACGTGGCCACTGGGGATGCTGCGATGGTAATGTGCAAAGTGGTCAGGAGTCACTTTTTTCTGTGCTGCTGTAACTTTGAATGATGACTAAACAAATAGTTGTAAGTTGAGGACTACCTTTAACTGGCTCAAAGTCACTTAACCAGCCTTCGTACATAAGGCCAGACTAGAAGTCCCTATCTCCTGGTTTCTAGCCAGGTGCCTTAATCTCTAGACCTTTTTGACTCTTCATGATAAATGGATGAATCATATCTGTAAATAACAAAGTAATTGGCTTTTATGCATCTGTCTTCTGATAAAGCTCAGAGCACTAATCGCATTTCCACTGGTGAGTAAAAGAGTCAGGCTTAGTTCACACCAGATGCTCCTCGTGTTCATTTTTCCAAGAATGGAGAATTGCCATACAAGTATGTTACTATGTATAGTGGTGCACTTTAATTGTATGGCTTTTGTATCCAACTCAAAGGTGGTATTCAGCCGGTAGTGGAAATTTTGAGTAGTTGGGGGAACCGGCAAATACCACCTCTGGCTGGCTCCGCTCCCATCTTTTTTTGCGGCCTCCAGAGAACCCGGCTGATCAGAGTCCCAGCTGATCGGCTGGATCTTCTTGTGTTGCCCCACACAGGAGAATAGAGCTGGAAAGCAGGTTAGTGTGATGGGGATGGAATGGGGATTTTACAGGATCCTTGCCCTGGAATGAGGTGAAATGGAGATTTTACAGTATCCTTTCCCCACAGTGGGGTGGAAATGGAGATTTTACAGTATCCTTGCCCTGGAGTGAGATGGAAATGGAGATTTTACAGGATTCTTGCCCTGGAGTGAGGTGGAAATGGAGATTTTACAGGATTCTTGCCCTGGAGTGAGATGGAAATGGAGATTTTATAGTATCCTTGCCCTGGAGTGAGGTGGAAATGGAGATTTTATAGTATCCTTGCCCTGGAGTGAGGTGGAAATGGAGATTTTACAGTATCGTTGCCCTGGAGTGAGGTGGAAATGGAGATTTTACAGTATCCTTGCCCTGGAGTGAGGTGGAAATGGAGATTTTACAGTATCCTTGCCCTGGAGTGAGGTGGAAATGGAGATTTTACAGTATCCTTGCCCTGGAGTGAGGTGGAAATGGAGATTTTACAGTATCCTTGCCCTGGAGTGAGGTGGAAATGGAGATTTTACAGTATCCTTGCCCTGGAGTGAGGTGGAAATGGAGATTTTACAGTATCCTTGCCCTGGAGTGAGGTGGAAATGGAGATTTTATAGTATCCTTGCCCTGGAGTGAGGTGGCAATGGAGATTTTACAGTATTCTTGCCCTGGAGTGAGATGGAAATGGAGATTTTACAGTATCCTTGCCCTGGAGTGAGGTGGAAATGGAGATTTTACAGTATCCTTGCCCTGGAGTGAGGTGGAAATGGAGATTTTACAGTATCCTTGCCCTGGAGTGAGGTGGAAATGGAGATTTTATAGTATCCTTGCCCTGGAGTGAGGTGGAAATGGAGATTTTACAGTATCCTTGCCCTGGAGTGAGGTGGAAATGGAGATTTTACAGTATCCTTGCCCTGGAGTGAGGTGGAAATGGAGATTTTACAGTATCCTTGCCCTGGAGTGAGATGGAAATGGAGATTTTACAGGATCCTTGCCCCAGCTCTGTCCTCCTGTTCAGGGCAACAAAAGAAGATCAGCTGGGAGGCTGGGAGGCTGGGAGGCTTGGAGGCAGCAGGGGCGGGGCCAGCCTATTTGCTGGTTCTGCAAACTACTAAAACTTTCCCCTACGGGTTCTCCAGAACCTGTCAGAACTGGCTGAATTTCAATTTACATTTCTCACCCAGCCACAGAATAAAAAGAAACCGGTGGTACCATGTGATACATTTTTGATGAAGGTTTGTCCCCTACCTTGTTCGCAAAGGGTGCCAGTGGTTCCCAAGGCACAGTGGCACCTGTATCCACCAGGCACCGAGACGCAGGTGGAACCTCGCTTGCACTGATGGGGGGGCTTGTGCTCAGGATCACACGCTGACATTTTTTCTGTGCAGAAAGCCCCTGTCCAACCAGAAGAGCAACGGCAGCTGGAAGGTGCAAAAGACGAAACCAGAGGAAACTTCAGAAAATGATTTGGTTACATTCTGTGTCAACATGGAAGGTAGCTCCTCATAGAGCAGTGGTTCTCAACCTGTGGGTCGTGACCCTTTTGGGGGTTGACGACCCTTTAACAGGGGTCACCTAAGACCATCAGAAAACACATATTCTTGGGGAAAAAAATATGGAAAACTTAAAATAATCTTCCACAACATGAGGAACTGTATTAAAGGGTCGCGGCATTAGGAAGGTTGAGACCCACTGTTATAGAGCATTTTGAGCCGAAAAACCAGGAGGTCTCACTTGGAACATTTTGAAGTGAGATATATAGAACAGTTATACTTTAACATTTGATATTGGCTTGATGCACATTTCTAAATAAAGCAAATCTTGGCTGCTTCCCAAACCCATCCTTAACCAACTCATATTTTTGATAGAGCCTTACTCATTCCGGGTGATTGCCAGGGCATTGAAATCCTCGCCACCCCCAAAATCATTTACCAAAAAGAAAGGCATATGAAGCCTTCAGTCACCAAAATATTGTCCTTTTGTTAGGTGTCCTTTCCCACCTAATTTTAGAAACGGCATAATAGGGTGTTCTGACCCCCCTCGTCCTACACCAAAGGACGCCGAGACAAAGATATTTCAAGGATTTAATACACTGATAGGCCCTTGGCAGCAATCCAGCACAATCCAGGCCTTGGCAGCAATCCAGCACAGACAAGACGTTGGCAGCAATCCAGCACAGACTAACCTTGGCAGCAATCCAGCCAGCCAAGCTAGCCACAAAACTTCTCCAGCTTTAGTGAATACATTGACTCCTGCAAAAGGGCGTGTGCACAATCATTCCTTTTATAGTCTTGAGAGGAGCCTAATTACCACCAGCTGAGTGCAATTACCTCCTGTAACTGCGCAACTGTTCCTTACACCTATTAGTTCTTCATTGCCGGGCATCCAGGAACAACTCCCTTGGCTCCTCCCCACTGCTCCAATGCATGATGTCACGATCACGCTCCCTTGTCTCCTCCCCACTGGTCCAAGGCTCAGGTGCCTCTTGGTGGACAACCAGCCTCTCTGCACCCTGCTCGGAGTCGGAACCCTGTCCAGGGTCCTCCACTTGCTCCAGAGCCAACTCATAGGGCCCCTCGCTGTCGGAGTCTGGTGGCAGCTCCAATGGCTCCTGCTGGGCCACAACAATAGGGTATCCCTTAAAGTTCATACCTTGCAAGATTAATGTCAGCCTCACATGTGGCACAAACAGGAAACAGAACCAGATGAGATAATTCTACTTAATTGTAAGGCTACATTAATGGGCAATGCCCTCTCTTATCTGACTGTTCCCTAAGCAACACTTGTCTATGGAGGTTCTCAGTCATCCAGGTACTGGTTGTTCCAAAGTTGCATTTTCAAGAGGCAACTGGACTTCCTGGTTTTTCTTTGAAGACATTTCACTTCTCATCTAAGAAGCTTCTTCAGCTCTGACTGGATGGTGGGGAATGGAAGGGTTTATACTCCTTGCAGACAGCTGGTCATTTGCATCCTTTTAGAGAGCTGTTGATGCCACCTGAGGGTTTATTTGTATAGTCAGGGTTGAGACAGCAGAGAGGGAGGGATACGACATCATCTATCTCCAGTTTGCAACACAGTCCTTTCAACAGTTCCAAGAAGTCTCCACACCCTACTTAGTAGTTTGCACTGCTCAGGTGACCCTGACGACACAGATAAACTGCCTGGTGGCCTCAATGGACTCTCTAAAATAATGCAGAATACAGAATAACAGAGTTGGAAGGGACCTTGGAGGTCTTCTAGTCCAACCCCCTGCTTAGGCATGATGCCCTACGCCACTTCAGACAAAAGGTTATCCAATCTCTTCTTAAAAACTTCCAGTGTTGGGGCATTCACAACTTCTGGAGGCAACTTCTGTTCCACTGATTAATTGTTCTCACTGTCAGGAAATTTCTCCTCAGTTCTAAGTTGCTTCTCTCCTTGATTAGTTTCCACCCATTGCTTCTTATTCTGCCCTCAGGTGCTTTGGAGCATAGCTTGAATCCCTCTTCTTTGCAATTCAAATAACCAGCTATGTGCAAAGAGTATAAATCCTCCCATTCCTCACCATCCTGTCAGAGCTGAAGAAGCTTCTTGGATGGGAAGGAAAATGTCTTCAAAGAAAAACCAGAAGGTCCAGTTGCCTCTTGAAAAATGCACCTTTGGGACGGAGAAAGACTTTTCCTCTTACCTCCCAAAATGCCATTACAGATCTTGAATTGTCACTTTTAATTTGATAGAAGAGGAAATATATGGGAAGTAATTGAACAAAACTGTCAGCATGCCAGAGAAAAAACAGGTGTAAGCCTCAACCTGCAAATAATTTCTCGCCTTGGGGGTAGATATTACTGAATGAGGCAGATTTCACTGTTCCATTTGCCACCCCAGTATGATATTCACTTCAGGTGGTTCCTGAAATGGGCATTTATGCTAATAAGGAGAGAGGAAGTATGTGTATGAAAACTACTACATGGAAAGGAGACTGCAGGTGCATCTTGCAAGATAATTCTAAAGAACATTATACCCCTGCTCTTAAGCAAAGGTATTTAAGCTCCGATAGAACCATATGACAATCTGCATAGTCTCAATGGCGTTCTTCTGCAATAGTTCATCAAAAGCATCACACTTTACTTACTATAGCGCAGAGCCGCTTTCCATACATGTCCCCCCATTTCTGCATGTTATCAGTTGGCACGGAGACACTTCACATTGTCCTACATTGCGGCCAGTGTTAGGATGGCCTTCTGGAATTCCTGGGGCTTTAAACTCCCGATCCTTTCCAGCACGGAGTTGGAGGTCAAAAATGCAACCTGAAAGAAGGAAAGATGACCCAGTTTTCTGCTTTAAAACAATTAAAAAAATATTTATAAACATTTATCACTGTGGTCAGGTCAAGTCCAACAGCACATTTTTTCATGGTGATTGAGAGCAGGGATGTCAAACTCAATTTCATTGAGGGCCACATCAGGGCTGTGGCTGACCTTGGGGGATCGGGCCGGCAGGCCTGCTGGGTGGGCTTGACCAGCTTGATGCCACTCACTGGGCATGACTGAATGGGTAGGTGTTGTGGCCCGGCAGGAGCCGTTGGAGCTGCCACCAGACTCCGACAGTGAGGGACCCTATGAGTCAGCCCTGGAGGATATGGAGGACCCTGGACAGGGTTCAGACTCCAAGCAGGGTGCAGAGAGACTGGTTGGCCACCAGGTGGTGCCTGAACCTTGGATCAGTGGGGAGGAGACAAGAGTGAGTGATCCAGAAACCACCTGTGAGTTGTTCCGGGATGCACGCCATCGAAGGGCTACTCGGCGTCAAGAACAACTACATAATTACAGGAGGGAATTACGCTCAGCTGATGGTCATTAAGCTCCTGTCCAGACTATAAAAGAGACTGCTTGTGCCATGCCCTTCTTGCAGAAGTCAATGTTTGGGACTAAAGAGAAACAAACTTGGCAGGCTGGATTGCTGCCAGAATTTGTCTGAATTGCTGCCAAGGTTTGTCGGACTTGCTGCCAAGGTCCTTATCTGTTTGTTTATTTGGCTTTCAGCCACTGAGAGTCTGGTCTTGTTATTAAAGGACATTCCATTTTACGCTTGTCTCGGCTTTCGTTACTGGACGGAGGAGGGGGTCAGAACAGGTAGGTGTGGCCGACTGGGTGGGCATGGCCAGATTGACACCACTCCCTAAACTGCTGGCATATTTCCTCTTCACATTGGGAAGACCGGGCCGAAGCGACACTGGCTTAATGTTTCCTCTTCGCATTGGGTAGACCGGGCCGAAGCGACACTGGCTTAATGTTTCCTCTTCGCATTGGGTAGACCGGGCCGAAGCGACACTGGCTTAATGTTTCCTCTTCGCATTGGGTAGACCGGGCCGAAGTGATGTGGACTGGCCCCTTGCATTTTCCAGGACAGCTCCGCAAGCCAGATCTGGCCCACAGGGCTTGAGTTTGACATCCCTGAATTAGAGTTTACTTGCTTTCTTATTTTACAGTTACAAAAAATCTATTTGGTTGCTAGCAGCTGATTAAAGTCCCTACAACACATTAACTTAAAAGTTCATTGCTGCCAAAATGGCAATCCTCATCCTGTCTGCCCTCACTTTTTTTTTAAATATACTTTTTTATTTTCCATTTTCATAACATACAATCACATGTATACTATTACATAGCCAATATCCTATTGTATTAATAGCAATAGCAATAGCAATAGCAGTTAGACTTATATACCACTTCATAGGGCTTTCAGCCCTCTCTAAGCGGTTTACAGAGTCAGCATATCGCCCCCACAGTCTGGGTCCTCATTTCACCCACCTCGGAAGGATGGAAGGCTGAGTCAACCTTGAGCCAGTGAGATTTGAACAGCCGAACTGCAGATAGCAGTCAGCTGAAGTGGCCTGCAGTACTGCACCCTAACCACTGCGCCACCTCGGCTCTATATAAGTAGTAATTACATCAGTTCCTCTTGCCATCAACGCCCAGAAAGATAAAAACCCATTATTGGCTCTTCTGCTCTCCATACACTTCTTTCTTCTGCCTCTTTCCTACCTCCTTTCTTCCCTTCATCATCCTTTCCTACTCTACTTCCCCTTCCTTTCTCCTTCTCCTCTCTCTACATTCCACTCCTCCTTATCCTCCGCATCTTCCCCCCTTACCCTCTCTCCTATCCCTCTCTTCCCATCTTTCTTCTCTCCTCTGTTTCCCACTCTTCCTCTCATTGGTGTATTTCTGCTTCTGAGCAAACTCCATTCTATGTTGATGGTATTTATGCTTCCATATCAATATACTTAACATATCTTAGTTTTTTTAAAAAAATAAAATAAGAGAAGACGGTGTACAAATGCAATCATATTACATTAAAATCTAACACCCCCCATCAAGCCTAATATACATCCCTCCCTCCCCCATCCCCCCAACCCCCCCCCCCCCGTAGCCTTCCTTCCCCCGACTTCCCAGCACCCATACATGGTATAAATCTTTAACAAAAACAGTCTAAAATATATTGGAAAAAAGAATAGAAAATTGATAACATCTTTACATTGAACTTAGCTCCTCCTTGCTAGGCTAACTTTAAACAATTTATATCATTCCTGATCTTAATCATAAGCTATCTGGACTGTCTGCTCTCACTTTAATCCCTAAGTAATTGTAAGCGTGCATTTTAATTGAGGGGGTGGTGGAAGGAGTCATGGTTTAAACAAACACACCCTTTAGAATGAAGGCACATGAAGTGTCCGTCCTTGAATTCAAAACATCTTTTATGAAGCTTTATCTCCAATCTGTCATAACTTAGAAAATATATAAAGTGAGTGCATCACCGAAGCTTTGTTTTTTTGCTTTTTGTAAACAAAGCTAAGACATAATAGGATACTCAGGGCAAGAGCTTCCAGAAGGCAAGAACAATTAAGACAAAAAGGGGCAACTTGGGAGTAAGGCTTGGAGATGATAGGTCTCCCATAAGACATAAAGGAGAAGCAAACGGATGTGAGCCTTTGCAGGAAGCAACTCTATTCATTCTGGTCGGTTCAAATTCTGAGAAGCGCCATTTGATTCTGTGCTCCGTTTAGTCTTGCAAAACTAATTGGCAATTAGGTCTCTAGCAGCGTTTCAAGGGAGATAAAGGTGGGTGCTTATCAGCCTTATCCTGAAAGACTGTGGCAGACTTCTGTCGGACTCTTTACAAACTATTTGTGACTCATTACGGGCTGTGAAAGAACATAATTCACAGCCGTTTCAGTAAAAAGAGGGTTTTGGGGATTAAGCATGTGATTTATGCTTTATCAGGATGCCTAGGTCAGAACATGATGCTAATATAAATGCAAATGAACTGTGTATGTCTCTGTATCAGTGGTGGGATTCAAATAATTTAACAACCAGTTCTCTACCCTAAAGACCAGATAGGTAGGCGTGGCTCTGTGGTCATGTGACCGTGTGGGTGTGGCCAAGTCTATATCACTCACATCGATGGGCACTTCACTTTAGCTGTTACAATGTACTAAGGGTTAACCGGAGAGGCAGTTTCTGTAAGCAGGTCAATAAAGATTAGGCTAGAAACAACACCAGAATGTTTCCTTCCTGCCTTCCTTACAGGATTAGCCCTGTGAAGTGGAGAAAAACAAAAGGAGATTTCTTCCAACAATCGGTTCTCCCAACTGCTTAGAAAGTTACCAACTGGTTCTCCCGAATAGGTGCGAACTGGCTGAATCCCACCACTGAAATGAACTGTGTATGTCTCTGTATCCATACATGTGCATCAACAAACAGAAAGGGAAGGTGTTCAATGGGAGGACATGGGACCTCTTGGTCTGGATTTGACATTTTTGCGAGCAGTTGACAAGGTGTCTCAATCTGGAGAGGATTTTCTTAAATTCGAAATAAACCCTTCCTGAGCGTAGGACAAAATCAGCTTAAATGGCAAGCGTGGGAAAGATTTGTTTTTTAAAATGGCAGGGAAGAGGTATTAAGTCACAGCTTTTAATTTCTGAGCAAACTTCTTAACATAAATAAATATAAGGCCTCAATTCCATATCCTCTTCCTTGAGAGTATGATTGCTTGAACTCTAAGGCATTTCAAGTGGAGGGGTTTGGGCTGTTGGCCTTGAGTATTCTGTACATGTAGAAAACATTTTTTTTTGTTTGTATTTATGTGCTATATTGTTCGCGTAGCTCCTGGGGAGCCCTGTTTTCCCCCCACACAGTAGCTACTGCAAGTGTTGAAGAAGCGAATTCCACAGGGAGCCTCTGCAGTTTCCCAAAAATTCTCTCCAATTCACTATAAAGATGCCTGCTGTCAACCAGCAGGAGGACTTTCTGAAGGATGGCTTCGCCTTTCCCTGCACAAATCAAATGAGGAAAATATAAACCTCTAAAGACCAGGAACAGATTTACTTTACTTCTTACATTCCGAACCCATAACCCACACAGATTCTAGTGCAGTGCACTGGCGACATTACACAGGCACGCAGATACAAGAACCACTTTAAAGGGGAGGAAGGGGAAGGAGAGAAGGGAAAGGAGAGGAGGAAGGAAGGAGAGAAGAAAGAAAAGAAAGGGGGGTAGGAAGGAGGGAGGGAAGGAGGGAGGGAAGCAAGGAGGGAAGCAAGGAGGGAAGGAAGGAGAGAAGGAGAGAAGAAAGGAGGGAAGGAAGGAGGGAAGGAAGGAGAGAAGGAGAGAAGAAAGGAGGGAAGGAAGGAGGGAATGTAGGAGAGAAGGAAGGGGGGAAGGAAGGAGGAAAGGAAGGGGGAAAGGAAGGAGGGAAGGAGAAAAGAAAGGAGGGAAGGAAGGAAGGAGGGAAGGAAGAAGAGAAGGGGAAGGAGGGAGGGAAGGAAGGGGAGTAGGAGAGAAGAAACAAGGGAAGGAAAGAGGGAGGGAGGGAAGAAGTAGGACCGTTGTAAGATAAGATGGATCTATGGGATGTTAAAAAAGCAATCTTCAAGTATATTGTCAAGAGTAGGGAAAAATTGTTATAAATACATATTATTAATAACATTTATGAGATCATATAATTGTGAATGTATATATGAAATTGATAAAATTAAAATAATTAAAATAAATTTTAAAAAAAGAACCACTTTAAAGAACATTAGATCTCGGTTTGAATAAATCCCTCAATCCTAAGAGGCTGGCTCAGAGATCTGAGCAGTCTCCCTCCCTCCCTCACCCAACAGCCAAGAAAGGGCTGTTCAGTTCAAAAGCCCAGGAGCTCCGCTCTCCTTCGCCCTCTTCATAAGCTCTTTCTGCCTTGCAAAAGTCTTCCTTTGGGGTTTTCCATCCTTCCTGACCTTCCTCGTGGCTCAGTCAACCACTATCCCCCTTCCAGGTAACCTGCATCGAGTGCAGCTCTTCCTGTCAGGTCTTCTCCTTGTTGACACCTACGAGACACTTTTCATCCTTGAGTTGTCCTGCTCCTCGCAATCCACGCTAGCCTTGTGCCTTCTCCTCTTCCCTTTGGCGTCTCCCTCACTGTAAATCTTGCCCTTAGACCAGTGATGGCTAAGCTGAACCAGGAGTCCAGATGATCCTTTTCGGCACCGGAAACCGGAAAAGCAGATGATAATTCTGGTTTCTGGTGCACGCATGAGTGCCGGCCACCTGTTCTCCAGTGCGCAGGCACTGGCTCTTCCTGGCCTTTCGAGGGTCCTCGTGCCTTCCTGCCTGCCCCCCTGCCCTGCCCCCTGACTCCCTTTGGGGTGACAGGATATCCCCACCGATGACCCAGTTCCACAGCCCCAGACAGGGAGAGATAGTTGGGCTTCTCCCTCCGCTGGAAAGCTGGGAGCCCTTTTCCTGGCCTCGGAGGTAAGGGGTGTCGGCATTCCCGGGGTTTGGGTTCTGGGGCCAGCAGGTGGGAGAGCTTTGCCCCAACTCTGGCTGGGAGGAAGCACCCCCTCAGCCTGTCACCAAGAAGAAGCCAGCACAGCCCCTCTCCTTCCCGGTCACTTCCTGGCTGACACACTTCTTACCCCTCGGCGGCATCTCCATGCATGCGCATTGTGTGACTTCTCTTTCAATTTCTGGCACTGTCATGCACGTGAATATCAGGTGGGGCCGGCACACTGGAACCCGGAAGAGCAACAGGCTACGGCTCCATGTGTCAGGAGAGATGGCTCTGTGTGCCACTTCCGGCACGCGTGCCATAGTTTCGCCATCATGGAGAGCCGAGGTGGCACAGCGGTTAAATGCAGCTACTGCAGGCTACTTCAACTGACTGCAGTTCTGCAGTTCAGCTGTTCAAATCTCACCGGCTCAGGGTTGACTCAGCCTTCCATCCTTCCAAGGTGGGTAAAATGAGGACCCAGACTGTGGGGGCAATATGCTGACTCTGTAAACCGCTTAGAGAGGGCTGAAAGCCCTATGAAGCGGTATATAAGTCTAACTGCTATTGCTATTGCTATGGCCTTAGAATCAAGCAATCTGCTTTTCCTACTTAAAATGCCTGCCTGCTTGCCTCTCTCTCTCACTCTCTCTCTCTCTCTCTCGCCCATTTCTTTTTCCTTTTCTTATCCCTCACTTCCAGCAGACTTCTGCTTCTCCTCTTCCTTCCTTCCTTCTTTATCTTTGTATATCTTTGGAGCCCTGGGTGCTCTCTGACCATGGTTGTTTGCTGCCTTGCAGATGTTTTATTACCCAGCTAGGCAATATCATCAGTGCAAGCATAATGAAATGTCTTCAAGCAAACAACCAAGCTTTGAAAGCACCAAGAAGTCCAACCCTGATTCAGATACTCACTTTGGCTTATATCCTTTCCCTGACTGTAAGTTTGGTTCTTCCAAATTCTCTGGAGAATTGCTATCTCCTTCCCTCCCCTCCTTCCAGGCGTTCTGATTTCCTTGCAAGGCACCACACTTGTCTCCTGCTCAATGCTATTTTTAATTCTATCTTTGCAGCAGTAACCTTATTTTATTTTATTCCAGAGAGCATTTATTTGGGCCCCTCAGAGTGGTTTTGAGATTTATGTGTTCTGCTATAGTGCCATTCAGCCATATTTACAAATCTTTTTTTATTGTTTCGGATGTCTACGTGATAGTCTTTCCCCCCCCCCTTTTTTTCACCAATTGACACCTGTGAGAAATTTTGGTATGCCTGTTGTAGGCTTAGCTAATGAGGTTTGAGGTTTGAGGTTTATTTTATTTATATGCCGCCCTATTCTCACAAACCCTCACCACCCTCCAGGCTTTCCGCAAAGCCCTTAAAACCTGGCTGTTCCGACAGGCCTGGGGCTAAAGAGCTGTTGCCCCCGTCTCAAATGGTATGACTGTTGTGTGTTTTTAAATTATGTATTGTGATGTTTCATCTTTTTATTTTCTGTCTGTACCCCCCTTCCCTGATTTGAATTGTGAGCCGCCCTGAGTCCCCTTCGGGGGAAAGGGCGGCATATAAATATAATCAAATCAAATCAAATCAATCAAATCAAACCCAAAGGGGGGGAGGTAAACACAAGAAACTACAACAGAAAAGGTACAAGGGAATTTCAAACAACCAACAGCCACACGATTCGAGAGGGGAGGGGAACTCATCAACCCCAGGCCTGCCGACACAGCCAGGTTTTAACGGCTTTTCGGAAGGCCTGGAGAGAGGTGAGGGTCCGAATCTCTGCGGGGAGCTCGTTCCAAAGGGCCGGAGCAGCCACAGAGAAGGCCCTCCCCCGGGTAGTAGCCAGATGACATTGGCCAGTAGATGGAACCCGGAGGAGGCCTAATCTGTGGGATCTAATGGGCCTTTTAGGGATGTGGTGGCTTAGTGGCTAAGACGTTGAGCTTGTCGATCACAAAGGTTAGCAGTTCAGTGGCTCGAATCCCTAACTCCTGGAAGCGAGGGGGAAGAAAAAGAGAAAGAAAGAAAGAAAGAAACATGTGGAACCTAAAAAAAGAAGAAGAGAGTGTCAGGCATTTTAAGTAGGAAAAGCAGTAGGTGAGCTTCTGCCAACCTAGCAGTTCGAAAGCACATTAAAAAAATGCAAGTAGAAAAATAGGGACCACTTTGGTGGGAAGATAACAGCACTCTGTGAGTCTTCAGCAATTAGTCATACCGACCACATGACCACGGAGATGTCTTTGGACAGTGCTAGCTCTTCGGCTTAGAAATGGAGATGAGCACTGCCCCTAGAGCCAGAAATGACTAGCACACGTGTACAGGGGAACCTTTACCTTAATGTCCATATACTGTAAACTTGAACCCTCTATGTTTAGTAGTGTAGGAAGTTATCACCCAGCCCTCTCCCAGAAAAAATGAAATATCCTAGGAAATATTGAAAAGGCAGAATATTTCTCCCAGAAAAATGAAATATCCTAGGAAATATTGAAAAGGCAGAATATTTCTCTGGATGTGAAAAGAAAGAAACATATTTTAAAAGACAGAATAGCTGCCTGTAGCTTCCTGCCCATCCCCACTTTGTCAATGGGTCATTAAGAAGGCCAAGCTAGTCCACTTTACATAATAAAGACTTCTCCACTTCAGCTACAGGAAAACATTATAATATTGGCCCCAACTGACCACATGGCATCTGAGAATTCAACCAAACCTGGATTCAAAACACAGCCCAGAGAGTTGCCCCTGCATGGCCCCATGGGAGTCTGACAACCAATCAGAATACATTTCTTATACAGGAACAGGAAACAGAGAGGTGGGACTGAACAGGTTATTAAAAAGCATAGCAAGCCCCTCCCTCAGCCCCCCTTCTCTTCTTCTCCACCAACATTGAAGCATGTCATCACCTTTTCTGTTCAGGGCTCAAGCCATGTGGCCCTGTCCAACAATAAACCATCTTTCCAAGCAGCCTCCATGTCTCCAGTGTCTTTTTCCCCACTTGGAGCCGAACCCAGAAGGACATTTCTTTCATCAGTAGAAAACCAGCTTCTTCCATTAAAACATATTACTACAAATACAATGACTTGACATACAAAGACAATAATGTTATTTACCTTGAAAGCCATTCTTAAAACTGGATCCTTTTGGTAAGAATTCTGGAATATATTCAATATACCCTCCTACATAAAACTGACTAAAAACATTGAGTCCCGTCAACTTTCCTGGAGACATAATAGTTTTGTTCTTTTGATCGTCCACCTTTCAAACAAACAAAAATATGCTATTTATGAGCAACTAAAGTATATTGTTTCTCATCACAATACTAAAAAAATGTAATTAAAGCATTCACATACATTAACAGAGGAGGAAATTTCTTTGCCTTGCAACTCATTTGAAATAATTGGGATTTTTTTTAATTTCCTGGTTTGTGATTAAAGGGGCAGATGGTCTGACTTTTTGCTTGTGTTTCTGTATTTTGCAGAAACCTCCTCATCCATTATTTCTCTGTCTTCCCTAAAATTTTGGGGGCAATTTGTAAAAGTGGGATGGAAGTTGTGATGGTAAGGCAGGTGGGAAGTGAAAAATGAAATAGGGTTTTGGAAAGGGAAACTTTTGTATCGTATAGGTGCAAATCTTTGCACAAAAGTTTTCATAGACTTTCATTACTATTTTTTGCAACACAATAAGTCACCGTTCAGTTTAACCATAATTTATTGAAAAATGCAATGCAGTATATAAGATATTATATCATAACCAAGCAAACCTCACTATGATTGATTTAGCTCTTAAAACTGGGCACCTGCTATGCATTTCTGTGCATATCTAAGTCAAGCTCATTCTTATGTATTTTTCCGCATTCTCCAAAGGAATTCAGGTGGAATATAGAAGTCTTTATTTAATTATTATATTTATACCCCATGTTCCATACAGGAACTCAAGCCAATATCTATAACACTCTCTCCTCTGATTCCCCCATAACAGCTGTGCGAAATGTGTTAGGCTACAAGAGAACCGTAGATGCCTACAGATAAGAATATGGATCTTCCTGGTGCAAATCTAACCCTTAACCACTACACTATACTGCCTCTCAGATAAATTAAAAGGACATCAATGTCAGATTAAGGGTACATTTTTCTTCTTGCCATTTAATCCTGATGGCAGCACTCTGCATGATAGTGTCATAACCAAAGCCATAATTCTAATCCTTGCTACAATAGGAAGTAGAGTTAAGTAGTGAGATGAAGCTTTTCTAAAGTGAGGCTTACCTTCATCCAGCTGCTTCTAAGAAATCTGCCAAGGCTGACTGTGTGAATGCGACGTGTCAGATCAAGTGGCTCGCTAGTAATAGTTGCGATTCCAGATCCCAGGTTGTAACTGTACACCAAGCTACCATTTTGCAGTCCCAGCACTAGGAAATCATCCCCAGTAAGACCTGGAATGAGAATAATCACATCACTGCCAAAAAAATACCTGTTACAGAGACTTCACTTTAGGTCAGTGTTTCTCAACCTTGGACACTTGAAGATGTCCAGACTTCAACTCTCAGAATTCCCCAGCCAGCGAATGCTGGCTGGGGAATTCTGGGAGTTGAAGTCCGGACATCTTCAAGTGGCCAAGGTTGAGAAACACTGCTTTAGGTAATTGTGATAAAGTTAGCTTGACGGAATTACCTCATTGTGGGTAATTTATTTGCATGGCATAAAAGTGAATCGTTATGTTGGAATTCCTGTCCATCAGAAAAATCAAATCCCTCTTGCCAGCCTCCCCAAAAGCCTCCAAGACATGGATGTGCCCCTAAGCATATGGATCAAGATGTTAGTTAAAACCCATTGGATGTTGTTTAGTTTATTATTACAGAATGTAAAAATAAGAGGGTTGAAAGGGACCTTGGAGATTTTCTAGTCCATCCCCTTGCTTGAGCAGGAGAGCTTATGCCATTCCAGACAAATGGTTGACCGGTTAGTTTCCTTTTGAAACCCCCCCAGTGATGGAGCACTCAGAACTTCTGAAGGCAAGCCGATCCATTGATTAATTATTCTCACTGACAGGAAATTTCTCCTCAGTTCTAGACTGAATTGAATTCTGTTAAATTTATTGTTTTTACCTCAGTGGGCATTATCGGTTTTATATTTTGGCTGTAATTTTCTATGGTGTTTTTATTTGTTGTAACCGGCCCAGAGTCACTATAGTAAAATGTGTGGCCATATAAATCCAATTAAATACATAAAAAAAACCAAAACCCATGAGTATTTCTTTTTGGCTTTCCCATTTCTCTCACTATACTATCTATACAGAACTTTAATGACTGAAAAACCCAAGAATTTACATTATCTTGTAGTGTCTTCAATAATGATTGTCTTAGCATATCAGAAAACAGCCTTCCAAATGACAACTTGGCCATAATTGACAAAGCTAAATTGGAGAAGGGGAACTCATTTACATTATAAAAATGAGGAGGAATAAATTTCTGAAGACTTCGTGGATAGATAAAGCCATGTAGTTTTTGTGGCCAGCAGAATAAAAGTCGGTTTCTACTGGTTTGTTTTTTTTTAATCTTAGTTTAATCTACAGCCTTGGTTGACTGCTATCAAAGTACAGTACCAAACAGGTCCAACCCTCCTCAGTTTTTGAAGATCCTCTAAGCTCATCTTAATTCTGCCACTTGTAAGCAACAGAGAATACATTAGAAAGTAAATGGTGGAATAAATATGAACGAGGTCTACATTCCCTCAACTATGGTGGCATGACAAGATGGTTGGATGGTTCTAATAATATTGAATCTCAGCCTGGCTAGCTGGTTGACGGCTAATTTTTTTTTTTTTAATAATGCAGAGGAAATCTGGTGGATGTTGCTTAGGAGGCAAAAAAGATATGACAAGACTCTCCCTTCTGTGGAGTCTTTTGGATTTTGGCATAGGAAATTTGAAGGAAGAACAGCTGAAGAAGAGTTCTGAGACCTGCAAGGACATCCAAGATCCCAAACAACCTACAGCAGAGGATCCACCACAACACAATAATTCAGTGAGTCATATCTTCATAGCAAAAACAAATATGTGATGCTCAATGGGGAGAGTGAGGTGCTGACAACTCTCAAAGAGAAAGAGCAGTAAGGAACTGAGAAAGCGGGGTGTTAGTGAGGTAGTGTGGGGTAGTGCAGACAAGAAGCACAACCAGGAGTAGTATCTGTATGTTAATTGTAAAGATACATTAATAGAATCTTGCAAGGCTGGAAGTATTTCTGTTGTAGGAAAGAACAGGACATACAAACCAGCCCTTCAGAGAAGGAAGAGTTTATTTGCGCAGGTTCATAGCAAAGAATAAATGGCCTGAACACTGAGTGAAATTCAGGAACTTCCTTATATAGTTTATCACTTTCAGCTAAAGCCATCTGTTAGTTTTGGAAACACCCCTCATGATTTGCCCTTGAGTTACAGCAATATTATGTCTAAACCTTGCAATTTCTATATGAACAGTTAAAGCTTTAATATCATGAAACCCTAGTTTGGTTCAGGCTTGAGGCCTACTTTGGTTCAGCCTGCCACTTTATTTCCCTTCTCCATTCATTTTTGCTCTTGGGAAAATTAGTGAGAAGCCCTTTTGAAATGTTTCCCACAGTCTTTCTCCTTCTGTAAACTATCTTCTACATACTGGATGTCCAGTCTGACAATCTCCCTCCCGTCTCCCAAGGCCATTCTCACGTACCATTGCACTGAAACTTGAAGATCCTTACTTTGAGTTTAAATGCACATGCTCATATAGTCATCTGAGATCAGCTACTGGGCGATAATAACATTCCATCATAATCTCCTAGCTTCTATAAGGAAACACTTTCCGAATCCTTACCTTGGCCCTTCTGACCAGTGAAAAAGAGGAGATTGTCTTGTAGCGATGAGTTGTGGTTGGCCAGCTGAAATTTCAGGCGGAATTCATAGCACAGGCTGATGTTTGGAATTGCTGAATATGCTAGGAATGAGGTATAGCCAAAAGCATCTGTTCCACTGAAGCTAGGATAGGTTATATTAATGGCTGTGAAAAAAAGAATTAAAAATTGTTTGCAGAAAACTAGCATTTTTTTAAAAAATGACCTTATTCAAACATACCTTTGCTTCCTTCTTAAACCATAGAAGTTGGGAAGGAGAATTGGGATTTCTTGAGCCCTCCTTAACTCTTTTTGCACTATAGTTCGGAGGAATAAATATGTCTGTTTTCAATATAATGGAGTATGACAACCAAATCTTGCCTACAAAATTCTGGATGACCAGTAGATGACAGGAAAGGAATACATCTTTGCTGTCATCTAGTGATTTTTCCAGATTTTTTTTCCACTCCAAATGTGATAGCTTTACAATTGTAATTTATGGTAATTTCCAGCTGCAGCTTCTCTGGAATCATTATCCTTCCATATTCATTGATTCACAACATTGTACAAGGTTCAAACCTCAACGTGTTTATCTTAAATTCCAAAAGATGTTTTCCTAGCAATTATTCCTCTTCATTTTTTCACCTTTTCACAGAAAACCTGTTAAGGAAGATTGATCTGTTAGGGAAGAGGGATTTTTGATTAGAAGCACAGTATGCTCCCTGCCTGGGAACACTGTAAGATGTCTTGTATTGAGGAAGGTAGAAAACAAGAACATTATAAGAGCTGCATGGGATCAGGGCAATGTTTCAGATAGTAGGGAAGTACCAAAAAGTTCATTTCTTATAATTCCACCTTAGTTTTTTTGAACTTGTCTGTCTGTCTGTCTGTCTGTCTGTCCGTCCGTCCATCCTTCCATCCGTCCGTCTGTCCATCATCCATCCATCCATCCATCCATCCATCCATCCATCCATCCATCCATCCATCCATCCATCCATCCATCTATCTATCTATCTATCTATCTATCTATCTATCTATCTATCTATCTATATCTGTATTCAAAGTGACAATAAAGTTATCTATTCTATTCTATTCTATTCTATTCTATTCTTTTTCTATATTCTACTCTACTCTACTCCTATTTTTCTATTTTTTACTCTACTCTACCCTATCTATCATCTATCTATCTATCTATCTATCTATCTATCTATCTATCTATCTATCTATCTATCTATCATTTATCTATCTATCATCTATCATCTATCATCTATCATCTATCATCTATCATCTATCATCTATCTATCTATCTATCTATCTATCTATCTATCTATCTATCTATCTATCTATCTATCTATCTATCTATCTATCATCTATCTATAGCTACCTACCTACCTACCTATAATCTATCTATCATCCAGCTTAAATAGCCACTGATTTAATGACTCTAGGTGGCTCACAACAATCCCTAAAAACATGGTTAAAAACAAAGTTATCCTCCCCCCCCCCCCAAATGCCAGATTAACATCCTTGCAGCCCAATCCCCATCCTAGCCCACTGCTTGGGGGAAGAGTCAGATCTTCACAGCCCTCTGGAAGGCTAAAAGGGTAGGGATCCCTCAAATTTCAGATAGAAGGTGTTCCAAATGGCTGAGGCAACCACTAGGAAGGTGTGTCTCCAAGGTTCCATCAAATGGCATCTTTTAAGAGAGGAGATCTGGAGTGTGCCCAGCCTATCAAATCTAATAGGATGGGCTGAAACGGCATCTGAAAGCATTTAGGATAAAGCAGTCTGAGATTTCTCAATATGTTGGCAATGTGTGGGAACAAAAACAAAGTTTCTCTCTTCAAATTTTTTAAATGGCCATATCTTTTGCAATGTTGGTAACTTTCAAAACTGTTCCTGACAGCCATCACTTCTATGTGCACACTTGGTCCAGGGGTGGTATTAAGGAAATTGACCACTTCTAGAGAACCGGTAGTGGAAATTTTGAGTAGTTCAGAGAACTGGTAAATACCACCTCAGACTGGCTCCTCCCGCATCTACTCTCTGCCTCCTGAGTCCCAGCTGATCGGGAGGGAATGAGGATTTTGCAGTAAACTTCCCCTGGAGTGGGGAGGGAATGGAAATTTTACAATATCTTTCCCCTGCCATGCCCACCAAGCTACGCCAATAGAACCGGTAGTAAAAAAAATAATGAATCCCACCACTGGCTTGATCACTTTGCTGCTTCTTCTTTCCAAAGAAACAATCTTAAAGTAGGACGTAAAGTGAGATTTGGACATTAAGTGTGAAACCTACTGGGTCAGGCTGGACAGCCTCTCGGGGGCCCTTTACTTCTATACTAAAAAGCCACATAGGTAGAATTGCAGCTTGCAAAAGAAGAGGAAGCAAGTGCCTAACCACAAGATGTTCTAGCCAACGTCCCTATGTCAAAACCTATGTCAAAAGTCCAAACCACAAGGTTCAATTAAAGTTCGTTAACGACACGTACTCCATAACAAAAGGAGAAGTAAGACCCCCATTTCCTTATAAGGCTTTCTCCTCAAGGTAACCACTAAGAAATGAGTTAAGTGTTTCCGTGTTATGCTGCCTTTGAGAATGTATAAGAACGGGTGCTTCGATAATGAAGGTTGTTCAGAACTTGCAATGCTAAGCCATGAGCTAGCTTTCTGAACCTGGCTGCCAAATAAACTTTTCCTGTATCCTGAGAAGTCTAAGCCTGTCATTTTCTGCAACAATTCGGCTCTGCCAGATTTACACACCATGAAAAGACAAGCAGGAGCAGCTTCCCAAGTAGCTGCAAGAACTTTGTAAAACATGAGCCGAGGTGGCGCAGTGGTTAAATGCAGCACTGCAGGCTACTTCAGCTGACTGCAGTTCTGCAGTTCGGCTGTTCAAATCTCACCGGCTCAGGGTTGACTCAGCCTTCCATCCTTCCGAGGTGGGTAAAATGAGGACCCGGATTGTTGTTGGGGGCGATATGCTGACTCTGTAAACCGCTTAGAGAGGGCTGAAAGCCCTATGAAGCGGTATATAAGTCTAACTGCTATTGCTATTGCTATATAGCTGCTTTATTGAGAGGGGGGGAAAAAGGTTATTTGTGTAAAAGAGCAGAACCTGACCAACTCAATTTTTACACTTTAGATAATACCAGAAGCAGCAGTTTCATAACACGTAACTTTTGTAACACATTCAGCTCAAGACCATATATAGAGGAATACCAGAACTGTAAGGTTACTCGAGGAAGAAAAGGCCAGATCAAACTGAGGCCTAAAGGGAAAGTGCTGGTGTCAGTTTCAAGAGGTTGACATAAGGGGTTTGATTGTACTTATTAATTCCTAATATGGTGGGAAGCGATTCCGCAAGGAGATTTTTGGACTGGATAATCCTCAATTTACAACCAGGATTAGGACCAGAATTTTCCTTGCACAGCAAGCCGTTCGTTAAATGAGTCGTGCCCAATTTTACGATGCTATGGTTGTTAAGCGAATCTCTGCAATAGTTAAGCGGAACATTCCGTTACTAACCAAATCCGTCCTCCCTCACTGACTTTGCTTGTCAGAAGCTGGCTTGCAAATAGAGATCACATGACCCCGGGGACATTGCAACCAGCATAAATACATGGTGGTTGCCAAGCGCCAGAATTTTGATCATGTGACCATGCGGCTTCTGTGACATTCATAAGTCTGAGGACTGGGTTTTTTTAAGTCACTTTTTTCAGTACCATTATATCTTCGAACAGTTGATAAACAAGTGGCTGACAGTCAAGGACTATCTGCATTTCAGGATTTACACAATCTAATGTTTGTTTGTGTGTAATACTAAACTAATGAACAGAAAACATGTATACATGCACTGCCCTTTATTTGAAAATGAAATATTCCAGATAACTCCAGAATGTTCTATTCCTCTGCTGGACCGTGGGAAAACTCCTATAGGCCATGGCATTCCAGTGGCAATTTGGTTGTTTCCCAAAGTAAGTACCCTATTTTTCGGAGTATAAGATGCACCGGAGTATAAGACGCACCAAGGTTTTGAAGAGGCAATTTTTTTAAAAAAAGTAGGTAGGTAGAGGGCTAGAGAGATAGAGAAATACGGTAGGTAGGGAGAGAGAGAGTGTGTGTAGGTATGTTGGTAGGTAGAGGGAAAGAGAGAAAGAAATAGAAAGAGAGATAGAGAGATAGAGAGATAGAGAGATAGAAAGATAGAGAGATAGAGAGATAGAGAGATAGAGAGATAGAGAGATGATAGATAGATGATATATATATATATATATATATATATATATATATATATATATATATAGATAGATAGATAGATAGATAGATAGATAGATAGATAGATAGATAGATAGATAGATAGATAGATAGATAGAGAAATGCAGTAGATAGGTAGGTGTTTCTGCTGGCACAACATTTGATTAATGTAATTCTCATCAATCAGTTAAAGAATTTTCCAAAAGGGGGAAAAAGTTTTTGCACTGTGCTGTTTTTCGTGAAAACAGGCCCATTTTTTTTCAAATAAAAGGTATGAATAGCCTTGGGGGGGGGGGCTTGCAGAGTGCTCCTGGGGAGTGGGGGGCCAGAAACAAGCAAAAAAACCAGCCAATTTTTCACAAAAACGGGCCTGTGCTTTTGTCAAAAAAAAATTGCATGCCTAGCCTTATAGAGGCTTATAGAGTGCTGCTGGGGATTAGGGGGGCAAAAAATGGCCCGTTTGTTGCTCATTTCTGCCTCCCCCAGAACCCAGGAGCTCTCTGAAAGCCTCCATTAAGGGTATGCATTTTGGTGAAGGGGCGGGGCTTCGGGAGGCAAAAAAATGCTGTATTCGGTGCATAAGACGCACCCAGATTTTCAGCCTCTTTTTTTGAGGGAAAAAGGTGCGTCTTATACTCCAAAAAATAGGGTAATGCAAACTGGAAAGAAATTGAATTGTTTCAGAGGAAAGATTTAGATTACATCCAGTTCAGAGGCTTTATTTTGGAAATGGCCTACTGCCACCAGAACGGCATGATATAGGGCAGGGGTGTTGGCACAATGTGGGGAGAGAACAAAACATTTTGGAGCTTTGTACATCCCATTATTAACAATATTGATGACTTTAATCTCAAATGGGGGCATAATAAGATGCATCCAGATCATTCAGGTTAATGTCCCAACGTTGAAATTGGCTTTTGAATGACAATTTCATCCCTTTCACTTTCCTTTTTTTTAAAAAGGGGGAGGAATTCTGGCTTAGGACTCATAATTAGCAATAGCAATAGCAGTTAGACTTATATACCGCTTCATAGGGCTTTCCAGCCCTCTCTAAGCAGTTTACAGAGTCAGCATATTGCCCCCAACAACAATCCGGGTCCTCATTTTACCCACCTCGGAAGGATGGAAGGCTGAGTCAACCTTGAGCCAGTGAGATTTGAACCGCTGAACTGCAGAACTGCAGTCAGCTGAAGTAGCCTGCAGTGCTGCACTCTAACCACTGTGCCACCTCGGCTTGTTCTTACCATCGTTACAAAGAATCCCAGTCCTTCCATATGGACAGAGGCACACAGCATCCTGTCTGGATTTCGGAAAACAAGTTGCTCCGTTCCCACATGGGTTTTGCTCGCAGTTTGAAAGCTGACATAATTTTCCAGAGTAGCTAGGAGGACATTCACAGAACCAGTTCTCTGTGTCACTGTAGAAAGAAAGATGGAAAAAAAAGAACGAAAGAAAGAAAATGTATAAACACACATATATTGTAGAGTACATCCACATGCACAGTGTTGCAGCCTGTCCGTGGCCAGCAGAATTGGCAGCGGAGTCGGACAGTGAGGAGGTTGGGGAGGAACCTGGGCCAGTCCTGGAGTCTGGGGAAGGCTCGGACGAGGGCTCTGTGTTGGAGGCAGAGATGGGGCCAAGGCCGTCTGGCAGTTCTCATCTGCCTTTGGAGCTAGACAGCAGTGAGGCAGAGGAACAGCTGGAGCCTGTTCCCTGGGTGCGCATGTGCAGAGCCGCCAGAAGAAAAGAACAGCTAAGAAATCAGGGCTGACTTGGGAGTAAAGGCACAGGTGGATGGTGAATGGCCCCTCCCATAGGAAACAAAAGAGGTGCGAAAGTTGAGTGGACTTTTGCAGGAAACAACTCGTTCATTTCAGGAGTGTGAAGATCTGTCTGTGAATCTCAGATACTCTGTGCCAAGTCTTTCTTCGCTGGCTGAGGAATTCTGGGAGTTGAAGTCCAGACATCTTCAAGTTGACAAGGTTGAGAAACACTGATCTAGATTCTAAAGATGTTTTTAAGTGAGGCATTTACTGTACTGTTTTCTTTTTCCTCAGAATTTTGCCAAGGAAGGAAAGAGAAGGGCAGAGGGACTCAATCGATATCATCTTCAATTTCTTCCTGCTCATCTCTTCCATTAAAAACAAAAAAAAAGAGGCCAATTGCCACAGTGACCTTTTATTGGAAGCTCTGGGACCAGAAGCCTCTGGACTGAACAAAAAGATGGCAGTTTCAGACAAAAGAACAAGGATGAAGGCCATCATTACCTTTTGGAAAGATTAAAACTTAGTAACCTTTTCAACGACTCCGAGAAACAGACTAATAGAGTTGTCTGCTTTTGACGAAAAGGACAGAAGACTAAATGACTGGGATGGTGCCTCCCTCTGATGATACTAGATGTGTTGTCTACACCACAAAGCTCTCCTTATTTGAGAGAGGTTTGAGATTTGTTTTATTTATATGCCGCCTTATTCCCAGAGGGACTCAGGGCGGCGAACAACTCAAGGGGGAAGGGACCACAAAAGTACAATGCGAGCATTTAAAATAACCAACAGCCACATAGCCACACAGGTCGAGAGGGGAAGGGAGCTCATCGACCCCAGGCCTGCCGACACAGCCAGGTTTTAACGGCTTTTTCGGAAGGCCTGGAGAGAGGTGAGGGTCCGAATCCCTGCGGGGAGTTCGTTCCAAAGGGCCGGAGCTGCCACAGAGAAGGCCCTCCCCCGGGTAGTAGCCAGATGGCATTGGCTGGTAGACGGAACCCGGAGGAGGCCAACCCTGTGCGATCTAATGGGTCTTTGGGAGGTAATTGGCAGCAGGCGGTCTCTCAAGTAATAAGTAATTATTAATCAATTAAACAATATTGGTAGCTGACTCTAAACTTATGGTACAGCAAAATTTAAAAAACCCATTAAAACACATGTAAATAATAGAAATCATTTAATCAATGGAATAACTTGCCTCCCGGAGTTGTTCCATGCGCCATCCCTGGATTGAAAAGATTGGACAACTTTGCCAGGAGTGATATAATGTCTCCTACCTTTGATAGAGGGTTGGACTAGAAGGCCTTTGAGGTTCCTTCCAGTCCTATGATTCTATGATACATGTATTTACACTAGCACTGTAATATTATTCATTCATTTTCATTTCATTTATTAAATTTATAGGCCGCCCAATCCCGGAGGACTCCATGCGGCTTACAACGAAGAAGAAAAAAAAAGAAAAGCAAAATAAGTAAAAAATAGTTTAAAATTCACAACACACATACGTTCTAATCGGGGCTGGACCTTAACACTAAGGTCAACAGCCCCAGGCCTGCCGGAAAAGCCAGGTTTTAACGGCTTTCCTGAAGGCCATGAGAGTGGGTAAGGTCTGGACCTCTGGGGGTAGCTGATTCCACAGGGTCGGAGCAGCCACAGAGAAGGCTCTCCTCCGGGGGCCCGCCAGCCGACACTGTCCGGCTCACGGTATCTGAAGGAGGCCCACCCTGTGGGATCTTATCGGCCGTTGGGCGGTGTATGGCAGTAGGTGGTCTCGCAGATAGGCTGGTCCTAAGCCATGTAGGGCTTTAAATTAAATTATTAAATTATTTCCTCAAAAATATAAAAACAAAATGGGATTTTGAAAAAAGGTCTCTCCGTCATGGGCACAGTGGCTCAGTGGCTAAGACATTGGGGCTTGTCAATCAGAAAGGTGGACAGTTCAGCGGTTCAAATCCCTAATGTCATGTAATGGAGTGAGCTCCCATTACTTGTCCCAGCTTCTGCCAGCCTAGCAGTTCAAAAGCATGCAAAAATGCAAGTAGAAAAATAGGAACCACCTTGGGTGAGAAGGTAACAGCATTCTGTGCCCCTTTGGCTTTTAGTCATGCCTGCCACTTGACCACAGAGATGTCTTCGGACAGCGCTGGCTCTTTGGTTTTGAAATGGAGATGAGCACTGCCCCCTAGAGACGGGAATGACTGGCACATATGTGCAAGGGGAACCTTTATCTTTACCTTATCGTGGGAAAGTGATGGAGGGGGGGGGGGAAACAGGGGTCTGCTATGACCTGACAAATTGCACTCTTGCTGAGCATGAGAGTTATAACGTGACTGAGTGCCAAACACTACAATTCAGTGTAAACCATCCCAGGTTATTGTTAAGTATTGCTAAGAGCCGAGGTGGCGCAGTGGTTAGGGTGCAGTACTGCAGGCCACTTCAGCTGACTGTGATCTGCAGTTCGGCTGTTCAAATCTCACCGGCTCAAGGTTGACTCAGCCTTCCATCCTTCCGAGGTGGGTGAAATGAGGACCCAGATTGTTGGGGCAATATGCTGACTCTGTAAACCGCTTAGAGAGGGCTGAAAGCCCTATGAAGCGGTATATAAGTCTAACTGCTATTGCTATTGCTAAGTACAGAATAGGGATGGGATTTAGGTCACCTCCATAGAGAAAGAAGGAAAAATTAAACTCACCCCCCCCCAAAAAATAAATCCCAACCATTTTAGGGAGCATGATTAGTCTAATGGTTGAAACATGGATGCTTTGCATATACTAATGTGGTTAGTGAAACACTAAGTTTGCAATTCTTTGTATGGAATGCTAAAGAATGCTTTGTCCATATCACCCAAGTTCTAAAGATACTTACATTTGTTTTTATCCTAAATTGACTGATTGAGTATAATTTTTTTTAAAAACCACATTGTCCTAGAAATTTTGCATTATATTTCCCTGGTTGAAGAAGACATGTTTATATAATTTGGCAAGGCTACTGAACAGTATATATTTGGGCTGGTGGATATTTCTACATTTTTTATAAATGCCTTAATGAGATTTCTAGGGAAGCAGCTGTATTTGTTTGCTAAATGTCTGATAGATACAATGGGGATAATTGTTTATCAGACTTTATTAATTTGATTGCCTTCCTAGCAACTGACAATGTGTGCTCTGATAGCTTTTTGTAAGCAGAAACAATTAATATCCTGCACTGCATTCTGAACAGATGCTTGCAGCTTTATCATTGCAGATGCTAGCTAGTTTTTTAGTTCCACAATTTATCCCTTTAGCTTTTATTGGCAACTCTTCAAAGAATCGGCTGTTGGCATAAAAAAAACCTTATGTTGGTGGAAAGAGGTAAGAACATTGCATTAAATGCCTACAAGACAAGGAGCTGTAAAGCATCACTGAGCAATGCAGGTGATTTTAGCTTTGTACAAGTAATAGACACCATTTACAGTTACGACAATGATGAAAAAGTAATTTTGGTACTAGGCAGTGATGAAATGTAAAAGAAATTGCCACCAGTTCTCTGGGCGTGGCTTGGTGGTGGTGTCATGTGACTGGGTGGGCGTGGCCAACTTCTTTTAATTTTTAAAGTATTTTTTACTACTTATTCACCCGAACCGGTAGTAAAAAGTGCTTTAAGAAGTGAAAAAAAGGTTCAGCGGTGCCATGCGATCGTCGGAACCTCTTTTCCCACTTTTTAAAGCATTTTTTTAACTCGCGAATAGGTAGCAAAAAAATTCATTTAAAAAGTGAAAAAAATGCTTCTGATGATCACGCGGCTCACAGCTGAATCGCACGATCCTCGGAAGCTTTTTTTTTTTTTTTTTTTTTTTACTACTGGCTTGCAGAACTAACAACAATTGTCCCTACCAGTTCGTGCAAAATGGTGTGAACCGATAGCATTTCACCCCTGGTACTAGGCTTTACATTTACGAATTTCACGTCTATACCGCAAATCAAATCAAAGCTGAAGTAAGAACATAAGCAGGGTCATGGCATCGGACCTGGGTACCTGAGAGACCGCCTCCTGCCGATCACCTCCCTCAGACCGATAAGATCTCACAGGTTAGGTCTCCTCCGGATTCCATCTGCCAGCCAATGTCGGCTGGCGACTCCCCAGGGGAGAGCCTTCTCTGTCGCAGCCCCAGCCCTTTGGAACGACCTCCCCGTGGAGATCCGGACCCTTACTACCCTCCCGGCCTTCCGCAAAGCCACCAAGTCCTGGCTGCTCCAGCAGGCCGGGGGGGGGGGGGGCTTGTGAAACATCCAGCCCCACGGAAATTGTGAATGTTGCGTCTATTTTAAAGTGTTGTCTTTGTCTATTTATCCCCCTTCCCTTGTCTATTGTGAGCCGCCATTTTTGGCTGAAGGTAAGAAAAAACATGGCCTTACTATGAATGTTTGGTTCATGCATAATTTTCCTATAGTAAGTGGAAGATTTCAAACAATATTATTATTGTTATTAATATGAATCTGCCTTCCAAGCAAGAGGTTTCATAGATACTGAGCAGATAGAAATTACAAATCATGTCTGATCTTGTTTTATGTCGGGGGTGTCAAAATTGATTTCATTGAGGCAGAAGTGGGTTCCTACCAGTTCGCACCTATTCGGTAGAACCGGTTCGTCAAATCTACCGAACCGGTTAGAAGAGGTTCCACCAGTGGACCCGGAAAGCAGGCCACACCTACAGAAGAGGTTCCAAAATGTTTTGAAACCCACCACTGGTCCTTGGATATGATTATTCTACACTATCATGCTCATATTTATAAAACTCAGTGCCTCTGTGAAAGGTAAGGATGACTACTGCGTTTGTGGTGCAATCAGAACATTGCGTGTGTTGAGGTTGTTTTAACGCAAACCAAAGATGTCCTTTAAAAAACAAGTTTACATCCTATTCTTATGCATGCCAGTGCTGTGTGTGAGGTAATTTAAGGTGGTTCTGACAAGTGTCGTTGGCATCTTCATATCCGGTCACATGGGTGGCAAGCCACTCCCATCCGGTCACATGGGCGGCAAGCCACTCCCACAAAGGAGGCCACACCCACAGAGTAGGTTCGAACAATGTTTGAAACTCACCACTCAATTGGGGGGGAATAGGATGTGAAGGCTGGCATTGTTTAAATGATACAGAAAGGGCATTTGCATGATGTTTACATTGATCAGTATCGGGACCTTTCAATCTGATTTGGCAGGAATCTCCTTACAGTGACTTCTTTAGTTGTCCTTTACTTTTCTATAATTTTTGGATGGTAAGTACTATTTCTTTCACTGCCATTTATTTTTAAAAAACCAAACCAGTGTTTCTGCTTGGGTTTATTTGCAGATAGCACTGCTGTAGATATTCTCCCCAGGAATTAACTTATTCATATCCATTAGGAGCTGATTAAGGTGAGACACATCTAAGAGTCTTCCTGTTATTTTCTCTTTTAAGCATCAATAGCAAATCAGAGCTTCAGCTTCAGCGTGAGGAATCGAGGTGTAAATTGCTGCTGCTTTCAAGTCAGTGAAGAATATTATCCTCTGAGATAAATATCTGCCATTACCTTCCTAAATAATAAAGGTGAATGATAAACAAGCCACATACTAAAGGCAGAAAAGCTTAGCATTGTGTGTTTATCTTTATGTTCGGTACAAATTTTGGATCATTTTAGTTAGCTAAAATTCATGGTGAATATTATTTTGTTCTTCCTTCAATAAAATGCAATATAATTTAGTGTGGATATGAAAACCACATTGTGTCCCAGCCAGCCTATATTTTTTTTCTTGCTGAATTAATAAATTTTGTATTTGTGTGGATCTATGCATGATAATTATACCCGAGCTTTGAAAAAGCAAGCAATTCTTCTCAAGCTTGTAAACTACAGTAGGTAGTTTGAAACCCCATGTATAGCTAACAGATTATAAAATTGAACAATGTAACCTATTTCCTGAAAGACAGGCTTTATTTAAATCAAATTTTAAATTATTAGGAAGGAGGCTTAAATTTTAGTTAGTTCCAGAGGTGGGTTCCTACCAGTTCGCACCTATTCGGTAGAACCGGTTCGTCAAATCTACCGAACCGGTTAGAAGAGGTTCCACCAGTGGACCCGGAAAGCAGGCCACACCTACAGAAGAGGTTCCAAATTTTTTTGAAACCCACCACTGGCAAGGATCTTGTAACTTGACAGCTTTAAGACTTGCATGCTTCAATGCCAGAGTTTCTGAATAGCTACTTGGACCAACCTAAGTACTAATTCATAATTTCATATCCGGTCACATGGGCGACAAGCCACTCCCATCTGGTCACATGGGTGGCAAGCCACTCCCACAAAGGAGGCCACACCCACAGAGTAGGTTCCAACAATTTTTGAAACCCACCACTGGTTAGCTCCTATAATAATTATTACTAATAAAAGGCATTTTTGTTATTTGATATGACCTGGATAACATTTTACAATACACAGAGAGAAAGGTATAGATTTCATTTGGCAGGTTTTTATGTTTGTGTAGTGTGTGTGTGTGTGTATCTTCAAGATAATGTTGACTGCTAAGCTCCATTAGAAACATAGACAGCTAATACACTATTCTTTTTCAGCCAGAGTAAATCATAGCATGTAGAACAAAAAAAAAAAAAAAAGGAACAAGAAATAGTACGTCAAAAGCATTAAAGCATGAGATAATAAAGAGAAATAAACTAACTCAACTTTCCATATGCCATGGTCATTAGCCGACAAGACCAAAGATATTGCTCTGATCAATTATGGATTTCACATAACGTTTTTATTAGGATAGAAATGGTAGAGACTATTGTAGGTTACTGATTAATAAAGGTGGTGTAGGCTTGGCTAATTCTGGCCCATTATACCACAAAATAAGCAAACCCAGGTTTATCCCTAGTATAAAAACATTATTCTACACAAACTGGGATTGATAATTTACAGACTGATTTGCGAATTAATTTTGAACTAACAGTTCAACATTAATAGTTCAAAATAATAACACTTTTTAAGAAAGAGTATTTTAGATGAGTCATCGCAAGAAACTTAAAATGACAGCTGAATGACAAGTAAAACCATCATCTCTATGTTCTTTTACATCTAGAATCTGGAAATAAAAACAGGATAACTCCAACAGGATAGGGTCCATGTTCTTTGTATGTATGTTTGTATGAACATTAAAAATGACAAGTGGAGTGAATGCATTAAATCATTTTTTTTTGCAACCATCTTTATAACCAATTGGCTCTGCCAATGGTAGGCAATTATTTTTAAAATTTCAAAAATCAGGATACATAGCCAGAACATTTCTAATAGCACATGATGAAGCTCATGCTTTTTGATATCTGAGAAGGATTGCTGGTTGCCCTTCTCCCATAATGAAGCACAGGTGATGCAGTGCACCTTAAGATACACATTGATAAGTTGTTTGTCCTTTTACCATCATCTTCTGCAGTTTCAAGAGTATGGTTTATTTTGTGAACTTAGCTGGTTTTTAA
Source organism: Thamnophis elegans (assembly GCF_009769535.1). Taxonomy (NCBI): domain Eukaryota; kingdom Metazoa; phylum Chordata; class Lepidosauria; order Squamata; family Natricidae; genus Thamnophis; species Thamnophis elegans. Next base: position 8,311,393 of record NC_045544.1, read on the forward strand.
GGTAAGTATGCTAAATTATGTAGGAAAAGAAGTGGCAGAACCTGGGGGCGGAGTTAAAAGAGGGGATTAGCCTAGAATCCTTACATAGCCATAAGCTGAGTAAATTCAACCCCTCTCTTATATTCCACTGACCCTTATCTAACTCCAAGCAGGTGCTAAGCATTAGTTGAGATGATTCCCGTGCACGTGACCCATCAAAACCGCGGTCCACAAAAGCGCGCTCGACGAAAGCGCGCATTTGACGTCATCACAGCGCGACGAAAAAAATTAAAAATTGAAATAAAAATAAAATTAAAGCAAGCCAATTCACATAAAGGTAAGGGTTAGGTTTAGGGTTAGGGTTAGGGTTAGGTTAAGGGTTAGGGTTAGGTTTAGAGCGTTAGGGTTACGTTTAGCGTTAGGTTAAGGGTTAGCGTTAGGTTTAGCGTTAGGTTAAGGGTTATGTTTAGGGTTAGATTTAGGGTTAGGTTAAGGGTTAGGTTTAGGTTTAGGTGTAGGGTTAGGTTTGGGGGGGTTAGGGTAAGGTTTTCGCTTTATTTTTACATTTATCGATCACAGCGCGATGTTTTTGTCGCGCTGTGATGACATCACGTACGCGCTTTCGTCCAGCGCGATTTTGTCATCCGCGGTTTTGTGGTGGAACCCCTGTGCATAGGCTTTTTTGCAATAATTTCATTTAATTGGCTATCACTGTGGGCATTTGGTCTTTTTTTCCCCTTTGAACATATCCCTTAAACTTATGAATGGTATTGGGGGAAAAATGGCATAGCAAGCCTAAAAAAAGATGGGACTAATGCAAGAAAATAAATTCATGAGAAACAACGGAGAGTGAGAACAATGAAAGAATTATAACAGTTAAGTAACAAAACAGGCTTTGATTGTTTTAAAGGTTTTTCTCCTGCAAAAAGAAAAGGATACGTAAAGCTAATTTGGTTTTAATTAACGAAAGATTAAAGAGGCTTTAATTAATGAAAGAGGCAAGAAGACCAAACTAGATCGATTAATTACAAAACTAGAAAAACAGTACCCATCTTATTAATTCAAGAACTTTCTTGTTTTCTCAGCATCTCAGTTCCATATCTGCAAATTGAAAATAAGAATTTCCAACCTTCATGGTTGGAGCATGAAAGGTAAGCATACCACAAAGGCAATGTACTTTTGGTTGAACCTCAAAAATGTGCTCCAAGAAGCATCACTGATAAAACTTTCCTTTGAAAGAACAGATACCCTTCTATCCAGGATTAAAATGGTACACATAACGATCTGCATTCCATGAAAGCTGTTTGTGGGTGGAGGGCTTAATCTGGAAAGAAATTAAACAGTACTTTAATTCAAGGGTGGGCTACCTTTTGTGGGGCAAAACCCCATTTAGTTTTTTTGGGGGGGAAACTGCATTATTGTGCAGTGTAGAGCTGCAGTGGATCCAAAATTGTCTTTCCATTTTTTCCAGGGCGTTTCCTAAATTTTCTTTTCAAAATACATAGTTTTCCACTTCCAAGAGGTAAGAAATAGTCTTTCAGCAACTATCTCATTAAAATGTGGTGGCTGATCAGAGGTAGCAAAGGGTTGGTAGCAGTGGTGGGATTCAGCCGGTTCGCACCTATTCGGGAGAACCGGTTGGTAACTTTCTAAGTAATTCAGAGAACTGATTGTTGGAAGAAATCTCCTTTTGTTTTTTTCCGCTTTACAGGGCTAATCCTGTAAGGAAAGCAGGAAGGAAACATTCTGGTGTTGTTTCTAGCCTAATCTTTACTGCCCTGCTTACAGAAACTGCCTCTCCAGTTAACCCTTATTACATTGTAACAGCTAAGGCGAAGCGCCCATCGACCTGAGTAATGTTGAGTTGGCCATGCCCACACGGTCACATGACCACCAAGCCCCACCTACCCATCTGGTCATTAGGACAGAGATCCGGTTGTTAAATTATTTGAATCCCACCACTGGTTGGTAGACCACAAAGATATCTGGGGCTCCAACTCACTTTCTACTTTCCTGACCTTTATAAGAAGTTTACGTGACGTTGGAAAAAAATCTCTTAAAATATCCTTTGTGCAATAGACATTTGGTGTATTTTCTGAACAAATAGCTGCTTTTTACATTCAGGAACCAATTTTGGGACAAGTAGGAGGAATCCATGTAATTGATCCATACATTAACCTGTAGTTCAGGGGTGTCAAACTCAATGCCCAGGCGCCGCCCTGGAAACAGCAAATAACTGGCCTGCGGTGCCTCTGCCAGAAAAAATGGAGCTCGGAAGGCCCGTGGATGGCCCTCCCGAGCCGTGACCTGACAAATGCGCGCCCGACAAATGCGCACCGACAAAACCGCAACGACGAAACCGTGCCCGCCATCAACAAACAACAAAATGGGATGCAAAAACAACTTTATAAAGGGTTAGGGTTATAACGTTGTTTTTGTGTCCCATTATGTTGTTTGTTGATGGTGGGCGCCGTTTTGTCGGTGCAGTTTTGTCAGCGCAGTTTTGTTGGCGTACATTTGTTGGGCGCGCATTTTTCGGTGAACCCTCCTGAGCTCCATTTTTGCTGGCAGAGGATTGCAGGAGTCTGTCATAGCCGAAAACGCATCTCAGGAGCCCATTTTCACTGGCAGAGTGCTCGAGACACCACAGGCAACCCTGACACGAATGATGTCAAGCTGGCCACATCCACTCTGCCCCCCCCCCCCCCGAGGTCAAAAATACAATCTTGATGTGGCCTTCCGTGAAATCAAGTTTGACACCCCTGCTGCAGTTAGTCCACTTTAACATTTCCCCACCTGGGAGATGTTTACGGAAAACTCTCCTTCTTAATGCAGGTAATGGTCTTTATTTGAGGCTTTCCAGAATGCCAACATATTAAATAGTTGCTAGGCTAAGTTCTGAAACCTGAAAACTGTTTCTTAAAATGTATTCATAGACCATAGTAGGAAGTTTAAGCCTGCAGGTTGTATATTATAAAGCTCTAATGGTTGCTGTCTGTTGTAGGAATGCAAGAGCTACTTCAAAGTTTGCTATTGCTAGAAAAAGCAAATATTAAAGTTCTAGGTAGCCCAGACAAGTGGGTTCATCCATCAGGTTTCAGAATTGCTTTATGAGAATCTGTAAGGTTTATGAGTCCGGCAAGTGCCTCTAATGTAAATGCTGGAGCCATAAGGATAAAATAAAGCTCTCCTACTAATACAGTAAATCAAAACTGTACTCAGAGTTTATCACTTGCATTTCAGCTCCTTTTATTTAAAGAAATCTCAATGGACTCTAGTATAATAAGCCGCTGCATATTTACAGTAATGTTCTTATTTATTTTCTTATGAAAATAAATTCATAACCAAAATTTACAAATATTTATTAGAAGTAACATTAGAAGAAGAAAAAGTTAAAGGTTGCTTGATAGCATGAGGTTTTTTCTCACGACCGTCGCAGCACGTGCAGCCCCTTGGTCACGTGATCAAAATTTGGATGGTTAGCTATTGGTTCATTCTTATGACAGTTGCAGTGTCCTCGGATCATGTGATTAGCTTTTGTGACCTTTTGATCCACAAAATCAAAGGGGAAGCCCGATTCACTCAACAACCATGTTGCTAACTTAACAAATGCAATGATTCACTTAACAACTGTGACAATAAAATCAGGCAAAACTCAATAACTGTCTTGCTTAGCAATGGAAATTGTGGCTGTAAGTCAAGGACTGCCTGAACAGCCTCCCAAAAATAGGAAGGAAGGAAGCTTGCAGGATGTTGCAGTACTGTAAACATTTGTGCTTTTAGCTTATTCATTACATGAGCAATCATCAGCTTCATCAGCTTTGTTTTTAATCCCACCCCCTCACACCATTTGCTGCACATTTGCTGAAAAATGAAATGCGTGCAACTTCTGAGGTGAGCATGTGCCATACTACCAGGTGGCGCAGTGGTTAGAGTGCAGTACTGCAGCCACTTCAGCTGACTGTTAGCTGCAGTTCGGCGGTTCAAATCTCACCGGCTCAGGGTTCGCTCAGCCTTCCATCCTTCCGAGATGGGTAAAATGAGGACCCGGACTGTGGGGGCGATATGCTGACTCTGTAAACCGCTTGGAGAGGGCTGAAAGTCCTATGAAGCGGTATATAAGTCTAACTGCTATTTCTATTGCTACAAAACTGGAATACTGTTTTTATCACTGAAAACGCGGAGTTGCTACTGTTTGATTCCTGACTCTTGTCTCTGTGAAACACTGGTGCAGAGGTGGGTTCCTACCAGTTTGCACCTATCCGGTAGAACCGGTTTGTCAAATCTACCGAACCGGTTAGAAGAGGTTCCACCAGTGGACCCGGAAAGCAGGCCACACCTACAGAAGAGGTTCCAAAATTTTTTGAAACCCATCACTGGACTGGTGAATGTAAGTACCTCTTTCTATACAAGGGGTGTCAAACTCACGTCGTCATGGCAGCGTCACGTGACACATTGGGACTTTGCCCCCCTTCGCTAAACCGGGCATGGGAGTGGCCAGTGCATGACACATCCGCCCCATGGACTGTGAGTTTAACAGCCCTGTTCTATACTCTATACTTATATTTTAAGTATAAATCTAACACATGTGAGGAACACGACTAAAAATATAAGCTGCAAAAAGTCTACTGTAAATCCAGACCCACATTTATGTACTTCATTTAAGAAACATAAAATCATTCCCCAGTCTAAAAATAAACACTGGCAATTATTGCAGGAACCAATCATATGCATGTTTAACTAAGATTATGCATCACTGTCCCAGCAGGGGTTTACTTTTGAATAAAGATGGACATGCTTCCTGTACATTATTTAAATGAGCGTTGTTATCTGGAAACCTGCCTGATTTTTGAAAGATGAAGATGAATTACAATGGGGGGAAAAAACTCTTATTTATGTGTGTCTAGGCATAGGAAGCATATATTTGTTCAGCATAAGTTCCGTTTTAAGGAAACTCATTTCCAAATAAAGCTGCAATTCCACAGTCAGTCAGTTTAGAGGCTGTGGAAATGTTGCTCCCTGCCATTTGAAAAGTCTCCTGAAAGATGATTGAGCTTTTAATTATCAGTGGAATAAATGCCAGGGACATTGGGCCAAGGGTGGCATTCAATTCAAAATTTTAGCAAGCGGTTCTCTGCCTGGTTGCTGGGTGGGTGTGGCCAGGATGGGCGTGGCCTACCCAGATTCCTGCACCATGGTAAGGGGGACGTTTTCGCCATCCCCAGGCTCCGAAGGCTTTCCTCAAGCCTCTGGGAGGGCGAAAATGGCGTCCCCCTGGCTCCGGAGGCCTTCCAGACTTCAGGAATTTCCAGGAGGCCTGTTTCTTCACCTGCCCAGAGCCTCCACACAGGCCCTGAACTTACTTGGCATCCAAAACAGGCCACGTGGTGACTCATGGGAGAGGATGGGCAGAACAGTCCTTGCAACTTCCAGTTTGGCGAACCAAATGTAAAATTAGCATCCGGTTTCACCCGAACCAGTCTGAACCGGCTGAATCCCACCCCTGCATTGGGCACAATGCGAGTGGTTCCAGAAAGTCTTGGAAGTCCTCTTGTTGTCCCAAATGCCCTCATGGGGGGGAGGAAGAATATGACACCGCAGATCTCCCACCTGTTTGTGTTAGTGGTGGAGGAGAAAGAAGACCATGAAAATCTATGGAGATTCTCAGTCATCCAGGTCATGGTTGCCCCAAAGATGCTTTTTCAAGAGGCAACTGGATTTCCTTTGTGTTTTTTTTTTCTTGAAAGTGCCTTGCTTCTCATCCAAGAAGCTTCTTCAGTTCTAAAGCTCCTTGGATGAGAAATGAAAGAAAGTTCTTGGATGAGAAGCAAAATATCTTCAAGGAGCAACAAAGAAAATCCAGTTGCCTCTTGAAAAAGCATCTTCGTGACAAGACAATGAAAGGGAAAGATGGGGAAAAGATCCTGATGGACAACAGAATCTATAACAGCTGTAGTTAATTCAAGAGTGCAGAATCTTCTCCCAGGAATCATCACAAGATGATATTTCGTATAAACAGTTAACAAAAGAAGGTCTCTTAATATGTTTCATACCATATTCATATTGGAAAGTAAAATACATGAGTATAACTATGACAAGGATGATTTGTGTGTTATTTCAAATTAACTATATTAAGGCATGCTTAGAAAAAAAATTGGATACAAATACGGACATTAAATTTAAGATTAAAATACAACTGAAACCAGACACATTTCTTATGGGGCTAATGGACAGGCAACTAGCAAAACATGATGGTGCTTTGTTTTTATATATGATAACCACAGCAAAACTATTATATGCTCAAAACTGGAAAGGCTTGATACTACCCACAATGGAGGAATGGTTAGTGACCATGATGGAGCATGCAGAAATGCCTAATTAACTTCATTGACAGTTTGACTTATATTAGTTATTGACTTATGGTTGTTTGGAAACCACTTTTTGCATGAAATGGGAAAAAATGCTCTTATGACTTATGGTTTTGATGACTGGAAAAGAATGGATAATTTGAAAACAAAAGCTTTTTTGGTAACCATAAAATAAGAGACAATTTTGTAATTATATTTGCTGCAAACAAAATCATATTTTCCTTTCCTTCCTTCCTTCCTTCCTTCCTTCCTTCCTTCCTTCCTTCCTTCCTTCCTTCCTTCCTTTCTTCTTATATTAGTTTGTATTTGTTCTCTTTAAAACTTTCAATAAAATTTATATAAAAAATCCCAATATGCTTGATGCAAAAGCAGCATTATGTATAATTGTAAATTCCCCCCAAAATATGTGTATATGCATATATGTGTGTGTGTCTATCTCTATATCTATCTATCTATCTATCTATCTATCTATCTATCTATCATCTATCTATTATCCTTCCATTATCTATCTAACTGTCTGTCTGTCTGTCTGTCTCTCTCTCTCTCTCTCTCTCTCTCTCTATCTATCTATCTATCTATCTATCTGTATCTATATCTATATCTATATCTATATCTATATCTATATCTATATCTATATCTATATCATCTATATCTGCCTGCCTGCCTGCCCCCCCATCTATCTATCTATCTATCTATCTATCTATCTATCTATCTATCTATCTATCTATCTATCTATCTATCTATCTATCTATATATACACACACACACACACACACACTGTGTATGTGTGTATGTATGTATACATACATACGTCTGTATAGTGTACACACACACACACACACACACAAACACACACACACACACACACACAGCGTATAAATATACGTACATACAACTTTTGATCCTCTAACTACAGTATAGGGCAGGAAAGAAATGATGCTATCCTGTGAATTTTGTAAGCCAGAATTTCGTTTCTTTAATCCTGTCTCTCTGCCTTATCAAACTGGATTCCCACAGTGATAGTTATGTCTGCCCAAATGCACTAGAGGGCAGCAAAAACCATCTGTATGTTTAACAATCCTAGCTGAAAATTTTATATGATAGAACCACAGACACACCTGGCAGCATTATCTGTTCCCTTTCTGTTACTGCTGTGAAAAATGTGCCTCTAAGCATACATACATTACATGATCCCCTTTCAGTGTGGGGCGAGGTGCATAAAAGGAATAAGCAAAAAGAAACTAAGGAGAAAGATCAGAAAATATAGTCGCTTACAAAGCTAAACCTTGTTGGCATAATTACTGATTATATGCTAAGTAGACATTACTGTAAGTCTTCAGGCTTCTCTGTCCTTGCAAACCATATTTGGTTCTAACCCTGATCAGTGATACGGCTTCATTCGGTGAGGTTTGGTCTCTTGTCTTCTCACTTCTGTCTTTCAGAGGAACTCATCAATAGCAACCAACCCTGATTTTCTCAGTCTGTCTCTTCTTCTGGACCTATTGATTCTCCTTTCACATGTTTGTTTTAAGATCTCATCCTTGTCCATTAGGGTAGTATGAGCAAAACATCCCAATGAAACTCACGGTGGAATTCTATCCATATTTATTCATCACCTACTTATTCTTGACTATATGTTTTCTTGTTTTATCACACACAGAGACACAGACACAGAAACAGACATGAATACGGAAGACCCAATTCTGACCCTGGTCTTTGCAGATGCAAGAAACCAAAAATCCCTTCTTTACTTACACATTGGGAATTATTTGCATTCACCCATTCACCCAGGCAATAGTCCTGGAAGAAGTTAACTGAAACAATAGTCCTTATCAGCTCGTTATGATAAATGCAACGTTGTGAGCTCCCAGCTAGGAGGCTTCAAATTAGTTCAAATGGAGAAGTAGACAAACCTCAGTTCTGGCAAGGCAGTCTTTGTCACACAAAACATACAAGGAACAAACTTTCTCCAGATATGAAAAACAGTTGTCTGTAATAACCAAACCACTCTCCTTTCCTCCTATTTTATTCCACAGCCAGGGAGGGGCCAGTCAGCGTCCATGTTTGTTTTGCTTCCCGAGCTGGCTCATCTCATTGTCTTTCATTGTTCACCTCTCCTATCTGCTCTGCGCATACGCACATCTGGAACAGGCCCCAGCTGTTCCTCCTCCTCAGTCGTCTCTGATTCATAAGGCAGCTGCCTCTCTGGCTGGGGAATGGACGGCCCTGGCTCTATCTCTGTATCTGACACCGGGCATCCATCAGAGCCTTCCCCAGGCTCCAGAACTATAGCAATAGCAATTAGACTTATATACCGCTTCATAGGGCTTTCAGCCCTCTCTAAGCGGTTTACAGAGTCAACATATATTGCCCCCACAGTCTGGGTCCTCATTTCACCCACCTCGGAAGGATGGAAGGCTGAGTCAACCTTGAGCCGGTGAGATTTGAACCGCTGAACTGCAGATAGCAGTCAGCTGAAGTGGCCTGCAGTACTGCACCCCTAACCACTGCGCCACCTCGGCCCAAGTTCTTCCCCAACCTCCTCATCGTCCGTGTCTGCCAACAGCTCTCCTGGCAGCCACAACAGGCACCCACAGAAGAGACACACAGACATACACTGGGAACCAAATTTCCAGTGCATTTCAACTTACTCTTATATTTCTCTTGACATATTCAGTTCTTACTTGCATATACCCGTGTAAGAATATGTATTCCCTTGTTTGCTTTTCTTCAAACCTTCTTTCTTTCCAGGGGAGCACCATTGGTGGGTTTCCATTTTTGTTTACTACTGGTTTGCTCATGCATGTGACGCTTCTGTGCATGCGCAGAAGCATCCGGGTGGGTGGGCGGAGCCTCCTACCACTGCTACTAGCAGTTTTCCCAATTTGGGCTGAACCGGGACCAACCCACCTCTGGAGAGCACTTATGATCTACTATTTCTCTCAGCATTTGTACATCCTAAACTTTCTCCATCGATTTTTTTCCCTTTTTTTAATTAGACACACTATCAAGATTCATGCTTTCATTTACTTGTTGTATGCTTTTTGTGTTCTTTGGCCTTTTAATTATAACCAGAAATTGTTCATTGCATTTAATCTTTCATATATTAATTTTCATATCCATTTTTTTTATTTCATCATAAAATCTCCTATTTGCTGCAATAATACAAATTCTCAGCCAACAGCAGGACAACATCTGCATACAAAATTACATGTATATTCACATCCCTAACAAACACACATCCTAATGTCCCCAGAAGCATGCCTTATACGGTTACCCATAAATCAGTTAAACAAACAAGAGGACATTAGCATGCCATTTTTTTCCCCTGAATAAATGCTAATAATCATATAATAATAAAAGCATGACTAAATAAGCTACTGAAGATTTTAAATTATTTGACATATCGCAGGAGAAAAATGGATGATATAAAGCTGGTATAGCAGAATATTTTGGTCCTATCTTTATCGTCATCTAAAACACCATTGATGTAGAAATGTGTTCTGAATGATTCCAAATCTATGGGAGATTTTGTTGTTGATAAACAGACAGACTATGTGATAAAAAATAAGTATTAGTTATTTGCAAGAACTCTGAAGTAAAGAGTTGGAATATTCCATTGTAAGAATAATAAAAATCAATGCTTAGAGTTTTTAAAGAATAGTAGGTATATTTTTATGAATTTAAGATTAATTTCCCAAATGGTTTTTTTTATGTTAACTGAGTATCCAATAGGATGTTTAAAAAAGGATTGGAGGTGTAAAATAAGGGAAGGATTGATTATACATATAATATTACATATAATATTGGCTCCCCAAATTTCATCCCACTTAAGTTTAGGATGCATTATCTATATCCTAAATATTGCTTTGGGAAGAATAATACGGTTTAAGTATGTGATTGTGAATTATATAGCCAAACATTTGGACTCTATCATCATTTGAAGAATTAGGGACATATGGAGCATAAATTATTTTACAATATCCTCTTAGATTAATTACATGTGTTCACTTTCTTTTATGAGCCGGCTCTATTGATGTAATAGGATGTTTTTTTTGGCTTAGTCTCATATTGAACTCCATGAAATTTTTATGGAACACAATTTGAAAATCTTTGTCTTATTCTATAGACCACTAGTCCATTTGGATGGGAGACATGTACAGGAAGTAGAGACAAAGAGAGGAAGAGGAAGAGCCTCTTACATGGAAAACTTAGGCTGAGTCATTCATCCTGTTTGTTAAGGAATTGTTTGTGTAATATATAGATGCAATTTATTTAATGAACTTTGTTTTTTGGGGGATGCCCCAAAGGTGCTTTTATTTTAAAGGCAAGTGGACTTTCTGGTTTTTCTTTTAAGACGTTTCGCTTCTGTTTTTTTTCCCTTTAAGATATTTTGCTTCTCATCCAAGAAGCTTCTTCAGTTCCATCTGACTGGTGGGGAATGGAAGGGATTTCCCCACCAATTAGTTAGAACTAAAGAAGTGTCTTGGATTAAATGCTTACATACTATAGGATGGAATCTAAAATAATTGTGGCTCATAATGGTAGCAGTACAACTTTACTGAGCAGAGAAAAATCGAATTACTTAAATGTGCTAATAACTAACATGGCGTACTATTGATAAAAGGACAATATTCTCTCTTTGATGCTTAAATGTGAAAGTTACAAACCATCATTTAGCCATCATTTGATGTGAAATCTTGTGATTTCATCAAACTGGGTGTCATAGCCTGTGCATGCCAGTAAAAATTTCCATGCGGCTTAAAAATCTTCCATTCCATTCATGTGCCCTATTTTTTTTTAAAGTATAAATGGAACTAATGGATTAAAGACAGAGCTAATGAAGAGATGAACTGCTCTTATTAAGCTAGACAGAGAGGTAAGGGCACTAGAAATGAAGCTGTAATACCCATTTTCCTGGATTTCCTAGGGCTCCTTTTGAATGACCTTTAACAAGAACATTAAAAAAAAAAAGTCAAATGGAAAAAAATTGAATGTTAGACAAGCAATGGGATATAATGAGCCCTCAGAATACAAGCCGGTTTTTACTCAAATTTCCCAAGTGACGTAGAATTACTCAAAGAGACAAAGATTTATCATTACCTCTTAAACACTAATAAAAATACTCGAGCCTTAGAGAACTGATTCCCAAAGAAAAGGCTTTGCCTTTTGAAGAATCTAATTTGCCTTTTTTTCCTGAACATTAGACACACAGCTGAATCTGAGATGTAGAAGACGCAGGGGTATGTAGGGTTTTGTTTTAGTGTACAGGTGCAGTCATTGCAGTGGTGGGCATACCAGAGACTGCCCGGAGCACTGGATACTGTTCCGGTACAATGCTCTAGACTCTAGAGGGCCCACCCGCCCTCCTTACGGACCGCTCCTTACCGGTCTTTTAAGTCTTTGGCGCTTATGTGCACGCACATGGCACGTACAGCACCTGCGTGATACTCCGCTGAGCAGATGGAGCATCGCGGAGGCTCACGGAGGCGCTAAGATGCATGCGCATGTTGCGTGGGATCTGGAACCCACCACTGGGTCATTGCTATAAGAGAACAGCAGAATTAACTACAACCAGACAGTTCCAAGACCGATAGAATTAAGCCAACATGGAAAGCTGTTCTGACCCCTACCTTGCCCGTTCAAAAACTGAAGCCAAACAATACATGCCAAGGAATGTTTTTATCAGTCCCAACTCTTGCTGGTTGCGAGCCCAAAGTAAACGCAGATAAAGCTCTGGCAAAAGTCCTCACTCATAAACGGCTACAAAACAAGATTATATAAATCAAGTCACTTATCCAAGTGCTTTTTCTCGATGGTTGCACACGAACGGAGAGCTTGACTAGAACAGAAACAAAATGGAATGGAACGTTGACTTCTGCAACCAGGGCATGGCACTATCTGTCTTTTATCCGCAGGAGGAGATCCTAATGAGCCACAGCTGCTCGTTATCCTCTCCTGTGAGTCGGTCAGCCCTTCTCCTGCGTGCATCCCGCAACAACTCACAGGAGGTTTCTGCCGAGTCACAACAGAAAGCTATGAGCTTGCCTTTTGCAATTTGTCCCATCTCCTGGATGTAGTAAATAGAAGAAATGTTTTTCCATTACAAATCACCAGTGGATCCCATTTTTCCATGGATCTACTTATTGCCCTCTGTTAAAAGCCCTGTTTCTTTTGAGACCTTTCCTTCTTTTCCGATCTTATCAAATTGTGAGCAGGAGGAAACAGAATAATGACAAGAATTGTGAAATGTAGGTCTTTCTCTATTTTTTATTCCGTGTAATAATCTTGTGTGGTAAGTTGTCCTGAGAGAGTAATTGGCCTGAAGTCATCCAATTCTCAGTTATACTCTAGAACTTTAATTATTGCCTTGTAGGGCAGTGGTGGGATTCAATTTTTTTTACTACCGGTTCAGTGGGCGTGGCATGGTGGACATGGCATGGAAAGGATTCTGTAAAATCTCCATTCCCTCCCCACTCCAGGGGAAGGTTACTGAAAAATCCCCATTTCCTCCCGATCAGCTGGGACTCGGGAGGCAGAGAGTAGATGGGGGGCGGGGCTAGTCAGAGGTGGTATTTATCGGTTCTCCAAACTATTCAAAATTTCCGCTACCGGTTCTGCAGAACTGGTCAGAACCTGCTGAATACCACCTCTGTTGGCGGGGTTCGCCCCATCTTAATCTGCCTAATACTGTCAATGAATTTACTGCATGAAGCCCAAACATGTTTTCCAGAGGAGTACCCCACATGTCTAAATGGGGATTCACTTGTTTGGGTAACTGCTTTGCGCCACCATGTCCAGAATGGGACAACTAGTTGCATCCATCCAGGCATGGCCATCTCACCACGGCTAACTCGCCATGGCAATTTTATGATTCAGTGACCAAGGAACTTTTGGATATAATAGAAATTAAGCCATGTCAGTCCTGGTTTAGACCGACAGGATATATCAGGATGACAGGCTAGAGTGGAAAATCATATATTCTCTTTTCTGTTGTTGTTCTTCCTTCCCTTCTCCTCCCCCGTTACTACTCAGAAGATAATGGCAAGCTACTTCTGTATTGTTATTGAGATAGCTAGGTCGAAGCTACTATGAATCAAGTTTAATTTGAAAAGAAAAAAACCTTCGAAAAACAAACATCAGTTGAAAATCTGAAGAGCTTTGCCTTAGTTGAAATAAGTAAGCAGAAAACTGTATTTACTAAAGGTTGAATAAGCAGAAAGACAAGGATGAGTAAATACATACGTAAATAGAAAAACCAACAGAACCTGTGTCATTTATTTATTCTCTTCTCTCCAATGATTTGCCTACCTGTTCATGCCAGATTGATGTCTTGGGTAGTTGTAAACTAGCAAATAATATCTCATTTGCTGGGAAAGAGGTTGCTAATATGCCCACAACTATGAAATATAGACGATCTACATGAACAGACGTTTCTGCATTATTTGAGCCAAGGTGGCGCAGTGGTTAAATGCAGCACTGCAGGCTACTGCTAGATCAGCAGGTCAGAGGTTCAAATCTCACCGGCTCAGGGTTGACTCAGCCTTCCATCCTTCCAAGGTGGGTAAAATGAGGACCCAGATTGTTGGGGGCAATATGCTGACTCTCTGTAAACCGCTTAGAGAGGCCTGAAAGGCCTATGAAGCGGTATATAAGTCTACTGCTATTGCTATTGCTATTTGTGTCATTCAGGCATCACCCCAGACCACTCCAATATGTCAATGAATAAACAACCTAAATGCTGGCAGTGGAAAATTTAGGAGGCTTTCACTCTGGACGAATCTGCTGAACTACATTTTATGGGTAGTGTTGAAGTTATATTTGGTGACTGTTGTGGTCCAGCAGGAGCCATTGGAGCTGCCACCAGACTCCGACAGCGAGGGGCCCTATGAGTCGGCTCTGGAGGACCCTGGACAGGATTCCTACTCCGAGCAGGGCTCAGAGAGGATGGTTGGCCACCAGGAGCCACCTAAGCCTTGGACCAGTGGGGAGGAGACAAGGGAGTGTGAGCCTGAGGCCAGCAGTGAGTTGTTCCTGGATGCCCGGCACCGAAGAGCTAATAGGCGTAAGGAACAGTTGCGCAGTTACAGGAGGTAATTGCACTCAGCTGGTGGTCATTAGGCTCCTCTCCAGACTACAAAAGGACTGCTTGTGCACATGCCCCTCTTTGCAGAAGTCAACACAGGAACTAATGTTGGAGAACATGATTGTGAGCTTGGCAGGCTGGATTGCTGCCAGGGCTTATCTGTGCTGGATTGCTGCCCCGGCTTATCTATGCCAGTTTGCTGCCAAGGACCTGTCTGTCTGTTAATTAAATGCCCTAACTTATCTTTGGCTCAGAGTGTATTGGTGTGGGACGAGGAGGGTCAGAACAGGTGACTATATTTTCTTGGACCAACCTGAAAAAAGAGCAAATCTGAAAGAAGTTCATACAATTTTTTTTTAAATGTTCACGTTAATAACTTTGCTTTAAAAATAAAAATTAAAAAGCAAAATCAAGGAAGCCTTTACAGAGAGATATATCCGAATAAAAATATCTAAAATCCAACTCTGTATATAAATCTATTTTTAAATCTATTTTAAAAAGACAATTCAGTTTCCATATTTTTCACATGGTTGTGGAAGACTGCATTCAGCAGTATCATTTATACGGCAAAAGTTGAATAATCAATGTAAAGGACAAAACTGAGTTTTTGAAAAATAAATCTAAAGGACGGCTTCCTGAAATAAAGGATTGTCCTTTATAATAAGGGACGTATGTTCACTGTAAGGATAGAGAGCATTCAGTTAGGAAACCTTTTGAACTTTCTGTAGTTACACAGTAATATAATGTTTAAAGGGTGCCCAATGTCCAATTATTTGGACAAAGCCACTGAATGCCATTTAACTACATTTGAAATAAAAATCACAAAGCCTACATTCAACCCTAAGTGGATGGAAGTACAATTGATTATGTCTCTTTAAAAGACACCATTATTAGCAATAAAACTTTTAAAACAATTTTGAAAACCCTAAAGTTTTAAACTCTTGTGAAAATATTTTTTATTTGTTTTAATCCAAGGACAAATGTGAAATGCTTCATCCAGTGGAATAATTTATATATTTTTTTATCTTACATTATGTTCAAGCTGTTACATGTAATGCTTGTATTCTGTAATATCCATGTGTCTTTTTCCCCCTCCCCTCTGTCCCCCCCTTTTATATCTTTCAAAACATGTATACTGTAAATTAAAATGTAGGGAGGAGAGAAGAAAATAATGGGTGCATCCTTAATCCTTCTCCAACTTTTGCCTGCTCTGTGTTCAAGATTTTGCTTCCGTCCATAGCGCTAAAATTAAGTCCACCCATGCTTAACAGAAATAGCAATAGCAATAGCAGTTAGACTTATATACCGCTTCATAGGGCTTTCAGCCCTCTCTAAGCGGTTTACAGAGTCAGCATATTGCCCCCAACAACAATCCGGGTCCTCATTTTACCCACCTCAGAAGGATGGAAGGCTGAGTCAACCTTGAGCCGGTGAGATTTGAACAGCCGAACTGCAGAACTGCAGTCAGCTGAAGTGGCCTGCAGTACTGCACTCTAACCACTGCGCCACCTCGTCTCGAAATAAAGATGAAAGAGAGTGAGGGAACTGGGAAATAGGAATTGATGAGAATTCCCACTAATGAGAATCCAGTCCACCCCAAACCTGGTGAATGGCGCATTCCCCGACCTGCCCGAGGTGAACAGCAAGTGGGTGGCAGCTCTGGGACAAGGCCAGAACTGGGAAATGGCACATCCCCAATCTGGCTGATGTGGGCAGCAAGCGGCAATGGCTCCGGGGCAAGGCTGGAGCCAGGGAATATTGCATTTTCCAACCTGGCCGAGACGGGCAGCAGCTCTGGGGGTTCGGGGAATGGCGCATCCCTGGGCCCCTGGCCAGTGGTGGGATGCAAAGTTTTGTACTACTAGTTCTGTAGACATGGCTTGGTGGGTGTAGCATGGCTTGTGAGCATGGCAGGGGAAGGACACTGTAAAATCTCCATTCCCACCCCACTCCAGGGGAAGTTTACTGCAAAATCCCCATTTTCTCCCAATCAGTTGGGATTCAGGAGGCAGAGAATAGATGGGGATGGGGCCAGTCAGAGGTGGTATTTACCAGTTCTCTGAACTACTCAAAATTTCCATTATTTCTCTGAACTATTCAAAATTTCAGTTATTTCTCCAGAACCTGCTGAATACCACCTCTGGCCCTGGCCCCCAACCGAAGGTGAAGGGCGAGCGGGTGCCATGCTTATTTATCTTTGGTGAAATGAGCAGAGCGGGTGAGGCATGGAGGCGACTGGTGAGGTGAGTAGCTGGACCATGTGGGGAAGCAAAGGCAATACATATAAGGCTGGGAGAGCACTGAGTGGGCAGGCAGGGCGAGCAAGCATAGAGCGGGCATTGAGTAGGCGGGCTGCGTGGGCGAGAGGCAACTGGGTGAATGGGTGACCAGGTTGGGGGGGGCGGGGTGAGTCAGAGATCGCTACTGTTTCGGCGAACCCGGCCAAATTTCCCGTACCAGTTTGCCCGAACTGGTGCAAACCGGCTGAATACCCCCTCTGCTGGTGATACTGTGTGATCAGAATAGCCATCTTGGAAGCAACACAAAAACCCTAATCTCAAAATGTCTCTGTTAACAAAGGAATCCTGCAATTGCCAAATCGAAATCAAGTATTCATGATTTCAGGAAGACCAACTAGTAGATGATTCATGTTACTTCGTTGTAGATAGTACACATAAATGTTTCATGAGAATATGTGGATGTTCCAAAGTTAAGAACCTGATCAGAGCAAGAGTTAGTAAAGTAGATTTTTATAACTATAGCAGAAAGAAAAACCCATTTATAGGAAACACACTATAGGGATGGGCAAAGATTAACACCTGAAGAAATGTTATGAATTAAATCTTGAGTTAAATCTTGAGGGTCCGTGGCCATAGTCCATGGTCACAAAAGGTATTTATCTATTTCCATTGGAATTAGATTATATATTACTCCATTATTGCTGGCCTGGATCTAATGTCCTGTATCCGCATGACATATTTTCTGCACATAGAAGCCTCTCTCAAGACCTTAATTTCTATTGCTGACCAGTATTAAAACAACATCACTTTCTCAAGATGATAAAACCTTTAAAGATCTACTAATAGCTTTCACTATCAACTGCTTTTCGCACACATCCACTTTTAGAAAGACTATTTATTCCCAGGATAATAAAACAAGAGAAAGCATTAAAAGTGGTGAAATGATTGAGAATGCATTACGCTGAGCTGCGTATTAAGGAAATACTCATTCTAATTCTTATGTAAATGTAATGACATCGCAGCACAGATCAATACATAAGACAAATATGCTTGCTAAATATATCTTAACTGTTCTCAGTTCACCATGCCATCATTAAATTCTTGGTAATGAACTAGGTGCACATATATTAGTGCTTAATTAGATTGTGGTCTAATTAACACCCCTAGTCTGCCTAGAGAAATTCTAATCTGGATAGATGGAAAAAGAAATGAAAATTTCCTTTTCTTTTTGCTTCCTCTATAACCTCAGGTGAAGAGCCAATAGTGTCTAACATCAAAGCTGCTTCAGGTAAGTTAAAAATGGCCTTGTATCTTCCAGCAATTGCTGTTACTCATTTAAATCAGTACCAGTGGCATCATTATCTCGGGCAAGGTGAAAATCCAGAATGATTAAATGATGGCAAACACAAGATATGCACCAGTTTGAGAGAAAAAAGTCATGTACCATCATCCCACTTGATATTCCAATTATAATAATGCAGGTAAGGGTGGAAAATGAATAACATTATGATTGTAAGTCGTCCAGGGTTATCCTGTGAGAAAGTGAGCAGCAAATAAATGTTATAAACAAAAACATTTCTTATGAATTAATATAGAACATCTTGTTACATCTGTCCAATCCATTGTGTTTCCAGTCTAGGAATCCAGAGCGTCTTTTTCTACCTTTGAAATTGTGCTTTGATTTCGTTCATTCTATCTCCTACTTCCTTGCTATCCATTCAAGATTTTACTTCCTTCTGTAATGCTGAAATTGAATCCATTCACGGTGACCTTTCTTTTCTGCCTTTCTTCTCCACCTCTACTTTACCTATGATCTTTTTTATCCTTTCTTCTTTCCACTATCACTTTCCATCGGGGGGGGGAGGGTTTCCTGCCAGTTCTAACCTCTTCTATAGAAGAGGTTTCACAAATCTACAGTGCCTTTTAGAACCGGTTCCAGCCCGCTCCCCCCGCCTGTCCACACATAATCAAGATGAAGAGCGAGTGGAGGAATCTGGGAGTTGAAGTCCACAAGTCTTAAAGCTGTCAAGTTTGAACACCCCTGAGTTTTTTTTCCTAAAGGGTTAGGGGTGCAAGAGTCTTGTAACTTGACAGCTTCAAGACTTGCGTGTTTCAAATGCCAGAGTTCCTGAGCCAACATGACTGGAGGAGGAATTCTGGGAGTTGAAGTCCACAAGTCTTAAAGCTGTCAAGTTTGAACACCCCTGGGGTTTTTTTCTAAAGGGTTAGGGGTGCAAATGCCAGAGTTTCTGAGCCAACATTTTGGTTGCTAAGCAAGAGTGTTGTTAACTGAGTTTCACCACATTTAAACAAGTTGGCCACGCCCACCCAGTCATATTGCTGGCAAGCCATTCTGACCTGGTCACATGGCCGGCAAGCCACTCCCACAAAGCAGGTTACACCTACAGAAGAGGTTCTAATTTTTTTTGAAACCCACTACTGCTTTCCATGAAGCAATTTAACATCTCTACATATCCCTTTGGCCCCATCTTCTGCCCTCTATCTACCGTAGCAGTCACCCTACTTGTCATTGTCCACTCTCCCCATCACATTGTGGATCTCACTCTGCTTCTCTTCCCATCACACCATTGACCACTAGCTACTCTTCTTCTCCCTTAATTTAATTCAAACCCATTATTGTTTCCTCTGATTCCAAGTCAATTTTCCTTGAAAGAACTCTCACCATTTTTACCTGCTTGCCCTTAAGCCTGACACCGATCCACCTTAGTTGCCCTACAAACATGCTTCATTTAATCAACTGGACTTCATCCAAAAGAGCTCTAGGGATTGTTCTTCTGTAAGCTTTTCATTTCTTTTGGGATAACTTCTTTGTTTTCACCAATGAAGAAGAGGGGATGGTGCCTTCATATTTGCAATTGATTTCATGGATCGGCTTCCATAATCATGAAAGGGTAGGTGGGCACTGAAAACCAAATCCTGTTTTAAAATATTTATTTTTAGCATTTAATAATTCCTTTCTAAAATATTTCATTATTTATAAAAATTAATACGTGTTATTTAATTTATGATCAAATCTAATGAAGAGTTTATGGTTCCCAACGAGGAAGAAAAGTTCAGAGCTGTATCTACAACAATAAAAAGTAGAACCAGACTCACTGGTAAATCCTGTTATCATTTCATATTCTTTGAAGAGCCATGATGGAGCTAAGGAGCTGTGGTGACGCAGTGGTTAGAATGGAAAATTGTAGACTAATTCTGCCCAAAGTCAGGAGTTTGATTCTGACTGGCTCAATGTTGACTCAGCCTTCGATCCTTCCAGGATCGTTACAATAAGGACCCAAATTGTTGGGGGCAATACACTGACTGTTGTGGCCCAGCAGGAGCCGTTGGAGCTGCCACCAGACTCCGAGAGCAAGGGGCCCTATGAGTCAGCTCTGGAGGATGTGGAGGATCCTGGACAGGGTTCCGACTCCAAGCAGGGCACAGAGAGGCTGGTTGGCCACCAGGAGGCACCTGAGCCTTGGACCAGTGGGGATGAGACAAGGGAGAGTGAGCCAGACACCAGCAGTGAGTTGTTCCTGCATGCACACCATCGAAAAGCTAATAGGCATCAGGAATTGTTGTGCAGTTACAGGAGGTAATTGCACTCAGCTGGTGGTCATTAGGCTCCTCTCCAGACTATAAAAAGACTACTTGTGCACACACCCCTCTTTGCAGAAGTCAACACAGGATTGAATGTCGGAGAACATTGTTAGAAGCTTGGCAGGCTGGATTGCTGCCAAGCCTTATCTGTGTTTATTGCTGCCCAAGTTGTCTGTGCCGGTTTGCTGCCAAGGACCTGTCTGTCTGTTAATTAAATGCCATAACTTATCTTTGACTCGGAGTGTGGGTTGGTGTGGGACGAGGGGGGTCAGAACAACTGACTCTGTAAACCACTTAAAAAGAGCTGTAAAGCACATTAAAGCAGCATATAAGTCTAAGTGCTATTGCTAGTGTTATTGTTTTTTTTTTAATGTTGGAGTTAATCAGTGGGAAATAGTATGTCATTCTATGGATGCTCCTATATAGCCCACTTACTTCATGGCTATCAGTTTCATGACTGATTGGAAATTCACAGTGTGAAAATGACAATGCCAAGATACAATTTGAACAATTTATCATTAGTAAATTACTAAAATTTATATTACTAATTGTGAGTCTGGCTTGACCTTTTAAATGAATTTTAAATAAAGCTGGTTTTTATCTTTTCATAATTGGCTTAATTAAAGAGTATCTTTTTTTTAATTTTATAATGCTTATTTTTGCCTGAAAACTGACTCAACTATTTCCCCACAAATAAGATGCTGACTGAAATAAAGAAAGTCATATTACGGAGCAGCCAGAGCTTGTAGTAGTGCTAAAAGCATGGTTGCTGCATTGATGGTTAGATTTATATCCCATATTCTTCCTTGGAATAGGACGATGCGACACTGCTGGCTTGGTGCAGTCCGCTGGGGGCAGCTTTCTTGCCACCGCCAAGTCCCCTCTGCCAACTCGATAGGATAGTTTAACACTGGAAATTTATAGCAATAGCAATAACAGTTAGACTTATATACCGCTTCATAGGGCTTTCAGCCCTCTCTAAGCGGTTTACAGAGTTAGTATATTGCCCCAACAGTCTGGGTCCTCATTTCACCCATCTCGGAAGGATGGAAGACTGAGTCAACCTTGAGCCGGTGAGATTAGAACCGCTGAACTGCAGATAACAGTCAGCTGAAGTGGCTGCAGTACTACACCCTAACCACTGTGCCACCTCGGCTTTACTGTAAGGATAACTTGCTGAGTGTGCTATATGGAGAGCTAGGTGCGTGAGCAGGTACGTGAATGGACCGTCAGAGGGGAGCAGCGATGGGTGGGGTGCTGAATGGAGAGTTGGATGGGAGGGTGAGTAAATGGGATGCTCACTTGGTGGCGATAGATTGGATTTGCCCTGAACACCAAATCAACAGTTTGGCTGCAGCAGGAGATAGGGCAGAGGTTGGGGAATCAGTGGCAGGAGGGGGCTTTTTGGTTTGACACCCCCTGCCGTTGCCCCCATGCCTTGCACTGCTCTGGATGAGAAGTGAGTGAGCAGGCTGTTAGAGGTCCAAGCATTGGGGGCAACGGGCGTGGTCCCATTTTGACCTCCTCACCTCTAAGTCTTGGCTCTGGCCCAAGCTCTGGCAGTTTGGCTGTGGCAGTGTACAGGCAGCAGGCAGGGGTTCCATCTCTCTTCAAGTTTTTTTTAAAGCTGCTCTGCAAGTTTTGTGTCTTAAAGTGCCACCACACTGCATCTTTTTGTTTTTAAAGCCCCACCACAGCTTTACAAGGGGAAAAACACCTTGCAATGCTGCAGTGGTGATTAAAAAAACTGCAGAACCATGGCACAGAAAAAAAAATACTGGCAGAGCTGTTGCACTTAAAAAAAAAAACTTGCCAAGCAGCGAAAGCTCCACCTGCTACCCACACTGCAGAGGTGGGTTTCTACCAGTTCGCACCTATTCGGTAGAACCGGTTCGTCAAATCTACCGAACCGGTTAGAAGAGGTTCCACCAGTGGACCCGGAAAGTCGAGTTGGCCATGGCAAGTTGTTCATAGACCACTAAGGGCTTTCCTCTGCTGTTCTTTTCTATTTAAAATCTACATGAATCTGCTGAGAGAATAAGTAGAATCATCAATAAGTTGATGATATCTACTTTTACGTTACCACCCTAGATAGAGTTGATGATGCTGTGGAAATCTTGTTCCATTAATTGAGGCTGTCAAGATTTGGATAGAAGTAAAAAGATTCTTGGCTGGTTTTATTGTTTCCCATTGAAGGGGAGGACAATTCCCAAAGAAGCTTGATTTCTGAATTGTCCAGAGAGTCTTTGGTCTGCTAAAGTTATTATTTTGCCAGAGTTGCTCGATTTTTCATTGTGTGGAGATAGATGTAGCAATGGATCTTGATTATAATTTAATCTGATGGTTTGGGATTGGCGTTTGCTTTCATTGTGAATGCTTTAATTTGTTGTTGTTGACTGCTGTTAAATTTATTATGCATTTTTCATAATACATTTATGCTACAAAATGAACGCTTTTAATTTTGCAGTAACCAGCATGAGTCTGTATGGATATGGTTGCATAGGCATTCATTTGCTCAGTCAATTGCTATGCTTCTATTTTCAAATTGTATGGCTATAATTTTAGCAATAGCAGTCAGACTTATATACCGCTTTATAGGGCTTTCAGCCCTCTCTAAGCGGTTTACAGAGTCAGCATATTGCCCCCAACAACAATCCGGGTTCTCATTTTACCCACCTCGGAAGGATGGAAGGCTGAGTCAACCCTGAGCCTGTGAGATTTGAACAGCCGAACTGCAGAACTGCAGTCAGCTGAAGTAGCCTGCAGTGCTGCATTTAACCACTGCGCCACCTCGGCTCTCTTTGAGAGAATACCATGTGATTTTATGAAAGTAGAGTCAAGTAGAGCCAACGGATGTGGGTTGATAAGTCTTTTTTTCCTACAGAGGCCCCTAAGTGGTTACTAACAACACACTGTCCTACAGTTTCTGTATACTGCTCTCTGTTCCTAATGTTTGGAAGTAGCAGGAAAAGAGCTTGTACATATGGCCAGAACCCTGGTCTACTTGAATGTTTGAAGGCAACCGTTCCTAAAACCCAGAAACCTGCTTTAGATCTGCTGAGTGTATTCATTGTACACCTCTTTATAGTTGCTGCAACTTGTTGCCACTGAAAGCTTCTTACAAGTTTCTTTCTTAAATGGGAAACAAATACTATAGATTTTTAAAAAACATTTAGAATGCCAGTATTGATGACACCAGTATCAAGGGGATACCTGCTGTTAGGCACAAGACAACATCACCATGAGAATTTTCCACCAGCAAAAGGCATTGATTGAACCGCTTGAATGGATAGAACAGTAAACTTACTGTTCTATTTAAATAAACAAAGGGGGGAAAAAGCTATTCTTGGACTTCTCAGGCATCCTTAGTTCTATTCAACCTGAAATTGGACTCTTTCTGACTGAGTAGATATATTGCAATAAACCTAACAGATTGGTGGGGGCAAACAATGTCCCTGAAAGCAACATGCCTCCAAATTCTAACCAGGGTATCACATGGATAACATGGCAAATAAGATTGCATGTGTGCATACTTTACTCTTGTTACATATGTGTTCTGACCCACCTCATCCCACACCAAAGCACACTGAGCCAAAGATACTTTACAGAATTTATTAACAGACAGACAGGTCCTTGGTAGCAATCCAGCACAGACAAGCCTTGGCAGCAATCCAGCCTGCCAAGCTAACACGACAGTTCTCCAACTATTTTTAAATGCGTTGACTCCTGCAAAAGGGGCATGTGCATAAGCATTTCTTTTATAGTCTGGAGAGGAGCCTAATGACCACCAGCTGAGTGCAATTACCTCCTGTAACTGCTCAACTGTTTTTTACGCCTATTAGCTCTCCGGTGCCGGGCATCTAGGAACAACTCCCTTGTCTCCTCCCCACTGGTCCAAGGCTCAGGCGCCTCCTGGTGGCCAACCAGCCTCTCTGTGCCCTGCTTGGAGTCGGAACCCTGTCCAGGGTCCTCCACATCCTCCAGAGCCGACTCAGAGGGCCCCTCGCTGTCAGAGTCTGGTGGCAGCTCCAACGGCACCTGCTGGGCCACAACACTTATGCATATAATGAAATGGGATTTTATGATAGCATATTTTAAAATAGCCAATGACGTTTTGCAAACATGCAGAAGCATGTAGCTTACAGGAAAATTTTGTCTGTGGCATCTGAAATCTGTTAAAATGTGGTCCATTGAACCAAATTTCATTGTACATTGCAATCCTAATAGCACACTGAGAAAAAAGGTTGTTCTAATGTTTATTAATTAATATTAATTTTAATAATTAATTAATTAATAATTTTAATTAATTTTCTCCCATGTGTGTTTTGGGTTGGAATTTGGTATAGCAAAACATTTTTGGAAAAACTGAAAAAATGATTTTTTTGCCTTGGGCTTAAATTTGAAATATGGTTGGCTTAAATTTTGAGACATACCAACCGAAGAAAGTTATAGTGCATAAATAAAATAAAATAAAAAATGGCCTAGGAATAGCACATCACACAGCTCACTTTATCTAAACCTAAATGATCCTTTGAGGAGTGATGCAGTGGTTAGAATGCAGTACTGCAGGCTACTTCTGCTGAGTGCTGGCTGACTGCAATTTGGCAGTTCAAATCTCACCAGGCTCAAGGTTGACTCAGCCTTCCATCCTTTCCATCTTTCCTAAAATGAGAATCCAGATTGTTGGGGACAATATGCTGACTCTGTAAACTGCTTAGAGAGGGCTGTAAAAGTACTGTGAAACAGTATGTTCTATTGCTATTGTGCATAAAATGAGTGTAAAATGTACTTTACATTTAAGACATTTCAAGTTTCCTAGGAATGATGGAATATAGATACTGTAAAGAAAAACATGGGAAAAGATATGGGTAAGGAACATAAAATTTACGCAAGCCCAAAACCTGAGAGAGAACTTCTACAAGATGTTTTATAGATGGCACTTAGATCCTAAAAAACTGGCTTGCATGTATCCGAGTTTACAACCTAAATGCTGGAGATGTGATTGTGTTGATGCTACGTATTACCATATATGGTGGACTTGTAAAAAGGTTAAAGCATTTTGGATAAAAATAAGGTGGATTATGCAAAATATTCTTAAAAAGAGGATAAAGTTTACTCCTCAGTTATTCCTGTTAGGTATAATTACAGACTGTACAGTTATAGAGACTAATATGATTTTGAACCTTACAACGGCAGCAAGACTCTTGGTGGCGCAGTACTGGAAGAAGGAAGAATTACCTACTATTCAAGAATGGACGCTAAAAGTAACAAACTTAGCAGAGATGGCTAAAATCTCAGCATATCTTAAGGACCATTCAGATGAGAAATATAAGATGGAATGGAGAAGATGGATTGACTACATTCAGAATAAATATGGGACTAAGAAATTCCAGATAGCTTAAAAGTGAAAATTCCAGATAGCTTATGAGTGAATGAGCAAGGAAGGACACAACTTGCTTAAAGTCAGCTTTACAAAAGGGGAGTTAAAGTATAAGTGAGGGATGATGCCAAAGTCTGTTAGCTTATTTTAGAATATGGATGTTAATGTTTATACTCTGTATTTGCTCTGGGAAGTTGGGAGGGGGGAGTTGGGGGGGGAGTTGGGTGTGTGTGGGGTGGAGGGAAGGCATATATTTGTAAAACCTTTTTTTAAAAAATTTCAATAAAAAAAAGAAAGAAAACTTGGTCTAGTGGTTAAGGCATCAGGCTATAAACTAGGAGACTGTGAATTCTAGTCCTGCTTTAGCTACGAAAGCCAGCTGGGTGACTTTGAGCCAGTTACTCTCTCTCAGCCCAACTCACCTCACAGGATGGCCGTTGTAGTGAAAACAAGAGGAGGAAGGAGTATTATGTCCAGGTAGTCCTTGATTACAACCACAATTGAACCCAAGATTTCTGTTGCTAAGCAACGCAGTTATTAAGTGAGTCCCCCCCCCCATTTTACAACCTTTAACAGTTAGCAATAGCAATAGCAATAGCAGTTAGACTTATATACCGCTTCATAGGGCTTTCAGCCCTCTCTAAGCGGTTTACAGAGTCAGCATATTGTCCCCAACAACAATCCGGGTCCTCATTTTACCCACCTCGGAAGGATGGAAGGCTGAGTCAACCCTGAGCCAGTGAGATTTGAACAGCTGAACTGCAGAACTGCAGTCAGCTGAAGTAGCCTGCAGTGCTGCATTTAACCACTGCGCCACCTCGGTAAATGAATCATTGCAGTTGTTAAGTTAAAAGACTATCTGTACATTCACCACCTTGAGTTATTTATAAAGCAATAAAGACCGGATAAAATAATAATAAAATAATAAAAAAATGAACATTTTTTTTAAAATTGTGTATTTCATCTGTTTAATTTTTTTTTAATTCTTCAGCCTCGAGAAGGAAGCAGGATTACTGAATATTTTATATACTATGCCCGTAATTCAATTTGTCACATAGCCATTCTCAATTCCTCTTTGGATTGCTTAATCAAAACTCTTGAAAACTATGACGAGTAAGTCGATGGTCCAATAAAATAAAACTTGCCTAAATCTGTTGAGGAAATTCTAAGAAAACATTTAGTGACTTGGATTTCTTTGCATATTTATCCCATATATTTTGAATTATATCTTACAGAAAAAGGATTACTTGTGCACACATAAAAGTTGTTTCTTCAAAATAGGAGTCCTCTGATTTAAATTCTTTCCTTCTTAGAGGGGAAAATCTAATGGAACCTCATGTGTCAGTCAGAGTTCTGCAGGAGGCTTTTGGTGAGTGAGTTAGTTTAATTCATTTGCAACAATAACCTCTTTTTTCCCTGAACTACAAAAAATGAAAAAAGGACCATGAGTGATTAAGGGGAGGAAAAAAAGGTGGGGGGAGATGGCAAAATTACAGAGAATGAAATGCAAGTTATATAAAACAGGGAAGAAAAAAGCTTGCTTTATCTATTTTATCTGTGGAAGAAATCTTGACACAAATGTGAATTTTCTTTGAGGGGAAAAACCCCCCCACTCCTTTAAGTGAATTCAGTGAGTAACCGAAGCAAGTAAAACAATGGGAAGGAAAGGCACAAAACATTAGCAAGAATCTTTTATTCCTGGTGTCACACACACAAAAAAGGTTTTTTTTTTTGCTTTTCTTCCTCTGCTACTTTTTTTTGAAGCATTCAAAGTAATGGAGAAAATCATCCATACTCTATAATATCTTGGTGAGCCCCTAAACCTTTTACTATTTAAAAGGTTTGACTGAAGGAAAGGGACCTATTTTAGCTGCACTGTAGATGCGTATATAGAGTTTCTACCTATCGGCAACAAATAGTGGCGGGTTCCAGCTGCGGCTACTGTCAATTTGCTCAAGGATGCACACTATGCGTGCATGCGCAGTAGTACTAAAATGCTTCTGTGTATGCACAGAAGCAAAAAAACAAGATGGAAGCGCCTACAGCGCTGCCGAGAGAACCGGTTCGGGGGCGTGGCGGGCTGAGTTACTACCTACTCAGCCGAACCAGAGAGGAACCAGAGGTGAGTTCCTACCAGTTCGCACCTATTCGGTAGAACCGGTTCGTCAAACCTACCGAACCGGTTAGAAGAGGTTCCACCAGTGGACCCGGAAAGCAGGCCACACCTACAGAAGAGGTTCCAAACTTTTTTGAAACCCACCACTGGTCCTTGGATATGATTATTCTACACTACCATGCTCATATTTATAAAACTCAGTGCCTCTGTGAAAGGTAAGGATGACTACTGCGTTTGTGGTGAAATCAGAACGTTGCGTGTGTTGAAGTTGTTTTAACGCAAACCAAAGATTCCTTTTAAAAAAGAAGTTTACATCGTATTCTTATGCATGCCAGTGCTGTGTGTGAGGTAATTTAAGGTGGTTCTGACAAGCGTCGTCGGCATCTTCATATCCGGTCACATGGGCGGCAAGCCACTGCCATCCGGTCACATGGGTGGCAAGCCACTCCCACAAAGGAGGCCACACCCACAGAGTAGCTTCGAACAATTTTTGAAACTCACCACTGCAAAGTAAGATCTATGTATAGAAGATGATGATGAAGCAGCTCAGCTCACCACAGATTGGCAACCCTTTCTTTTGGTAATGTGCATGAATTGACCTTTCTAATCTAGCAAACCAAGTTACTTCATCGCCAACTTGCCATCTCATTTTCAACTTCTCTCTTTCGCACCAACTGCTTCACTTACAAAGATGAGTTTATTGGGATTTATAGGCTTGAGTTTATTGGGATTTATAGGCCGCCCTTTTCCCTGAGGGGACTCAGGGAAACCTGAGGATACTACAGGTGTTTATATCAAATCATTATTTCAACGTCAACTCTGTGGATATGAAGCAGATCAAATAAGTATCCAAGGACAGCTAAATGTATAGTGTCAGTACTGAATATTTTCAAGTATCATTTTAACCTAAATGACATGGGAACTTCTGACCAGGCTTCTCGACAGCTACTGGATGTGTGCAGAGGTGGGTTTCTGCTGGTTCGCCCCGGATTGGGTGAACCGGTAGTGGTGGCGGCGGGAGGCTCCGCCCACCTACACGGACGCTTCTGCACATATGCAGAAGCATTGCGGCGAGCACATGAGTGAACTGGTAATAAAATAAATGAAACCCACCACTGTAAATGGTGTGCATAAGAACTTATTTTATAGAGGGGAGGAAGAGCTTTTAGATAAACTGTTCAACTCCACACTAATTCCTACTTTAGGTGTACGTGATCAACAAATTAAACTGTTGTACATGTGGGATCCCCCATGTCCTTGATATTTAATTAAAATGCAGCAGAAACCTGAGAAGATTTGTTGCTTACTGAAAGCAGAGTTAATAATTTAGTTGAGGAGCTCAAACTGGCATAAAACATTATTCTATAACAGAAGGTTAACTCCCTGTTGGCGTTCTGGAAGATGTTGAAGATGGTGCAGTTCTGTAGAACTTAAGAGTTCCTTAGAGTTGGTCATCTTTTGTTTTTTTTAATTGATTAACTAGAACTTTGGAATTTGATTACTTTTTAATTGGGCTAAGTAAAGATTTTAACTTTTACTGTGGGTGTTTTTAAATTGCCTGCATTTTGTAAACCAAAGAGGGTTGACCAGTGGTGGGTTTCAAAAATTGTTCGAACCTACTCTGTGGGTGTGGCTTCCTTTGTGGGAGTGGCTTGCCGCCCATGTGACTGGATGGGAGTGGCTTGCCGCCCATGTGACCGGATGTGAAGATGCCGACGACACTTGTCAGAACCGCCTTAAATTACCTCACACACAGCACTGGCCTGCATAAGAATAGGATGTAAACTTGTTTTTTAAAAGGCATCTTTGGTTTGCGTTAAAACAACTTCAACACATGCAACGTTCTGATTGCATCACAAACGCAGTAGTCATCCTTACCTTTCACAGAGGCACTGAGTTTTATAAATATGAGCATGATAGTGTAGAATAATCATATCCAAGGACCAGTGGTGGATTTTAAAAAAATTTGGAACCTCTTCTGTAGGTGTGGCCTGCTTTCCGGGTCCACTGGTGGAGCCTCTTCTAACCAGTTCGGTAGATTTCGCAAACCAGTTCTACCGAATAGGTGCGAACTGGTAGGAACCCACCTCTGGGGTTGACTCAGATTCTTGGGAAATATAAATAAGCAATTGCACTTTCAAGCACTCTTATTATCGTACCGCTGTCCATGCTGGTTCCTGTGCTTTGTCTGGCCTTCCAGCTGCAATAGCTCACCTTGGCTACCTTTCCTGCTTTGGATCAGAGGGCAAAAGCATGTGTTTTAGAGGAGGTGCGGGTTCCACAACCACACCCACTTATGCCCCCCCTCTTCACTGTCTCTCCAGGACAGCTATGGTGGGGTTACAGGTCACCACTCCGCCAATACAGCAGGAATCTGGTGGTTCTTCAGAGAGCCCTCTGGAGAACACATCCTGTTGCTGGAATTCAGGCCACACCTCTTCCCTTCAGGAGTACATTTTAATTTTAGTGACACCAAAATAGCTTTATATGTCTCCCAAATTCTCGTAGAGTATTTATAGACATTCATATATGTGTCCTCCTTGTTCTCGTTTGCCTATGGATACAAGCTTATAAAACCTTACTACCGGTAGAATATTTTTTTTCCCCACGGGATTTTTGCTTGTTGTACAGATGTGTCACATTTGTTCTATATTTAAAGAAAGCATCCCGAGGGTACAAGGGGGCTGGGAATTTCTTTTTGACTGTAAAACTGCTTCAAGGAAGCATCAGTCACCAACTTGTCATTCCATCCATGTTCCCAGATGTAAGACACAAGGTGACCCTGTTGTACAGAATCTCTTAGGTCACGTGAAGCATATCACAGATATCCTTTGTAAGATAAAGATAAAGCATCCATGAAGAAAGCAATCATTACTATGGGCTTGCCACTTATAACAGCAAATAATCCGAACAACAATAATTTCTTAATTGTTGTTCGCCGCCCTGCAAAATATTCAAATTCTCCTCCAATTTTCTTAGTATTCACATATACCAAATTTGTATGGATGGCGTAGAACAGGAGTGTTGAACTCAAGGCTGACGAGCCAGATTTGGCCCATGGGGCTGCCTTGGAAACAGTGAAAGAGTGGCCCATGGTGTCTCTGCCAGTGGAAACAGAGCTCGGGAGCCCCTTTTTCCTGGCAGAGCACTTGGGCCACCACAAGTGCCCCTGACACGAGTGGTGTTCAGCTGGTCATGCCCCCCTGGCCATGCTCCCCTGGCCCCCTGAGGTCAAACACAACTCTGATGTGGCCCTCAATGAAACCACTGGTGTAGAATGTCTTTTCTAGGCTTGCTGGCAACCACTGAAGGATGCTATAATGCAACAGCATTTTTCTTCTGATATAAAAACAAAATTGGGCCATGCTGACATATTTATTTATTTTGGAGCCTTCAAAATCTCCAAACTCACAGTCTTCCAGTTCCTGATGCCTTAACTACAGCATAAGATTTGCTCTCGTGCAGATAGATAGTTGGGTGACATTCTGAAAGGGATCGATGCATCAAATCGTAGAATCCATAATAACCTCCTCTTCAGTGCGTGTAAAAAACTCACCGTGTCTGTCTGTCTGTCTGTCTGTCTGTCTGTCTGTCTGTCTGTCTGTCTATCTATCTATCTATCTATCATTTATCCATCCATCCATCCATCCATCCATCTATCTATCATCCATCCACCTATATTTATTAGTTACTTAGTTACTTAGTTACTTAGTTACTTAGTTACTTAGTTACTTAGTTACTTAGTTACTTAGTTACTTAGTTACTTAGTTACTTACTTAGTTACTTACTTAGTTACTTACTTACTTAGTTACTTACTTACTTACTTACTTACTTACTTACTTACTTACTTACTTACTTACTTACTTACTTTAAACTTCTGTCATCCATCTCACCAAGGTGACTCTAGGCAACTTACAGTCATTCAATAAAATACTATATAAAACATTTTAAACAATAAATAAAATAAAAAAACTTTTAGCCCTTGCTCCCTAAAATGCTATCGTAATAAGATTCCCTAAATATCTCTCTATCTTGTTTCAGTAGTGACCAAGGGCTCTTTCCATTTTAAACAGAGTGTCTGCATTAGCAGCATCCCATTTCAGAAAATTCTCTTATTAGGTAGCATGATTTTGGGATTGTACTGCCTAGCCTCAGGAAGATTCTTGATTGGCTTTTGTGTTGAACAAGTGGTGAGATCCCCTTACCTGGGAAGCTTGCTTAATTTAAAAGGTAGGAAACAGACCTGTCAATAAATTGAACCCTAAATTTTGGTACAGTAGTTGTCCAAACTATATCAAATGTTAGGCTTGAATCAATGGTCTTAGAGCTGGGAATCCTTTGTTATATCTTGGAACTTTGTGCAGTGAAAATTTTTCAAACTCTATATTTATGCATTTTTTTCACAAACTGGACCAAGTGCTCAACAGCATAAAATGTCCATTTAATTACATCACAAATCATCCTCTTTGTTTAGCATATCAGCGGCTTTTACCTAATTTGGCATGTAGATTCCTGTTTCTTGCCAATACTCAGATTGATAAACAGTACATCATATCTATTGGCAGTTGATATAGTTTCAAAAACCAAACATACTTCCACATTTTCTATTATTTTGTAGCTTTGTCTACACCCTCTATTCTGACATATTTTTTTTTGGTGGGGGGATAAATATATTAGTTCCATGTTGTGGCCCAGCAGGCGCCGTTGGAGCTGCCACCAGACTCCGACAGCGAGGGGCCCTATGAGTATGCTCTGGAGGATGTGGAGGACCCTGGACAGGATTCTGACTCCAAGCAGGGCGTAGAGAGGCTGGTTGGGCACCAGGAGGCGCTTGAACATTGGACCAGTGGGGAGGAGACAAGGGAGTGTGATCCGGACGTCATGCATTGGAGCAGTGGGGAGGAGACAAGGGAGTTGTTCCTGGATGCCCGACAACGGAGAGCTAATAGGCGTAAGGAGCAGTTATGCAGTTACAGGAGATAATTGCACTCAGCTGATGGTAATTAGGCTCCTCTCAAGACTATAAAAGGAATGATTGTGCACACGCCCATTGCAGGACTCAACATATTCATTAGAGTTGGAGAACTCTCGTGGCAAGCTTGGAAGGCTGGATTGCTGCCAATGTCTTGTCTGTGCTGCATTGCTGCCAATGTCTAGTCTGTGCTGGATGGCTGCCAAGGTCCTGTCTCTGGGTTAATAAATCCTTGTAGTATCTTTGTCTTGGCGTGCTTTGGTGTAGGACGAGGGAAGTCAGAACAGTTCCACCTGTGTCATACCATATATTATTCTTATCATTTCCCCATTCTTTGCCAATTTTATAAATCGTTGGAAATAGACCTTAGAATAGTTTAAAAAAAATGCCCATAATAGATTTTACATTTCAGTACAGTCACTCCATAGCTATCTTACATCAGATGTGTGTGTGTGGCAATTGCCACTTGTAGTTAAAGGCCTATGACAGCAACAACGTTCACCTGAGGTCAATTCACCTTTGATATTTTTGACCCTATAGAAACAATTGCCACCTGGCAATGCATACTCTGTTTCATGTTGAGGCCTGCCTGTGACAAAGAAAAGTGCTAGCTTCCTTCCTACGCATAACACCGACTCTTGATTTCAAAATGTTCTTCAGAGACATGTACCTGTGAAAAATTAATTTTAGTCTGTGTGGAAATATCCAATCTGCAAAGGGGATCTCTAGCTGTAGCAATACTTCGTTTTGTAAATGCTACAGAATCTAACAAGTAGACGAGACATCCTACAACACATAGATGTGTCTGCATTTCACTCGAATCTACCAAATGATGCCATTATTTTTTCTCTAGGACTTCACTACTCTGCAGTCTTAAGCCTTTCTGTTTGCTTACTGTGGATGTTTTGATACTATATGTACCGTGTTAAACACTGGGAGTTATTCCTAGCATTTCTCCCTCTTGAGTTGCAGGCAGTGGTGGGATTCAACCCGTGTAACAACCAATTCGCTGAGCGCACACAGAGTGTTTGAAAACTTACCTTCTACTGCAGCCCTGGTGAGTAAAACAGCTGAGGCGCAGCGGTCTGCTCTGCTGCACCTATCAGCTGGGCTTCAAACAAAGGAAATATAGGTCAATATTGTGACCCGACAAATGCGCGTCTGACAAATGCCCGCCGATGAAACCGCGCCGATGAAACCACGCCCGCCATCAACAAACAACATAGTGGGACGCAAAAACAATGTTATAAAGGGTTAGGGTTAGGGTTATAATGTTGTTTTCGCGTCCCATTATGTTGTTTGTTGATGGCGGGCGCGGTTTTGTCGGTGCGGTTTTGTCGGCATGCATTTGTCGGGCGCGCATTTGTCGGTGAACCGGTCAATATAGCATAGGAGTGGGCAGGTGGGCCCACCTGATCGTCGAAGCTACTGGTTCACTTGAACTGGTCCGAAACGGCTGAATCCCACCCTTGGTTGCAGGATTCACTTCCTCTGTACTGTTGCTTGCTTGCTGCAGTTCTACTATCAGCTATCAATACATGAAGCAAGCAGAGATTTTGATGGGTTTTTTCCCCCCAGACAGATTGTTGCAGAGGGACATCAGAGAGGGAAGTAGTGTCTTGAGATCACCAGCAGGCTTCTTTGCCTAAGATAGAACCCAAGTCTGTCCACTCCTAATGTGGCATTTAAACTGGCACTTTACCACATTGGCAGGAGAATGGTGGCTCACATGGTTTGGACATGGGTTGGAGGCAGTGGTGGGTTTCAAAAATTTTTAGACCCTCTTCTGTAAGTGTGGCCTGCTTTGTGGGAGTGACTTGCCAGCCATGTGACTGGGTGGGCGTGGCCAACTTGTAAAATGTGGTGAAACTCACTTAACAACGCTCTTGCTTAGCAACCAAAATGTTGGCTCAGAAACTCTGGCATTTGAAGCACGCAAGTCTTAAAGCTGTCAAGTTACAACATCCTTGCACCCCTAACCCTTTAGAAAAAAAAACCCAGGGGTGTTCAAACTTGACAGCTTTAAGACTTGTGGACTTCAACTCCCAGAATTCCTCCTTTCTCTCTTCATTTTGATGATGTGCGGACAGGCGGGGGGAGGGAGCTGGAACCGGTTCTAAATGGCACTGTAGATTTGTGGAACCTCTTCTATAGAAGAGGTTAGAACTGGCAGGAACCCAACCCTGGTTGGAGGTTAGCAAGCATTTGAGACCCACTCTGCCTTGGGGCAGAGTGAGCTCTTGTCCTTTGCTCCAACTCCTATTGGTGACACGAAAGGATACCCCAATTGAATCTCTCCAGGGCAATAGTGATATCACCAGCTAATTCTTTCAACTCAGAAGCACCTCAGTGCTTTTGACCGAAGTGCAACCACATTGGCTCCCTTGTTAAATTCCGGTACAATATGGTAGTATATAAATGGAAAAAAATAACCCCAAATAATTAGAGATTATAGAAGTAACATGATAAAGTCATAATACTCTAGAGTCAGTGAAATTAGGTTATAAGATATTTTATGACAATCACCATGTTGCTTCCTGCTTACTGCCATCTCTCTGATATCAGCCCTTCTTGCGTGACAAACTACAGCTGAGAAGATAGTCTTGGAAATGCTGCGTTGGACTTTGGCCTTCATCCATAACTTGGCTAGCATTATTGCTTTTCCTGTCTAGGACAGCTGAATATGAATAAAAAGCCCCCAGCAATTGCGATTCCCAGGACTAATGTGTACTATGTCAGCAGGATTTGCCAGGCAATCTAAGGGTAAAAAAATACATTTCTGTTCCTTTTGCTTGCTTTCTAAAAATGTAAACCAATTTCTGTGGGGGGGGGGGGAATGAGTGGAAAGGACAGCTTTCATTTTGAGATTATTTTTTTCTCCGCTGAGAAGTTCTAAATGTGGGTTATTATTATCCACATAATATGGAGACCTCTGTTCAGAAAAGCACCACAGGCAAAGATAGAATCTTTCACTCTAAACTTTAATAAAAAATTGTCCTATAAAGTGACCTCTGACCAATTATTGTCTTCCTTTCAGTAGAAAGGGAAGACAACAGGGGAGCCAGGATGAAACGCCACAATCAAATCTACAGCCAAAAAATACCAGCCCTAAGATTTTCAGCAGTTATCCAAATTTTCTGCAATGTATGAAAAAAAAAACAATTATGAATTTGTTATATGTCCCTTTTGAAGTTATATTTGAAAGGAATCATCGTAATGATAATTTCCTACGAAATATACCAGCTTGCTTTGTTCCATAGATATTTCTCTTTTATTTTATTCTGACCAAATAAGATTTCATCAGATTTGGAAAAATCCAAACCTTTGATCAAAGTTGCTGTTGCAATACCTAAATAGCTTGTATGCCGTAATAAACTTAAAGCGTGACCCGACAAATGCACGCACGACAAAAGCGCACCGACAAAACCAAGGCGAGAAAACCGCGATGTCATAAACGCACCCACAACAACGCGCCGACAAAACCGCGCCCACAAAACCGCGATTTAAGTTAAGGTAAGGGTTAGGGTTAGGGTTAGGGTTAGGGTTAGGTTCAGGGTTAGGTTCAAGGTTAGGTTTAGAGTTAGGTTTAGGTTTAGGTTTAGGGTTAGGGTTAGCATTAAGGTTAGGGTTATTAGGTTGTTATTAGTTGTTTGTTGAAGGCGCGCTTTTGTCGGCGCGCTGTTGTCGGTGCACTTCTGCGCGCATTTGTCGGCACAATTTCGACCTTGTGGTTTTCTCGCCGCGGTTTCATCGGCGCGCTTTTGTCGAGTGTGCATTTGTCGGTGAACCAATCTAAAGACATGCGTGCATACACACATTCTTATGAAAAATGAAACCCTAGCTATTCTTATACCTATGCGAGCAAGTTAGCATGTTCAGCTAATAAAAAAAAAAACTCCATTGCTGTCTTGAAATGCTAGGAGGATCTCAAAGCAGTTTCAACAGTGATACTCAACGTTTTTGAGAATAATTAAAATACAGGTAGACCTTGTTTAATGACTGTCTTGTTTAGTGACCATTCGACATTACAACAGGGCTAAAACATTTACAACTGTTGCAGCATGCCCCACAGTCACATGATTGAAATTTGGGCATTCTCCAACCTGCGGGCATTTATGACAAGCAGTCAATGGACAAAACCAGCAGTAAAATCGCATGTTGTGGTTGAGTGATGTCTTGCATAACAACCACAGTGAAAATAAGGTTGTAAGTCTGGTCTGTCATATTTCATGACATATTTTTCTTAACAAATGATAGATTTGCCAATAGTGGCAATTAAGTGAGAATTACCTGTAATTTAATTGATTTTACGGAATCTATATCCATGGGAAAATGTGAATGACTTTTAGTCTTCCACCCACCACCCCGAAATGAAACAAGAGACCAGTAGCCTGAAAATGAGTTTGATGAGAGAGTTTGCTCTCTTATTAAAGTCAGATCCAGTGGTGGGTTTCAAAAATTGTTTGAACCTACTCTGTGGGTGTGGCCTCCTTTGTGGGAGTGGCTTGCTGCCCATGTGACCGGATGGGAGTGGCTTGCCACCCATGTGACCGGATATGAAGATGTTGGCGACACTTGTCAGAACCATCTTAAATTACCTCACACACAGCACTGGCATGCATGAGAATATGATATAAACTTGTTTTTTAAAGGGCATCTTTGGTTTGTGTTAAAACAACTTCAACACACGCAATGTTCTGATTGCACCACAAACGCAGTAGTCATCCTTACCTTTCACAGAGGCACTGAGTTTTATAAATATGAGCATGATAGTGTAGAATAATCCTATCCAAGGACCAGTGGTGGGTTTCAAAAATTTTTGGAAGCTCTTCTGTAGGTGTGGCCTGCTTTCCGGGTCCACTGGTGGAACCTCTTCTAACCAGTTCGGTAGATTTGATGAACCGGTTGTACCGAATAGGTGCGAACTGGTAGGAACCCACCTCTGGTCAGATCACATCCTGTTGAGACTTGGGGTTGAAACAAGTAGTCCTCTATGTAAGGATTGGGGATGTTTTAGAGTGGTCAACCAAGGGAATATGATGGGATTTAATGGATTCCAGAAAGTCTGGAACATTTTCCTCCTACTAGTATTGACACTCCTATTGTAGTTCTAGCTACAATTTACAATTTCTATAAAAAACAGAAATTACCAGGGCAACAGAGAGCCCATGCAGCCTCTTGGTACCTTTGTAATTACAATAAAACAAGCTCAGACACAAATGGAGGTGGAAGAAATATAACTTGAAT
The DNA here is from genome assembly GCF_009769535.1 of Thamnophis elegans. Taxonomy (NCBI): domain Eukaryota; kingdom Metazoa; phylum Chordata; class Lepidosauria; order Squamata; family Natricidae; genus Thamnophis; species Thamnophis elegans. The sequence goes on from NC_045544.1 coordinate 8,349,384, forward strand.
CTGATCAAACATTAATTGCAGCTCACCGTTGAGTCCATTTTATTATAATATTGAAGATAGAAAGCCTTTCTCCCTTCCATCATTGCATTCCCTTGGTGTTAGCCACAATTGCCTCCTAAATAAACCACCCTTCACCACAAGATATTCTAGGCAGTGCTCAACACAACTATTCAAACATAATAATGAAATTCAGTTAAAAAAAAAAAGCAAAAAAACTACCAGTAGCTAATGCAAATATTTCACTCGCACACGTAGTACGGGAGAATAATTCAAATAAAAAAATGTTTGCCCGATTGATACATCTCCACATGACACTGAACATTCTGTAAGTATATCCTGCAAAATTAACTTTGGGAGAATCAAACTTCTAACTGGAGATACTAGGAATGGAGCTGAAAGCCATTGGAATTCAATTCCTGAACAGTATATCTGTGATCCTTCCTCACCCCAGAGCTCTATTGTTACTAGGTTGGGGAAAGATGTCAAGGTCAACTTCACTCAATTTTTCATTTTTCTATAGCCTAAATTTATTCAGTCCCTCTCCTGCATCAGGTTGCTGATTTCTTTCTAAGCTATTTCTTTCTAAAATATCCATGTCCTATTGCCCCCTTCAGGGCAGAAAGACTGGAAGTAGAGCAGAGCAAGCAAGGCAGTGGTGAATTTCAAAAATTGTTCGAACCTACTCTGTGGGTGTGGCCTCCTTTGTGGGTGTGGCTTGCCGCCCATGTGACCGGATATGAAGATGCCGATGACACTTGTCAGAACCACCTTAAATTATCTCACACACAGCACTGGCATGCATAAGAATATGATGTAAACTTGTTTTTTAAAAGGCATCTTTGGTTTGCGTTAAAACAACTTCAACACACGCAATGTTCTGATTGCACCACAAATGCAGTAGTCATCCTTACCTTTCACAGAGGCACTGAGTTTTATAAATATGAGCATGATAGTGTAGAATAATCATATCCAAGGACCAGTGGTGGGTTTCAAAATTTTTTGGAACCTCTTCTGTAGGTGTGGCCTGCTTTCCGGGTCCACTGGTGGAACCTCTTCTAACCGGTTCAGTAGATTTGATGAATTGGTTCTACCAAATAGGTGCAAACTGGTAGGAACCCACTTCTGAAGCAAGGCTACAGGAGGGCTTGGTAGGATAGAAGTCAACTTTGAAAATCAGATTAAGTAGTTAAAATAAAGCAGATAGAAACAAGATAAAACCAATGGGAAGAAATAAACACCAAGCCAGTTTTCAGTGTTGTTGAATAGAAACTCAAGACAGATTTCAAAAAATACAACACAGTTCACTCAGAAAAAAGTTAAAGTTCAGTTAAAAATGGGTTTAAGCCCAAACATGAAGCCGACTTGCTGGAAGTGTAAAAAAGTACAAGGGACCTATTATCACATATGGTGGACCTGCCTGGAAACACAAAAATATTGGACAAAAATTTGGAAATGGGTGCAAGAAATTACAGGAGAACAGATAAAATACAAACCCGAAATCTTTCTATTGGGAATAATCAAAGGGAAATATGCAAAGAAAATTAAGTACATATTAACACATCTGCTAACTACAGCTAAGCAAATAGCATTTGCCCAATGCTGGAAACAAAATAATACCCCCTCGGATGAATTAGTGATAAAAAAAACTTTGGATAGTGCAGAGATAGACAAATTAACACTGAAATTAAATGATAAAGAAGAGTCGGAATATTATGAAATTTGGTACAATTGGTACAAACGGCTGAAAAACAAGAATAAAATTAATTAAGTCAAAAAACAATATATATAAATATATATAGAACTGTGTATAAAGGTGTGTAAATATAGAAGCGAAATATTATATACATGTACAGGTATGATGACACAACAATGTTGATGTAATGACTGTAAGGTGTTGTAGAAGGGAAAAAATAATAAAAAAAAATCTGTTGAAAATAAATAAATAAAAATGGGTTTAAGCAAATACATTTTTGTAAGTACTTATACTAAGTCATTAAAGATGTCCCCTGTTGGCATCCACTCAGGGGTGGGTTTCAAATATTGTTCGAACCTACTCTGTGGGTGTGGCCTCCTTTGTGGGAATGGCTTGCCACCCATGTGACCAGATGGGAGTGGCCTGCCACCCATGTGACCTGGTGGGAGTGGCCAAGACGATGTTATTACTAGATATTACATTACTAGATATTATTAATATTACTAGATCATTATTAATGCGTTGATAACTGTGGGACATTACACATCCACCTACACACAGACACAAACTATGACAGTGCCAGGAAAACACCAAAAAAATAAGAATCCCCCCCCCCCAAAAAAAAAGACTGCCAATGAAACCAGTTTTTTTTTCCCCTAAGCCTAAGGACAGGAAAGACAAAGTCACTGGAATAAAAACCATCAAGGCAATGTGGAAAATTATAAAGGACAGGCACTCACAGAACCACTATATGATCCACTCCAACAACCTGGCACCCATTTTAAATCTTCTTTCCCTCCCCATCCCATCAGGTTTGGTATACAGGTTTGATCAACATCCTTTTATAGGGCTGGGCTTCAATGTTTTGTCGATTTATCCTCTGAACTGTCTAGAGCAGGGGTGTCAAACTCGATTTCATTGAGGGCCGCATCAGGGTTGTGTTTGGCCTTGGGGGGGATTGGGGTCATTTGACCAGGGTAGATGTGGCCAGCTTGATGTCACTTCGTGTCAGGGGCACCTGTGGTGTCCTGAGCACTCAGTCAGTGAAAATGGGCTCCCGAGCTCCGTTTTCGGCTGCGACTGCAACCCGCTGCCAGCGAAAACAGAGCTCAGGAGTGCCACATGCGGCTTTTGTGAGCTGTTTTCGCTGGCAGAGGCACCGTAGGCTGCTCCTTTGCTGTTTCCAGAACGGCCTCGCAGGCCAGATCTAAGCATCGCATGGGACAGATCTGGCCCGCCTGGACCTTGAGTTTAACACCCCGGTCAAGAGCCTGAAGCTGTTGCTGGACTAGTCCTTCTAATGAGCTATAGGATTTGCTTTAATTTCTGTGCAGTATGCCAATTAGGAGCCTGAAATGTGTGTTTTCCTAATGCTTTGTCTTATTACAGTGCAGTTCCCCCATGAAAACCTGTATGCATTCTAATTGCTTCTTTCTCTTAAACTGTACATTTTTGCCTGTACTACTTCTAATAATCTTTCTTTTGAGCCACGTTCTTTGTCCTAATGCAGATTTGTGCAACATTTTGACTAGCTCCTGCATTTTTTGTACCCTCCCTTTGGTTAAAAAGATGAAAACGAAGACAAAGAAGCCAATCAGATTAGATAAGTCCATATTCAAAGACAGGAGAACATGTTTCCCCCCATTGCTGGATGTGGGTGTGATACAAGACCTGTAGAAGCAGCCATAATGTTGCTTTGGGATCAGTATCAATGCATTTTCACAGTTATCAGTTTTTCTCATTGACTGTAGATGGAAGTTAATGACAGAAGAAGCAAATGCTAAGAGTAAGCATACTATAGATGTATGGGACTTGTTTCTGCTTTCTTATGAATGGATGAATGAATGAATGAATGAAGAGAATCAGACATAATTACTATTCTCTCATCAGATTGTTCCAGTTGGTGACACTGAACCTCCTCCTATCCTGGCTACATCACTTGCCTTGGCTAATCAAAGTATCTGGCTTCTTCTACCAGGAGGAATCCATTATCTGAAAGGGCCAAATGCAATGAAATATTGCCAGTCAGCCTTCAGCATTTCTGGATAGAGTTACAATTGCCACTCAAGACTAAGACACTGGATGTCAGCCTCTGCTTTGCAGCTTGCTTTTCGGCTGCCATTGAAACGGGGAGGGAGGGCATGGTGTTTGGGGAGGGAATCATTCTGTGCAGGAGGACTGTTAATTGCGGGTTGTTTTCACCATCTCTTTGCGCGTGTGGAAGTAGGGGAGTTTCCCGCCGAGGCCAACTGTCCAGCATTCCAACCTGATGATGATTTTTGAAGATGTCTCCCACCTGACAGTTGGGTGACCTATGATTGGACTATGGACTGGGGTACCAAGGAGAGGGGGATGAATCATGTAATGATATCTATTGCTTTCGCAGGTTTTTATTCAGATTCAGCTTTGCTTTGCTTCTCATCGTTTATAATCAGTAAAAGTACACTTAATTCTGAAATGTGGAGCTGAGTGGTTTCTTTCTTGGTTATTAAATGAAGGGGCAATAGCAATAGCAGTTAGATTTATATACCGCTTCATAGGGCTTTCAGCCCTCTCTAAGCGGTTTACAGAGTCAGCATATCGCCTCCAACAATCCGGGTCCTCATTTCACCCACCTTGGAAGGATGGAAGGCTGAGTCAACCTTGAGCCGGTGAGATTAGAACCGCTGAACTGCAGATAACAGTCAGCTGAAGTGGCCTGCAGTACTGCACCCTAACCACTGCGCCACCTCGGCTCTTAGCAGTGACACTGAGCTTGTCGATCAGAAATGTTGGCAGCTTGGCAGTTCCAATCCCTAGTACAGGTCTCCTGCATGAGCAGGGGGTTGGACTAGATGACCTCCAAGGTCCCTTCCGACTCTGTTACTGTTTCCAATCCTAAAACAAGTTTGCCCCGTAAGAGAGCTGTGTTGCTAAAAATGCAGGGAGTTTTCTTCTAGGACCAGCGCGGGAAGCAAGGATGTCAAGTTAAAAAGATACCCTATGCCTAGAAAGAGTGATCAGAGCAAATTTATTTTATCTGTCCCTGATTAGCCACAGGCAGAAATGGAGATGGCCTTCTCTCTTCTTCATGCCCCCCCACACCCCAGCTTGTTTGACCTTGTTACAGAGGTGGCATGGTAAAACTAAGTATTGACTCCCTATTAGTCCACGACTTTCAATTTATTTTACAATCCTCAGGCTACTCTGCAGACAACATTCACGAATATTAAGATTTCTTTCTACACAACCCAGTCCTTCAGTTGATAGAAAAATCAGGCAACTTTCACTAACAAAGAAAACTCAATTGCAGAAGGAGGCTCTAGAGATTTTAAGACATTTTCACATCCCAAATTAATCACTGACATGTGCCAACTGGCAAGGATGTTTGTAATAAAAATCACTTAGAAAACAGTGTCAGGGGCTTTCTGACCACACTAAGAGTCTATTCACATACAGAATGGAAGAATTGTGGGTCTTGTTTTCTGAATATTTGATCTGTTGTTAGAAGAGCTTCAAGGCTTGCAGTACAAATCATTTCCACTGCCTAATGAACGTTCTCAGAGTTTTGACTCCCAAAGTGAATGTCCACATATTGGAAATGTATGAAACATAATATTAGCACAGGTAATTGAGAAAAAAATAAATAACTGATACCGCTCTGCTTTGGGGAAACATTTTTTGCTAATTGTCCTTCCCTCCCTTGGCATCATGTACGTTGGAAAATAAAGCTCTTAGGCATGGTAATATAAGAGAATAATAGTACTTTCGTTTATTTAGTTGGGAGCCTCTTGTTTCACAGCCTTGTGAAAACTCAGTTAAGACCAAAAACAAGGCTAAGCAAAACAAAATCCATCTAAGTTAGCATTTTAAGGGATTCTTTGTTCTAAAGCATTTGAACTGCAATGCGCTCTACATGGGGCAGCCCTTGAAGAGCATTCGGAGACTCCAGCTCGTCCAGAACGCAGCCGCGCGAGCGATTGTGGGTGCACCTCGGTACCCCCACGTTACACCTATCCTCCGCGAGCTGCACTGGTTACCGATTGGTCTCCGGATGCACTTCAAGGTGCTAATCGTCAGTTATAAATCCCTTCATGGTATTGGACCTGGGTACTTGAGAGACCGCCTGCTGCCAATTACCTCCCAAAGACCCATTAGATCACACAGATTAGGCCTCCTCCGGGTTCCGTCTACCAGCCAATGTCATCTGGCTACTACCCGGGGGAGGGCCTTCTCTGTGGCAGCTCCAGCCTTTTGGAATGAGCTCCCCGCAGAGATTCGGACCCTCACCTCTCTCCAGGCCTTCCGAAAAGCCGTTAAAACCTGGCTGTGTCGGCAGGCCTGGGGTCGATGAGTTCCCTTCCCCTCTCGAATCGTGTGGCTGTTGGTCATTTTAAATTCCCTGTACTTTTTGCTGTAGTTTTTGTGTTTCCTTTCCCCTCCTTTGGGTTTGTGCGCCGCCCTGACACCCACCAGGAATAGGGTGGCATATAAATAAAATGAACCTCGAACCTCGAACCTCGAATATATTGGAAACCAGAATAATCATAAGAATAAAATAGAATGGAACAGAACAGAATACTTTATTGGCCAAGGTGTGATTAGACACACAAGGAATTTGTCTCCAATGCATAAGATCTTAATGTATTTATAAAACCACAAAGTAATAATAATGATAAGGATTATAATCATAACACTGATACAATAAAGCAGGTAGTGGAACAGAGAATTAGGAAATAATAATACAGCCATACTACATAGATAAATATAATTAGACATAAGACAGAAATGTGAAAATGAAGTGTTCAGCAGAGTGATGCCATGGGGGAAGAAAGAAACTATGTTTGTGTCAAGTTGTTTTGGCATGCAATGCCCTAAAGTGGCATTTTGAGGCAAGGAGTCGAAACAATTTATGTCCAGGATGTGAGGGGTCGGTAGATATTTTCTCAGCTCTCTTTCTGACCCGTGCTATATACAGCTCCTCAATGGAAGGCAAGCTGGCCTTCATGACATACGATCTACTTTTAGAGAGATTGCTAGGCAGGCCAACTTCAATTTGAGATAATAATCCTACAGAAGTGAGAAATGGAAGCTGTGTTTCACTCTTTTCTGGATTCAGAAATCCATATTGAGTTTGAGTTTCATTTTATTTATATGCCGTCCTATTCCCTGCGGGACTCAGGGCGGCGCACAAACCCGAAGGAGGGGAAGGGAAAAACACAAAAACTACAAAAGTACAGGGCATTTAAAAAAAAAAACCAACAGCCACACGATTCAAGAGGGGAAGGGAACTCATCGACCCCAGGCCTGCCGACACAGCCAGGTTTTAACGGCTTTTCGGAAGGCCTGGAGAGAGGTGAGGGTCCGAATCTCTGCGGGGAGTTCGTTCCAAAGGGCCGGAGCTGCCACAGAGAAGGCCCTCCCCCGGGTAAAATGGGGACCCAGATTGTTGGGGGCAATATGCTGACTCTCTGTAAACCGCTTAGAGAGGGCTGAAAGCCCTATGAAGCGGTATATAAGTCTACTGCTATTGCTATTGCTATTGCTATTTATTCCAGTGGTGGGTTTCAAAAAAAATTTGAACCTACTCTGTGGGTGTGGCCTCCTTTGTGGGAGTGGCTTGTTGGCCATGTGACCTGGTGGGAGTGGCTTGCTGGCCATGTTTTCTCTCTCTCTCTCTCTCTCTCTCTCTCTCTCTCTCTTTCTCTTGCCTTCCTTTTTTCTCTCTGTCCCCTTTTCCTTTTTTCCTTTCATATCTCTCTCATTTTTTCTTTCTTTTTTCTTTTTTATTTCTTTCTTTCTTCCTTTCTTTCTCTTTCTCTCTCTGTGTGAGTCTGTCTGTCTGTCTGTCTGTGTGTGTATGCCTGCTTTCCAGGTCTACTGGTGGAACCTCTTCTAACCGGTTCGGTAGCATGACAATCCACATTTAAGCTCAGTCGTGTGAATGAGCTTCTGCTAACAAAAAGGAGGCATAGCAGTCACATTATTCTGAAAGACTCTCCCAAATCTATTATCTTGTGATCAATAATGCACCTAACCATCAATAAGGGTTTGCAATTTCATCCAAGAATGATTTCGCTCACATAATATTGTTTAAGTAGAAAAGGTGCTTTTAACGATAGCTTAGGACACTATTTTAAGAAAAGGAAAATCACAGTTGGAGGTCCCATCTTATTGAGCTGACACAACTTCACTCTATTGCAAAATATTTCATCAGCTCTATTCAGGCAGCAATACAGGTGTACATTTTCCTCAAAGTATGTGCAGACATACTTTCTAAACTTCTTTCTTTAGTAGAGAAATAATTGGTATTGGTGAAAACTAGATTTAGCTGTATTTGGTTTTCTTTTTATATCACGACTGATTATTATGACTTAAAATTGGGCCAGGCACATCCCATTTTCACATTCCTCGCCTCCTCAGCTGTGGGCTGTTGCAGTGGTGTTTGAGACATCCAGTGGGGATGGCAGCGGTGGGTGGGCAGCGGGGAAATGCTGGAGGCCGAGTGCATCCTATTTTCACACAACTTAGCACTGCTGCTGCTGCTATCACACAAATCTCCAGGAGCCCCATGGTGGTGGCAGAATGTGTGAAAATAGAATGTGGCCAGCCACCATTCCCACAGCCCTTCCCACCCACTGTCACTGCACAGCCTGAACACTGTTGCCAAATGACCTGTGGCAGTGGTGACGGGGGCTGTAAAAATTGGAAGACTCAGCTGCCACCACTACTCTGCCACCCGCCAGCTCTTCCGCCTGCTGCCTACGAGTTATCCCCACCGTGAATTGACTATGTTGAGTTGTCCTTGAAAAAGGTGGCGCAGTGGTTAAATGCAGCACTACTTCAGCTGACTGCAGTTCCTCCTGCAGCAGGAGGGCCTCTGTGTGATCTAATGGGTCTTTGGGAGGTAATTGGCAGCAGGCGGTCTCTCAAGTACCCATATGATTTGTTGGAGGTATGAATCCAATGGCACTGACTCTTTACCGCCTGATGACTTACTGACCACAAGTAATCCTTCTCCCCTTTGTGATCACTTGTACAGAGTACACGGTCTTGGATTCTTCTCTTGGTAGGATATAGGGAAATCAAGAGTGTGACCAGAGTTCACGCACTGCAACCTCTCCTCCCTGCTTAAACTATTATAAATGAATGGACAGGAGTAACAACCTGTAAAATGGTAACGCCTTCCTCACAGGGTTTAGGACAACTAGATGTGAACAAATTGGCATGGCCTCTGTCAACTCACTGCCACCAAATTGTCACAGGACAAGCAATAGTTAGACTTATATAGTTAGACTTATATACCTCTTCATAGGGCTTTCAGCCCTCTCTAAGAGGTTTACAGAATCAGCATATTGCCCCAACAACAATCTGGGTCCTCATTTTACCCATCTCGGAAGGATGGAAGGCTGAGTCAACCCTGAGCCGGTGAGATTTGAACCGCTGAACTGCTGATCTAGCAGTAGCCTGCAGTGCTGCATTTAACCACTGCGCCACCTTGGCTCGCCCTAAAGGGATAAATGAACACAAATATTTAAATATTTTAGATCACAGAGCCAGAAGGGCTATTCAGAGCATTGAGTTCAACCTCCTGTTGAGTGCAAAAGCAGCCCAGACAAATGGCTCTTTAGATTCTGCTTAAACACAGCCAATGAAGGGGAAGCTACCATTTTTTGTGGGTAATTGGTTCCAGGGTCAAACAGTTCTTATGATTAGGATGTTTTTCCAGGATTCAGACAGAATCTGCTTTTTTTGTAATTTGAAAACATTCATCTATGACTTGTACTCTGGAATGAGAGAGAACAAATGCTGACCTTCTCTGCAACTTTTTCCCAAGATATTGAAGATTTATTTGAAGTCTGCTATCAAATCGTTTCCCCGCACCAAACTGTCTTTGCTCTGATTCTTTTTTCACACAACTCACTGCTCACTGCTATTCTATAAATCTATTCGAATTCCTCTGACTCTTCCTTACAGTATAATGCCAAGAACTGGACACACTCGGCAGGATCTGATCAAAGCAAAATAGAGCCATTGTTTTCTGTGTTTTGGACAATATGTTTTATAAAAGTGCATTTCTCTTGTTCCTTTCCAGTCTCAAATTATCCCAAGATCTTTTCATCTAGCCACGCTATCCTTCAACCCATTTCTTTAATCTATCAAGAATATTTTGATATTCTAAAAGATTTGTTATTGCCATAAGGTGTGTCATCCGCAAATATAATACACAGCCCCTCCACATCTTTATGAAAATCCTTAATATTTTTTAGAATGAATGGTTTGCTGATTTTTCTATATCCCTCCTCCTTTTCTTTTCTTTCTTTTTTTTTTTTGGAGAAAAAGAGACATTTCCTCTCCTCTAGTCAACTAACACTTCACCAAGTCACTGGGATTTCTCAAAGTTAATGCATACGGATTCCTAAAGTAGTACCTGAAGATGCTATTAACCTGATCCTGGAGATATACAGTAATCTCATTCATACAGTAGAAAAGAAATATTTCTCAGCTATGTTGCACTCAATTCTCAAGGTTCACTTCTGCTCCTTTACTTTTCACCGTTTCTATATGCACCCAATTTGTTTTCGTATTTACATGAAAGTTGTTGTATAGTCACTATACATTCTTATGCTGTCCTCCTTATTTTTTTTTATTGAAAATTTTGAAAAAAAAACTTTTACAAATATTTACCTCCCTCCGTCCCCCTCCCCTCCCCCCCAACCCCCCCAACCTTCCCCCCCTTGGCTTCCCAGAACCAATGCAGGGTATAAATCTTTAACAAAGATATTCTAAGATAAACTTAAAAAAAAGTTACTATCATCTTTCATTTGAGCTTTAACTCCTCTTTGCTAGGCTAGCTCTAAACAGATTATATCATTCCTTGTTTCTTCACTCATAAGCTATCTGGAATTTCTTAGTCCCATATTTATTTTGAGTATAGTCAATCCATCTTCTCCACTCCAGTTTATATCTCTCATTTGAGTGGTCCTTAAGATATGCTGATATTTTAGCCATCTCTACTAGGTTTGCTACTTTTAATGTCCATTCTTGAATAGTAGGCAAATCTTCCTTCTTCCAGTATTGCGGCACGAAGACTAACTGTACCCATTGGACAATCTATAAGTTTTGTAAACAAACAAGCCAAGGAATAAGTCAAATGATGCACTGACATACATAATTGCGATGACTTTATGCCTACCTAGTGCATGTACCACCATTGCGGCATGGATGATAGTCGCAAACAGGAACATTACAGTTGTCGATGTTCTGTCCTCCCAATGCTTCCTCTATAATGGAGAGTTCTTGGGTGTTGACTTGCAACTCTCTGATGCAGCCCTTGAAGCCATAAATCTTTCCAGAATTTGGATGGATGTTTACGCGATGAAGAGGGACATTTCCAAGGAATATTGGCCCAAAGGTCAGCTAAAAAAAAATAAAGACCATACAGATAAAAACTCCAATAAGAGCAGAAAATTTTGAAATCTAAATTGAATTGTGGAAATACAATCAAGGCCATAAATACCTGGGCAATACCAGTTATAAAATACACAGCTGGTATAGTTAACTGGACACAAGCTGATTTGGACATTTTGGACCGAAAAACCAGGAAGCTAATGACAATGCACTACAGTTTACAGTTTACTACAGTTTAGACTACACCTGCCCCGAAAATCAGGTGGCAGAGGATTATTACAAGTGAAACAAATAGTTGAAGAAGAAAAACATGCACTGGCTGATTATTTAAAAGAAAGCCAAGAACATCTATTAATCGAAGTAAAGAACAAAAATCTATTGAAGGTCCAACAGACGAAACAAGAATACAGAAAATATGTGATAAAATCAAGAATGGAGAGTTGGCAGAACAAAGCATTGCATGGCCAATTTGCTGAACAAGCTATCCGCACAAATGCCATTAAGGCCAAAATTGAAAAATCCTCTGATGACGCCAAATGCAGACTTTGCAAAGAAGCTGATGAAACTGTTGATCACATACTCAGCTGCTGTAAAAAAATCGTGCAGACTGATTATAAATTGCGGCACAATTCAGTAGCACAAATGATCCATTGGAATGTGTGCAAAAATTATAATATTAAAACAGCAACAAACTGGTGGGAACATAAGCCTGAAAAAGTCACCGAAAATCAGATGGTCAAGATCTTGTGGGATTTTTGCATACAAACGGACAAAATACTGGCGCATAATACACCAGACATCACACTGGTTGAGAAAAATAAGGTCACAATCATAGACATCGCAATACCAGGGGATAGCAGGGTCGCCGAGAAGGAACATGAAAAAATTGCAAAATACCAGGACTTAAAAATCGAAATTCAACGACTATGGCACAAACCAGCAGTGGTAATTCCAGTGGTAATTGGCACACTGGGTGCTATTCCAAAAGCACTGGAATTACATTTGAAACAGTTAAAAATTGACAAAATCACCACCAGTCAAATGCAAAAAGCCATACTGCTTGGATCTGCACGCATATTACAAAAATATGTTAAGATGTCCTAGGCCCGTGAATGGGGCCTGACTAGTAATCAATGCCAAATCCGGCGAAACAACTGGCCACTGTGATACAATTCTGTTGTTGCGAATAATGATGATGATGATGATGATGATGATGATGTCATTGATAAGAAAGATAAAGAAGTCTGATAATGGATGTGGGAGTGCCTGAAGACAGAAGAATAGAAGAGAAAGAACTGGAGAAGATAACAAAATATAAAGACCTACAAATAGAAATAGAACGATTATGGCAAAGGCAAGCAAGGCTAGTACCAATAGTTATAGGCCCCTTGGGTGCAGTCCCAAAACAACTGGAGCACCACTTGAACACCATAGGCATTGACAAATTTGCCATCAGTCAATTGCAGAAGACAGCTTTACTTTAAACTGCTTCCATCCTGTGACAATATCTGTACCACCACCAAACATCCAGATTTGCCTATCCCAGGTCCTTGGTAAGGACTCGATAGGTAGACAAAAATGCCAAACCCAGACTGAACATCTGGCTGACTGTGTGATGAATGATGATGATGATGATGATGATGATGATGATGATGATGATGATAATTAAATTTACGGTATATGCTTCTTGACTCAGAATGGTTTGGGCAGGGAAAGCACGGGGAGTGGAGTTTTGGCCTCAGCCAAAAAAACATTATTTTTTTTTAAAGTGGAGTCTGGCCCATTTTCTCTATCAGTCTGAAAAATGTCAAGGGGATAAAAGCATTACAGAATATGACTGTTCTGAACAACAAGAAAAGAAGCAGCAGATATCCCAAAGCATTCAAAGTAGAAAATTAGAAGCAAAGTGCTTTACTTTTACTGAAAAGCCACATGAGAAGTCACTTGTTAAAGAACTTGAGTAACAAGGAAATAAGAAGAAAATAACTCGAATTGTAGAAGCCTTTATCCAGGAAAGGAGGGGCAATTATTGCTGAATCTACTTCCCAAATTAGCAGCAGATGCATGCAGCTATATTAATAAAGACTTACTCTTTCTGGGCAGCCAAATTCCAAAAAACAAGGACCAGCAACAAAACTAATGTTGTTTATGGAGATTCTCAGTATATCCAGGTCAGATTTGTCCAAGGTGCTTTTTCAAAAGGTAACTGGACTTTTTTTTAAAAAAAATTCCTTGAAGACTTTTTGCTCCTCATCCAAGAAGCTTTTTCATTTCTTAAAGAAGCTTCTTGGATGAGAAGTGAAATGACTTCAAAGAAAAACAAAGAAAGCCCAGTTGCTTCTTGAAAAGGCATCTTTTGGAAAATTAACTTTGTTTTTCCTTAATTTTCTGTGCCCTAAATAAGATCAACCTTAATCAGCTAGTGTTTAGGTGTTTAGGAACGTGGCACGACAAAACCGCGCTCGTCAAAATAGCGGTGATAAAATCGCGTCGCTAAAGCCGCGACGTCATCACCGCCGTGACAACAGCGCGGCAACAGAAGGGCGCTTTAAAACGGCGCCGCCGGCAGAAAGCCGATTTCAATTAAGGTAAGGGTTAGGATTAGGTTTAGGGGTTTGTTTTAGGGTTAGGTTTAGGGTTAGGTTTAGGTTTAGGGTTAGGTTTAGGGTTAGGTTTAGGGTTGGGTTTAGGTTTGGTGTTAGGTTTAGGGTTAGGTTTAGGGTTAGGTTTAGGGTTAGGTTTAGGTTTAGGTTTAGGTTTAGGGTTAGGTTTAGGGTTAGGTTTAGGGTTAGGGTTAGGGTTAGGTTTAGGGTTAGGTTTAGGGTACTGAGTGCTTGGGGATGCGCGGATTTGCCCTCCGCGATTATGTCATCGCGGTAGGGTCGCGTTTTTCCTTAGCGCTTCGAACGGCGCGAATTAGTCTTCGCGCTTATGTCTCCGCGGATAAGGGCTTCGCGGATTTGTGGTGGAACCGTTTAGGAATTAGGCGGCTAAAAATAAACTAACTAAACAAATTTTATTAATTGTTTGCTTCTACATATATTTAACATAAAGCGTAACAATTGCTCCTTAACAATGTTTTTCTTCTTCTTTTGCTACCTTTTTGTTGGGCAGAGAAAATTATTATAAAACCATTGAGTGTGAGTTAGAGATGATAGGCATTTCATCTTAATGTGTATGGAATTATATAAATTACAAAAAGGTGTCAGTCTTACTCTACAGACTCATCACTGTGGTACATGTTCCCATTGTTCATAAATGAACTGCTTTCTGTAAGCAATCCATCAACTGTCTCAGCTGAACATGAAGCTTTAGTAGCCCCTTAAGACAACCACTAGGGAATTCTCCCATAAAAATCCCACTGAAATTAAGCTGTAGCAAGAGCCATATTGTTCACAGCAGTGGGAAATGCAGGAGAATTTCCCCCCAGTTGATTGCATCTTAAATGAACATCATTATTAACACGCCTCAACTAATTCAAAATTTTGTCACAGGCGCTTTGTAAGAGATATTAAAATAGACGGGCTACAGAAGTGGTATTCAGCAGGTTCTGACCAGTTCTGGAGAACTGGTAGCAGAAATTTGGAATAGTTCAGAGAACCAGTAAATACCACCTCTGACTGGCCTCGCCCCCATCTATTCTCTGCCTCCTGAGTCCCAGCTGATTGGGAGGGAATGGGGATTTTGCAGTAACCTTCCCCTGGAGTGGGGAGGGAATGGGAATTTTGCAGTCACCTGCCCTGGAGTGGGGAGGGAATGGAGATTTTACAGTATCCTTCCCCTGCCACGCCCACCAAGCCATTACGCGCCCACCAAGCCACACCCACAGAACTGGTAGAAAAAAAAATTGAATCCCACCACTCCCTTCCCCTCTCGAATCGTGTGGCTGTTGGTCGTTTTTAAATTCCCTGTACTTTTTGCTGTAGTTCTTGTGTTTCCCTTCCCCTCCTTTGGTTTTGTGCGCCGCCCTGAGTCCCGCTGGGAATAGGGCGGCATATAAATAAAATGAACCTTGAACCTTGAACCTTGATGGGCTAACATTTCACCTGAGTCATTTGCACTGGCAGAGAGATCCTCTGATGGACAGGAGAAATTTCATCTGCGGCCATTTCAATCAGACAATAACCTTCAGGACTGCCCAAAGACAACATATAGCTGGAAGGAAAGAGAGAACTTATTACTGTTTTGGAAGTGAGCAAGCAAGACTATGAAAGCATGCTACCAACATGAATGGTAGGTTTATTCTGGAAGGCAGGCCTGATTCTGATAGCTTTTCACACTCCAACAACACCTGTAAAAGAACACAGAGTGGTTAGCAGATAGATAGCTGAGAATATGACAGCTCAGTGGACTGAGTCTATGAACCGGAGCCAATGCTTGGGGCTACCTGCATTGCTTTGCCATGGCAGCATGCATTTAATTGCCGGAAGATTTATTACCCACCTTTTATCAAAGGACTGAAGAATGGCTATCATCAATCAGTCAAAACTCTGGAATGACTGGAAAACAAAGCCCCATAGTAAGGCAACATTGGGTTTAAAATCAAGGGAAGCAGATAGGCCAAAGAGAATAGCTGATCATGCAGAGACCTTCCCCCTGTAAACGCCTTTGGTTGGTACAAGTGGTGGGTTTCAAAATTTTTTGGAACCTACTCTGTGGGTGTGGGAGTGGCTTGCCGGCCATGTGACCTGGTAGGAGTGGCTTGCCAGCCATTCTCTCTCTCTCTCTCTCTCTCTCTCTCCATCCTTTTGTCTCTCTGCCCCTTTTTTCTTTTTTCTTTCATCTCTCTCTCACACTGTTTTTTTCTTTCTTCTTTCTTTCTTCTTTCTTTCTTTCTTTCTTTCTTTCTTTCTTTCTTTCTTTCTTTCTTTCTTTCTTCCTTTCTTTCTCTTTCTCTCTCTCTCTCTCTCTGTGTCAGTCTGTCTGTCTCTCTCTCTCTGTCTCTCTCTCTCTCTCTCTCTCTGTGTGGCAGTGGTGGGTTTCAAAAAATTTTGGAACCTCTTCTGTAGGTGTGACCTGCTTTCCGGATCCACTGGTGGAACCTCTTCTAACCGGTTCGGTAGATTTGATGAACTGGTTCTACCGAATAGGTGTGAACTGGTAGGAACCAACCTCTGGTTGGTACACATTTACCTATGGTGCACCAGAAGCCCAGAAGAAAATAGGACACTTATTTATTTATTGGATTTCAATAGCTGCCCATTTCAGCAAAGACTCTGGGTGGTGGCCCTCAATTAAAAATAACAATAATAATAATAATGCAGGATACGCCATCTGAAATGATAGTGACAGACACACAGTTCCCTTCTCCTGCTGCAGGAGAAAGAGCAGAGCTATCCAGAATGAATGGCTGTGCCTCTGATTTCACTCGGATAAGGTTTATCTGAGCTCATGAAAGGTGCCATCAATGCATAATCTCCGAAGGAGTGTCAAACATCAAAGTTAAAGGCATTTGTAATATAAATATCCAAAAATTCAATACTGTGTTAAGAACCTGAAGAGGGGAGTGTCGGTAGAAGTGATGAAGTGATGTTAGGAGGGGGATAGGAATGCTACATATATTCTCAGCGATTAAAAAAAAAATCCATCCCTAAAGGGGGGCTTTCCTGTAATTGTTCTTAGTTATTATTTTTTCTGAGAGGGGGAAAACCCCCAAGAGTGTTAATTATTATTTCAGGGGTTGATAAATGAGACACCATAATGCGCAAGGATTTAATTAAAAAGAGCCCTCAGATCAGCGAAGAGATTCTTTCTCCCCATGCTTCTTTTGGAAATCCCATTTAACAGCTGAACCCCAATGATGAGTGCCTCGCAGGAATCCGTGGCGTGTTTTATGATCTCCATCCATCTTCATGGAAAGAGCCAATCTTCATGAGAATGCTATTTTCCCATCCCCAATGAAACGAGGATAAAGCCATTAAGGCCAGGGCGATCGATAATCTCTTTGGATTTCTTGTCATCAAAATATAAATCAGGGTTCTGAACTAGTACCTAGTGTTGGGTTTGGGTTTTTTTTGGATGTTAATATGGTATCAACATACATCCCATTTCTGGGCTGCCACACTGAATTTTGCAATCTTATTGCCTGTTTTCCTTGGCAGAGAATCAAAGGAACAGTCTTCAATACAATTTTCAATGTTCTTGTCTATATGCATACAATGAACAGATCTCTCTTTCTTCTTTCTTTCTTTCTTTCTTCTTTCTTTCTTTCTTTCTTTCTTTCGTTCTTTCTTTCTTTCTCTTTCTGTCTGTCTGTCTGTCTGTCTGTCTGTCTTTCTGTCTTTATCTTATTTCCTTTCTTTATTCTTCTCATACTATCTCATTTCTGCCTCCCTCCCTCTTCCTCTTTCATTCATTCATTCATTCATTCATTCATTCTTTCTTTCTTTCTTACTTACTGTCTGTCTTTCTGTCTGTCTTTCTGTCTGTCTTTATTCTCTTTCTTTCTTTCTTTCCTTCTGTCTGTCTGTCTTTCTGTCTTTCTCTCTTCCTTTCTTTATTCTCACTCTCTCTTTCTCCCTCCCTCTTCCTACCTACTTCTTTCTTTCTTTCTTTCTTTCTTTCTTTCTTTCTTTCTTTCTTTCTGACTGTCTTTCTGTCTTTATTCTCTCTCTCTCTTTCTTTTTCTCTCTGTCTTTTTGTCTTTCTCTCTTCCTTTCTTTATTCTCACTCTCTCTTTTTCCCTCCCTCCCTCTTCCTCTTTCTTTCTTTCTTTCTTTCTTTCTTTCTTTCTTTCTTTCTTTCTGACTGTCTATCTTTCTGTCTGTCTTTATTCTCTCTCTCTCTCTCTCTCTCTCTTTCTCTCTTTCTTTCTTCTCTCCCTCCCTCTCCCTCCCTCCCTCTTTCTTTCTCTCCTTCCTTCTTTCCTTCTTTCTTTCCTTCTTTTTTCAAATTATAAGTCATCCATCCCTTCCCAATGAATCTGGGGAGTTAAAACAAGGGAAAAAATACAATAGACAAAAATGATAAGTAAAAAATGGCAAGATTGACAAACCGAACACAGACAGGGATAAAAATATATAAACTCACACAATCCAAAGGAGGCTTTGTTCATCCTTGCCAAAGGGCTGGGCAAAGAGCCAGATCATAAAGATTCCCTTTAAATAACAATAGGATGGAGACTACTCAAATCGTAAGGGGGAAACTCATGCCAGAAGGTAGGTGCTACTACAGAGATGGCACATTTAAAGTGACCTGATAGTGTTTATTTGAAGGAACCTGAAGCACATCAACCCTGCCAGATCAAATCAATCATGCAGATACTATAGAAGACAGATGGTCCTTCAAGTAACCAGCCCCTTTGCCATGTAGAATCATGTAGGCTAATGACCAGAATCTTGAATCAGAAGCAAACTAGCAATTTTCTAACTGCTGGTTTGAAAGAGATGTCAAAGAGAGCATTTACATTAAGGCAGAATCAAAATATCTCTCAACAGAGGGGGAGGGATATGACACCACCTATCTCCTGTTTATAACCCAGTCCTTTCAATAGGTTTCCATATCCATTTGAACTATTCAGGTGACCCTGAGGGCACAGATAAACCTCCGATTGACCTCAACAATTCCTGAAAGAGTGCTAATGACCAGAGGACTGGAAGGAATATAAATCAATCCATCATCCAACATTCATCCAGAACTAAAAAAACGCTTCTTGGAGGAAAAGCAGATATCTTCAAAGAAAAACAAAGTCCAGTTGACTTTTGAAAAAGCATGATTGAGACTCTCCTTGACTAAAACTAATATAGGTCGTGAATCAGATGTTTTAAATGGACATGATGAGTCATGCACATTGCCGTCTGTGCTGCTGCATTCCGGGCCAGCTGTAACTCCTAGGTAGTTTTCAACGTCATCCCCATGTAGAACACATTGCAGTAGTCAAGTCATGAGTTTAGCCAGGTATGGTGAGTGTTCTGACCCTCCCCTTCTCCATCCAGGAATGAAAGCCAAACAGACATACAAAAGAATGTTTTAATCAGTCCAAGCTCTTGTTGGCTGCAAGCCCAAATAAACAAAGATAATAGCTCTGGCAGAAAGTCCTATAACTCACACAATACTGCAAACCTGGCTTCTCTTATCTCAAGCTACTTATCCAAGTTGGCTTCTCTCAGTTTGTGAACGCAAACAAGAACAAGAACGAGAATGAGGAACGTTCACTTCTACCACCAGGGCATGGCACCAGCAGTCTCTTTTATCAGCAGGAGGGGATCTTGATCAGCATCAGCTGTTCGTAATCACCTCCTGTAGTTACTCCATTGTTCTTTCCGTCGAGTAGCCCTTCGTCTGCATGCATCCTGATACAACTCCCAAATGCTTTCCTGAACATTCCCTTTGATCCAATGTTCTGCTGCCACCTGGTGGCCAACCAGTCTCTCCTCGCCCTGCTCCAGGGTCCTCCACCTC
Organism: Thamnophis elegans; assembly: GCF_009769535.1. Classification (NCBI taxonomy): domain Eukaryota; kingdom Metazoa; phylum Chordata; class Lepidosauria; order Squamata; family Natricidae; genus Thamnophis; species Thamnophis elegans. Next base: position 8,368,867 of record NC_045544.1, read on the forward strand.
CTCCAAGGCTGACTCATAAGCCCCCTTGCTGTTGGAGTCTGGCAACAGCTCTAACGGCTCCTGCCGGCCACAACAGGTGAGTATCAATGACCCCCCCCCTCTCTAAAAAGGGTGAAACTGGCACAGATGAAATTGTGCAAAGGCTTTCCTGCCAGATCTGCGAGCTCTTTATCAAAGCAGGAACTACAAGTCCAGGAAGACACCCATATCAGAGGTAAAAGATGAAACATCTCCAAGTCTAGAGAGCCCAAATTCCTACCATCCTATCCAAGGTGCTTAGTCTTGGATGGATTGTTCTGGAGATGGTTCCTCTCCATCCAAACACGCTTAGCATCTAGGCACCAGGACCTAGATCAGTGATGTTTAACCTTTTTCCCATCGCGTGCCAAAAGCAGGGGAGCACAGGGGGTTGTGTGCGGGCGTTGCCATACTCATAATGTTATGTGCATGATCCCCCATGTGCATGCGCATGTGAACCCCTGCTTTTGGCACGCGATGGACCTATTTTTCGCCCTCCCCAGGCGCCAGAGGCTTTCTAGGAGCCTGGTGAGAGTGAAAACAGCCTCCCCCAGCCCCACGGAGGCCCTCCTGAGCCTTCAGAAGGCTTCCCTGAAGCTTCCCCAAGTGCGAAAAATGGCCCTACGGGCAAACCGAAAGTTTGTTCCCGACAAAAAACGGCAAAAAAAAGAGGCTAAAATCAGATGGCCAATGTGTGCATACGTGTTGGAGCTGACAGGGCAACGCCTCGCGTGCCCTAACAAGTGGCTCTGCCTGCCACCTGTGGCCCACATGCCATAGGTTCGCCATCACAGACCTAGATCAACAGACTCATTTGGATGGCCCAGGATCAAAAGATATAATTGTATGTCTTGAGTGTACTGATGCTATTGAATTTCAAACCAGCAGATGACCTTGCCTAGTGATTTCACGCAGGGAAAAAGAATAGTAGCACCTTACAGAAGATCTAACTCTTGCCTTTTTTCTTATAACCAACACTGAAAGAAACCAGCCCCGGAGAAAGGAAGAGAAATGATGCTTTCAATAAATGGTGGGGATGTTTGCTTTCTCAGTAGCTGGCAAACCACGCTGAGGAATGCAAAAGTCAGCACAATGATCATTAACCTCCTTCCTTAATAAGTGTGAAACATGAGGTTTGCCATGTAGGCACATACATACCATTGCTTGCAGCAGGAAACCATGAGCTGTCCATTAACCTTCTCACATAGATAACATAGCCATAGCTTGGACTTTGTCTAGCCAATCCAATCAGTACAAAGTGTACTTTGATCAATGAATCCGCTTTTGCCACGGAGACAGTGTACGACAATAAAAGGGAGTTCCCACGAGCTGTTCGGGGTGCCTTCCCATTAACCTTCTTCCTGCCTGCGTGTTTTTTCCTCATCACAACAACAATAAATAATCCTCACAGAAGCCCAGGAGATGTGCTAGGGTCCTCCCTACAGAGTGGAGATCAGATCCACTTAAATAGACTTCTGGATCAGCAGATGTAATAAGGATGTGACATTTGGCCTCTCCTATCCATATACGATCAGATTCATTTTAAATTTCTTCCAACAGCTCTTTAGGTCTCTCTTCTGGAGCTTCATACCCCAGAGCTCCATGGTCAATCAGTGTACAAGGAGAGGCTGAACAGAGGCATTAAAATCCAAAGCCCTGACATCTTCCCATTCCCATCAGTGATTAGATCTTGGCTGAACTCCCCACAAGGCAGCCCTTGAAGAGTGTTCGGAGATTCCAGCTGGTCCAGAATGCAGCCGCACGAGCGATTGTGGGTGCACCCCGGTACACCCACGTTACACCTATCCTCCGCGAGCTGCACTGGCTACCTATTGGTCTCCGGATACGCTTCAGGGTGCTAGTTATTACTTATAAAGCCCTTCATGGTATTGGACCTGGGTACTTGAGAGACCGCCTTCTGCCGATTACCATCCACAGACCCATTCGATCCCACAGATTAGGCCTCCTCCGTATTCCATCTGCCAGCCAATGTCGGCTGGCGACTACTCAGAGGAGGGCCTTCTCTGTGGCTGCCCCGGCCCTTTGGAATGAGCTCCCCGTGGAGATTCAGACCCTCTCCACCTTTCAGGCCTTCCGGACGGCCGTGAAGACCTGGCTGTCCCAGCAAGCCTGGGGTTGAGTTCCCCCCCCTACTCGAATTTGCTGTGTCTGTTGTGCTTTTAAACTGTTTGTATTGTCTGATTGTCTTTGTCTTACTTTTGTAATTTCCCCTCCCTTGGCTTTGTTCAGCCACCCTGAGTCCCTTCGGGGAATAGGGCGGCCTACAAATTGAATAAAATCCAAATCCAATAAACTAGCAGAAAATATCACACCTCCCATTGGCTTGCAGACAATGGATTCATTCAATTCCCGAATTGCTGGATTACCCATTTAAATTAAAGGAGCCCTTTCTGCCTTCTGTTGAGGACCTGCATACTGCACAAGCCAGAAAGAAGGATGCAAAAATATCTATAAACCCCCTGCATTCTGGACATAAACTGTTTCAACTTCTACCCTCAAAACGATGCTACAGAGCTCTGCACGTCAGAACAACTAACTTTAACTTTAACTTTTAATAGATTTATATGCCACCCAACTAGATACAAGGACAGTGCTTTCCCCCATGTCATCACTCTGCTAAACAACTAATTCTCACAACACTATCAAACTATCTAGGAAGGCAGCATTAATGTTCTTATTCTCATCTTCCCTATTCCCTATCTCCTTGTAACTATAATTTTGTTGCTTGTATCTTATGATTTGAATTGTTTAATTAGTATCCTAGTATGATTAATGTTGATTGCTTAGTTAGCATTCGTGAATATCACATGTTGTATCTAATATTTTATGATGAATTCATTTTTACAATGACTATGATAATGATCTATCACTATTGTTGTACCTATTTACGTACACTGAGAGCTTATGCACCAGAGACAAATTCCTTGTGTGTCCAGTCACACTTGGCCAATAAAGAATTCTATTCTATTCTATTCTATTCTATTCTATTCTATTCTATTCTATTCCATTCCATTCCATTCCATTCTTTAAAGCAATACTTCCAATATTTGAAATTCTAATGACAGTCCTCTGGCTAATCTGTCTTTTGCTTTTAAGCTTCTTTGCCCAGGTTCCTTCAAAATGAGAAAAGAAGGTTATGAATGGATCAATTGAAGCCCATGTACTGCTCATAAGCTTAATACATTCTTTCCAGAGCACGCCCATGTGTCTAATTTCCAGTTTTTTTTCCCTCCCCACAAAAAAGTCTAGTTGACCAAATTAGGGGAAAACATCAAATGATCAATTGAGTTCAGTACATTATATATATATAGCAATAGCAATAGCAGTAGACTTATATACCGCTTCATAGGGCTTTCAGCCCTCTCTAAGCGGTTTACAGAGAGTCAGCATATTGCCCCCAACAATCTGGGTCCTCATTTTACCCACCTCAGAAGGATGGAAGGCTGAGTCAACCCTGAGCCGGTGAGATTTGAACCGCTGAACTGCTGATCTAGCAGTAGCCTGCAGTGCTGCATTTAACCACTGCACCACCTTGGCTCTTACACGTTATAATATATATATATATATATATATATATATATATATATATATATATATATATATATATATATACACGTTATATTTATGTTGATAAATAAATAAATATATTTACTTATTTATTTATATAAATAAATAAATAATATAAATATATACACGTTATATTTATGTTGATAAATAAATAAAAGGAGACTAGTATAGATCTATTTCAAGCTATTTAGCTCTCATCAGCTAGCCATACCCTTGCTGGGAATCGAACCTGTGCTCTATTGCCTCTCAGGCAGATGTGTTAACCATTGAGCTACAGGGCTTGACTCCTTATCAGCCAGGCCAGGGTGAAAGGTATATATTTAAAGTCACAACCCCTGGTATGCCCAAATATTTGATTGCTCGGCATCCAGAATGCATTTACAGTGGTTGCAGACACCTGGGATCAGGTGGTTACCATTTACAAACTTCTTGCCAGCTTCTGACAAGCGAAGTCGATGGAAAAAGCCAGATTTGATTAAAGACCGCATGATTCACTTAAGAACTGGAGACCATCCAGACAGAAACCCAATATTTTTTACTGTTGCCTTTTTGTTACATTTGTAACAAAAATTTGTAATTTGGCTGATAAGGAGTCGAGCCCTGTAGCTCAATGGTTAACACATCTGCCTGAGAGGCAATAGAGCACAGGTTCGATTCCCAGCAAGGGTGTGGCTAGCTGATGAGAGCTAAATAGCTTGAAATAGATCTATACTAGTCTCCCTTTATTTATTTATCAGCATAAATATAACAAATGTAACAAAAAGGCAACAGTAAAAAATATTGGGTTTCTGTCTGGATGGTCTCTTGTGACGAGCCGAAGGACAGAGAATGGAAGTGTGACCTTCCTCCCATATTTGGGCATACCAGGGGTTGTGATATATATATATATATATATCATATGTATATGTATATATACATATATATATACACATATATATATGTGTATATATATATATATATATATATATATATATATATATATATATATATATATATATATATATATATATATATATATATATATATATATATATATATATATATATATATATATATATATATATATATATCTATATATATATATATATATATATATATATATATATATAAACTTTTTTTTTCTAGATAACAAAGTGACCTTATGCCAAGAAAGATGACAAGTGGAAGAAAAATGAACAGTAGTGTTTTCAGTTACTTGGCAAAATGGCAAGTAGTATTTTCTTAGGGTTGAGCTTGTTTTGATGTTTCAAGGTGTTTCTGTGTTCCTGGTAAACATGTCAGTTTTAATTTTCAGCTGCGTTTTTTTTAAAAAAAACCAATAAGATTGTTTTGCCTTCCTTTGGTGAAAACTGCAGAAAGGTTGCCGAACATCACTTGAATTTCACAAGCAGATTGAAAGTTGAACGTTTTCTTTGTATGTAATTTTTATTAAAACCTTTAAGCAAGAAGATAAAAGCTAAGATAAAATAAGAAAGAAAAAGTAAGTGAAGAGAAAGCAAAAATATATATTTTTTTCTTTCTCTGTGTTATTTTTCTTCAATGGTTTCTTTTCTTTTCTATCAAGGTTGAAAGCCCTTTTGTGTTTTGCTTTTGATTTTTAAAATCATTTTCAAAATGCCGAGTTGTGGCTGCAGGCAGTGTTCTTGGAAAGCTACATTTCCTCCAAGATTTCACCAGGATCTCCTCTAGCTGTTCTTGACCTATTTTGACCTAACCACAATTAAGATCAGCATTCCTGTCATTAGTCAAGGCAATTGTTAAGTGTGTCGTGCCCAATCCTATGACCATTTTTGCCATTGTTCTTAAATGAATCTCCGCAGTTCTTAAGTGAATCATGCGGTCTTTAATCAAATCTGGCTTTTTCCATCGACTTTGCTTGTCAGAAGCTGGCAGGAAGTTTGTAAATGGTAACCACCTGATCCCAGGTGACTGCAAGCACTGTAAATGCATTCTGGATGCCGAGCAATTGAATAATAGTGATCACATGTATGGTTGGGCTTCAAAAATTTCAGCAACGAGTTCTCTGCCTGGTTGCTGGGTTGGCGTGGCCAGGATGGGCGTGGCCAGCCGTCCTCCTGCACCATGGTGGGCGGGACGTTTTCACCTTCCCCAAGTTATAGCAATAGCAATAGCAGTTAGACTTATATACCTCTTCATAGGGCTTTCAGCCCTCTCTAAGCGGTTTACAGAGTCAGCATATCGCCCCCACAGTCTGGGTCCTCATTTCACCCACCTCGGAAGGATGGAAGGCTGAGTCAACCTTGAGCCGGTGAGATTAGAACTGCTGAACTGCAGATAACAGTCAGCTGAAGTGGCCTGCAGTACTGCACTCTACCCACTGCGCCACCTCGGTTTTCCTCGAGCCTCTGGAAGGGCAAAAACTTCCTCCCCTGGACTCTGGAGGACCAGAAACCCTCCAGAGAGCAGAAATGGGCCCATTTTCAGCCTTCAGGAACTTCTAGGAGGTCCCTTTTTCCCCCTCCCTGAGCCTCTGTGTAGGCCCTGCGCTTATCTCGCATCCAAAATGGGTCATGTGGAGACTCCTGGGAGGATTTGGGCAGGGCGGGGTGGGTAGGGCCAGCCAGGGATGGGATTTGGAGGGTCTCCGAACATGCCATAACGTTAGCTGAACCCAGGCAACCTCATAGCAGCCCACCCCCTGATCACATGACCATGGGGATGCTGTGCTGGTTTTAAAGTGAGGAGTGCTTCTTAGGCATATTTTCCAGTGCTGTTGTAATGCTGAATAGTCAGTAAATGAATGGTTGTTAAGTCGAGGACTACCCTTAACCAGCCAGACTCTTGTTCCTCTGCCCTTCTACCAGTGGTGGGTTTCAAAAATTGTTCAAACCTACTCTGTGGGTGTGGCCTCCTTTGTGGGAGTGGCTTGCTGCCCAGGTGACCAGATGGGAGTGGCTTGCCGCCCATGTGACCGGATGGGAGTGGCTTGCCACCCATGTGACCAGATATGAAGATGCCGACGACACTTGTCAGAACCACCTTAAATTACCTCACACACAGCACTGGCATGCATGAGAATATGATGTAAACTTGTTTTTTAAAAGGCATCTTTGGTTTGCGTTAAAACAACTTCAACACACGCAATGTTCTGATTGCACCACAAACGCAGTAGTCATCCTTACCTTTCACAGAGGCACTGAGTTTTATAAATATGAGCATGATAGTGTAGAATAATCATATCCAAGGACCAGTGGTGGGTTTCAAAAATTTTTGGAACCCCTTCTGTAGGTGTGGCCTGCTTTCCGGGTCCACTGGTGGAACCTCTTCTAAGCGGTTCGTTAGATTTGACGAACCGGTTCTACCGAATAGGTGCGAACTGGTAGGAACCCACCTCTGGTTTGATCACACAGACAATGCAGAAAGCTTCTTTGAAAAGGAAGACTGAGCACTTAGCACTTTAATAAGCCAATTTTTTAACATTACAATAAAAAGTCTATAGGGATACCCCACCTCACAGCCGACTAGAATACCGGCCCACTAACTTAGTCAGTAAAATGAAGCAGATTTGACTAATATGTCCACGCCTATATTATAAATTGAGGTTCAGAAACTTTGCAATGCCTTAGCCCCCTAAAATGACAATGATTATGAACCTAAATGATTTAGGTTAGGAGAATACTTCCGCAAAGTAAATTGTAAATAAAAGTATACCCATTTTGGAGATATGAATAAAGATTAATGCCAATTTCTCATAGACCTTTTGGCAGAAGTGTAGCCTTGATTCCTGCCTCCAAAATCTTATCTTTCAAATGAGTTGAGTCAGGGGTCACCAAACTTGGCAACTTTAAGGCTTATTGGACATCAACATCCAGAATTCCCTAGGCAGACTGGCTGGCTAGGGAATTCCGAGAGTTGATGACCACGAGTCTTTCTTAAAGTTGCCAAGTTTGGAGACCCCTGACTTAGAGAAAGAGCTGTATTTAATACTTGGTCTGCAAGAACAGATTTTGCTACCCTGGACTTTTTTTTTTTCTCATCTAAGGATAGTATAAAAGAACTAATCATGCTCTGGAAGTTTTCATACCATCAGAAAAACCACGACTTTTGCAAGCCCCCAAAGCTAGATCAAGATTCACCTTCCAATTCCAAGGTTCACCAGTCAATTTCGTTTCTCTTTAGATGCAGATTAATCGCTTAGCCATTTCGCATTTGAACTCATCACAAATAAGGAGTGCTGGTAACATTTACTTAGCACAATTGCTTAGCAGAAATGCCATCTTCACTCCACCCTGTTTTGCTGAAGTTTCATTCCTCCCTAAACGTGGACAGTAATTCTATTTGTAGAAAGAAGGTTCTCCGAGGCCTACAGTTGCTGTCTAGTGGAATCTGCTTCAGTTAATAAAGGCTTTTATTTTTTCAAAACTCAAAGCACAGCGCCAATGTTTAGCTTGCATCAGGGGCTGGTTCTCAGCAAAACAGTGAGGTGTTCAGCACTTCCACCCCACCAGATGGCAGTAAACACACATGTGAAAAAAAACAGAGCTTCGAGCTGCACATTGCTTGGAAATCTGCCTCCCCTCCTCCCGCGTGCCAAATCTCTCTAGTCAGTGAGAAGTCTAACTTAAGCCCTAATTGACAGCATGATTACTTCAGCTTCCTGCTTATATCAAGGGAAACATGGCAAAGTATTTGATTATGCTTTTGACAGTCTGGATGAGGTTCGGTCCCGAGACTTACGATTTCGCTAACTGCACTCATGAATTATAATTACCTAATGTAATCATGTAAAAAAAACAAAAAAACACAACAACCCAAAAACGATTCAGCACATTCATGCTCATGCAAACATACTTAGGAAAATTTTGTTTATACCAATTACTTTTCTATAGGGTGTTATCGCCACAGCCGTATTTCCAGGGGCCGGGCACAGAGATCCAACACAATTGAAACATCAACAGTGGGAGCCTAAAAAGTTGAAGAGATACCAAGCAGTGGGAGGCGCTGACCTTGGTCCTGAAGAATAGAGGCAGCCAGATTTTGTGCCAAGGACCGAGAGGGATTTATCACTGGCAGGGCGTCTTAAAACAAGAGACTTTTGGATTTTCAGCCATCCTGTGCTCGGCTTATAAGTACAAATCAGAACAATTCAGTCAATTGAATGAGGAGTTCTCTGCTAATTTCCCACCCTTGCATAGCAAACCAGCTTTGCCTGCTTACCATATCACTTGGGGGTCTCAGAAATCAAGGCACTTCTTACCTGTAATGTGCTGATATTAAGGAGAGAATTGGAAATGATTGCCACGGAACAGCAAATCAATAGCCGCATTGATACCCTTGATTAACCAGAACAGTTGTCAAGGGTACCATCTAACCAGCTGTCGAGTAGCATGTGAAGTTTTTCAAGAATAGTGATTTTACTATTGAGCGCACACAGCTAGTCTGGAAATAGAAGAATTTGCTCTAGCAGAATTTTTCCCAGAGGTACCAACTTCTTGTATTTTTTTTCCTTCCAAATCTCAAAATTCGGGATGAATATAAAATAGTCCCTTCACTTTAGATGTTAGACTAGTTTGTATAATATCCACTGATTTTTAGTTTATATACAAATGAAAAATATAGTGCATACATGAAAATATATATTACAAAAAAATAAGGAACTATAGGCCTTTTTATGCATATCGATTATAACCTAGGGCTAAAACTTTTTAGTGAACTATTAGATCAGATTAAATAGATCCAAATTTAAATTTAGTATCTTCAAGTCTGAAATGTCCAGTCTACATCATTATTTCCATTTTTGAATCTGACATTCGAATTGCTTGTGGTTACCACCTAAACTGCCTCCAAATGAAATAACTGAATGCTGGATCCAAGTTCAGATACCTTTATGGTAATTATTTTCATAAGTAAGACTGAACAAGTATTTATTTCTGAAGTCATAAGAATTGTATTTAGACAATAGCTAGGAATGGATTAGTTGTGGTGCCACTTGATCTGGAGGCCCATTCTGTCTGTGAAATTGCTAAGCACCTGAACCTATCCTAACATTCATTTTTAAAATTATCATACCAAGTTTATGCTTTTGTTTGTCTTAAGGTTACTAGATTCTTGTATTTTTCCTTCCAAATCTCAAAATTCGGGATGAATATAAAATAGTCCCTTCACTTTAGATGTTTATTTCCTAATAGTACCAATTCCCTGAATGCAGTAATTTTTTCTGTTATAGTTTCACAGACGTGTTTTGATTGTATTTTGTACTTTGGGGTACAATGTACTATACTCAGTACAGATTTTCCAATATTTGAAGGGCTGTTATAAAGAAGAGGGAGTCAAACTATTCTCCAAAGCACTGGAGGGCAAGACAGGAAGCAACAGATGGAAACGTAACAAAGAGAGATCCATCCTAGAATTAAGAAGAATTTTCCTGACAGTTAGAACGATTAATCAGTGGAATGGCTTGCTGCCAGTAGTTGTGGGTGCTCCATCACTGGAGGTTTTAAAGAAAAGATTGGACAGATCTTTGTACAGAATGGGATAGGGTCTCCAGTTTGAGCAGGGGGCTGTTTTTGAAGACCTCCAAAGTCCCTTCCAACTCTGTTATTTTCTTATTCTGTCATTCTATTATTTCCTTCCTTCCTTCCTTCCTTCCTTCCTTCCTTCCTTCCTTCCTTCCTTCCTTCCTTCCTTCCTTCCTATGAAAGAAATGTCCTTCTGGGTTCGGCTCCAAGTGGGGAAAAAGACACTGGAGACATGGAGGCTGCTTGGAAAGATGGTTTATTGGTGGACAGGGCCACATAGCTTGAGCCTTGAACAGAAAAGGTGATCACATGCTTCAATGTTGGTGGAGAAGAAGAGAAGGGCTGAGGGAGGGGATTGCTAGGCTTTTTATAACCTGTTCAGTCCCACCTCTCTGTTTCCTGTTCCTGTGTAAGAAATGTATTCTGATTGGTTGTCAGACTCCCATGGGGCCATGCAGGGGCAACTCTCTAGGCTGTTTTGAATCCAGGTTTGGTTGAGTTCTCAGATGCCCTGTGGTCAGTTGGGACCAATATTATCATGCTTTAATCCCATCCCCCTGGAGCTGAAGTGGAGAAGCCTTTATTATGTAAAGTGGACTAGCTTGGCCTTCTTAATGGCCCATGGGGAAGCTACAGGCAGCTATTCTGTCTTTTAAAACATGTTTCTTTCTTTTCACATCCAGAGAAATATTCTACCTTTTCAATATTTCCTAGGATATTTCATTTTTCTGGGAGAGGGCTGGGTGATAACTTCCTACACTTCCTTCCTTCCTTCCCTAAATTCAGGATGCTTTTTCAGCCTATGAATCTATCTAACACTTGTATCACTTAGTTCCTATTTTATCATGTTATGAAAGAATATCGTGAGACATTCTGTCAAAAGCTTCGCTGATCTCCATATACACCATGTGTGCAGCATGCCTTAATCTACCAAGCTAGCAGTTCATTTAAATTAAAATAATGGTCTTCCCTAGAACAAGTAGCTCTGATTAAGTTGCTATATCACAATCTGAGGTGGCAGCAATAGGAATGCCTTTTTTAAATAAAAGGAAGTAGTCTATAGCATCCTCTGCTATTTTCCCTTGCTAATATCTGTCTAGCAATAGGACTTAGATTTATATATTGCTTTACAGTACTTTATAGCCCCCTCTAAGTGGCTTTACAGAGTCATTATATTGCCCTCAACAATCTGATTTTACTAACAATTTTACTGACCTTGGAAAGACGGAAGGCTGAGTCAGTCTTGAACCCCATAAAGATCAAACTCCTACAAGTGGGCAGAGTTAGCCTGCAATACTGCACTGCACCTCTATGGCTCTTGTAAGGTCTTGAAGCCTTATAAATCTGAAAAATCATGGATTGCACACACATGACTGCAAACATAGGTTATTTCCTTCAGCCTTAAGCCAATTCCATATGATCCTAAGCATTTCCCCCTCACAAATTGACTTCTGGAATATATTATTTGTCAGACCTTGAAGCCATCTTTTACTTTTTGGGCTTCAGGCCTGCCACATTTTCTACTGTGGGAAAATGGGATTTTACAGAGTGTGGGTGATATGGAGCCATAATAACATTCTTTCTCAGAAAGCCAAGGTCATCTGGCCCTCCAGCTGTGATGAGGTGACTGGGAGGCATCTCCTATTTTGAATGGTACCTGATTGGATTACGAGATGGGCATGTGGGTGCTGGGCAGGGACCTGAACTCTCCTTTGGGTGGGGAAAACCTAGAAACCTTCAGATTCGGGTTTTCCCAGATGTACCAATATGACTTCTCTAATAAAATGGAACTTTGAGGAATCTCTCAAGCCTCGGAGTCTTTCTTTGTTAGGAGTGTTTCTTGGCACCCTGACATTATTTAAAACATTTGTATTTCAGCTGATTTTACAATCCTCAGAGTGGCTGACAGTTTTAAATAAGCAACAGGTCAGTCTCCTCAAAATTAAAATAAACTTCCCAATTTCCCAAATAGTCGTAGTAAAAACCATTTTTTTTGGTTTCTATGTGGGGCTGCCCTTGAAGAGCACCCGGAGGCTTCAACTGGTCCAGAATGCGGCTGCGCGGGTTATCATGGGGGCACCTAGATGCTCCCATGTTGCGCCTCTTTTAGGCGGCCTGCACTGGTTGCCGGTTGTCTTCCGGGTGTGATTCAAGGTACTAATTATGACCTTTAAAGCCCTCCATGGCTTAGGCCCAGGATACCTGCGAGACCACCTACTGCCACCGGTAGCCTCCCATTGTCCAGTGCGATCCCACAGAGTTGGCCTCCTCAGGGTGCCGTCGGCCAGACAGAGTCGGCTAGCGACCGCCAGGGGGAGAGCCTTCTCTGTGGGAGCTCCTTCCCTTTGGAATGAGCTGCCCCCAGAGCTTCGTATAATCCCCGACCTCCGGTCCTTCCGACGCGCCCTAAAAAGTTGGCTTTTCCAGCAAGCCAGCCTGGCCTGAACAAAACAAAATAAATTATTGTTAATTTTAATCGATTTTTTTTAAAAAGGTTATTGTTAATCTTAATTGGGTTTGTTTTGGATATTATATTTAATTTTTTAAAAAACTTTTGTAATAGTGTTTTTTTAATGTTGTAAGCCGTCCTGAGTCCTTGGGAGAAGGGTGGCATATAAATCCAATAAACCAAACCAAACCAAACCAATAATAATATTGGTAAACATCTGAAGGAAATGATGAGCTAGGACATCATCCCAACCCAGGGGTGGGTTTTGCCCGGTTTTACTGCTGGTTTGCTCTCGCGCACATGCACACTTCAATTGAAATTGTTCTGTGCATGCGCAGAACTAAAAAACAAGATGGAGACGGTGGTGATGAGGGAACCGGCCCGGGAGCATGGCAGGCCTGGGTTGCTGCCAGTTCCAATGACCCAGGCCGCAATATTACTACCGGTTTGGCCACTCTGGTAGTGGTATGAACCGGTAGGAACCCACCATTGCCCGAAACCCAAAACCATCTTCAATGAGAATGCTGTATAAAATATTGGACAAAAATTTGGAAATGGGTGCAAGAAATTACAGGAGAACAGATAAAATACAAACCCGAAATCTTTCTACTGGGAATAATCAAAGAAAATTAAGTACATATTAACACATCTGCTAACTAGCCGAGGTGGCGCAGTGGTTAAATGCAGCACTGCAGGCTACTTCAGCTGACTGCAGTTCTGCAGTTCTGCAGTTTGGCTGTTCAAATCTCACCGGTTCAGGGTTGACTCAGCCTTCCATCCTTCCGAGGTGGGTAAAATGAGGACCCGGATTGTTGTTGGGGGCAACATGCTGACTCTGTAAACCGCTTAGAGAGGGCTGAAAGCCTTATGAAGCACTATATGTCTAACTGCTATTGCTATTGCTATTGCTAACTACAGCTAGAATAGCATTTGCCCAATGCTGGAAACAAAATAATACCCCCTCGGATGAATTAGTGATAAAAAAAACTTTGGATTGTCCAGAGATGGACAAATTAACACTGAAATTAAAAGATAAAGAAGAGTTGGAATATTATGAAATTTGGAACAATTGGTATAAATGGCTGCAAAACAAGAATAAAATTATTTAAGCCAAAAAACTACATATAAATATATATAGAACTGTGTATAAAGGTGTGTAAATATAGAAGCGAAATATTATATACATGTACAGGTATGATGACATAACAATGTTGATGTAATGACTGTAAGTGTTGTAGAAGGGGAAAAATAATAAAAAAAAATCTGCTAAAAAAAAGAGAATGGTATATAACTGGGAATCATCATAACCAACTGGCTAACCTCTGAAAACAGAACACAGAGGAGTTCCATTCTTTGCCATATGCAGCAGTTGATACATATTTTCAAGGAAACCAGAACCACCCATTATAATGACAGAAGCCCCAGATTACCACATGGTACCCAAAGACTGGATGATCAAGCAGAAGAAGCCCTCACAGTATGAGCATGAAGACAAAAAACTGTTGAAATTCTTGGAAGCAACGTGAGAATTCAAATTCAGAGAGAAGCAAGGCTTTGAATAAATTAAAGAACTACTATGGGTGATTTTACAGTCCTTGATTAACAGCCACAACATTTTCATCTACAGTTTCGATGACTGTATTATGCAGTATATTTTTGATTAGAGCAGTGAACTGAATTAGAAATACTTTTGACAAAATTGAAGCCAATGGATTGTTTAATATTCCTCCAACCTAACTAGATCAGAAGATGCTAAATCCCTTCTCTTCTCTCTCTTTCTCTCTCTCTCTCTCCATCTCATCCCAACTCAACCCAATCTAATCCTAACTCATCCATTCTATTCTATTTCTATTCTATTTCTATTCTATTTCTATTCTATTTCTATTCTATTTCTATTCTATTTCTATTCTATTTCTATTCTATTTCTATTCTTCTATTTCTATTTTATTTCTATTCTATTTCTATTCTATTTCTATTCTATTTCTATTCCATTTCTATTCTATTTCTATTCTATTCTATCCTCTCTCTCTCTCTCTCTCTCACACACACACACACACACAGACACACACACACACTTCTGCTACTACTGTAACTTATAGTGTATGTGTATGTGTATGTATGTGTATGTGTGTGTGTGTGTATATATATATATGTTGTTGTATTTGTGCTGATAAATAAATAAAGGGAGACTAGTATAGATCTATTTCAAGCTATTTAGCTCTCATCAGCTAGCCATACCCTTACTGGGATTTGAACCTAGCTGAGTCTCCCTTTATTTATTTATCAGCACAAATACAACAAAATGTAACAAAAAGGCAACAGTAAAAATATTGGGTTTCTGCCTGGATGGTCTCTTGTGACGAGCCAAAGGACAGAGAATGGAAGTAGTGATCTTCCTCCCATATTTGGGCATACCAGGGGTTGTAAAAATCTTATATACATATACATACATACATACATACATACATACATACATACACACACACACACACACACACACACATACATACACACACATACACACACACGCTTCATATTTGGACTATAGAAATCATAGTCCCAGTCCCAGTATACTTATATATTCCACTTATTTGCAAAGCCAGTATAACTTATCATTGATTAAATTTTACAATGATGAATCGTTAAAGTTCTAAATGGTACATCAAAAAAATGTATTTATTTGTAACACAGTAGACTAACGCCTGTCTTTCAAAAATGTCTCAGCCTATCATAATAGAGGCCGTTGTTTCTTATCACTACTTTCAAATTTTTTTTAAAAAAATCATCTCTTCTTCATCTTCCATTTACTGCCAATGTTATCTGATGAGGAATGATATTAGATTCATTTTATACAAATCATGAAGGACCCATTCTACTGAACATTACTTGGGACATTGTATCATAGAATAACAGTGAATTGTGCCTTGCACTTTGCCAGTTAATTTGGTAAAATGTGTTTGCATCTCAGTAGGCAGTGTAACTTTGCATTGGTATTAAAATTTTCCTCTTCTATATAAAAAAGATTTAGGCATTCCAATTCCTCTTTATTGTGTTTGAAGACAAATATTCTATAAGCCTATGGAAATAAATTATAGGAGCTTTAACATACATGTAATAAAACAATATGAGTCTAGAGAGGGATAATTTATCTTTTTTTCCAAAGTGTTTATGACCATTATTGAATCAATTCATTTGTTCAGCATACTAATTTCCCCTGAGTATACTATTACACACCATTCAAGAAATCTTTATCAAACATGGCATTTTGAAATCTAGTATCCTTCAGACAAACAAAAGCATAAACTTGGTATGATAACTTTAAAAATGAATGTTAGGATAGGTTCAGGTGCTTAGCAATTTCACAGACAGAATGGGCCTCCAGATCAAGTGGCACCACAACTAATTCATTCCTAGCTATTGTCTAAATACAATTCTTATGACTTCAGAAATAAATCCTTGTTCAGTCTCACTTATGAAAATAATTTCCATAAAGGTATCTGTACTTGGATCCAGCATTCAGTTATTTCATTTGGAGGCAGTTTAGGTGGTAACCACAAGCAATTCGAATGTCAGATTCAAAAATGGAAATAATGATGTAGACTGGACGTTTCAGACTTGAAGATACTAAATTTAAATTTGGACCTATTTAATCTGATCTAATAGTTCACTAAATTTTTTTAGCCGTAGGTTATAATGGATATGCATAAAAAGGCCTATAGTTCCTTATTTTTTTTGTAATATATATTTTCATGTATGTATTATATTTTTCACATGTATATAAACTAAAAATCAGTGGATATTAGACAAACTAGACTAACAGCAAGCCCCCTCTTGAAGGGAAGACAACTTAGTTTTCTTCCCTTCAAGATAGAAGCTAGATAAGTAAGTGAAAGGGAACGATATTTTTTAAAATAGAATTGCAGATAGATACAGAAATTATCAGAGCTACATTATAACAGAGAAACTAAGTTTTGACTCAAGATAACAATAAAAGGGGATAGCTGTGCATAAAAATAGAGGGTCAGCAAATATCAATAGATAATTACTGTATCTATCTGTAATTCTATTTAAAAATACTCTTTGTAGGGACTAGTCCAGACAATCATCAACAGTCAAGAATACTGAAAGAATGGAGATAGACAGACAAACAGACAGACAGACCGATGGATGGATAGGTGGGTGGGTAGGTAGGTAGGTAGCAGAGGTGGGTTCCTACCAGTTCGCACCTATTTGGTAGAACCGGTTCGTTAAATCTACCGAAGAGGTTCCACCAGTGGACCCGGAAAGCAGGCCACACCTACAGAAGAGGTTCCAAAATTTTTTGAAACCCACCACTGGTCCTTGGATAGGATTATTCTACACTATCATGCTCCTATTTATAAAACTCAGTGCCTCTGTGAAAGGTAAGGATGACTACTGCGTTTGTGGTGCAATCAGAACATTGTGTGTGTTGAAGTTGTTTTAACGCAAACCAAAGATGCCTTTAAAAAAATAAGTTTACATCATATTCTTATGCATGCCAGTGCTGTGTGTGAGGTAATTTAAGGTCGTCAGCATCTTCATATCTGGTCACATGGGCGGCAAGCCACTCCCATCTGGTCACATGGGTGGCAAGCCACTCCCACAAAGGTGGCCACACCCACAGAGTAGGTTCGAACAATTTTTGAAACCCACCACTGGTAGGTAGGTAGGTAGGTACTTGTACTTGTACTTGACGCCTCTTCACCCATCGTGGGTATAGGCGACTTCCATGGAAATTTGGCGCCACTGTTTTCGGTCCTGGGCTAGGGTTGTCAGGTGGTGCAGCCAGTCGCTATTATATGATTTTCGGCTAAGATTGAATGGGCGCATGACTATATCTTCGGCTTTCCGTTTGAAGTGACGCAGAGTGGTTAGACGAACACCTCCTTTTGGCCGTTTCCAGGTCGGACCAGGCTCTGCAAGCAGGGAAATTTTTGGGATTCGATTTTCTGGCATTCTCAATGTATGGCCTAGCCAGCGCCAGCGTCTAAGTTCTATAATGGCAGATACATTTTCATTGATATCACATCTTCGGCGGATTTCAGCATTGGATATTCTTTCAGAGTACTTGATTTTCGTAAGTCTACGCAAGCAACGGTTTTGAAATAAGTCCAGTTTGTGTTGATGAGCAATTTTTATTGGCCAGGTTTCACAACCGTATAATAATGTTGGTATGATAGCAGCCTTGTATATACGGACTTTGGTTTTCAGGCAAATGTCTTTCCTAGCCCAGAGTTTCTTGAGTGAGCTCCAGGCAATTGTTGCTTTTTGAATTCTAGCATTTATTTCTGAAGAAACATCTCCATTTCCCGTAATGTTGCTGCCAAGGTAGGTGAAATGGTCAACAGCTTCAATTGGTTCATTTTGAATGTGGATGGTTTGGTCGTCTATGTGGTTGCAGCATATCATAAGCTTGGACTTGTTGCTACTAAGGACCAAGCCTAGACTTGCAGCTTCTTTTGCCACTCTATCCACCATGCCTTGTAGTGAATCCAACGAATCTGCGATCAGGGCAATGTCATCGGCGAATGTTAAGTCGGTCAGTATAAAGTTATTTGGGTAGATAATGACTCCTCCCGGTTGATTATCAAGCGCTTTCGACAATATGGCATCCATTCCGATGTTGAATAAAGTTGGTGACAAGATACCACCTTGCCTGACTCCAGAGTTTACAGTGAAAGTGTCACTTTCTTCATTATAGGCTTTTACTTTGCAGGATGTATGGCGATAAAGGGCTGTTATTATGCCACACAGCTTGTTTGGAATTCCGTCTTGATGTAATAACTTCCACAGACTTTCTCTATGAATGCTATCAAAAGCAGCGGTAAAGTCGAGAAAGGCAACGTAGGTTGGCTGCCTGTACTCGTGGCACAGTTCTAGTAGGTGTCGTAGGGCACTAATTTGGTCAATACACCCTCTCCCTGACCTAAAACCCGCCTGATTTTCCCGGGTTCTTTGTTGTCGTCCATCTTTTATACGATTCAGTATTATGGCCTCAAGAATCTTATATGCCAAATTAATTAGTGAAATTCCTCGGTAGTTTTTGCACTCGGTTTTAGTACCTTTTTTGTATAAAGGTAGTAGCAATGCAGTTTCCCAATCCTTTGGAATTCGTTCTTCCTTCCAGATAAGACTGAAAACACTTTCCATTGCACTAATCACATGGATACCACCGGCTTTAAAAATTTCGGCGCTGAGACAGTCATCTCCAGGGGCCTTGTTATTTTTTAGCTTTTGAATGACTGTCGCAATTTCTAATCCGGATGGCGGCAAATCGTTGATATCATACGGCTGGTGATTTGGAGCATCTATATTATCTGTTTCAGCAGTAACCAGTTCTGGTCGGTTCAGCAGGTCTTCAAAATATTCACACCACCTAGTCAATCTAGCTTCTACGTCGGTAATCTTGTGGCCATTTTTATCTGTGATACACTGGCTGACTGGGGTTGAATATTTCCCAGCAGTAACTCTGACCAATCTGAAGAACTTTCTGTAATCGCCGTGATGTTGAGCTGTTTCTAGTTCTGTGGCTAGCTGATTATAAAAGGTCTCTTTATCCTGCCTAGCACTTCTTTTAACTTCACGGGCAAGTTGGGCAGCTAATGGATGATTATTATTTGCAAGAGCCAGCTTCCTTTGTTGGGAAAGTTGGATAGTGGCATGTGAAATCCAGTCATTTTTCTGATGTTCATATGGTGGAATGCATTGGCTAACCGTAGCTTGCAATTGTTTTCGAAGGAGCGACCATGATTCATCGACTGATTGTGGCATTTTATCCGATTTTGATACTTCTTCCTCAAGAGATTTCATAAAGTGGTCTCTTATCTCGGGATCTTGTAGGCTGTGAATATTCAGTCGTTTTGGAGCTGGTTTATGTATTCTGTTTTGGAATTTAAGATGGAATTTGGCAGCCACTAAGGCATGATCGGTTGCAACATTGAGTCCCCAAAAGGACCTGCAGTCAGTAACTGATTTGCTCCATTTCTGCTTGATTAAAATATAGTCTATTTGGTTTCTAGTTGCTCCGTCAGGGCTTACCCACATTTGAAGATGCCGCTTCTTATGGCAAAAGAACGTGTTAGTAAGCATGAACCCGTGGTGACTTGCTAGCTCAATGAGACGTTCGCCATTTTGACAGGTGTTGGTATGTGGAGTGTAACAGCCAGTTATTTTACCTTGTCTTCTGCTTCCACCAACTTGGGCGTTAAAGTCACCCGCTACGATCAGGAAATCCTTTCTGGGAATTAGTGATAGTTCGTCTTCCAGCTGATGATAGAATTCTTCAATTGTCGCCTGATCATTAGCATTCGTAGGTGCATAGACCGATAATAATGATACATTGAATGGACGGCTTTTGATACGAAGGTAGGCTAATCGTGGATTTATCGGCTTCCAGGCTATGACTGCTTTTGCGGCTTTTTGACTGAGGGCAAAGCCGACACCAGCGAGCCCAGAGCCGTTTGTTGGGCCGCTATAGAATAGTTGTATAGATCCCTTTTTGTGTGGGACTGATATTGTAGCAGTTCCATCGTTTGGCATTCTCAATTCTGACACACAACATATATCAACGTCTCTATCATAAATACTTTTAGCGAGAAGGGCCTGCTTCCCTGTTTGTAGCAATGTTTGCACATTGAGGCAACCGATATTGTTTAGCCCTAAAAAGGAATGGATACGGCGATCCATGGAAGCTGTTTCGGCTGGATATACCCAAGTAGGTAGGTAGGTAGGTAGGTAGGTAGGTAGGTAGGTAGGTAGGTAGGTAGATAGATAGATAGATAGATAGATAGATAGATAGATGATAGATAGATAGATAGATAGATAGATAGATAGATAGATGATAGATAGATAGATAGATAGATAGATAGATAGATAGATAGTAGATAGATAGATAGATAGATAGATAGATAGATAGATAGATAGATAGATAGATAGATAGATAGATACCGGTAGATAGATAGATAGATAGATAATAGGTAGGTAGTAGGTAGGTAAGTAGGTAGGCAGGCTGACAGATGGGCAGGCAGACAGATAGATGGAGTGTATGTGTGTGAGAGAGAGAAGGAGGGAGGGAGGGAGGGAGGGAGGGAGGGAGAGAGAGAGAGAGAGAGAGAGAGAGAGAGAGAGAGGGAGGTCTGCTTATGTTGTCTATATAATTTATCTGTGGATGATTTGTGCAAAGGTGGTGCTGACAAAACAAGCCTACCCATGAACTTACATAATTGATGTAAACTCATGTAAATATGGCTGCCATTTCCAAAAATGAGAAAGAAGTAAGGAAATCAGCTTCTTGCCGTTTTTCTCTTTCTTGGGGGGGGAGAAAAAAAAGTTGCAGTCTCATTTGAACTGACAGTTCTGTTGTTCCTTTGTGTGCACTAGTAAAAAAAAACAAAAAACCTGGTGCAAACAACATTGTTTTGTGCAAGTTGGCCATGTTCCTTTGCTGGCTCTGACCTCCGATTTCTTTTCTTCCCGAGTGCTTGGAGTGGGTGTCTGTCTGCTTTCAATCACAGCGCCATTAAAACATCAATGATTCTGAGCTGACGCTCTCTAAAGGGAGATGGCAAACTCTCATAAACAGTCTGAGAGGGGGGAAAAAAGGCCCAGGGCATCCTTATGACAGAGGAGACAAGAGGCAGACAAAGGTGAGAAATTAGAAGAAGTCCTAAAGGCAGCATTTACATCTTGGCACGGCGCCCTGCCAGTGTGTGACTCAGTCTGAAAGCAAAAGATAATGAGGACAAGTTGACATTCAGGGAGAAAGGAAGGAACAAAGCCAGACCAGTAAGTGAAACAGCACGTAGATTGAATTTGCTCCGTAACCCACAAAGATAGCGCTTTTCTTCTCCAACAGTTTATCCATCGGTCCCATTAACCTAAACTGAAATAACGAAGTAAACTTTTACTGAATTTGTTTTTTTTTAAATCTTATCAAGCAACAAAACCACGCACACCGTTTGTTGTTCGTCCTCGGTGTGAATCGTGATGACTGCTTTTTTTGTTAGCGCGGGCTGCGCGTTGCCCCTCAGACTTGGCTTTGCTTTCTTTCCACTTGCCTTAATTTCCCCACTGCCAGCCCACCCACCGAAAATCCACTGCTCCGATTCTTCTTCTTGTTTTTAATGTGTGTCTTCTCCTACGGTGCCCCTGGATACTCTTCTGGCTTCAAAGGAAGTCACTTTAACAAGCTTGAAGTCAAATAACGCAACAGTTTGCAGCCACCAGACGAAACTGCTCGATGAAAGGGAGAATCAAAGCTATTTAAAATAACCCAAGTGTCTGGATCCTTTTTAGCTGCAGTCATGAGAATGATAAATTGCCCACAAGCTAGCTAGGAAGGAAAAGGTTAGCTGAGCAGGGGTACATAATAAATGAACAGAGGGCAGTGGGAGGGATCGTAACATTTAATTGACAACAAAAGAACGAGACAAATGATTCTTGGCATAATCTGTCCAAATGTCCTTCAGTCTTTCCTCTGTGGGAGGTACCTCTCTGCCAGCTCCACATGCCTCCTGTCTTCCTGTGACTTGGGTGCCACCCCTGTGCCAAACCCAACGGGAGGAAAAGGGTTGGGTGGGAGTGATGATAAGGAACAGGTCGGGAGCTGGTAATGCCTCAGAGTTGCATAAGAAAGGGAAGCAGAAAATCAATACAGTTTTCACTGAGTACAGAAAGGAAGGAAGGAGAAGGACTTGGGAAAGAGGAGATTGGTTTTCGTTCTTTTCCTGACATTAAGACTGTTCCCCGCCTCAATCAACCATACAGCTAGTGTTATAGTTGTAGGACAGATTTTGCCATCAAGATCTAATCATGTGTGCTTTGTTTTTATCTTATACATTTTCGTGGCACAATACTGGAAGAAGGAAGATTTGCCTACTATTCAAGAATGGACATTACAGTGGTAGAGACTAACTTGATTCTGCACCTAATAACTGCAGCAAGACTGTTGGTGGCACAATACTGGAAGAAGGAAGACTTGCCTACAATCCAAGAATGGACATTGAAAGTCACAAACTTAGCCGAGATGGCTAAAATATTGGCATATCTTAAAGATCACCCAAATGAGAGATATAAACGAGACTGGAAAAAATGGATTGACTATATACAAAATAAATACGGGACCAAGAAATTCCAGTTAGCCTATGCTTAAGATCAGAAACGATTTAAACTGTTTAAAGTTAGTTCAGTAAGAAGAAGCTAAGGTCAATGTAGAATGTCATTAATTTCTTTATTTCTTTTTTCTCAATAGATTTTAGACTGTGTTAGTTAAAAATCCATACCGTGTACGGGTTCTGGGAAGTCGGGGGGGGGGGAAGGAGGAGGGGGGTTGGGGGTGGAGGGAGGGAGGGGCATACAAAAAAAATTGTACTTCAATGTTTTAATGATTGACGAATGATGAAATATTTGTGTTTTTTAAAAGAAATAAAATCTTTAAAAAAAAGAATGGACATTAAAAGTCACAAATTTAGCAGAGATGTCTAAAATATCAGCATATCTCAAGGACCACTCAAATGAGAAATATAAACTGGAGTGGAGAAGATGGATTGATTATATTCAAAATAAATATGGGACTAAGAAATTCCAGAGAGTTTATGACTGAACAAGCGAGGATCGATATAATCTGTTTAGAGTTAGGCTAACAAAAGAGGAGTTAAAGCTCAGATGAAAGATGATACTAACTTTCTTTAAGTTTATTTTAGAACATCTTTGTTAAAGATTTATACCCTGTATTTGTTCTGGGAAGTCGGGGGGGGGGGAGGTTGGGGGGGGTTGGGTTCGTGTGGGGAGGGGAGGTAAATATTTGTAAAAGCTTTTTTTTTAAAAAAAAAAATTCAATTAAAAAAAAAGATCTAATCATGTGAATCAGTTCATAGTACCTCCATATGAGTGTGCTTTGTACAAGCACAAAAACACAACCTGCATTTCAGTGGTGGGATTCAAATAATTTAACAACCGGTTCACTGCCTAAATGATTTCTTCCAACAACCAGTTCACCAAACTGCTCAGAAAGTTGAAAACCGGTTCTCCCGAAGTGGTGAGAACTGGCTGAATCCCACCACTGGTGTATTTGAATAAAACATGTTTTTTTGAGCTGTGGTTCGTGTCCCTGTTTCACTCACTGCTTTTTAAGGAAAAGAGAGTAGCCTGCCTAGAGTCAGGAAAGGAGGGGAAGGAAAGAGAAGAAAGACCTCAAGCAACATGATGGAAATATGGGTAGTAATGGATGAAGTTGGAGCATAAAACCCATTTATATGGAGGACAATGTCTCTATTGTAGCCCTCACAATGTGGTAGATTAATCCCATCACCTCCAATTAAGGTTCTACATTTAGGTAACAAAAACGAAATGCACAGGTACAGTATAGGTGGTACCTTGCTCAATAGTAGTAACTGTGAGAGGGATCTTGGAGTCCTAGTGTTCAGCATGTACTCTGTGGGTGTGGCCTCCTTTGTGGGAGTGGCTTGCCACCCATGTGACTGGATGGGAGTGGCTTACCGCCCATGTGTCCGGATATGAAGATGCCGACGACACTTGTCAGAACCACCTTAAATTACCTCACACACAGCACTGGCATGCATGAGAATATGATGTAAACTTGTTTTTTAAAAGGAATCTTTGGTTTGCGTTAAAACAACTTCAACACACGCAATGCTCTGATTGCACCACAAACGCAGTAGTCATCCTTACCTTTCACAGAGGCACTGAGTTTTATAAATATGAGCATGATGGTGCATCCAAGGACCAGTGGTGGGTTTCAAAAATTTTTGGAACCTCTTCTGTAGGTGTGGCCTGCTTTCCGGGTCCACTGGTGGAACCTCTTCTAACCGGTTCGGGAGATTTGATGAACCGGTTCTACCGAATAGGTGCAAACTGGTAGGAACCCACCTCTGATATGGATATAGTTATATAAGATATATATGTATTGATAAATGAAGCACAATGGATATGTAAACGATGTAAAATGTGCGGCAAGGATGATATGATTGTATAAATAAAATAAAAACAAAACCTTAAATAAATAAATAATAAAGAAGAAAGACAGTGAGTGGTAAAGATTGTAGGGATGAGGACACAAAAAAAGTCAGGGTTTGCAAAGGAAAACAAACAAAATGGCAAACCTGAACAGGACTGAGTGAAAAAATCGAAATGGAGACCAAATGATATAAAGAGGGGTGGGAGAGGAGGGACTTTGCTTAAAGGTTGAAAGAAACAAATTATGGCTTGAGGTTGCCTGCAGTTCCAGTTTTCCAAATACAGCTCAGAGCTTCCGGAATCTTATTGCAGAAATCCAATGATATCTTTGTCTTTTCTTTTCACACCTCCCAAAGATATAGAATAGCTGTAGTATTCCTCCAAGCAACTTGACATATTAACAACTGCAAACAACTTGACGGGCACCTTAAAGGTCCTGACTTCCCCCAAGCCACAAAAAGAGGCTGAAAAACACCTCTATAAAGGGAGACAAAATACTTTGAAATGTTCCCGGTCTCCACATTTTATTAATTCAAGGTCACTAACTCAGGCTGATATCTAACCTGGAGACTTTCCCATCTGCCCAAACAATGTATAGAGAGGAGCCATGTAGGTACATACATCTACATTAAAGAAACCACTTTTGTTTAAAAAACAAGGGCAGGAACATAACAGAAAATGCTTATTGGTGACAGGAAGGGCAGCAGACCAGTAAACACTCAGTTGCCCAGACTCCACACTGCAAGGGGTTATGGGGTTGTTAAAAGAGATTGAGGATGATGATAACAGAAATTACTTACTGAATAAATGACTACTAACTAAAATGAATTGCCTACATATGTGACCTATGGCATGTGTGCCCAAAGTGGCACATAGAGTGTTGCCCATTCCTCTTTCGGGTTTCTGGTGTGCATGCGCCATGCGATGATCAACTGGCCTTCAAGCGTGCAGCAACAGAACACTTCATTTTCCTGCGTGAGCATGCCGCCGGCCAGATGATCATCATGCACACATGCACACCCAAAACCTGGAAGAGTAGCTGGCTGGTGTGCATTCGTGTGCCGGAAACCGGACATTCATTCATTCATTCATTCATTCATTCATTCATTCATTCATTCATTCATTCATTCATTCTCTCTCTCTCTCTCTCTCCCCCTCCCTCCCTCCCTCCCTCCCTCCCTCTCTCTCTCTCTCTCTCCCTCTCTCTCGGCTGGATTTTGGCCTTAAAATGTGATCGAAGCTGCCATCTTTCTATAAATCTTGGTGGGGGTGTGTGGAGTGCTGGCTTTGTTTCAGTAGGTGGAATGATTGGTCGTGTGGTTGTATCATGATTGGTAGATTGGTGCTGATTGGTGCTGGCTGTATGTCCATTGTTGTTTCATGTTGTAATGGCCTGGGTGGTGGGTGGGGCTCATTTGTTGACTAGGGCTAGTTTCCAGATGCCTGGTAGGTGGGAGGCATCGTTTATTCATGTTGTGGGGGTGTTTCTCTATTTTGATAGCTTCCATAAATTATTCTCTTGTTGAAGTGTTCTGTTTTGGAGATTAACCTGGTTCCTTCAAAATTAATTTCATGTCCTGTAGCTTTAAGGTTCTGGAAAAGGGAGGAAGTTTTTTCTTCTTTTTTTCTTATTGCATTCTTGTGTTCTGCGATGCGTGCATTTATTCTCCTGTTTGTTTGCCCTATGTATGTTGCAGGGCAGATTTTGCATGGTATTTCGTAGACTCCTTGGTTTTCTAGCTGGATTTTGTCTTTGGGGTTTCTTAAGATGTTGGCTATTTTTTGGTCAGTGTTGAAGGCTGTCTTGACATTGTGTTTGTGAAGAATTTTGCTGATTTTATCTGTGGTGCCTTTGATGTAACGGAGGAAGGCGATGCCATTGTCCTGTTCTGTGTCTTGGTTTTTGGGAGGAGTCTCCCTTTAGATTAGGTTGGTAATTGTTTTCCGTTGGTTTTTCTTTGCTTGTCACATTATTGACTGACTTGATTATGGATTGACCCTGATTGGACTTGTTACTGGATTTGTTACTGAAATTTGTTTTTCTGTGGACTGGATCAGACATTGGTTCTCGTTCCTCACTTAATACACACTCTAATGAACCTGGTTATCTGTTCTGACCCCCATCGTTCCACACCAAAGCATACTCCGAGCCAGAGATAAATTATGGCATTTAATTAACAGACAAACAGATCCTTGGCAGCAACCCAGTACAGACAAGCTTGGGCAGCAATAAACACAGCTAAGGCTTGGCAGCAATCCAGCCTGCCAAGCTCATAACAATGTTCTCCAACATTCATTCCTGCGTTGACTTCTGCAAGAAGGGCGTGTGCACAAGTAGCCTTTTTATAGTCTGGAGAGGAGCCTAATGACCATCAACTGAGTGCAATTACCTCCTGTAATTGCATAATTGTTCCTGACACCTAGTAGCTCTTCGATGGCGTGCATCCAGGAACAACTCACTACTGGCCTCTGGCTCACTCTCCCTTGTTTCCTCCCCACTGGTCCAAGGCTCAGGTGCCTCCTGGTGGCCAACCAGCCTCTCTCCGCCCTGCTCAGAGTCGGAACCCTGTCCAAGGTCCTCTACATCCTCCAGAACTGACTCATAGGGCCCCTCGCTGTTGGAGTCTGGTGGTAGCTCCAACTGCTCCTGCTGGGCCACAACAGGTATCTATTGCTAAAATGTAGACTTTAAACTTATTTTACTTTTTTCTTCTTCATTTGTACGCAGTCAGATTTTTCAGTAGATATCTGATTATTCATTTATCTTGTATCACACATGATACAGTGTGATTGTTTCAGTATCTTAAACCCCTTTGAGAGCCTGAAGAGATTAGAACTAATTAATTACAGCTTGATTATCTGTATTGTCCTGCCATGTGGTAAGAATTTTATCATTTATGAATCACAAGTAAATGATAGAATGTCATTAGCAAACAGAGAATTGCTTAGCTAGTTGTTTATCTGCGCCCAATCTTTCTTGCATGCGGGCAGGATCACACTTCCTCATCCCACAACACGATGGTAACATGCATTCACCCCTCCAAAATGCTATCAACCAAATGTGGAAGTGTCTGAAGGACAGAATGGGTAAAGCTGTTTCAACAGAGTGAATCTCTGTGAGCTTCTGGGATTTCATTTCATAGAGAGCGTTCATGTTTCAAGAGTGCTCTGCAGACTACCATTAGCCAATCCTTTTGCCAATGTAGAAACAATACTGGAAAGAGGGCAAAATCATTGCAGGTTTGAGAACTTTGGAACTGGCTACCTGAGAGACCGCCTCCTGCCATTCACCTCCCAACAACCAATAAGATTGCACAGGTTGGGCCTCCTCCGGGTGCCGTCGACCGGACAATGCCGGCTGGTGGCTCCCTGAGGGAGGGCCTTCTCTGTAGCTGCACCGGCCTTGTGGAATGAGCTACCCGCAGAGATCCGGACCCTTACCACTCTTCCGGCCTTCCGTAAAGCGACCAAGACTTGGCTGTTCCGGCAGGCCTGGGGCTGTTGATTAATATCCAGCCCCACTTGATTGAATGGATGATATATTAATTTTTAATAATTGTATTTTTAATTTTTTTATTGTTTTATTTTTATTTCTCATATATACATTCACAAATATGATCTCATAACTGTTATTAATAATATGTATTTGTAACAATTTTTCTCCCCTACAGTTGACAATATAATTGAAGTTGCTTTCTTACCATCCCATAAACCCATCTTATTTTACAACAATCCTACTTCTTCTTCCTTCCCTCCCTCCTTCCTTCCCTCCCTCCTTCTCCCTTCCCTCCCACTTTTCTTCTCTACTTCTCCCCTTCCCTCCTTCCTTCCCTCTTTCCTTCCCTCCTTTCTTCTCTCCTTCTCTCTTCCTTTCCTCCTTCCTTCCCTCCTTCCTTCCCCCTTCCTTCTCTCCTTCATTCCCTCCTTCCTTCCCTCCTTTCTTCTCTCCTTCTCTCCTTCCTTCCCTCCTTGCTTCCCTCCCTCCTTCCTTCCCTCCTTCACTTCCTCCTCCCTTTCCTTCCTTTCTTCTCTCCTTCTCTCCTTCCTTCCCTCCTATTTTTAAAATTTTATATGTTTTTACTTTTGTTGTGAGCCGCCCAGAGTCCCAAGGGAGTGGGCGGCATACAAATCTTATTAAAGTTGAAAGTTGCTCAACTAAAATTGTATGAATAAAAATATCTGCATCGGGCAAGAGATTGCTGAAAAGTTTTGGGGCATCCTGGAAGGTTTCAAAAAACACAATGGGTTTTTAACACACATAAACCGTTCATGGATATGATGTTATCCATTCAGTCTGTATGACTCTTGGTGATTCTATGGGTCTCTCCACATCTTCTGATCTTGCATTAATTCTTTGAGTTCTTCTGAGCTTTGGCAGGTGTCAGCTTTGATGATGGTTCATGGATAAGGTACTCTAATTAGTTTCACATGTAGCCCGAATCTACATAATCATACTGCCTCCTTCTCTTCTTCACCGCCTCCTTCATCCAAGTTTCAATCCTACATCAGTCTGGCCATTTTTTGCATTTGATGGAATGAAATTCAGCTCATGTAAGTTATGTCTTTCAGTACATTTGTTAGTCAGAAAAGATGCTCCTGGAATCCTCCTGATTATTATTATTTTTGGCCTGAGGGTAGTAACTCTACACTACTGATCTGTTAAATTTTATTCTTTGAATCACCCGCTACTTCCTCCACCTTTTACATGACATGATTTAGTTCCCCACTCACTAGGTTGACTTGTCTTCAGTTACTGTGGGCTCATTTGATGTGGCTTAGGGCAAAAAACTTCTTTATATCCATCCTAATTTCCCTGACAAAATTAAAGATCTGCTCACCTTCTCTGAGATTACAGTATATGATGGAAATCCATTCTCAAAACAATTCTGGAATCTGGAAGTCTCATTTGTAATCAACGAGATATATAATCAAAGACCACCATGTAAACACGTGTAGAATTGTGCTGTTCATTTCTTCACCTTGCATTTGCAAACTAAATTCTATCAAGCAAAATCATTACATTAATGCAAAGGTCTAGGCAATTGTTCTGACCCCCTCCTCCGTCCAGTAACGAATGCCAAGACAAGCTTAACTGGAATGTACTTTATTAGCAAGAAACCAAAACCTTGGTGGCTGAAAGCCAAGCATAACAAACAGATAAGGACCTTGGCAGCAACTCAGACAAACCTTGGCAGCAATCCAGCCTGCCAAGCTAGTTACAAAAGTTCTCCAACTTTTAGTCAATGTATTGACTTCTGCAAGAGGGGTGTGTGCACAAGCAGTCCTTTATAGTCTAGAGAGGAGCCTAATAACCACCAGCTGAGTGCAATTACCTCCTGTACTTGCGCAACTGTTCCTGACGCCTATTAGTTCTTCGGTGCCGGGCATCCAGGAACAACTCACTGCTGGTGTTGGATCACTCTCCCTTGTCTCCTCCCCACTGGTCCAAGGCTCAGGCGCCTCCTGGTGGCCAACCAGCCTCTATGTGCCCTGCTCGGAGTTGGAACCCTGTCTAGGGTCCTCCACATACTCCAGAGCCAACTCATAGGGCCCCTCGCTGTCGGAGTCTGGTGGCAGCTCCAACAGTTCTCAAACCTGCAGCTCCAACTATTCTACTTGCACTGAGGTGTTTCTTGTCCTATGCATTATGTACTCTAAATTTATTTTGCAAGCTCCATGTACATGGCTTGCATCATAAAAATCAAAATAAGCCGTGTTGGTAAGGCTGATGTTTTATTTTGTTATATTGATATGTGTCATCAAAGGAACCATGCAATTCTGGTGTTCTGGCATGATTATTTCAAAAGGATAAATGCCATTATTTGAACATTATTATCTAGGGTAGAAATACTATCAGCAGGTCAGATCAGAGGTGGGTTGCTACTGGTTCACATTGGTTTGGGTGAACCAGTAGTGGTAATTGTGACTGTGTTGCCGAACCAGTAGGGATGGCAGGCTGGCCATGCCCCCAAATCAGTTCCCCGGTCATCCATGCCATTGCCAGCATGGGTTTTTTTTGTCATTTTATAATGTTCTGCACATGCAAGGAACAATTTACAGGCAACTGTGCATGCACAAGCAACATATGGCAGAGGTGTGCTCAAAGCATGTGCAAGGCAA
Source organism: Thamnophis elegans (assembly GCF_009769535.1). NCBI lineage: Eukaryota > Metazoa > Chordata > Lepidosauria > Squamata > Natricidae > Thamnophis > Thamnophis elegans. The sequence continues at coordinate 8,399,515 of NC_045544.1, forward strand.
AGCGATAGTAACACCGAAGCAACCCACCCCTGAGCCAAATGTTATCTTCTCCTTCCAGTCAGATCATCTCCAATATAACTTTGAATACTACAGCGCTAAAGACGCTAGCATTATTGATTTCTTCCCTTCATGAAAATCTAGCTTTTTCTGCAGTTTATTCAAATTCTTTAAGTCAGATTTAAATTTGCATATTCATTCATTCATTCATTCATTCATTCATTCATTCATTCATTCATCAAATTTACATGTTTCCTACCTTACTATCCAAAGAGACTATGGATAACAATCTGTTTTTGTGTATTATTAACAAAAGTAGATTATCACAAACATGATAATGAATCAACCAATGCTATTTGTTAGTGAAATTGTTTAAAGTGAAGCAAAATAAGTCTACAGAGAAAATTAAGAACAAAATTACATTGACTGTCCAAAATATTGCAGACACCTAAGGCAATCTTTAAATAAACAAGGCTTACCAGCTGTACAACTGATTATTCATTAAAATGATAGATTTGCAATAAGAGTGAAAACAGCTATTTTTTTTAAAAAAAAACAAATATTCATTTTCTTCTACTAAGATTTAAAGCTATTTTATTTGAAGGCAGAACATGTTCAATTTTTGAGTATTTTGTTTTATTTCTATAACTTGGGAGGTGGTAACTCTGCCATTCAGATCTCTTGATTTAACTCTCTTTTTCCCCATTAGGAGTCCCAAAGTCTCATCATACCTTTATGTGAGTAAACTCCAAATGCAGGAAACACCTATGCCAACACACCACAAGTCTACTACTTCTTATATTTTCTATTTTTCATAATAACTTTATGGAAAAAACAAATTAGACTTTTCTAATTAAAAAGAAAAGAAGGCCAGCTTGTTTCAAAATCCTCAATTATTTTTGTTTCCAAGAATGGCTCTGTGTTATTTTGGATGCTACAATTCTGCCTAGGATTAAAGACAAAGGAAAAACAGTAGAAAGATGAGACGCAGCTTAAGAAGCTAAAAGCACCTTAATAATTTGCTATCCAGCAGGTCCATGTTTTAGAACTAACCATGCCCCACCATGTTGGCAGCTGTTCATCAACGAGGAAGCCTTTCCATAATATGCATTTGTAATTATGTGCGCTACTTGGCCTCCACATCTCAGTTTCAAAGCCAAAGAGCCAGCATTGTCCAAAGACGTCTCCATGGTCATGTGGCCAGCATGACTAATTGCCGAAGGCTGACGGAACGCTGTTACCTTCCCACCAAAGTTGCTCCCTGTTTTTCTACTTGTATTTTACATGCTTTCAAACTGCTAGGTTGGCAGAAACTGGGACAAGTAACGGGAGCTCACTCCTTTACACGGCGCTAGGGATTCGAACTGCTGAACTGTCAACCTTTCTGATCAACGAGCTCAGCATCCCCCCCCCCATTTTTTTAACATACAACCTTAAAATTCAGAGAAAGAAGGATGGCTTCATGGTTATTAAACTACCTCTGTAGGGACAACCTTTGACAGAGCATTGTTGTAATATAGTTCCTTGTGTAGGCATAGCGGTCACCCATGGCCCAGTGGATAACGGGGCATGCAGAGCCACGCTGAACCACACAGGAGAAAACAAACTCCTAAAACCCCATAACATACTGATAGTACATAACATAACATCCTGAGATGTGCCCTACCAATGACGCCCAGGATTTGACCATATATAGACAGAACTTCCCTGAGTAGTAGATTAGAAATTATACTTTTACAGGCTGTTTTTAATCACATGCTATTGCTCCTCCTGCCTTTGTCCTATCTCAATAAAAGGGGCTCTCAGACCCCCAATCTGGGTCGCTCCATCCCGAGAAAGATCGTGTCCTGTCTTTTCTCCACATTGGCCTCATGGACGAACCACGGGAACATCACATTTGGTAGCAGAGGATGGTTACGTTACAGAGCATGAAAGATAATGTGGTCATGTCCTCTTAAACTGTTTGTCTAATTAACTTGAGAGGTTGCAGCAATTATTTTTGTTATCTCTGGCAGCTAAACTAAAAGAACTTAAACATAGGAGGGCTTTTTCCCCAAACACACAGAAAGGCACTATAATGAGGAAGAAATATTCCCCAATATTTACTATTGAAGTGGGAAAGCAAAGGGAAAAGATCAAAATAAATTAAGGAACCCATGTGCATGCTTTGATTTGATAAGGGATGTAGCTTGTATCCGAAGAAGCAAGATTCATATCTGTTCAATAATATATGGTGTATTGACTGTGTATAAAGTGTAGCTTACACACAGCTAACAATGGATAAAATGAATATCAAGAGGCGTCATATTAAAAATCTGTTTTGTAATAGTATCTTCACTTCTACACTTCTAAGGTATTGAGGACACAGTTCTAGCAGTATTGGGTTGCTGTCAAAATCAGTATGTTACGATAGAAGTTTGGACTGGAGTTTTTAATTAATCCCAACATTCCTGGGCTGCACAGGGAATGTAGATTTGTGTTGATTGAGAAAGCAGCACTGGTAGCCTTTAAACAAGTTCACAGTGAAAAATAAAATAAACTGCACATTTTCAATGCTACTTTTGGAGGTCTATTCAAACCCCCAGGACCATCCTTATTTCCACATTACATTTATAATTCTTCAAAATAATGCATAAAGCTATCTTATTTCAGGTCAAATTCCCATACCATCTCTCTTTGTATGGTATATTCAGACTGATCTCAACTTCTAAGTGTTTTAGGGAATCTTTCTCTTTCTCTTTTGCCTAATCCTTTTCACCCAAGAAACAAGGATGGCATAAGGCATGTTCTTCATAGAAGGCTTATATTTCATCTCTAATCTTTCCTAGACAAATGAGACCAGTTCCTGCCCTATGGGAAGAATTTCTCCCACCTCCAGCCCAAAATACAGATGGCACCAACCTGGTGGTATTTTGAAGGACCTTGAAGACTTGGCTGTTCTCCCAGGCCTTTGGCAAGGGTAAGTGAAGCCCCTTTGGATTGTGTGTGTGTGTGTGTTGTTGTTGTTGTTGTTGTTGTTATTGTTCCTATCTGGTTCTTGTCATCTTTCCATCTTTTGTTCTTCATGTTTATTCCTTGTTGTATTTTTTAATATTTTTATTTGTGAAACACCCAGAATCTTTGAGACTTAGATGTCATTCAAATCAAACAGATAGATAGATGATAGATAGATAGATAGATAGATAGATAGATAGATAGATGATAGACAGATACAATTTTCTAGAGATAACTGTGTATGACTTTTACGTTTGTTTTTTCTTATGTTTTCATCAGTAAGAAGGAAAGCATGTAATATGTTCAGTCATCATGGCACAGGAAAATCTTACCTTAGTGTGATTGGTACAAGGACATCCCTGTTAATGGAGTGATTGGCACTCACTGCCAAAATGTTTGGAGAAGGACCACAGCCAAATCGAGCAGTTGGCTTCCCATTCACAAGGTAAAGATGAAGGAAATGTTCTTCTGCAAATTCATCGCTAGCTTTAAAAAAGAATGGAATTATTTATTTATATGACACTTACACAGAGGTGAAGAAGTTCAATTCTTGCTCAGTTTTACACTCCATATTGATTTTCTTCAATTGACTCATATTGTTTTTCCCCTCCTTCTTTTTTAAGGTGGTGGGGGGGAGAAGATCAGAGGTGGGTTCCTACCAGTTCGCACCAGTTCGGTAGAACCGGTTCGTCAAATCTACCGAACCGGTTAGAAGAGGTTCCACCAATGGACCCAGAAAGCAGGCCACACCTACAGAAGAGGTTCCAAAATTTTTGAAACCCACCATTGACACACACACACACACACACACACACACACACACACACACACACAGACTCACACAGAGAAAGAGAAAGAGAAAGAAAGGAAGAAAGAAAAAAAGAAAAAAAGAAAAAAAGAAAGAAAAGTGAGAGAGAGAGATGAAAGAAAAAAAGGAAAAAGGGACAGAGAGAAAAAAGGAAGGAAAGAGAGAGAGAGAGAGAGAGAGAGAACACATGGCCAGCAAGCCACTCCCACCAGGTCACATGGCTGGCAAGCCACTCCCACAAAGGAGGCCACACCCACAGAGTAGGTTCGAAATTTTTTTGAAACCCACCACTGGAGAAGATAGTGAAGAAACTATTTCCCTCCACTATCTACAGCAATGGTAGTCAACTTGGTCCCTACTGCCCACTAGTGGGTGTTAGAGCTTTCATGGTAGGTGGTAGGGGTTTTGTCCGATACTGAAGCCCTTTCCTTTTTTAAAATTTAATTGACTTTTAAAAAAAAATGTCATAGCATTATTTAAAAACATTTTCATTAGGTTTTCATAAAATCACCATTACTGTGGAACCGGTGGGCGGTTAGAAAATTTTACTACTAACAGAGATACAAAAGTGGGTGGTAGGTATAAAAAGGTTGACTACCCCTGATCTACAATATAGGAACATCCTCCTTCAAATAACACAGAACATGAGATGGTTCTGCATTCATTTTTATTTTTATGTATCTTCCTTGTTCACCAATTACAGTTCCAACCCAAATGGTGAGGATTTTCGTGGCTTTCTTTATTCCAGAAACCAGTATGATACATACCAATTCTTTGTTCAGAATGAAACATAGCTTTTAAAAAAAAGTATTTTCATAACTCTACAAACCACAGTTATACTTTTCTATTGACATAGTCTCTAGAAGTGTGGGATGGCGGGGTGGAGGGAAGCAATTTTAAATACATTTACATGAACATGGAAAAACGTAAATCAATATTAGCAATATTTGGAAAAAAACCTGCAATCATCATCAATTTCTGAAAGTTCAAATTATATTTTTCCATGATAGTCATCAGTACATAGTATTCTCTTTGGATCTTTCTGCTTTCAAAACAAAGCAATGATGTTTGCACATAGAGCCACTGGTACTAGTACTGGTATCAGCTGAATGTGATCATTACTAATATGATGATGCTACATCAGTACTTCTGTTGAGTTTCTTTCCTCAATGGAGAATTGCTTCCGAGATCCCATTGGCAGTTGAGAAAATTTAAGAATCTTAAGCAATGGAAAATTATTATTTTTTTTATTGGTGAAGAGCTACCTGGACCTACTGTATTTTTTTAATTTTTATTTTATCAATTTCATATATACATTCACAATTATATGATCTCATAACTGTTATTAATAATATGTATTTATAACAATTTTTTCCCTACAGTTGACAATATACTTGAAGATTGCTTTCTTACCATCCCATAGATCCATCTTATCTTACAACGGTCCTACTTCTTCTTCCCTCCCTCCCTCTTTCCTTCCCTCGTTTCTTCTCTCCTACTCTCCTTCCTTCCCTCCTTCCTTCCCTCCCTCCTTCCCCCTTCCCTCCTTCTCTCCTTCCCTCCTTCCTTCCCTCCTTCCTTCCTTCCCTCCTTTCTTCTCTCCTTCTCTCCTTCCTTTCCCCCTTCCTTTCCTCCTTCCTTCCCCCTTCCTTCTCTCCTACATTCCCTCCTTTCTTCTCTCCTTCTCTCCTTCCTTCCCTCCTTCCTTCCCTCTTTTTTTCTCTCCTTCTCTCCTTCCTTCCCTCCTTCCTTCCCTCCCTCCTTCCTACCCCCCTTTTTTCTCTTCCTTCTCTCCTTCCTTCCTTCCTTCCTCCTCTCCTTTCCCTTCTCCCCTTCCCCTTCCTCCCCTTTACCCTTCCCCTCTTCTTCCCATTCCTCCCCTCTTTCCTACTCTTACATTCCCTCCCATTCTTCCTCTGCCTTTCCCTTTCTCCTATTCCTCTCCTTTCTCCTCTCCTTCCTATCTTTCCTTCTACTCCTCCCTCCACCCACTCTATCCTACTGTATTTTATCTCTGGGCACCAAACAGCAAAATACTCGATTGGCTTCTGAAGTCTTCCAAAATGATGGGAATCTTTAGTTTCTTTGCTTATCCCCAGAACGATGGGAAAGCAGAATCACTTTTCTATGTGGCCAAGAGAATATTGGAAAAAGCCAAGAATGGTAGCTACCATCTTGGACCATCAGAACATCCCTTCACAGGCTTTAGTTGAAGGACTAATTGCATTGAAAGACTTAGTTGTCCATTAGAGATATCTGAAGGCAACAATAGAGAGGCTGCACTCATGACAGAGAACAAGCTACAAGATCAGTGTTATAACTGATCAGCTAAAGATCTTGCAGGAGATTCTGAATGGAACCCACCAATGGAAGAGAACAAAGTCTGATGTCAGTCATCTGCAGGATCTTTTGAGATGGTCATTTCAAAGGGAAATGTTCTTAAGCAATAGAGAAGGAAGAATAAAGAAAACGAAATATTGAGACCATCTTGGCATGAACCCACTGAAACTTAGTCTTATCACTGATGGTAAATTTAAGCATTTAAGACCACCTCAGAAACAGCACATTAGAAATGTTGGAATTAGTCCTGCAATTATGTACCAGTGTTCCATGTGCTATAGTCAAAAAATAAAAAATAAAATAAAAATGATTTTGTTCTTTCAAGTTTGCCATCCAGCTGGACTATATTTGCATCTAAAAAGCAAGCAAAAGATATGCAATTGAAACTGCCACAATACTCCAGTTCTTGATCCAAGAATGCACTTTTTTTTCTCTTTCAAATATCAACAATTGTGAAAGCAAAAAAGCTTTTTCTTATCAATAATTTATTACAGGAATGTGTATAATATGCCACCTGGAATGTGGTCAAATGTATATTCAAACTTTGATCATGCATACTGTGGTAAAGTCTTAGTTCTTTTTTCCCCCATGGGAAATGCATAAGTCCACTTCTATACCGATAGCAAAAATCTCCAAATTAGTGTCTGTTTATGGCAGAGTAGTTATATATTTTTGGATGTATATCTGACAGTACTTTTTTCAAATCTTTCTCTCATACCTCAAGAAACTTTATTGGGTAGGAAGCAGAATTCAAAACATTGTTTAGTAATAAGGGAAGCTCTCTCTCTCTGTCTCTCTCTCTGCGTCTCTGTGTCTCTGTCTGTGTCTGTCTGTCTCTGTCTTTCTGTCTGTCTCTGTCTCTCTGTCTCTCTGTATCTCTGTCTGTCTCTTAGTATCCATAATGGCTGTTCTAGTGGTAAACTTTGACTTATGACCGCAATTGAGTCCTGAATTTTGGTTGTAAGTTGCTGCCTTTTTATATCAGTTACCATATGACCTGACTCAATTGTACAATCTTTTTACAATGGTCATTAAATGAGTGAATCACATTGTCGTTAAGTAAATCAAGCATATCCAGTGGGCGTTTTCTGCTGTTTTCTGCTGTAAAATGGCAAAAGGTCACAACTCATGGTCCTATGACCATGGGACACACTGAGGCAGTTGTAAGTGCAATCCGGTTGCCAAAATGCGATCACTTGACAATGGGAGAGAAAAGTGTGGCAGACACAACTTCAAGGGTGAGATATGACAGTGGTGGGCTCCGGATTTGTTGCAACCAGTACATTGCATCCCAGCTCCCTGATCACAGCCCCTCTATCCAGTCAGAGGTCCTGGTTTTCAGGTGCTGCGGCTACTAAAGTTTGGCTTGTAATAAGGCCTCCCTTGTCTGTCATTTAATCACTGAGGAGAAGGCCAAACAAGCATGCATTACTGATCCTTTCAGATATTTGCCCAGTGCGGTTTTGGATGTGGCATCTGCTGAGGCTTTAGGTTAGAGGTATAAGGGTGTAGCAATTGCTATCCAGCTGTGCAATTGCTCTGGTGTACTCCTCAACAGATTGCTGGATGGGAGATCTCGTTCATTAAGCTGGGCTCTAGAAATGAGTTGTGATGGTTGCTACTGTACCAGTCTTCCTATTGCCTAGCAGCTTCCCTGCTTGCTCCATGAAGTTGAGGGTTTCATGTGCTCGATTTCTGTAATGTTTGTTTTCTCATTATTTGGGATTCATCTCCTTATAAAGCTAGATTGTTCAATAAAGAGTCATTTCCTCTCAGTATTGTGCTCTAATCTTCTGAATCTCCCATAAACTTTTTACACTTAGCTGTTGTGGCCCAGCAGGTGCCGTTGGAGCTGCCACCAGACTCCAACAGCAAGGGGCCCTCTGAGTTGGCTCTGGAGGAGGTGGAGGACCTTGGTCAGGATTCCGACTCCGAGCAGGGCGCAGAGAGGCTGGTTGGCCACCAGGAGGCAGCTGAGCCTTGGACCAGTGGGGAGGAGACAAGGGAGAGTGAGCCGGAGGCCAGTAGTGAGTTGTTCCTTGGATGCACACTATCGAAGAGCTACTAGGCGTCAGGAACAATTACACAATTACAGGAGGTGATTGTACTCAGCTGGTGGTCATTAGGCTCCCCTCCAGACTATAAAAAGCTACTTGTGCACACGGCTCTCTTTGCAGAAGTCAATGCAGGATTGAATGTCGGAGGACAGTACTGTGAGCTTGGCAGGCTGGATTGCTGCCAAGCCTTATCTGTGTTTATTGCTGCCTGAGTTTGTCTGAGTTGCTGCCAAGGTCCTTATCTGTTTGTTCTGCTTGGCTTTCAGCCACCGAGGTTTTGGTTTCTTGCTATTAAAGTACATTCCAGTTAAGCTTGTCTCGGCATTCGTTACTGGACGGAAAAGGGGGCAGAACACTTATCTATCCCCAATTGCTCTCTTTCTGAAGGAATAGAGATTTGCAGCTGTGTCTGTCCTGAAGCCTGACACCTAATGAAAGAGGCAAGTTTATGCCCTTTGATTCTTAAGGAATAAAATAATTCAGAAGGTTAGAAGAGATGTATTATCTGGTTAGTAGCTATTGAGTCTACTTTTCTTCCTTCAATAATTGCCCCCCATCCAATTAGCCTGAAATACTTTAAGAATCCTCCTCCTCCTCCTCGTCCTCCTCCTCCTCCATCATCATCATCATCATCATCATCATCATCATCATCATCATCATCATCATCATTTCTCCTCTTCTTTATGAGAATGACCATCTGACCACACAATTCTATTTATTGTTGTATCCTACAGTCTTCTTGTTGGCTTTTTAATGCATTTTTGCCAATCTCCTCTCTTACTATCCATTTGTGATTATTTCTACTACTTATTTTCTTCCAAGCACCTTTAAAACAAAGCATCCTATTCCACAGCTTTCTTATAATTTGGAAATCTTCCAGCCCTCAGTTGGCTCTGTGGAAATATTTAATCAAAGCCAAATGGGTCATCTTCTGTGCCCCTACCAATCCTTGCTGTTTTCCTGTGGTTTCAGTTTAGTTATTGAGGCCTTACCATCACAAGGCATGCTGACTGTTACTTTGGAATCCAATGAGATAAATCATTGCTGAACACAACAGGGCTTCTTTTTGGGATTTAAGAGACAACTGCAAAATGATCCCCGCCAAAATTCTCAGGATTGGGTGCACAAGGGGAAATGTTCTGTGAATGGTTCACCTACGAGAAAGTGTTTCACAAGAAGAGGACCAACCTAAGGAGAAATTTACTGACTGTGAGAACAATTAATCAGTGGGACAGCTTTGCCTGCAGAATAGCAATAGCAGTTTGACTTATATCGCTTCATAGGGCTTTCAGCCCTCTCTAAGCGGTTTACAGAGTCAGCATATCGCCCCCACAATCTGGGTCCTCATTTCACCCACCTCGGAAGGATGGAAGGCTGAGTTCAACCTTGAGCCGGTGAGATTAGAACCGCTGAACTGCAGATAACAGTCAGCTGAAGTGGCCTGCAGTACTGCACCCTAACCACTGCGCCACCTCGGCTCTTGCGGTGCTCCAACACTGGAGGTTTTAAAGAAGAGATTGGACAATCATTTGTCTGAAATGGTATACGGTCTTCTGCTTAGATTACACGACCTTCAAGGTTCCTTCCAATTCTTGTTATTCTGTTATTCTGCTGGCTGAAAAAGTTTGGAATCACCTTTATGCAATTTTGAACATCTGGAGCATATTGTTTACAAAATCACCATCTGGCTTTGTTCTGCTTTTTAGCTCTCTGCTGGGCTACGGAGGAAAATTGTCCCAGAAGTTTAAATGCAGGATCCTGCAGAGCTTAGTGCTGTTTTGGATCTGTCTAGGGAAAATGATCATGTTTGGGAAGACTGCAGTGTAAGAGTTCCCTAGAGAATTACTGGATATCAATTAGCTGGCAAGTAATGGTTGTGATACATGGCACAATGAATGAACCCGCAAAGCTCATCCCAGCATATAAGGCCCTGCCAGGACTCTTTTAAGACTCTGGCAGGTACAGGAACAAATGGTCCATTCTTTTTTTTCCCCTTCTCAATGAATTTGATGTCAATCTAATTTATTGTCTATACCTTTGTTGGCTAAAGAAATCTATGATCCAGTAAAATAGGAGCTGTGTAGAAAAACTATAACTTCACTGACTGGTTTCACTGAGCTGAGTGAAAATCAGCCATATTTTGGGTGATTGGTCTCTTCATATATAGGAACCCCCAAATACCCTTTCAGCCACGAACCCACCTGCTAACTGAGAATTATTCTTTGATCTTTTTTATTATCAGAGACAGAGGTGGGTTCCTACCAGTTCGCACCTATTCGATAGAACCGGTTCGTCAAATCTACCAAAGCGGGTAGAAGAGGTTCCACCAGTGGACCCGGAAAGCGGGCCACACCTACAGAAGAGGCTCCAATTTTTTTTTGAAACCCACCACTGGTCCTTGGATATGATTATTCTACACTATCATGCTCATATTTATAAAACTCAGTGCCTCTGTGAAAGGTAAGGATGACTACTGCGTTTGTGGTGCAATCAGAACATTGTGTGTGTTGAAGTTGTTTTAATGCAAACCAAAGATGCCTTTCAAAAAACAAGTTTACATCATATTCTTATGCATGCCAGTGCTGTGTGTGAGGTCATTTAAGGTGGTTCTGACAAGTGTCGTCAGCATCTTCATATCCGGTCACATGGGCGGCAAGCCACTCCCATCCGGTCACATGGGCAACAAGCCACTCCCACAAAGGGGGCCACACCCACAGAGTAGGTTCAAATAATTTTTGAAACCCACCACTGATCAGAGAGTTCTATTGTAGAATCCCGGAGTTGAAAGGGACCATTAAGACTGAAAGGAATGAATTGAAATTAAAACATTCCAGAGAAATAGTCATCAAGCATCTGCTTGACCAAATGCAATGAGGGGGACCTGACCCCCTCTCTGGGTGCTCAATGTTACTGTTGAACTGCTCTTAATGATAGGAAGTTTCTTTGAAAATTAAATCAGAATCTGCCTTCCTGTATCATGACACTACCGTTATGGATTTTGCAAATCTGGAAACCAAGGGGACAGGACTTAATTTTCTGGTGTGCGACATTTGATCAGGTATTTGAAGACTGCTACCATCTTCTCTTTCTGTCAATATATTTTATCTGACTTTACAGGACATAATTTCAAAATCCTTCCTGTGATCCTCTTCAGGGAATGGCAGCAATTTATGTGACTTGCTAACTTCCTTCAGTCTTCACGAAGACGTGTTCCTTTGCGTAGCCAATTAAATTCCAACGTAACTTTTTCTGTGATTTTATAGAATTTTTTTTCTTGTAATTGTTGTCCTTGTAACTGGGGGGCCCTGTTGGTATCCGCAGAGGGTCAAAACACAGAAGATGGTGGCTTTGTAAGGGACAGAGTTGGTATTACAATAGCATTAAAACAGATGTTGTCATTTTGACAAAATATCTGGTGGCTGAGATCTACATGACTCCTCTGCTTCTTAATAGCTTGGCTAGTTGACTTACAGATTGCTAACCTTGATATGATGATCTTAATGTCCTATAATATGGGATAGCTATTCCATTATTCAAGTACATCCCTTGTTTCATTTATTAAAATAAAACCTCTCTTCTAGTTTACTCAAATCCACACACTTCAAAATCACTAAGGCCTAAAGACTCTGATTCAAAAAAAAAAACCTGGAACCATTTATTTAAAGACTTAATCTTGGGGGAATTCTACACCAGTCGTCTTTCAGGTGAAGGGGACACCTCCCATTTAAGAACAGACTGAGCTTATTTTTTTCACTCGACGTACAGATACCTCCAGGCCCTTTCTACCAGGTGACAGAGTGGAGATGCTAGGAAAGAAGTAGGGCAGGCTCGCCTTTTTGAGACTCACTATAGAAATAAAACAGTTATACTCACCGTAAAGGAGAGTGCCATTTAAAGCAGTGGTCTTCACAGTCAAGTAGATGGTCACTTTGGTCCATTCTTGCTCTGACACAACTCCATCCTCCAAAAGGGATGATAGTGAAGGTAGTTCTAAATAGGAGTTTCCACTGAATGATGGGAAGAATAACGTTGTATCTGGAGCAAACAAAAGTAGATGACATATACCATAGGTATCGTGCAAGGAATGGCAAGAGAGATACTTGTCACACAGGCCATTCCTCTTCCCTTAGGATATTTTGTTTGCTATTTTTTTTAAAAAAAGAATGATTTTGATGAGAGCTTTATGGTTTTTTTCAGGGCATCCTGGATATGATAATAATTATTCATTGACTTGTAAGCACCATCCCCCTAATTGTACATAAAAACACAGAAGACTATGAGGAAGCTCTTCTTTTCTCTGTAGAGAACTAAATAAGACTTAAATAAGACTTAACCATGTCGCATGACGTATTGTGATGTATCATGGTGGTTTTTCCCTTTGTAAAACTGGGGTGAGTCAGTGTGGCCTGCATGTAATGCACCCGGCCCACAGGCTGCCATTTTGACAGAAAACATTTTAGTAGGTTTCCGATTTGAAACAAATCAGATGATGACTTGGTTGATTAATTGCTGTAAAAATAATTTAGAAATGGTGTAGTGGGTCTTGGTTTGTTCTAGCAAGAAAGTTCTTATGATCAGAGACCCAAAGGATTAGACACAAACAACCTCCAATCAAATCACCTTTTATTAGTTAAATAAACGTTTTGTGAACAAATTCTAAGCCCGACTAGAATTAAAATCTTCTAAACTACAGAGAATGTAATTGTTGAAAACAGAATATTGGATAAGGACAAACATTATCTTTAAATGAAACTAAATTAATAAATCAGCAGGCACGTCAGGATAGTCTAGGAAAAGACCAGTCAGCATTTTAAAAGACAATAGAGAACCATGTTTCTTTATAATATGCAAAAAAAAATGAAAAGCTTAAACACACCTGGCAAAAGCACACATTAAATCAAGGAGAACTGGATATATGGGGTTGTGCATAGTTTATAAATACTGTGATTGTCCCAATGTTGGTATCTGCCTTTGTGAGACAAATCCAAACATCATTGCTGAATAAACATTTCTCTTTATCCGCTAACCTCATCTACTCCCAGAGTGCAGAGTTGTTATTTCACAATTGTGCATTATTGGCTTTGCTTCTACAGAATTTGCATGCCCAGAAATGTACAATTACTATTTCAACAGGATGCATGCTAGCGCAAGTAAAATATAATAATTGCCCAATTTTAGAAAATGACAACATTCAGGTTTTCAACTCGGTGGGCTTTGAGTTAGGGCGAGGAGGACCCTGAATTGCTAAGGGACTCTCCTCTTCCTCCGCCACACCAATATTTCTCTTCATAGGTCATAGGCCAGATTTAAGGAGGATGACAAACTCAGTAAGGATACAGATAAATCTGGTGGGACAGCTACTTTTATTGACAAAATAGGCTATTTATAAGATATTTGGTGTCTTGATTTTTTTTACTGTTGCTGGTGAGATATTATTTACAGAGTCTCTATTACTCCTATAAGCAATGGTGGGATTCAGCCAGTTCGCACCTATTCGGGAGAACCGGTTGGTAACTTTCTAAGCAGTTCGGAGAACCGGTTGTTGGAAGAAATCTCCTTTTGTTTTTCCCCACTTTACAGGGCTAATCCTGTAAGGAAGGCAGGAAGGAAACATTCTGTTGTTGTTTCTAGCCTAATCTTTATTGCCCTGCTTACAGAAACTGCCTCTCCGGTTAACCCTTATTACATTCTAACAGCTAAGATGAAGCGCCCATCGACCTGAGTGATATTGAGTTGGCCACGCCCACACAGTCACATGACCACTGAGCCACGCCTATCAGGCTGCTCAGTAGGGCAGAGAACTGGTTGTTAGATTATTTGAATCCCACCACTGCCTAGCGGTAGTCCACGCAGGAAGCACAAGCTACGCAGGAAGAAAAATCATCATTACTGAAGAGGTATTTTTAAACAGAATCTTGCAAGACTAAAAGTATTTCTTCCAATCTTCTTCTTCCACGCTAGCACCTACGCCCAACTGCTTCCGGTCAGGTGCAAAGGTGCAGAGACAAAAAAATGACCTTGGTCTTCTAGGAAAGAATGACAGCAATACATTCCACAATCCTACTCCTGTCTATTCCCCCCTCCCATCGACTATACTAATGAAACAGCATAATGAAATAAGAGAAAGTGTGGCAGGCCAAAATTCTAAAAGGAATATAATTGCAGGCCTGACATATGGATTGGCAGCACAAAGTCACAATAGGTAGAAGCATGGAAAATTAATGTGTAGTTAGTTTAGATTGATCTATCTAATTAGGGGTTTTTTTTCCCCAAAATTAATGTGTAGCGATGGAAAATAAAACCAGGAATTATTCCCATTTTCTGGTCACAGGATCTGTGTCCCAGGGAACAGCCAGGGAGAACAGTACATCCTCTTTCTGGTTTCACTGTGTTATTAGGAGAGAAAGAGAAACTTTAGGGAGAGGGGGAAAAAAAGAAATGGGATGCTCTTCCTGTTTTAAATTTTTCTTGTTCGAGATTTCGGAGTGAAGTTACTTAAATAATTGAAAGTATTGGTCACACAACGTTGGTTTTAATAAAAAAAATGTACAGATGTGGAACCCTAACCCAAATATATATTAAGCTCAGCACTGTACTCGGCTTCTGTAACCGTAACACTATGATTAATAACTTGTGCCATCAAATACTGCTGGGAATGAAGGACTCCTGTTTTTCCTCTGGAATAGGTATTTTATCCTAACTTGCCGATCCCAGTCCTTCAAAATTGAGCCTGGCAAATGGTGCAGTTTTAACAAATTAAAGAAAAAGGGATTGTTGTATTCCCTTGATGTTGTTTCTCCTCCCATCTAGCATCGCCTGCTGGCAAGAAAAATAAGCATCAATCATTCCCCTTTGTGCCTGGCAGGGAAAGAATGCATCGGTAGACAGAGATGCTTAGAATGGCTGGTCTACTCTCTTGTCAAGTTTCAGATTTGCAGGATCAGTCTATTCCTAAATATGGGAGCAGTTTCCCAAAATTCCATTTAATCTGTGACCTGAAACAGAAAGAGGAATAAGAAAAGAAGAAGGGAGTGGAGCGAAGTTAAAGAGAACTATTTTACTGCTGCTTTGCGTACTAGTTTCGGTTGGTTTGTTTGTTTATTAGATTTTAATACCATCTTTATTACTTCGTAAGTAACACAAGGTGGTGAATCAGTGGTGGGTTTCAAAAATTGTTGGAACCTACTCTGTGGGTGTGGCCTCCTTTGTGGGAGTGGCTTGCCATCCATGTGATTGGATGGGAGTGCCTTGCTGCCCATGTGACCGGATGGGAGTGGCTTGCCGCCCATGTGACCGGATATGAAATTATGAATTAGTACTTAGGCCGGTCCAAGTAGTTATTCAGAAGTTAGTGGTTAGAAGCAATCGTAAAGCAAGATATGGAATTAAAACCAGAAATATTTTGTTGGCTATTTGAAAGGGAGTATAATATATATTTAATTTTACACATGTTAGCAGCTGCTGGAATTGTGTTTGCACAACAGTGGAAAAACAGAGATATGTAAATGAATAAATATTACAATGTGCAGGAATAAATAGATGTAGATGTAGATGTAGATAAATTTATTTATAGGCCGCCCTTTTCCCTGAGGGGACTCAGGGCGGCTTACAACGTATAGGGAAGGGAGTACACACAATGACATATAAAAACAGTACGTAATTAAAAATAGAAGCAACATTCATTCATCATTCGGGAGGGGACGGATTATAATCTTTAACCCCAGGCCTGACGGGATAGCCAGATCTTGAGGGCTGTGCGGAAGGCCTGGAGGGTGGTGAGGGTACGAATCTCCACGGGGAGATCGTTCCAAAGGGTCGGAGCTACTACTGAAAAGGCTCTCCTCCACGTGGTTGCCAGTCGACACTGACTGGCGGATGGAACTCGGAGGAGGCCTAATCTGTGTGATCTAATAGGTCGCAAGGAGGTAATTGGCAGTAGGCGGTCTCTCAAGTACCCAGATCCACTACCATGGAGGGCTTTATGGGTGGTAAGTAGCACCTTGAAGCGCACCAGGAGATCAACAGGTAGCCAGCGTAGCTCGCGGAGGATAGGTGTTATGTGGGCGAACCGAGGTGCAAATAAATTGACAATTAAAATCAAGAAGGCTTTGAATACTTTTTCACGTGGGATTGGTTTTAGCAATTGCCAACTAACGGAAACAGAAATTAGAAATCCAAAAGTATGAAAGAAAACACCAATTATGTAAGGAAAGGTCCCTAAAATGTATAAGGAAATATTACTAGATCGTTATTAATGCGTAGATAACTGCGGGACATTACCCACCCACCAGTGATGGGTTTCAAAAAATTTTGGAACCTCTTCTGTAGGTGTGGCCTGCTTTCCGGGTCCACTGGTGGAACCTCTTCTAACTGGTTTGGTAGATTTGACGAACCGGTTCTACCGAATAGGTGCGAACTGGTAGGAACCCACCTCTGTGGTGGATGTATATAATACTCCTATTTTCCTCACGACAACCCTAAGGGATGGGGTGGGCTGAGAGAAAGTGACTGACTTTCGTGGCTAAAGGACTGGAACTTAACCAGAAGATCAAACTGTCTCTCTCTCTCTCTCTTTTCCTTGCCCCCCTCCAAAAACAATTTAAAAAGTCTAAAAATAGTGAAAAAAAGGTCATGTAGGCAGGAGAAAGCTCATAATCCTTGTAGTAGGGAAGACCCAATAATACAGGTAATCCTCGATTTATAACCCTATGTTTAGTGGCCGTTCAAAGTTACAATGGCACTGAAAAAGTGACTTATGGCCATTTCTTAGACTTACGACAATTGCAGCATCCTTGTTGTCATGTGATCAAAATTCGGGTGCTTGGCATCAGATTAATATTTATGACGGTTGCAGTGTCCCGGGGTCATGTGACTTTCTGATAAGCAAAATCCACGGGGAAGACAAATTCACTTAACAACTGGGTTACTAATTTAACGACAAGAATGGTTCACTTAAAAGTTGTTGCAAGAAAGGTCATAAAATGGGACACCACTCCCTTAATGTCTCACTTAGCAACATCAATGTGGGGCTCAATTGTGGTTGCAAATTGAGGACTACCTGTGCTCAATTTCAATGAGTAGTTGAACTTGTCGAGGGCAAGGAGGTGGAATGTAGATCTCTCCCTCAAGTGAATTTTAGCCCATTTTTCAACTGGTAAATCCGCACGGAAACCTTGAGGGAGACACCACCTTGCTGAAGCCTCCACTTGTGTGGTAAAGAGGCAAAGTGTGGGAGTTGGCTTCCTCAGCCTCTCTCTTTCCTGGTTTCAAATGGCCTTCTGTAGAACTCAGAAGGACACAGTGGCTAAGACAATGAGCTTGTCGATCAGAAAGGTCGGCAGTTTGGCAGTTTGGCAGTTCGGATCCCTAGCGCCGCGTAACAGAAGGCGCTCCCGTTACTTGTCCCAGCTTCTGCCAACCTATCAGCTTGAAAGCACATAAAAATGCAAGTAGAAAAATAGGGACCACCTTTGGTGGGAAGTCAACAGCATTCTGTGTGCCTTCGGTGTTTAGTCATGCCGGCCACATGACCACGGAGACGTCTTTGGACAGCGCTGGCTCTTCGGCTTTGAAATGGAGCACTGCTCCCTAGAGTCGGGAACAATTAGCACATTTACCTTAGAACCTACTCTGTGGGTGTGGCCTCCCTTGTGGGAGTGGCTTGCCGGCCATGTGACCTGGTGGGAGTGGCTTGCTGGCCATATGTTTTCTTTCTTTCTTTCTTTCTTTCTTTCTTTCTTTCTTTCTTTCTTTCTTTCTTTCTTTCTTTCTCTCTCTCTCTCTCTCTCTTTCCTTCCTTTTGTCTCTCTGTCCCTTTTTTCTTTCATCTCTCTCTCACTCTTTTTCTTTCTTTTTTCTTTTTTCTTTATTTATTTCTTCCTTTCTTTCTCTTTCTCTCTCTCTCTCTCTCTGTGTCAGTCTGCCTCTCTCTCTCTCTCTCTCTCTCTCTCTCTCTCTCTCTCTCTCTCTCTCTCTCTCTCTCTCTCTCTCTCTCTCTGTGTATGTGTGTGTGTGTGTGTGTGTGTATGTGGCAGTGTGGGTTTCAAAATTTTTTGGAACCTCTTCTGTAGGCGTGGCCTGGTTTCCGGGTCCACTGGTGGAGCCTCCTCTAACCGGTTCAGTAGATTTGACGAATCGGTTCTACAGAATAGGTGCGAACTGGTAGGAACCCACCTCTGCTTAGAATTCAGGTCTAGCAGTTTCTCAAAAGAACGTTCAATTTGCATAGGTGAGGAGACTAAGTAGGACCTAAGACCAGGGAAGATCTTCAGAAAGTGTCAGTCAGTTATTACTAAGGCAGGTGCATCTGTGGAGGCCAGGTGCCTCTCCTGTGTCCCAAAACAAAATATTTATGAGGTGACCTGCAACCAGAAGGAAGGAAGAGAGCCACCATGGGATGAAACGGCCATAATGAGGTAGGCTTGTAGTGACAGCAACGCAACAGCAAGAGGACACAGCATTAAAAAAAAATATTCATTAGCTTTTGTGTCAAGGTTAACAGGAATATGAGGATGAGCTCGCTGAGACTTCATTTTAAAATACCCTTTCTTTTTCCCGACTTAATCGAGAAATGTTGCTTAGCTGAGCAACCAATAAAAAAAATCTTAAATTATTTGATAAGTAATAATCTCATAAAATAGCCCATTCAGATACACACACCCAAATTACCAGAGCAGCTGATAAATAGCGTATTTATATAACCACTAGAAAATTTGCTCCTTATCAAGACTATGTTAGCTCCTAAAATACACGGTCTATTTTTTGAAAAGTAAAAATAGATTGGCTTGCTCTTTTCCCTTTCTTAGACTTCAGTATAAGGGGATGTAAAATTGTACTCTGATTCAGGCATACTGCAGTGCTTTACAGAACACTAATGAGAAACCTTCAAAAATATTTGAAGTCAGCACTGCATCAAAATTCATAATCTACATTTTTATTGACCTTAAACACAGCGGGTAGAGCTATATCAAATTTGTTATGTGCAAAAAATAAAACTGGAAAGGAATAGAATCAATTTCTTCAGTCTATGCTTAAAAGATAATAGATTTTTTTTTAAAGCTTCAGGAAACCATGAAAGAATATATTCAGTCTTGAGGAAGGAGTGTTCAGATACAATATGGTGAATAGGGAAGGTCAAAACAATATTATGCCTGGTTTATTTAGGGTGACAGGCAATTAAACTCCAAAGGTCAACATATCACCTTTCAGTTTGTCGTGGTGCAGTTGGCTCTTAGGGATGCATTTAAAAAATAAATAAATTCTAGACAAAAATACTAAAACAACCCACCCTCCAGGAGAAAGAATATGATATTTACAACAGCTAAATGGATCAGAGTCCATTAAGGCAGTATTTCCCAACTGCGATGACTTCCATGGATGTCAACTTCAACTCCCAGAATTCCTCACTCAAGGTGACCATTCCTGAGAATCCTATGGATGTGGACTTCAACTCCCAGAATTCCTCACTCAGGGTGACCATTCCTGAGAATCCTATGGATGTAGACTTCAACTCCCAGAATTCCTCACTCAGGGTGACCATTCCTGAGAATCCTATGGATGTGGACTTCAACTCCCAGAATTCCTCACTCACGGTGACCATTCCTGAGAATCCTATGGATGTGGACTTCAACTCCCAGAATTCCTCACTCAGGGTGACCATTCCTGAGAATCCTATGGATGTGGACTTCAACTCCCAGAATTCCTCACTCAGGGTGACCATTCCTGAGAATTCTGGGAGTTGAAATCCAGCCATCTAAACATTTCATAGGTTGGGAAATCCTGAATTAAGGAGTGGCAGCCTTACATGATGTAACATCCTAAGGCCTCAGAAACACTGCTAGCCCTCACAGCTTTGAATACAGACCCCAGACTTACAAAGATTGTCACAAAAGAGGGACAAATATGAAATACATGACATGAGAGCAAACATATTGTCAACATTTAATGTTAACTGCAATGAATTTGATATTATTTATATTTCAATTGAGTTGATGTCCAAATACCACCCAATACTTCCTAAAGTCCCCCTTTCTTTTATCTCCATGCCAGAAAATCAGGGTTATTGGTTGTGTTGAAGAGAGTGATTGACCCAAAGAAAACCAATGGGTTTTCTTGAATAAAAACTTTGGGGTTCTCTTAATCACCAAGTCAAGTGGTCACATATATAGTAGCGGGGATTGCCATATGTTCGCTGGAAAATACATTGACCAGATAGCTTTGGACTGCTATTTAACCTCTGGATGTAGATTTGTAGCCCAGATGTGCATGCAAACTGGCTGTGTTGCTTTTTTTCATTAAAAAAAAAACCCCACCGGTGTATTTGTAAGGAAAGGAAACACAAACTATTATATTGGGATTTGAAAACAAAAATCCCGTTGTAGAGGAAAACATTTTTCCTTTCAGCATTTGCTATATCATGTTAAGAATTCAAGCCCAATGAACCATATAATAAAAAGATTACTCAATGTTGCAAGATATAAACAGAATTTTGTATAAGAAGGACTGCTTGTCAGTGCTCGCTGATAGGATATTTCCTGTCACTAAACCGGGTGTGATTTTTTTCCCCTTTTTCTTTTGGAAGAAATGTTTGGATATTATTTCAGACTTTTGATTGACTGACAGACTGATTGGTTGGTTAATTATGTTTCATAAAATTGATAAATTATTAGAGATATTATATAGATTTTTCTCCAGCAAGATCTGTACACAATCTCATCCTTTATGTCTCCCATATGTGCACCAGCTGTGGTGAGATTCAATTTTTTTTTACTACCGGTTCTGTGGGCATGGCTTTGCAGGGGTGGCAGGGGAAGGATACTGCAAAATCCCCATTCCCTCCTCATTCTCAAAATTTCCACTACCGGTTCTCCAGAACCTGTCAGAACTGGCTGAATGCCACCTCTGCTGTAACCTCCTACCTCTTCCACATTACAGACATCTCCAGAAAGCTAAATTTTCAGATAACGTGTCTGAAGTATGATCATTTGAGCATAGTCATCTGTGCCTCAAACGAGAACTCTGAATTGCTTTGTTCTATGCTCCAGTTGTTTGCCAGGAGTCTTCTCCAACGCTAAGGTTCAAACATGTCAATACTCTCCTGCTTCTTTAAAGTCCAACTTTTGCTTCCATAGAATATCATAGGGGAAACCATTGCCTGCATAATTCTGATCTTGGTCGGTAGGAATGTATTTTCCAAGGCCTTCATAGATGATGTACCAAATGCTAGCCTCTGGCATATTTCTTGCCTGCCCATTCCTTTACTATTGGTAGTTAACCCCCCCCCCCAAAAAAAAACCAGAAGCTATCCATTACTTTATGATCTTAATTGTTAATTCTAATGCTGGTTGCTATACCTTTTTGATTAGTTTGGCATTTATATTTAATCTTAGTCATGTTATTTACTTTGCTGTTTGACTTTCATTACTGGAGCATACAGATCATTTGCATTTTCAGCTAATATCCTCAGCATAATTCAGGTTATTGATATTTCTTCCTCCTGCTTTTCAACCATGTCCTTCTTCTAAACCAACTCCCTTTAATATATATTCTACATGTAGTATGCAGCAGTGGTGGGATTCAAATAATTTAACAACCGATTCTCTGTCCTAATGACCATCTGGGTAGGTGGAGCTCGGTGGTCATGTGACTGGATGGGCGTGGCCAACTCAAGGTCATTCGGGTCGATGGGCGCTTCGCCTGAGCTGTGACAATGGCAATAAGGGTTAACCGGAGAGGCAGTTTCTGTAAGTAGGGCAATAAAGATTAGGCTAGAAACAACACTAGAATATTTCCTTCCTGCCTTCCTTACAGGATTAGCCCTGTAAAGTGGGAGAAAATGAAAGGAGATTTCTTCCAACAACTGGTTCTCTGAACTACTTAGAAAGTTACCAGCCAGTTCTCCCGAATGGGTGCGAACCGGCTGTATCCCACCACTAGGTATGCAGCTTTGCCTCACCCCTTTGCCCTTCTAGAGCTAGCCTGTTTCTCCATGTTCTACCTGCACTGTGACTTTCTGACCTGTGTATTAGGTTCACTTGAGCCTGCATCTCTTGTTTATCTCTTTGGAAGAAAAAGAAACTCAGTATATCAGTCAAACTGGATTAAATGCTCCTTGCTATTACATTGCTCACATTTCTATTGACAGATGACTTGGGACAGTCATAAAGGTATGTACCTCTTCTTTAGATAGAATGCAGGCTTATTTACAACAAGTCCTATTTGTAATTTGTAAATGCACAAAATGACAAAATCATAAGTTTGGAAGGTATTTTGGTGAACTGCGCATCCGGCTCATTGTCCAGGAATCCTGACTACTCCAGACAAATGGTTTGTTTCCACCGATGGAAGTTATAGTTTATAATTCAGCACTTACAATTCCAGGTTAAAACGCAAACTGATCACTGGTTACTGTTTCTATCAACTGTACTTGATCTTATCAACCTCCGTGGCCCGTCAAAACCGCGCCCGACTGAACCGCGCCCAATTAAACCGTGTCGCTGAC
This sequence comes from Thamnophis elegans, assembly GCF_009769535.1. Taxonomy (NCBI): domain Eukaryota; kingdom Metazoa; phylum Chordata; class Lepidosauria; order Squamata; family Natricidae; genus Thamnophis; species Thamnophis elegans. The sequence continues at coordinate 8,422,211 of NC_045544.1, forward strand.
ATCATCAACAGGGCAACAACAGCCAGCGCAGAGAAAGAAGGGCGCTTTAAATAGCGCTTTGAAAGAAAGACGATTCAACTTAAGGTAAGGGTTAGGTTTAGGATTAGGTTAAGGGTTAGGGTTAGGGTTAGGTTTAGGGTTAGGTTAAGGGTTAGGTTTAGGGTTAGGTTTAGGGTTAGGTTAAGGGTTAGGGTTAGGTTTAGGACTAGGTTAAGGGTTAGGTTTAGGTTTAGGTTTAGGGTTAGGGTTAGGTTAAGGGTTAGGGTTAGGTTTAGGGTTAGGTTAAGGGTTAGGATTAGGTTTAGGGTTAGGTTTAGGATTAGGTTTAGGGGGGTTAGGTTTAGGGGTTAATTTTAGGTTTAGGGTTTACAGCGTGCTTCTGTCTCCGCGCTGTTGTCGCCCTGTTGATGATGTCAGCTACGCGGTTTAGTCGGACGCGGTTTAGTCGAGCGCGGTTTTGTGGTGGAACCATCAACCTCAGCTGCAGGTTACTGATTCTCATTCATTCCATTATGGGTTCCAAATAAATTTCCCACACAAACCTTATCTATCTTAATTTGGGTGGAAAGAATACATAGAACAAAGGGTCATCTGCATATCAAAGTTTATCCCCTTTCCCAAGAGCTGAAGTATAACCTAGACTGACTAATAGAAAATATTAATATGTGATTTGAACCAGTGGTGCAATTCAGCTGGTTCGCACTGTTTCAGTAAAATCAGTAGCTACATTTTTTGTGGAGTTCAATAAACCGGTTGAATACCATCCATTTCCATCCCTTCGGCCTGCCTCAGCCTGACCCATGGGCCTGCGCATAAGGTGGCATCTCAGGGCCAAAGGAGTCGCAGGGTCGAGGAGAGTGCTAAAGCGAGAGGGTTTCCTGCCTGCAGTACCCATGCTGGCTGTTTCTTTTCTCCATCGCGTTTCTCGCCAAAGTTTGTGGGACTAAAAAAAAAGTTCAATCAATGAATTCCAAATCTCACAAAAGTGGAATTGATTGATTGAACTTTTATTTTTAGTTGCAAAACCTTGTTTCCCTGCAGACGATGGCAAGAAACATGACAGAGAAATGCAACAGGCCTGAAAATCAGGTAGGCAAAGAAATGCTTGGGGGAAGCGAGGGCATCTCAGCACCACGCACTGAAATGGGCTTGTTTCTCTCCAGCAGTTGCCCAAGCCCATTGAAGGGAAGGCTGGCATCTACCGGCAATTAAACGTGGTGGCATTCCAGCTCTGGCCGGGAAGGTGAAGTTGGCATGGGTGCTGCAGGCAGGACACAGTGAGAAACATGACCGAGAAATGCGACAGAGGTGGAAATCAGGAAATAAATGCTTGGGGGAAGTGAGGGCATCTGGCCAGTGGTGGGTAGGGCAAGCTCCCCCGTGTGGCACTGCATTGCAATGGAGAAATGGGCAACGGAGCTGCCGGCATGAGGGAAGGAGGCGGCTTTCCCTCTTTCTTCTCCCTGCTCTTCCTCCTTCCCTCATGCCAGCTTTCCTATTTCTCCATTGCAGCATAGTGCCCAGGATCCACTTTGATAGCGGAGAGGGGGTTAATTTAGCAAGCAGTTTACTCAGGGTCAAGTTGGCCATTACCAATAGCAATAGCAATGGCAGTTAGACTTATATACCGCTTCATAGGGCTTTCAGCCCTCTCTAAGTGGTTTACAGAGTCAGCATATTGCCCCCAACAACAATCCGGGTCCTCATTTTACCCACCTCGGAAGGATGGAAGGCTGAGTCAACCTTGAGCCGGTGAGATTAGAACCGCTGAACAGTAAGCTGAAGTGGCCTGCAGTACTGCACCCTAACCACTGCGCCACCTCGGCCATTGTGGGAGGCTTGTCCTCCATGTGCAGTGGAGCTGGAGGAGGGGATGGGCCATGCCTCCAAAAACAGCCAATCTCAACTTGGGTGAGCCAGTTGTTAAATTATTTGAATCCCACCACTGATTTGAACACTATTTGATCAAAAACCCACATTATCCAGTATTATGCTTTAAACTATGGGGAACTCACAAGCAAGTTGTGAAAGTATTAGACCTTTTCCTTGGTTGACCTCTCTTCTAAAAGAACTGGTATTCTGTGGCCTGTTCCTTTTAGTTATTGAAGCTAATTGTCATTGACAAAACGTTGTTCATAAAATAGTCAGAGATATCATTGTCACATCTTGAAGTAATGAATTTCAAAAACTAAACATAGGCTATGTAAAGACATATTTTTTAAACTCAAAACTGCTATGCTCTGGCAAGATGGTTCTGTGCTGGTTGACTTGGAAATATGCCCAGTTGTATTCAATGAGATTGATTCCCATCTTATTAGTCATAGGATTTCAGCCTTAACCCAACCTGTGTTTTAGAACTGCCACTAATACTGACTGTAAAAATCAATGATCCGAATCACAAACTAATTTCTGGTATTCTACGGTGACTTGCTTAGCTATTGATTGCAAAATACAGTCTAATCTATAAAGAGAACTTACTTGGTTCATGTAGCACACAGATCTTGGCTGTATAAATGTACTATACACGCTCTTTGTCAGGCTGTTCGATCGAATCTAAATTAATTTAAGTGAAGATCCACTGATGAAACTTAGTGCTCAGAGAAATGGGGGGGGGGGATTTTAGAAGACATTCTGAGCAAGGCAAGTAATTAATGCAGAGATTTGAAGGAAGAAATGTGCAGACCAGTTCCCTGTTTGTGACTATCAAAAATCTCTCAAGTTACCAGTCCTTCTGGACACCCCAAGAAGTCCCTACATCATTAACTTTTCATGCTTTGCATGTCTTGTCTTATGACAGTAGCAGAGGTGGGTTCCTACCAGTTCGCACCTATTCGGTAGAACCGGTTCATCAAATCTACCAAACCAGTTAGAAGAGGTTCCACCAGTGGACCCGGAAAGCAGGCCACACCTACAGAAGAGGTTCCAAATTTTTTTGAAACCCACCACTGGTCCTTGGATATGATTATTCTACACTATCATGCTCATATTTATAAAACTCAGTGCCTCTGCGAAAGGTAAGGATGATTACTGCGTTTGTGGTGCAATCAGAACATTGTGTGTGTTGAAGTTGTTTTAACGGAAACCAAAGATGCCTTTTAAAAAACAAGTTTACATCATATTCTTATGCATGCCAGTGCTGTGTGTGAGGCAATTTAAGGTGGTTCTGACAAGTGTCGTCGGCATCTTCATATCCGGTCACATGGGCAGCAAGCCACTCCCATCCGGTCACATGGGCGGCAAGCCACTCCCACAAAGGAGGCCACACCCACAGAGTAGGTTCGAACAATTTTTGAAACCTACCACTGGACAGTAGCATAAAATATCTATCAGAAAATGGCAACAAAAGAATTCAGAATGCTTCCTCGAAATGCATTTTATAGGTGGAATAATGAAAAAGGAATAGTAAGAATGCAATCTAACAGCTCAAGTATCTTAAATATACGTACATAACAATGAAGGAACAGTGGGGGAAGTGGGCAGTGATAACAAGTGCCATACATGTTGGAGAGGGAGGGGAGACATAATAATCAAGGAAAATAAGGGGAAAAATCCCCCATAGAGTAAATGTAGTATGCCAGATAGCATAGAATAATCCAAATCTAATAATCTATGCAAGCATCTACTTCATATTATAAAGTCAAACATTAGATACTTCATGCATCCATGAAAATCACAAGCAAACTGGAATCAGGCAAGATGACATTAATAGCCTTTTGCAAAACTAGGCTATATATCATTGGTGGGTTTCAAAATTTTTTCGAATCTACTCTGTGGGTGTGGCCTCCTTTGTGGGAGTGGCTTGCCGGCCCTGTGACCTGGTGGGAGTGGCTTGCCGGCCATGTGTTTTCTCTATCTCTCTCTCTCTTTCCCCCCCTCTCTCTCACCTTCCTTTTATCTCTCTGTTCCTTTTTTCTTTTTTTCTTTCATCTCTCTCTCACTCTTTTTCTTTCTTTTTTCTTTTTTCTTTATTTATTTCTTCCTTCCTTTCTCTTTCTCTCTCTCTCTGTGTCAGTGTGTGTGTGTGTGTGTGTGTGTGGCAGTGGTGGGTTTCAAAAATTTTTGGAACCTCTTCTGTAGGTGTGGCCTGCTTTCTGGTGGAACCTCCTCTAACCGGTTCGGTAGATTTGACAAACCGGTTCTACTGAACTGGTAGGAACCCACCTCTGCTATATATATTCCTTAAAAGAAGTTCCTTTCAGAACAAATAGAACCTGGTCTCCAAGTTTTCCATTTTTTAAAAAAATAATTGAAACCCAAAGTATAATATTTGTTCTTGAGCTTCAATTTCCTTTTGCCATCATAACTTCCAGAAAAAATAAATTTATTTAATCTCAGTATTTGATTGGAATCCTTATAAAGCTAGATTAAACTGAATTTTAATAGGTCAGTGATAGCAAGACATAGTTTGGTAGTTCTTTGTCTATTGTACATTTTCTCTTTAACAAGTTCTTTCATTATCGTTCTCTCAAACATGGTCATTTAAAATATTATTTCAGAATAAAATATACTAAAACACTTCATAGACACATCGTAATGGTAGACTATTTTAAATCATCCCTTTGCTTTAATGAGAGTTATCTTAACACCCACAGACACAAAACTTTGACCTTATCGGGTTTATCAGCATATCTGAATTCTAACATAAATAAAAATACTTTTTTTTCTTTGTTGAAAGTTCTTTTCCTGATGATATATTATAAGCTTGGTTTGCATACTTACTACTCTGAACCCGAAGAAAAAGAGGGAGGTAGGATCTGTCAGTGTTCTGAATGAAAAATGGGAGGTCAGAATTTCCCCTCTTATGATATCTTATGGTTGAGTGCACTAGTGATGGAACACATTTCCCAATAAAAACAATGTCATCAGCACTGTGCTCAATAGAGAATGATCTGATTCATGCCATTAAGGGAAAATCCAATGCATTGTTATCTCTACTGCACAGAAAACCTTTAATTGGCATTATCTTAAATGTCAAATTCTTAATAGCCTTAAAACATTGTCAAAATTTCAATAGAGGGCACACTTATTGAAGTTCTTTGTTTAAAGCAAGCTAGTAAAAAAATGTAAATATCGGAGGATGCATTTTACTATACTGCTATAGGGAAAAAGCTATGGCAAATCTAGACAGCATACTAAAAAGCAGAGACATCACCTTGACAACAAAAGTGCGTATAGTCAAGGCTATGGTTTCCCCAGTTGCAATGGATGGCTGTGAAAGTCGGACCATAAGAAAGGCTGAGCATCAAAGAATTGAAGCCTTTGAACTATGGCGCTGGAGAAGACTCCTGTGAGTCCCTTGGACTGCAAGGTGATCAAACCGGTCTGTCCTAGAGCAGGTCAACCCTGATTGCTCTTGAGAAGGCCAGATCCTGAAGATGAAACTTAAATACTTTGACCACCTAATGAGAAGGAAGGACTCACTGGAGAAGAGCCTATTGCTGGGAAAGATTGAAGGCAATAGAAGAAGGGAACGACAAAGAATGAGGTGGCTGGATGGAGTCACCAAAGCAGTAGGCGTGAGCTTAAAGGGACTCCAGAGGATGGTAGAGGACAGGAAATCCTGGGGGAATGTTGTTCATAGAGTCACAATGACTTCACAACTAACAACAACAACAACAACAACAACAATATAGGGTAGTGAAAATACCTTTCCATAAGGCAGTGGAATGCCACAGACATAAATAATAGTGGTCGGACTATTGTTATTCCACTCTGTTTCGTTCCAGTGCAGCAGTAGATTCCTTGTGTAGGACACGGATTTGCCACCTGCTCTCCAATGCCTTTTTTAGAAGCCTATTGGACATTGGGCTATCCAAATAGCAGTTGATGAGAAGTTTGACCCAGGCAAACTGGCAGAAGAACTTAGCATGTTTCTTTTTGTGCTGCCAGACAACCAAGTTTGAGATTAAAAAAAACAAACCACCTTGATACCAGGTTGGTTAGAAAACCAAGGCTGGCATCTACCGGCACTTAAACGTGGTGGCATTCCAGCTCTGGCCAGGAAGGTGAAGTTGGCATGGGTGCTGCAGGCAGGACACAGTGAGAAACATGACAGAGAAATGTGACAGAGGTGGAAATCAGGAAATAAATGCTTGGGGGAAGTGAGGGCATCTGGCCAGTGGTGGGTGGGGCAAGCTCCCTGGTGTGGCACTGCATTGCAATGGAAAAATGGGCAACGGAGCTGCCAGCACAAGGGAGGGAGGCGGCTTTCCCTCTTTCTTCTCCCTGCTCCTCCTCCTTCCCTCATGCCAGCTTTCCCATTTCTCCATTGAAGCACAGTGCCAGGATCCACTTTGATAGCGCAGAGGGGGTTAATTAAACAAGCGGTTTACTCAGGGTCAAGTTGGCCATTGCAGAAGGCTTGTCCTGCATATGCAGTGGAGCTGGAGGAGGGGATGGGCCATGCCTCCAAAAACAGCCAATCTGAACTTGGGTGAGCCAGTTGTTAAATTATTTGAATCCCACCACTGATTTGAACACTATTTGATCAAAAACCCACATTATCCAGTATTATGCTTTAAATTATGGGGAACTCACAAGCAAGTTGTGAAAGTATTAATTCTTTTCCATGAGAGGTTGACCTCTCTTTTAAAAGAACTGGTATTCTGTGGCATGTTACTTTTAGTTATTGAAGCTAATTGTCATTGACAAAATGTTGTTCGTAAAATAGTCAAAGATATCTTGATACCACGTTGGTTAGAAAACCAAGGTAGTTCCCATTATGCCAGAGAGTAGGATTGGTTTGTTAATGGGAGTAAATCTTCTTGCACTCAGAAGTGCTCTGCTTCTCACAAGATTTTATATGAAGTCTTGTCACTGAAAACAAATCTGGACACTTTAGATGCTGTACGCATAAAAAGTGGACAACTACATTATTATTGTGTTACTCTATTACTGTTAGCTGTACAAATGGACACGGATAAAAAGTGGACAACTACATTATTATTGTGTTACTCTATTACTGTTAGCTGTACAAATGGACACGGATTTTGAAGAAATTGATAAAAGGAACTCTGATTTCAAAACAGCAGAAAACTGCATATGCATGATTTCATCAAGGGAGCACAGAATGTACTAAAGACTAATTATGTCACTTATAAATATATTAACTTATTAGTCATGGTGGGAGTTTCATATCGGGAACCCAATTAAAAAATAAACTTTAAGTACACGGTTGGAGATGGATGAAGCATGTGAATCAATTAAGAAGGTATCATTTGTTTTGGCAAGTGTAGAAACATTGAAATAGCAGAGTTGAAGGAGACCTATGGGTCATCTTGAACAGTTTCACCCCTTAACACCAGAAATAGCCATGACAGATTATACTACAGTAGAAAGCACATAACAAACAACTGTTGGGTCTAAAGAAAGATGCTATTGTGGTTAAATTACTCCTGAAGCCTGAACAAACTAAGCTATATCTTTGCTTGTTGGGGTGTGCAAAGGTCCTTACAATATAAATCTTGTGAAACAAGAGTGAGGGTTTTTTTTTGTTACCCCTTCTGTTGTGAGTAAATGACTCCCAACTAGTGATGGAGGAACCAAAGGAATGGGCCAATTACACAGAAAACAGACAAACCCTGATAATGTTTTTCCCTGAAAGAAGATAGTGACATATAAATCCAGGTAGGAAGGAGTTTGTTCACTTAAGGTCTCTTTATAAATAGCGAGAACAGAGGTGGAATCAATATGGCATGATAGTAGAATACCAAATTACAAATCTACCTTGTATTTGGAACTCAGAAGAAAAAGCCTAGGTGTCAGACTGCATAAGAATGTTATGTCCGAGACAGGTCAATTTCCTGCAATAATGAAGCAAGGCTTCCTTATCTTCCTTTCTATCCATCCTTACAAGAGTTCCTAAAGAACAGTGAATTATTTGTCCAGTGCATTCTGAGACTTCCCCACTAAAATGGGATTTAGGTGGGTTCTTACCAGTTCGCACCTATTCGGTAGAACCGGTTCATCAAATCTACCGAACCGGTTAGAAGAGGTTCCACCAGTGGACCCGGAAAGCAGGCCACATCTACAGAAGAGGTCCCAAATTTTTTTGAAACCCACCACTGGTCCTTGGACATGATTATTCTACACTATCATGCTCCTATTTATAAAACTCAGTGCCTCTGTGAAAGGTAAGGATGACTACTGCGTTTGTGGTGCAATCAGAACATTGCGTGTGTTGAAGTTTTAACGCAAACCAAAGATGCCTTTTAAAAAAACAAGTTTACATCATATTCTTATGCATGCCAGTGCTGTGTGTGAGGTGATTTAAGGTGGTTCTGACAAGTGTCGTCGGCATCTTCATATCCGGTCACATGGGCGGCAAGCCACTCCCATCTGGTCACATGGGTGGCAAGCCACTCCCACAAAGGAGGCCACACCCACAGAGTAGGTTCGAACAATTTTTGAAACCCACCACTGGATTTAGGCCTAATTTGACACAAAGAAAAACACCAAACACAATACAGTTTCCCATCCTATTATATTGACTAACAATTATAAGAAAGATGTATCCCTTTAAACTGATTTTTTTTTTTTGCACAACATACTCTTTTGGAATTTAGCCAAAGAGAGAAGACACTTTAGCATTCAGAAAATGGCACTGTCGAAAGAGGGTGGAGTAGAGGTTGGGCAAAAGAAAATGGAATGTGTACATTTTGAATTCTTGCTCACCATTTCATTGAGCTTATTCAGATGTTAGAATGAATCACAATTTGCAATCAGGGGATCTGACTGCCACAACTGCTCATTCACCAGCATTGGTGGACCAATTTAAAGATATTGGAAACTAAAAACATCATTGAAGGTGTCAGGACGGTGGGTTCAACTCAACATAATACTCACTATGTATAGGACACAAACGAAAACCAGGTTTTCAGTCACCCAATCCATTGGCACTTTTGATATCATCTACGCTATACCTTAATCTCACCTATTTGAGGCAGAGGTGGTATTAAGATTAAGATTAAGATTAATATTTAGTTTATTTGTATGCCGCCCTTCTCCGGGAGTGACTCAGGGCGGCAAACAACTCAAAGGTGGAAAAAGGGAACATAAAAGACAATACATGTGATTAAAATAAACAAGAATCATACAGCCATACAAGTCGAGAGGAGAGGGGAACTCATCAACCACAGGCCTGCCGGCACAGCCAGGTTTTGACAGCTTTCCAGAAGGCCTGGAGAGAGGTGAGGGTCCGAATCTCCGCGGGGAGTTCGTTCCAAAGGGCCGGAGCTGCCACAGAGAAGGCCCTCCCCGGGGTAGTAGCCAGGTGGCATTGGCTGGTGGACGGAACCCGGAGGAGGCCGACCCTGTGTGATTTAACGGGTCTTTGGGAGGTAATTGGCAGCAGGCGGTCTCTCAAGTACCCAGGTCCAATACCATGAAGGGCTTTATATTCAGCAGGTTCTGACCAGTTCTGAAGAACCGGTCATGGAAATTTTGAGTAGTTTGGAGAACTGGTAAATGCCACCTCTGACAGGCCCCGCCCCCATCTATTCTCTGCCTCCTGAGTCCCAGCTGATTGAGAGGAAATGGACATTTTGCAGTAACCTTTCCCTGCCACGTCCACCAAGCCACGCCCACCGAACCAAATCCACCAAGTCACACCCACAGAACCAGTAGTAAAATGTTTGAATCCCACCACTGATTTGAGGCTTCCATTTTTGATAAGTCACACCTTAGTTTTATATCCAAACCCTAAACTATGAATAATCTGAAATCGAAACAATGATTATTCTAAGTATAGCTTTTTGAGGAAACTGGATTCATAATTTAGTGCTTAACCTCTTTTCCCCACAAAATCAGAATTACTAACAGTAATTAGTTTGCAAGGTGAGCTTTTCTTTCTTTAATCTTTTAAAATTATCATCATATAAAATGTAAATGAAAATAAAGATAGTAGGGAAATTGGAAAGGGAAAGGAACGAAAGAACCACATGTCAAAGGAAAAAAAAAAAGAATTGACTTCCAACATTCTTCAGCCCAGTAAAATATAAAATAAAATTACAGCCTCAAATTTATATGCTTGGTAAATACTCGTCATTTCTCTAACAATAAACTAATCTAAACAGCAAAACCCAGAAGTTCATTTTTTTTTCTGTCTGAAGCACAAAGTCTAGACGCAGTTTCTGGGTAGAAATATATACCAAAAATATTATTTTCTTTGATTAAAAGAGTTCATTTTGTCATCCCTGCTAACCTCATCACTTTTCCCATCCATTCTTCTATTGTGTATACAAGGTGAATTTTCCAAATTACCTTATTTGCACTGAGAAACAGAAGAAAGTAAATTCAAGATTCACTTTCACCCATTACAATATATCATAAGACTAACGAGTTGCCCAAATTGGCCCTTCTGTTTAAAAGAAAACATTAGATTACGAGCTAGATCTTAAATGTGGAACAATTCACCTCCAGAAGTTTTGAATGCTCCAACACTGGAAGTTTTTAAGAAAAGATTGGATAACCATTTGCCTGCAATGGTATAGATAGAGTTTCTTGCCTAAGCAGGGGATTGGACTATAAGATCTCCAAGATCCCTTCCAATTCTGTTGTTCTGTTCTGTTCTAAATCTTTTTTTCACTTTTAAGAGCAGCTAACAGAGATGTTAAGTATACATTTGTTGAAAGTAGATAGAAAATGGTTTACAAAGAAAGTAAGATTATGACACCATTTACACCTATGAAGATAGCCAACTGTTGTGGCCCAGCAGGAGCCGTCTCTGTTGGAGCGGCCACCAGACTCCAACAGAGAGGGGCCCTATGAGTTGGCTCTGGAGGATGTGGAGGACCCTGGACAGGGTTCCGACTCCGAGCAGGGTGCATAGAGGCTGGTTGGCCACCAGGAGGCACTTGAGCCTTGGACCAGTGGGGAGGAGACAAGGGGGAGTGATCCGGACGCCAGCAGTGAGTTGTTCCTGGATGCCCGGCACCAAAGAGCTAATAGGCGTCAGGAACAGTTGTGCAGTTACAGGAGGTAATTGCACTCAGCTGGTGGTCATTAGGCTCCTCTCCAAACTATAAAAGGGCTGCTTGTCCACACGCCCCTCTTGCAGAAGTCAACGCAGGAACTAATGTTGGAGAACATTATTGTGAGCTTTGCAGCCTGGATTGCTGCCAAGGCTTATCTGTGCCGGTTTGCTGCCAAGACCCTGTCTGTCTGTTAATTAAATGCCGTAACTTATCTTTGGCTCGGAGTGTGTTGGTGTGGGACGAGGGGGATCAGAACAGCCAACTGTCTTCTGAAGATAGATTCCCTATGAGAGGGAGTCACTTTAGTTTGAATTGAATAGTAATAATTTTAAAAAAAATATTGCGATGTAAAGACCACCCAATGCCTGTGATAATCAGCCTAGACTAAGGTGGAGTGCATATTTTAAACACATTTCTATCTCTAGAAAAGCCATTCTCAGTCAAGCCTAACATGCACAATTCATCAATAGGATAAATGAAAATATATAAAAGAAGATAGCACAGCAGTGCAGGAGGGACAGAATAGAAAAGGACAAGAAAGCATTTTTAATTTGGCCTGTGGAAACTAATATGTCAAATCCCCGGAGTGCTCAAAAATGGTACATTATTGGCATCTCGTGGAACCCTTAGAAAGGTCAAGATCAATAGTATCGTAACAACATTTGCCGTTTATTTTTCTGACAGTGATTCATCTTTGTCACAACAGATCTTGAGAAATATCTTGTTTGAGCAGGTAGGACCTGTCATGTCTTTGAGGACAGACCGATAACTTTTCCTGAGGAACCTTTGAGTGGCTCAACAATCAACACAACTGCTACAATGCATGAAATAATTCTTCTTATTCCTTGCAAAGCCTGAGTTCAGACTATGAGCAGAAAAGACACATGGGATTTCAAGATTATGTATATTAATCTAGCGTTTATTACACCATCAATAATACCATTACTCCCAGCGGAAGAGGAGCCAGTCACTCAAAAACTGATTTGCATTTCCAAAATAATTATGAGCTGGAAACATCTGCTTCTGTTGAAGTAAACTACACCACGGAGCAACAGCTCCTTGAATCTTCAGGGACTTTTCCCTCCAGAGGAAAGATGTAGTTAAGCAAGAAGATATAGTTAAGCCATTTCATATCCTTGGTGAGAAATTGATTATAATGTTCCAGTCCCAATCTGCTAATAAATGCTCAGAAGCAACTTCTGTGGCTTCAGAATAAGACTTGTATGCCTGCTGAGATTTTCAGAGTTAAAATTATAAACAGAGAAATATTTTCAGATATAGGACCCAATGTAAACAATATATTCCCGTTTTCTGTAGTGGGAAATTGTATACTCTAAGCCAGCATTTGCTGGCTGGGGAATTCTGGGAGTTGAAGTCCAGACATCTTCAAGTTGCCAAGGTTGAGAAACACTGCTCTAAGCTCCATACTGTCAATTTTTGATCTTATCAATAAAGAGTTTAAAAAGGCATTGCATTCTTTATGCTTGCAAGATATGCTCCATATGCTCAAGGTATATCATCATCCTTTCCATAGTTTCTCTACTCTGGAGACCAAATAAAACATTATCTCTGTCATGCCAGAATCAGCATACAGGAGCTTAACTTCGAAGACATTGGGATAAACTCTTGTTTTATTATACTGTTCCAGCTCAGTAATACAGTCATTTTCCTACCACCCATTTTTGCCCAATGATTTATTTGTGAATCTAATGAGCCTTAGAATGCATTCAGATGTTGAGGAAAAACATCTGTTCCCAGAACATGTGCCTGCATGTGCTCTGTTTAAATTCCTCCCCATTTAAATCTGATTTAGCTAATAATCCTTTTTTTCCTGATGTGTTAACTTTCGATGTCACTAAACCTGGGATGATTTTTTTTCCACATTTTATGTGAAGATTGGTTAATATCCTATCCATATTCTTAAATATGAAGGTTTTGGAGAAACAGTGCCTATATATGTGAATCTGTGAGTTTTTTTTCCTTTTGCTTGTTTGTTTCAATTTCATTGCTAGTTTTGTAAGGTTGTGAAACATCTTACAAATAATAGGACATCTCAGCACTGAACAAAGCCCATTGTAACAGCTTTGCCAAAAAGAGTTGTTAACCTAATTTTGCGAAGCTTCTTCTCCGTTAACATTGTACTGTAAACAAGGGCATACAAAACTTTTGTCAGACCAATTCTCGAATATATCTGCCTGGAATCCACACTGTCCATTGGACATTAATAGAATCAAGTGAGTCCAGAGCAGAGGTGGGTTCCTACCAGTTCGCACCTATTCGGTAGAACCGGTTTGTCAAATCTACCGAACCGGTTAGAAGAGGTTCCACCAGTGGACCCGGAAAGCAGGCCACACCTACAGAAGAGGCTCCAAATTTTTTTGAAACCCACCACTGGTCCTTGGATATGATTATTCTACACTATCCTGCTCACATTTATAAAACTCAGGGCCTCTGCGAAAGGTAAGGACGACTACTGCGTTTGTGGTGCAATCAGAACATTGCGTGTGCTGAAGTTGTTTTAACGCAAACCAAAGATGCCTTTCAAAAAACAGGTTTACATCATATTCTTACGCATGCCAGTGCTGTGTGTGAGGTAATTTAAGGTAGTTCTGTCAAGTGTCGTCGGCATCTTCATATCCGGTCACATGGGCGGCAAGCCACTCCCATCCAGTCACATGGGTGGCAAGCCACTCCCACAAAGGAGGTCACACCCACAGAGTAGGTTCGAACAATTTTTGAAACCCACCACTGGTCCAGAGGTACTTCAGAAGAGTACTCCACTCCTCTGCTCACAATAGAATCCCTTGTGCCACCAGGCTTGAAATATTTGGGCTTGGAGAACCTAGAACTATTCCGATTAAGGCCTAACCTAAACATAGTATACAAAATTGTCTGCTACAATGTCCTACCTGTCAATGACTACTTCAGCTTCAACCTGGCAAACAAAAGATAAACCGCTCCAAACCCGATTGCAGAAAATATGATTTGAGAACAGAGCTGTCAATGGCTAGAATGCTCTACCTGACTCTGTTGTTACATCCTCAAACCCCTATAACTTTAACCTTAAACTGTCTACTGTGGCCCTCACACCATTCCTAAGAGAACTGTAAGGGGGCGTGCATAAGCGCACCAACATGCCTACCATCCCTGTCCTATTGTCCCCATTTATTTGTACCCATTTCCTGTGTTCATGTCCATGTTTATACTTATACCTGTTATCTCGTACATGTTTGACAAACTAAGTAAGTAAATAAATAAATATGAGCAAGAAACAGATGGAAACCAGCCCTCATGCACAATAGAGGGAGCTAGGCAGGCCATGAGATAGAGAGGAAACAAGAAAGAGGGCAGACGTGCTTGAGAATTTCTTCTATATGTAAGGCTTTCCCTTGAAACCCAACTGAACAATATAAAATAAGCATTATATTGCATAACCTCATAGATTTTCCTTCAATGAAGATTGCCCAATTGAAAATTGTTGGATTTCTTCAGAGTTATTCTAATTTGTCAATCGAATCAAAAGTAGTTGGATTTCTTGAGCATTTAAGGTTCAAGGTTCAAGGTTCATTTTATTTATATGCTGCCCTATTCCCAGCGGGACTCAGGGCGGCGCACAAACCCAAAGGAGGGGAAGGGAAACACAAGAACTACAACAAAAAGTACAGGGAATTTAAAACAACCAACAGCCACACGATTCGAGAGGGGAAGGGAACTCATCGACCCCAGGCCTGCTGACACAGCCGGTTTTAACGGCTTTTCGGAAGGCCTGGAGAGAGGTGAGGGTCCGAATCTCTGCGGGGAGCTCATTCCAAAGGGCCGGAGCCGCCACAGAGAAGGCCCTCCCCCGGGTAGTAACCAGATGACATTGGCTAGTAGATGGAACCCGGAGGGGGCTTAATCTGTGTAATCTAATGGGTCTTTGGGAGGTAATTGGCAGCAGGCGGTCTCTCAAGTACCCAGGTCCAATACCATGAAGGGCTTTATAAGTGACGACTAGCACCTTGAAGCGTATCCGGAGACCAATCGGTAACCAGTGCAGCTCGCGGAGGATAGGTGTAAAGAATAACAAAATAATAGAGTTGGGAGGGACCACGGAGGTCTTCCTGTACAACCACCTGCTCAACCCCCTATACCGTTTCAGACAAATGGTTATCCAATCTCTTCTTAAAAGCCTCTAGTTTTCTGGAGGCCAGTCATTTCACTATTTAATTGTTCTCACGGTCAGGAAATTTCTCCTTAGGGAAATTTCCCTAACTTATTTTAATCTAGATTTCTATGTGAAGTCTCATATTAAAAATGAATATAAAGAACACACCAGTTGATAGGTGGTATTAAAGACACAACTGGCTTAGAAATTGGCTCACATCCTGTCTGCACACAGAACCAGATGAGCTTATATGATTTCTCCCCATTATTTGACTCAGGGACATAAACATTAAATTGTCTGTGGGCTGAATGCATTAATAAAAAGAATGTTGTGCAAAAAATATGTATTGATGAAAGTATTGTACCATGCCTCATTTCCCACACAAAGCCATAGACAATGATGCTGTCTTTTGTAGTGTGCTTATTTTTTTTTTTTTTTGAAGAAGCAGTGGTGGGAAAACAAGGATGGAGGCTTATCTCAAAGAAGCACAATGAAAAAAAAACAGTTATTTATTTTGGTGTCTCTGTGTATGGGGATAATAGCTAATTCTGTTGCCTGATCCTTGTCCCATTTTATATTGAATATCTTCTGTGTGGAGTGATTATTCTTCAGCAAAACCTAAGTAGCAGCAACTGAGCTGTATTTACACAGACACTTCTTACTAAAGGCATAGAGCACTCATGAACAGCAGGCAAATCTCTTACACATCCTCCTTCATCTTCTTCTATTGTGAGCCTGTATTTTCAGGGTTTTTTTTCTTCTTCTTAAAACTGGACTTCAGAGAGCATGCAGCTTTTTGCATGGGGGTTCCCGCAATGCCCTTTGGAAGCTAAGCTTCACCACCTTGCCCGTCAGAAATGAAAAACTGTAATACATGATTGCTTCCTCGGCTAGATCAAACAGTGTTGATATTTTCATATTGATCTTCTTTTGAATCATCCCTTTCACCTATCCACTTCCCTTTGTCAAATCAAAATCACCGGTTGACAATAAAGTACCATGTTATGAAAGAATGAGCTGACCTGGTCATCAACAGTGCTACTCCCCCAGTAGCCATGAATGACACATCTCTGGACAATTAGTCTAAATTGCACAAGGTAGTCTGGCCAATGATTTCTATGATCAGAACCCTTCGTCCCTGATTCTCACCACTCTACAATGCTTGTTTTCTATTTGCAGCTCTACTTTGAACTTTCTGCTAGCCCACTTCTACAGCTGATACTCTGTTCTTTCAAAATTTAGAGTGACATGTGCATAAATTTGAGCCAAGACTTAGTAGTGGATCAGTGGTGGGTTTCAAAAATTGTTCGAACCTACTCTGTGGGTGTGGCCTCCTTTGTGGGAGTGGCTTGCTGCCCATGTGACCGGATGGGAGTGGCTTGCCGCCCATGTGACCGGATATGAATATGCCGACGACACTTGGCAGAACCACCTTAAATTACCTCACACACAGCACTGCATGCATAAGAATAGGATGTAAACTTGTTTTTTAAAAGGCATCTTTGGTTTGCGTTAAAACAACTTCAACACACGCAATGTTCTGATTGCACCACAAACGCAGTAGTCATCCTTATCTTTCACAGACTCACTGAGTTTTATAAATATGAGCATGATAGTGTAGAATAATCATATCCAAGGATCAGTGGTGGGTTTCAAAATTTTTTGGAACCTCTTCTGTAGGTGTGGCCTGCTTTCCGGGTCCACTGGTGGAACCTCTTCTAACCGGTTCGGTAGATTTGACTTACCGGTTCTACCGAATAGGTGCAAACTGGTAGGATCCCACCTCTGTAGTGGATGCATTGAACCTGATCATAGCAGGGGAAAAAAAACCTTGAGGAATTTAGATTTGATGAGAGATTTATGGATCCCAGAATCCATGTTCTGGCATGAAAGAGAAGCCAGGACAAATATAACACAAGAGTTGTCTCAGGGCAAGCTCCAGGTCTCTGCCTCCTTCGTACTATTTTTTGTGCTTGCAGTAGCTAAGTAAATCTTGCTCAAATGAAACATGTTAAGCCCCATGGGGCATTATCCAAAACATAATAAGGAGGGAGAAAATGAAATTGAATTGACAGAATTGACTTCTGTGACTTTTATCCCCTGCGTAGACTCTGCCTCCTGCTTTAAATCTAGACATGGGTCACTCAACTCACATTCAGCATTTTAGAAGAGTGGTCCAGTGTGTTCTGCAAACACAGGCATTGTGGCTTATTCAGTTGATGGCCTGTGACAACCCGTGACACTCCAGATCTTCCTGAACAGAACTCCTAGGAAGCATTAGCGGCGGTGATGGATGGTGGGAATTAGAGTGCAGCGGTATTGCTTACCCCTGCATAA
The DNA here is from genome assembly GCF_009769535.1 of Thamnophis elegans. Lineage (NCBI taxonomy): Eukaryota > Metazoa > Chordata > Lepidosauria > Squamata > Natricidae > Thamnophis > Thamnophis elegans. Next base: position 8,439,668 of record NC_045544.1, read on the forward strand.
ACCACAGCTAAACAAACTTCAGCTCAGAGCATATACCCAGAGCTCAGAGAGAATGCTTATCTACTCAGACTGTTTCGGGGGGGGGGAGAATAATGGTCATATAGCTTAGATAAAGGAAAAGCTTGGAGATGCAATGCTGGACAAGCTTACTTGGCAAAAAGCCCTTTTAAATGTTTGAGTAAACGTACATAGAAGTCACTCTGGGAGCGGATAGCTTGATTATTTCTAATATGCAAGAATGCAGACAAGAGCTTCTTGTGGAAAATTATAATAATTCCTCACCTGATACAGTTTAGTCTAGGACAAGCTAGGAGCAGAGCAGCCCTTAATATGCTATTCTAAGAAAGATGACCATCACATCAATTTTTTTGTCATAGGTTATTTGGCTTTTGACAAACTGACGCCATCTCCAGGATTTTTGGCTCAGCAGTAGGTTATGCATTGCAGATGTAATTGTTCATAAGGATGGTTTATACTAGCTAGGACTGTCAGCTTTGGCAGTCCTAACTATATTTCATTTCTCAAGAGGACAGATTTAACAGCACTGCTGAACATTCACCGAGTTCACACAGCAGGCTAATCTTAAAGCTGAGTTAAGAGAATGCTTCACCCAAATAAATAAGCCATATGCTGACTTTACATATTGGCTTGATTCACACAACTTGAGAACCATAAGTTACCCAAGTGTTGTGGCCCAGCAGGAGCCGTTGGAGCTGCCACCAGACTCCGGCAGCGAGGGGCCCTATGAGTCGGCCCTGGAGGGTGCGGAGGACCCTGGACAGGGTTCCGACTCTGAGCAGGGCGCAGAGAGACTGGTTGGTCACCAGGTGGCGCCTGAGCCTTGGATCAGTGGGGTGGAGACAAGGGAGAGTGATCCAGAAACTAACAGTGAGTTGTTCCAGGATGCACGCCATCGAAGGGCTACTCGGCGTCAAGAACAACTACGTAATTACAGGAGTTTGTTTGCATTGCTGCCAAGGTTTGTCGGACTTGCTGCCAAAGTCCTTATCTATTTGTTTACTTGGTTTTCAGCCACCGAGAGCCGAGGTGGCGCAGTGGTTAAATGCAGCACTGCAGGCTACTGCTAGATCAGCAGGTCAGCGGTTCAAATCTCACCGGCTCAGGGTTGACTCAGCCTTCCATCCTTCCGAGGTGGGTAAAATGAGGACCCAGATTGTTGGGGGCAATATGCTGACTCTCTGTAAACCGCTTAGAGAGGCCTGAAAGGCCTATGAAGCGGTATATAAGTCTACTGCTATTGCTATTGCTATTATTGTCATTAAGCGTGTCTCGGCTTTCGTTACTGGACAGAGGAGCGGGTCAGAACACCCAAGTAAGTACTGCAATATTGTCAGACTGAACTACAAAATGAGCAGTGCATTCTAGCTTAGCCTAGGTCAGTGAGCCGAGGTGGCGCAGTGGTTAGGGTGCAGTACTGCAGGCCACTTCAGCTGACTGTTATCTGCAGTTCAGTGGTTCTAATCTCACCGGCTCAAGGTTGACTCAGCCTTCCATCCTTCCGAGGTGGGTAAAATGAGGATCCGGATTGTTGTTGGGGGCAATATGCTGACTCTGTAAACCGCTTAGAGAGGGCTGAAAGCCCTATGAAGCGGTATATAAGTCTAATTGCTATTGCTATTGCTAGTGAGGTCAAACGGGACTCACGTGACAAAGGTGACCCACCAGCATTCACCAGCACAAGACAACAACCGTGCAGATTTTCAGAGGTTGCAGAGGCTGCACAATGGGGCGTCGCTCTTGTGTGGCTTCTGAAAATTGCACATGAATGGGCAAGAGTAGAATTGCACATGAATAGGGAAGTAAAGGAAGAGTATTTTCAAAAGCCACTTCAAGAATGAAGGTCTTGTGTGATCTGGAGCTGCCTTGGGTAGGCTACAGATGCCTCTCAACCGAAAGAACACAATCCAGGATCACACACATGATTGGACTATATTGTTTAAAAATAAATTTTGTTCAGTCCCCCTCCCTCTCCCTCCCTCTCTCCTACAGTGTAAAATTAGGCGTTTTCTGAATTTTTTTCACTAACTGAGCTCAAAAAGGCCACCACTGCCTTAGATTGTTGTTCACTTTCTCTGCCTCTTCTCTGTGTTGAAGCTCCTGTTTGTGTGCAGTCCAAAAGGCCTTCCTGCATTCTTTCAGGATATCTCCGTTCTGCATATGACAGCAGTAAAGGTCTGCCATCCTTTTGCTAGACGCCAGGAAGGTTTTTTAGTTATAAGGAAAACCATATTGTGATTCTGATATCATATTTCAGACTTTTTTCAGCATAGCACGTGATGCTTCCACATAATGTCAGTTCATACTCGATGTCAAGGGTTGATATAATACCTAGCCAAAAACATTTGTTCACAAGAACACTGTGAACAGAGAGGTCACCAAAACATTCTTATTATTTTTTCAGAAAACCTACAGAGATGGGAAGAATGCTTTTCCTCTCAAACCTCAAATCTAAGAACCGAGGTGGCGCAGTGGTTAGGGTGCAGTACTGCAGGCCACTTCAGCTGACTGTTATCTGCAGTTCGGCGGTTCTAATCTCACCGGCTCAAGGTTGACTCAGCCTTCCATCCTTCCGAGGTGGGTGAAATGAGGACCCAGACTGTGGGGGCGATATGCTGACTCTGTAAACCGCTTAGAGAGGGCTGAAAGCCCTACGAACCGGTATATAAGTCTAACTGCTATTGCTATTGCTAAACCCAGACAACATAATCGTTACAGTTTTAAGGAAAATGTATGTCTATTCTAGCAACTTCTCCAGAACCTGAAGATTTATACTGATATACTGATTTATGAACTTGAAGATTTATACTGATATCTCAAATATGTTTCAGTTACGTGTGTACAAGCACTTTCCAACTACAGTAATTTTAGCCTTTGGAATATTTCCAGTCATCACATTTAAACTTCCAATATTTTCTACTCCTAAAAATAATTTGGGATACAAGTCTGTAGATATTCTCAGTCATCCAGGTCCTGGTTGTCCCAAATGTGCTTTTTTCAGAAGGCAACTGGACTTTCTTGTTTTTTTTCTTTTGAAGATGTTTCACTTCTCCTCCAAGAAGCTTCTTCAACAGATAAACAGATAAACATCCAAGTGCTTCAACAACCCTCTAAAAGTATGCAAATGACCAGCTGATTGCAAGGAATATCAATCCTTCCATTCCTCACTATCCTGTCAGAGCTGAAGAAGCTTCTTGGATGAGAAGCGAAATGTCTTCAAAAGGAAAAACAAGAACGTCCAGTTGCCTCCTGAAAAAAGCACCTTTGGGACAATTTGGGATACAGTTATTCCAATAGTAGCCATCTCTTCAGATTTCAAGTATCTCCAAGCTTATATGGGAAAAATGAAATATATATCTTTAAGGCATATGCTGTTATTCTGTTAATTTACTAAATCGTTCTACAATATCAGTACATTTTGGAATATATGGTGCATAGTTATCAATAAACGATAATATATTATCAGCATAGAGTGACAGTTCTATTTCAGGGTCATCCTTGTTTTTTCTCATTCTTTTTGGGGTTTAAACCTGCTTCAATTGGAACTCCTAGTTTATATACAACAAGCTGTTATCCCTTAGAAAAAGGGGATATATTTTTGTTTTTATTTTTATTTCAGACTGAAAATAAATCCAGTGAGAAGCACTGCAAGCCAATAACTAAGCCATAATATTTTTATTTTGTTTTTTAGATTGCTTGATATGGGAAAGGAAAACTTTTCCTGGCAGATAGAGACAAGGCTACATGAGAAGAGATATGTTTGATGTTGATGTTTGATGTTTAATAAATTTATAGGCCGCCCAATCTCAAAGGACTCCGGGCGGCTTACAACAATACATGTAAAATAGAAGTTAAAAACACAGAAACATAGATTAAAAAGACCACAACACACATCCAGTCCAATCGGGGCTGGAACTCAATCGTGAGTTCAACAGCCCGGGGCCTGCCGGAATAGCCAGGTCTTAAGAGCCTCTTGGAAGGCCATGAGAGTGGGTAGGGTCTGGATCTCTGGGGGCAGTTTATTCCAGAGGGTCGGAGTGGCTACAGAGAAGGCCATCCCCCGGGTAGTCGCCAGCCGACATTGTCTGGCTGATGGCACCCGGAGAAGGCCCTCCCTGTGCGATCTTATCGATCGTTGGGAAGTATGTGGCAGAAGATGGTCTCGCAGATATCCGGGTCCTAGGCCATGTAGGGCTTTAAAGGTGATAACCAGCACCTTGAATTGCGCCCGGAGACCAATGGGCAGCCAGTGCAGCTCGCGGAGGATAGGTGTGATGTGGGTGTACCTTGGTACACCCAATATCGCTCGCACGGCTGCATTCTGGACTAGTTGTAGTCTCCGAACACTTTTCAGGGGCAGCCCCATGTAGAGCGCATATTATGTATTGGCCATCATCCATTGTGCGCTACAGAGCAGGGTTGTCAAATTTGATTTCATTGAGGGCTGCATCAGGGTTGTGTTTGATCTTGGGGGGGGGGAAATGGGACTGGGGGCAGTGGCCAGGGTGGGCATGGCCAGCTTCACGTCACTTGTGTCAGGGGTGCCTGTGGTGGCCTGAGTGTTCCGCCAGGGAAAATGGGCTCCCAGTCTTCATTTTCAGCTGGGATGGCCTCCTGCAACCTTCTGCAAGTAAAAATGGAGCTCCATTTTCACTGGCACAAGCACTGTGGGCCAGTCTTTCGTTGTTTCCAGGGCGACCCCATAGGCCAGATCTAACCATCCTGCAAGTCAGATCCTGCCCGCGGGCCTTCAGTTTGGCACCCCTACTATAGAAGAAAGCTAACTCTGAGACATCATTTGGTTAGGGTTTAAATACAGATGCTCCAAAAATTATATTGATATTTTACAATGTGACACATCCCATAGAAAGAAAAACCCCAAATGACCCAATCTCAGAAACAAAGGTAGTGACTGTGCTGCTATTCAGTTTGTAAATGTGTATTAACCTTTCTGCAGATGAATTTATTATCATCAAATTAGTATTAAAATGGGGGTGGGTGGGTGGGAGAGGAAATGACAAAAATATTGAACAGTCTTTCATCTTAGTGTGAAATGGCTCACTGCACAACCAGTGCAAAGTAAACAAATCTCTCCCTCTGGAGATTTTCGATATCTATACGAGGGCGAAAAAATCCTGGTATCGTTGTTATTTCCATGAGGTTGCAGAACTGAATATGTTTTAAATTATAAATTGCTCCAGAGTTGGAAAGTGGCTAGGTCACTGGCTCTATTAACAAACCAGCTTTGCATACTTATTTGGAGGAGGTAAGAATCTTCTCCAGCTAATATAACTATCCTGCTCTCCCGCTGCCCTCTCAAATAATTGGATTACATCAATCCCAAACTATCAATTTTTGACTGTAGCAATAGGTTTCCACTTAAGGCAGCATTTGTTGGGATGTGCTCAGTCAACCTAAACACTCTTTGATTACTTGATCCTCCTTTTCCATCGCCCAAGCATGGCGACATTGCAAGTGGAGCAGATCTTCAATATTCAGCTGTGTAAAGAGATTTTTAAAATGGGGGGAGGAGGAGGAGGAAAAAAATGAATCTTCCATGCCTTCAAATGTGTTTTTTTTTAGATAATGATGATGATGATGATGATGACGACGACGATGATGATAATGATGTTTGGTTCATTGACATTGCAATACCTGGTGATGCGCGAATTGAAGATGAGCAGCAAGAAAAATTCACAAAGTCCCGGGACTTGCAAATTGAAGTTGAGCGACGGTGGAAAAAGAAATCAAGTGTTGTCCCAATTGTAATTGGAGCCCTTGGAGCAATACCTAAAGGGCTACCTCACTATTTGAAAATTCTAAATTTACCTGACTTGAACATTCTGACTCTACAACAAACCACCCTACTTGGAACAACTTATATCCTCTGATGTTACCTTAACAGTTCCTAGGTCCATGGTTAGGACATGAGCTATTGAGCTATCAACCAGCTCCAAAGGCTGTGAATCTCACCAAAGATTAACCACATAACAACAACAACAATAATAATAATGGAACTTGATCGGTGGACAGAAATGCCAAATCCAGTCTAAACATCAAATAATCTATTTGACAATGCAACAACTATCTGTAACACCCTCAAATGTCTACAGCTGGCTATCCTAGGTCCTTGGGAAGGACTCAGTAGGCGGATAAAAATACCACTTCCCGTCTGAACATCTAGCTGACTGTATGACAAACCATAATACAGTAATAGGAGGCTTGGGTACAATCCCAAAACTTCTGGAACACGACTTGAACACTGCCAGCATTGACAAAATCCCCATGAGTCAATTGTAAAAGCAGCTTTCCTTGGAATAGCTTTCATCCTGTGATAATACTATTAATGCCATCAAACAAGAACATCAACCGATTCAGGTCTTTGGGAAGGATTCGATCGGTAGATTAAAATGCCAAATTTGGTCTAAACATCTGGCTGGTGGTGCAATGAACTATAATAATGATAACATGCCTTATCATTTGACTCCATTGCTTCAAAGTTTCCCAGGGCAGAATTTTTTGTTAAATTCTTGCCCTTACGTGGATAACAAAATATTTCCTTCTAAATGTACATTTAAAAAAACCTTATTGTCATCAGTGATTAGTTTCCTTTTCTAATTAAATTTATTCATACTGATTTTTTGAGCTTCTGGCTCTCATCGGCATCAAGGTGGTGGTACCACAGTTATGCTATATCTGCATGAGCATTACAAACATTTGAAGATGGGAACTTAAATGTATACCCTTAATCGGTTTACAATGTAAGGCTTCCTCAAGCAAATTTGCCAATCCAGATATAATGGCAAACCAATATATTTCTGTGAGAGAGGGAGGGAGGGAGGGAGGGAGGGAGGGAGGATGGATGGATGGATGGATGGATGGAAGGAAGGAAGGAAGGAAGGAAGGAAGGAAGGAAGGAAGGAAGGAAGTAAAACACTGAGCTGCTGAAGTGCACAATTCTTTAAAGGTGACTTAGACAATGCACTGTATGTTAGACAGTGAAAGTAAATGATTGTATTATTAGGAAATTATTGTTGTATTATTATTTGGTTCTCAGGAACCAAGAAAACATTTCCAGCACTAATTTCCACGTATGTGAAAAACAGATACTTCAGAATACCTTTGGTATCTGCTTTTTTAACATTATTATTTATTAAATTCATATGCCACCCACCTCCCAGATAGGACAACTCTATCTTATAATTTTCCTAACAATTTATACTTCCTGAACACTTTTCTTGCCATCTTTTTTATATCTGAAACACTTTGGTAGAGGAAAAAATATCAAAATACTGTATAAGACTTTAGTGATCACTGAACAGAAGTTGACACATACACACACATGGAATTCAACTCAAACTATTTTTGGATTATAATCTTATAAACAGGGCTGAACTACATCCATGAATTATGTTTCTTCTATCATAATATTGTAATATTTAAAAATTATGTTTTTTTCGGTTTTTCTAAATTGATTGCATTTTTCTGTCAGACAGAATCTATTGGTTTTTCTCCTTTTATAATTTATAAATTATAATTATCTATTTGTATCTGCTAATTACAGTAATCTTATTCTACTGTTGGTTTATTTTAAAAATAATTCTTTGTCAAATTGATATATTTTAATATGTAGATTTATATCAGTGTCATGTTCAATATTTGGAGATCAGTTTTACAGTGCTTGTAAGCCCCGCTTTATTTACAACTTGGTTTTTTTCTTTAAAAAAAAATCTTGTCTCTTTGATTATGTTTGTACATTCAATAAATGATCATTATTTTGTTTAAAAAATAGTCAACTACTGACCTAAACCACATAGGGAGCTGATCGGTTTAGTTTAATTAGCAAATACTAATTGAAAAATAATCACTTCACAGTGAGATGGGCAGCAAAAAAAAAAAGATAAACAAACAAACAAATAAATAAATAACATAAATGTCTTTCAATTGGTTAAGTCTGTTATTTCTTGCATGAAGAATTTGTTTGAAAACTTCTTCTTCCTTAACTAAAAACCTTGAGGGTACCTAATTGTGGCAACAATTGTTCTGATATTTGCAAATATTTTTTATCCCTTTTAAATTATTTATGTAGCAATTGGCTGTATACACTAAGTGGGTAACATTGCAGCTCTCAGGTTCCCTGAATTTGTTCTGTGCAACAAATAAAAGAAACCGTGTTGATGAAGATCTAAGTTAAGTGTCAGGGACAAAAGTCAGTAGAGCTTGTTAAGAATAAATTAATATCAAAATACCAGGATGGAGATCATGAAAATATCATTATGAATCTTAAAACTGTTTAGAAAGCTGGTACAAGGAAATAAAAGCTAACAGTGCATTTTTGCTATGTCATACGGTATCAAAGAAGGTTTGCTGGAATACATAAGTGTCCCTATGTGCTACTTACAAAAAGTGCTGGAACAGCAACAGGAGTAATAATAGCCAAAATGTGAGCAGGAATATATATAATTTATAACGTGATCTTAATTTGTCCTTATACAGAATAGCCTTTTCAGTTTAAGCCAGCCTCCAAAGAGCTGGGATCATTTAGTAACTGGCAAGACATCTCTTTATCATCTGGGCTTATTGCTTTCCCAAAGCCTATATAAAGCCAAGGGACTTCTTTTTTAAAAGGTTAAATAAATCAACAAATGAATAAATTTGTAAGAACTCAGTGCATGCTCCCATGGCAGCTATCTGTTCTGCTACTTCTTCTATTGGTGCTCATTCTAAGTTTTGAAATGTGTGGGTAATTTCAGTGTTATTTTAAGAGCAACAATGCCTGATGTCAGCCTCTGTTACGCTTGCTTACTATCGGCTGCCATAGGAACGGGGAGGGAGGGAGATGGTATTGGGGAAGGGAATTATATTGTACTGGAGGAGTCTTATTCTCACCATCTTCTGCGAGGTCCACCACAAATCTGCAAAGCCCTTATCCGCGGAGACATAAGCGCGAAGACTAATTCGCGCCGTTCGAAGCGCTAAAGAAAAACGTGACCCTACCACGATGACATAATCGCGGAGGGCAAATCCGCGCATTCCCAAGCACTCAGTACCCTACACCTAACCCTAAACCTAACCCTAAACCTAACCCTAAACCTAACCCTAAACCTAACCCTAAAACAAACCCCTAAACCTAATCCTAACCCTTACCTTAATTGAAATCGGCTTTCTGCTGCGACGCTGTTTTAAAGTGCCCTTCTGTTGCCGTGCTGTTGTCGCGGCGGTGATGACGCACGTTGATGATGTCGCGGCTTTAGCGACGCGATTTTATCACCGCTATTTTGACGAGCGTGGTTTTGTCGTGCCACGCTTCTGCGAATGCTGGTGGCTGATGTTTGGACTTGGTCAAGGCCAACCGTCCCGCATACCAACTTGATGAGGCTGTTTGAAGATGCACCCCACATGACACCTTAGGGGGTTACAGATTGGACACTGGGTTGGGGAATTGGGGGCAGGGTGCTTGGTAAATGTTTGATATGTACATGTTTCCACCTTTCTGGCTCAGACCTTGCTTTCCATTTTGCTGCTTTCACTTCATATCTAGTAAAAGTACTTTATCTCTATTCAAATGGAGTTGAGGATTTCCTTTCTTGGATATTGAAGGAGGCATGCCTGACATTAAGCAAGGTCTGACCTCGCACCCATCCCGGAGTTAAAAGCTTCTGTGGGGGAGCACCCAAATGTCTAACCCCTGCAACAAGCAGGAGAAGACAATGACAAGGGTCACAACCAACCGAAAACCAGAGGATGACCGGCAGGCAGCTGAAAAAGAGGATCTCATGATGACCCATGCTTTACACCTTCTTCAGGAGGCTTGGAAATGACGACACATCCCTGTAAGTCTTGCTGAAAGGGAGAGTGAATTAGCCAAGCAGGTAGATGGGGGAGCTTAAGATCTAGTTAGCCCTGAACCATCCCTGGGAACAGCTACCTGAGCTGAGAAAGAGGGAGGGGCCCCAGCCACAGCAGCAGCAGTTCGAGCTCCCCCAAGGAGGGGGGGAAACCCCCAAAGGCACCAAATGCCTCAGATTCCTCCACTTGGAGTGAAGTACAGAGGAGACCCCAAAGAACTGGGTTTTTTTTACTGCAAGTTTGGGATTACATGCAAAAATATGGAGAAGATTTCTCATCAGAAGTTGGCAAAGTGAGAACTGTTACTATGGCTTAGGAAGACAGCGCGTCTGCCTGGATGGTAGCCTTGCGTAATGATGATTCCCCCCTGCTGAGGGATTACAAGGGGTTTATGATTGCCCTGAGGAAACGTTTTTATGACCCCCTCCTAAATCAAAAGGCGAAAAGCAGGAGGAAACCCTTAACCCAGGAGGGGAGGCCTGAGGCTGGGTACACTGAGCTGTTTGTGCATATGCAGGGGAGGTCTGAGGAGATACCAGAAGCAGGAAAGGAGGAGCATTGGGAGCCTAACTGCTATGCTAGACATCAGGGACGTGCAGTCACTAGAGGCAGGGGAGGCGGGGCCTCACCAGTCTCCTCAGGAAAAGGAAATGATTTTAAAGAATTTTTTAAAAATAATTAAAGCCAAGGTAGTTGCTACCAGATTCCAAGTCACAGTGACTTGGAGTCTGTGCTTAGTGTTAACTATAGGAGGAGGCGAGAGAACTCGGGGCCTCTTTTGCATAAGGAATTTTTCGCCTTTTAAAAGTTAAAAAAGGGTTAAAAAGCAAAAAACAAAAACAAAAAAAACTGGGCATAGAATTATCTGCAAAATGAATGATGTAATCCTAAAGTATCTTAACAAGAGGTTGGCCTCTATTTCATTCAAGCGTTTTAGAATCAACAGAGTTATTCATTAATAGCAATAGCAATAGCAGTTAGACTTATATACCACTTCATAGGGCTCTCAGCCCTCTCTAAGCGGTTTACAGAGTCAGAATATTGCCCCCAACAACAATCCGGGTCCTCATTTCACCCACCTCGGAAGGATGGAAGGATGAGTCAACCCTGAGCCGGTGAGATTTGAACAGCCGAACTGCAGAACTGCAGTCAGCTGAAGTAGCCTGCAGTGCTGCATTTAACCACCGCGCCTCCTCGGCTCGGCAGATTAAATCTGCAAAATGCATTTATATTAAATATACATCTCAGTCACCATCTAAATATCTGAAAATTAACTCCCATATTATTGATTGATTAATACATAGAGTTGCCAAGGGTCAGACACAATGGAATGGATATCATCATCACCACATACACAACATTTAGAGTCTGCCAAACTCTTAACAAGACTCTGGGTAGTTTACCACCTTAAAAGGAAGAGAATATAGGTGTGAGCAAGTAGCTAATCTTTTGGGTGAATCCAGGGGTGGGTTTCTCGCCCCGTTCCAACCAATTCGGTTGCAACGGGGCCGGCGGCGTCCTCGTGCACACGTGCAGTGCACGCATGCGTACTAGCGCCTGTGCGATGCTCCAGCTGCTCCTGGAGGATCGCGCAGGCGCTGTATGCGTTCTGCGCATGCGTGGAAGCGCAGAACTCGTCAAAACCGGGTAAGAAACGCGGACGGGTGGGTGGATCCTTCGGCGTTCCCGGAAGTTACTTACTTCCGGGTTCGCTGACCAACCGGTTCGCGGGGACTGCCACGAACCGCCTGAAACCCACCCTGGGTGAATCCCTAATAGCATGCCAACACTTCCCCCAAGCTTGATTTATAATATTTAAATAGGTCTCTTCCAGGAACAAAAAAATACCCTAAAAACATTGCACCTGTTTAAAAATGTTAATCCGACAATTAATAATCACTCACGTATGGTTTCCCCTGCAGCACCAGCAGTGATAAATGAAATCTTGTCATGTTGAACTTCACTGTAGCAGGCATCCATCTGCCTAGATGCAACCATCTAAGGCAAAGCGAGTTGTGTGGAAGGGGCAGGAAGCCCAACGCGGAGCATAAATGAAAGCAACTTCTAAGCATAACAATTTAATATGTTCGCTCAAGAAGGCCCAATCTACATGCGCATGGACTGTCTGTGTCGGCTCACCTTGCAGCTGCCTGGCTTAAATAAAGTCATCCTGCATACCGGAACAGCTTTAATAGGGCAAGATGTTGGGGGATAGTTCCAGCCCAGGGGTGAAATGCTTTGAAGTCTGCTACCGGTTCGCTTTGTGCATGCATGCGCGCCTTAGCACGTGCTAAGAAGCCTTTTCTGAGTCTGCAAAGGTAAGTAGACCAGTGGGGGTGGAGCTGTGCTGCATGATTTAGATTTCCTGCTTTCTAGTGAATATAAATTGCACGGCACAGCTGATTAGAGCCGAGGTGGTACAGTGGTTAAATGCAGCACTGCAGGATACTTCAGCTGACTGCAATTCTGCAGTTCGGCTGTTCAAATCTCACCGGCTCAGGGTTGACTCAGCCTTCCATCCTTCCAAGGTGGGTAAAATGAGGACCTGGATTGTTGGGGGCAATATGCTGACTCTGTAAACCGCTTAGAGAGGGCTGAAAGCCCTATGAAGCGGTATATAAGTCTAACTGCTATTGCTATTGCTATTATCACACAGCTGATCGTCGGAACTTTTTAAAAAACTTTTTAAAGCATTTTTTTTGCTACCGGTTCGGGCAAACCAGCCCGAACCGGTAGCAGTTCACCCCTGCTCCAGCCCTACTCCCCTCCTTGCGAAAAAATGAGAAACTGTTTGATGTGGAATCTTTAGAACATCTTCTAAAATAGCACAACCCAACAGATAGGACTGCATATTTTGATTCATAATCCGAGCCAAGATAAACTACCCTGGCTTGGAGAGTTGAGCGCAGAGCCGAGGTGGCGCAGTGGTTAGAGTGCAGCACTGCAGGCTACTTCAGCTGACTGCAGTTCTGCAGTTCGGCTGTTCAAATCTCACCGGCTCAAGGTTGACTCAGCCTTCCATCCTTCCGAGGTGGGTAAAATGATTGTTGGGGGCAATATGCTGATTCTGTAAACCGCTTAGAGAGGGCTGAAAGCTCTATGAAACGGTATATAAGTCTAACTGCTATTGCTATTGCTATCTGGCCAGCTGAAAATTTAGTGCATGTGCAAACACACAGCTAACTGGGCCGACAGGCTATGATTAACCGTGGCTTGTGTATTTTGCAAACCCTGCCAATATTCTATGGGGAAATGGACTAGAGCAGCAATAAACTCATTGGCACATCTTGACTCTTGTATGAATGGAGGAGGGAAAATCCAGTTCAGCAGTTAGTCATTCACAAATACAAATGTCAGAAAGCAGCAAAGAATGTGGACTTTCTTACATTAAGGAAATGATCATCGGCGGGTGCCACTTTCATTCTGAAACATAATTCAATTAATTTAATTTATTAGATTTATAGGCTGCCCAATCCCGGAGGACTCCGGGAGGCTTACACAGAACAAAAGAAAACAAACAAACAAAATAAAAATAAAAAAATTTAAAAATTCTCCAACACGCATACTTTCTGATTGGGGCTGGACCCTACATAATAAGGTCAACAGCCCCAGGCCTGCCAGAACAGCCAGGTCTTAACAGCTTTTCTGAAGGACATAGCAATAGCAGTAGACTTATATACCGCTTCATAGGGCTTTCAGCCCTCTCTAAGCGGTTTACAGAGAGTCAGCATATTGCCCCCAACAATCTGGGTCCTCATTTTACCCACCTCGGAAGGATGGAAGGCTGAGTCAACCCTGAGCCGGTGAGATTTGAACCGCTGAACTGCTGATCTAGCAGTAGCCTGCAGTGCTGCATTTAACCACTGCGCCACCTCGACATGAGGGTGGGTGAGGTCTGGACCTCTGGGGGTAGCTGATTCCCCAGGGTCAGAGCAGCCACAGAGAAGGCTCTCCTCCGAGGCCACGCCAGCCGACACTGTCCGGCTGACGGCGTCCTAAGGAGGCCCAACCTGTGGGATCTTATCGGCCGTTGGGAGGTATGTGGCAGTAGGCGGTCTCGCAAATACGCTGGTCCTGAGCCATGTAGGGCTTTAAAGGTAATGACCCACACCTTGAATTGCGTTCAGAGACCAATTGGCAGCCAGTGCAGCTCGCGGGGGATAGGTGTAATATGGGTGTATCTCGGTACACCCAATATCGCTCGCGCGGCTGCATTCTGGACTAGCTGTAGTCTCCGAACGCTTTTCAGGGGAAGCCCCACATAGAACGCCACCACCAAATTCTGATGCTAAACCTGACCATCCAAAGTGCAGGAGGGTAGACTTTTGAAATCGCTTTCTCCCTTTGATATAGAATAATAATAATAATATAAAAATCATGAAGGTGTCTTGGTGTTTAATCTTACTTACACCATCTGCTACTTTTTTAGATTTCTCTGAAGTGGATCAGAGGGGGGGAAAGGGACTCTTGCATGCAAATGAATATCTATATCTATTACCCTTTAGACCAAAGATCTTTCCTCTTTAGGGAACAGACAAGCTGTTACAGCATGTAAAACAATAAACAGAAAGCCAAGGATGGTATTTATTTCCAAATCATTTAACTCTGATGAGCAGAAGGAGGTTATTAAGTGAATTATGTTTTTCAATCTCCATTGTAAAAGCAGAAAGATTTTTTTATACATATATTCCCAAGTGTCCATTCCTAATTAGCAATGCTAAGTTTTTCTGATAAGTTGAAAACTACCAAGATGGCCTTTTTGAAAGGAGAAAAATAAAAGGAGTGTATTTCCTACACTCCCAAAAGTAAATTTGAAATGAAATCATGTTTTACATTTTAAAAGGAAGCCAAAGAAGAATGAAGACTGCTATATTACAACCAGTTTTCATTTCCAACTTGGTACCCAACAGGTTAGAGATAATTCTTGTATTCCCCAACTAATAAGAGACTTATAGGATTTGAGATTATGGGAGCTCATTTTGAGTTTGCCCAATTAGGGAAATCATAATTAGATTTTTCACATAATTCCTAAACTGCTTCACTTCTTATAAATATCTGAAATTGTTAACAATCTGGACCTTGTTTTTCTTTCCAAAATTTTCTGAAGCATCTGGGGAAGAAGTTCCATAATCTTACAGAATACTGGTTGAAGCTAATAGGTTACAAAGGTCAATGGCTCCCCATGGAGATACTTAAGCCACAAAAAATATGTTAAAACAAATCTATTTGAATGATTGTGGTGTGAGAAGCTGCCCATTTAAGGATAATCACAATGTGACCTGACTTGCATGTTCTGCTAAGTCACTGTTTCTTTAACCATAGTTTAAACTAAGCTACAATTGATACTCTAGCCATAAACCGCAGAGGGTGGGGTACATATAACACACTTGGGATGTGAAGATTGTTCAAAATCCAGGTCATTCTACCATCTGAATCAGCAGGTGATTTTCAGATCTGGCTTCCTATTTGTGTTTTTTTTTTTAATCGGAAGAAATATTCACAAAACTGGATCGCATTTTGGGAATGGAAAAATCCAAATCGCCCTGAAAGTTAAATATTCCTTTTCTTTCTGCGGCTTCTGGCGACCACCGGGGTTTTTGTAATCCGAAGTTGGAAGCTCCACATTGTCATATGTGATGTTGCTTCATCATATGATCACTCAAGAAGCACCAGTAAAGGAAGAGGTTCCCATACAGGGGTGGGTTCCTGCCAGTTCTAACCTCTTTTATAGAAAAGATTCCACAAATCTACAGTGCCGTTTAGAACCGGTTCCAGCTCCCTCCCCCTCCCGTCCGCACATCATCAAGATGAAGAGCGAGAGGAGGAATTCTGGGAGTTGAAGTCCACAAGTCTTAAAGCTGTCAAGTTTGAACACCCCTGGGTTTTTTTGTCCTAAAGGGTTGGGGGTGCAAGGGTCTTGTAACTTGACAGCTTTAAGACTTGCGTGCTTCAAATGCCAGAGTTTCTGAGACAACATTTTGGTTGCTAAGCAAGAGCGTTGTTAAGTGAGTTTCACCATATTTTACAAGTTGTCCACGCCCACCCAGTCACACGACTGCCAAGCCACTCCCACTCAGTCACATGGCTGGCAAGCCACTCCCACCCGGTCACATGGCTGGCAAGCCACTCCTACCCGGTTGCATGGCCAGCAAGCCACTCCTACAAAGCAGGCCACACCTACAGAAGAGGTTCTAAAAAAAATTGAAACCTAGCACTGTTCCCATACAATGGGACTGAAGTGTGCACCTCAAGGTTTGGGGAAGTTAAACAAACTCAGAAGAGATTCCTAGTATTATCAATGAATGCCCCTTTCTATTCTCTGGCACATGTCACTGACTAACATCTGGGTACTTGTTACACCGTTGTGTAAAAGGCAATCCCACTGATCGGTTCTTCACCCACTGCAATTTGAAGCATACAAACGCTACTTAATCTATCACAAACATAGGAGAGGGATTTTAAAAATTAATACTTTCTGAAAGCTGAGGCCTCATTAAGTGAGGACCGATCATTTCTAGCTCAGTCCCTTATTGGATTCACAAAGAAATATAATGGCCTACTTTGAGTCCGCTGTGCCAGCTTGGTTTCTATTAGTTTCAGATATATTGACAATCTGGCAAGTGCCTTTTTTGGCTCTGGTTGCCATGTCCTTATTTCATACAATAGAAAGTCTATTAGAAGGGTATTAGAGTTTAATTATAATATGGATACTCTTTCATTTTGCTACACACTAGTAATTCTCAATAATTGTAATGGATATTATCTAGCATCAATAAAGAAAATGTACTTTTGCTGCTCAGAGTCATTTAATTGAAGCACCAAACGTATCAAAGAAATGCAAGTTTATGAGAAGTAAGTGGATAAAATAGTTACAACTGAATATACAGAAAACAATAGATATTGACGGATTTGGTTTAGAAGGTTTGCATCTTCCAAAAGGATAACTGAGGATATTTGTTTTAAGTTCCAAAGTTGTTAAATCTTGCTTCCTAATGATAACTCAATGTGGACAGAAAAATTAAGTAATTAGCAATAGCAATAGCAATAGCAATAGCAGTTAGACTTATATACCGCTTCATAGGGCTTTCAGCCCTCTCTAAGCGGTTTACAGCATATCGCCCCCACAGTCTGGGTCCTCATTTCACCCACCTTGGAAGGATGGAAGGCCGAGTCAACCTTGAGCTGGTGAGATTTGAACCGCTGAACTGCAGATAACAGTCAGCTGAAGTGGCCTGCAGTACTGCACCCTAACCACTGCGCCACCTCGGCTCTTCACTCTTCAATTTTACTTTACACCATTGGAAAAGGCATGTTTAACCATGTGACCATTTAAATAATATCAAGGAGAGACTGACACATGAATAGTATGGAAGGCTTTGCTATTTGTTCAAGAATAATTTCCTTGCTTTAAATCATTAGTGGATTTCTGACGCACTCTTCCCCATCTATATCATTTTAAAATTATTGAAAGATGTAGCATTTCCTTCTCCTGCAAGACAAGGAACAAGGATTAGAGAGATAAAACTGCTTCTACTAAGCAAAGTACTTATAATAGGAGCTTCTTTGTTCAAATTGTACTCCTTTGTGGAGTCGACATTGAACTGGGGCATACAAATGGGGTAACATGAAGTTGAAATGAACTTATAGAGTCCAAAGATGGCATTCTTTTACTGGAGCTGGACACAACTCAGCATTGTGAACAATAGATCTGTATAGTTCTACTCTCTCCTTTTCTTGAGAAGGAGAAATTCTCCAATAATTTCTCAAGAGTAGGTCCCCACTTATCTATAATAGAAACAGTGATACTAAAAAGCCAGGGAAGGAATTCTTACAGGATTTTTACAAATCTCTTGCCTTGGGCTTTAATGGAAGTGGGAGCAACCAGGAAATTTCAAAGCCACAGAAAACATTACACAGCAAAGTATGGAACCTTTACGCATATCCTTGGACCCCTCATAACTAAGGTCCAACTAAGGAGTCACACACTACTCATGGTAATATCCTTGGAATTCTCCTTGGAATCCTTACCTTTTCCTTGGAAATATTTTGTTAAGGAAATTGTTTTCATCCTGAAGAAGTGGATGAAGGAAAGTTATTGGAGAGTCAGAAGGGGAAACACTTACTGCACACAAGTTCTGGTTTTGGACTTTCCCTAAACGTCTCCTTAGTTAAGACAGAAACGGTTTCCAGATATAGAAAGTTCTAATTTTCATCATATCATCTATCTATCTATCTATCTATCTATCTATCTATCTATCTATCTATCTATCTATCTATCTATCTATCTATCTATCTATCTATCTATCTATCTATCTACCTACCTACCTACCTACCCACCCACCCACCCACCCACCCACCCACCCACCTATCTATCTAATATCTATCTATCTATCTATCTATCTATCTATCTATCTATCTATCTATCTATCTATCTATCTATCTATTATCTATCTATCTATCATCTATCTATCTATCTATCTATCTATCTATCTATCTATCTATCATCTATCTCCTACCTACCTACCTACCTACCTACCTATCATCTCTCCCTCCTTCCCTCCCTCCCCCTCCTCCCCCTCTCTCATCTGTCACCTTCAACTATCAATCATCCATCTCTGTCTCCATCTCTCTATCTAGAAAGTTTCAACAATAATGTGCCAATGGAAACCAATGGAAACCTTGTCTATTTTTCTCCATTGTCTACCTCTTTAAATTGCAACTGGATTATGGGAAATAAAATAATCATTACTAGTGGAGTAGCACTGGGACAATCCATCAATTTTGCAAAAGAAAGTAGGGAAAAGAGTCTTTCCATGGCTTCCATCTTATTATTTGAAATATCCCCCCTTAGGCATGAAAGTTGGCTGGATGACTGAGCCAATCTCTCTCAATCAGCCCAACTCACATCACAGGGTTGCTGTGGTGGGAATAATAGGAGAAGGAAGTAGTAGTAGATACAATAGCCACCTTGATTCATTTATCATAATAATAGAGGAAATCAATCAATCAATCAATCAACCAATCAATATTTTCTGTTAGTTCTTAAACAGAGATGGGGAAGCCTGTTAATCCCAAGATATGATAGGAATCCAAAAATGTTCCCCAAACTACTTTCTAATTTCTCAGAAAATACTGCTTGCAGTATAACACTTTTTTTCCAACTCAATCAGTGGTGGGTTTCACAATTTTTTACAACCTCTTTTGTAGGTGTGGACTGCCTTATGGGAGTGGCTTGCCAGCCATGTGACTGGGTGGGCATGGCCAACTTGTAAAATGTGGTGAAACTCACTTAACAACGCTCTTGCTTAGCAACCAAAATGTTGGCTCAGAAACTCTGGCATTTGAAGCATGCAAGTCTTAAAGCTGTCAAGTTACCAGACCCTTGGACCCCTAATCCTTTAGAAAAAAACCCCCAGGGGTGTTCAAACTTGACAGCTTTAAGAATTCTGGACTTCAACTCCCAGAATTCCTCCTCCAGTCATGTTGGTTCAGGAACTCTGGCATTGAAGTGTGCAAGTCTTAAAGCTGTCAAGTTACAAGACCCTTGCACTCCTAACCCTTTAGAAAAAAAACCCCAGGAGTGTTCAAACTTGACAGTTTTAAGACTTGTGGACTTCAACTCCCAGAATTCCTCCTCTCGCTCTTCATCCAATGATGTACAGACAGGTGGAGGGAGGGAGCTGGAACCGATTCTAAACGGCACTGTAGATTTGTGGAACCTCTTCTATAGAAGAGGTTAGAACTGGCAGGAACCCACCCCTGAACTCAATGATATATAGTATATGACTATAAGGCAAACATTTAGGTCAAAATTGTATAAGCAGTCACATTTACCCCATGTATACTACTTAGGAATGTGGTGGCTCAATGGCTAAGAAGCTGAGCTTGTCAATCAGAAAGGTTGGCAGTTTGAATCCCTAGCACTGCATAATGGAGTGAGCTCCTGTTACTTGTCACAGCTTCTGCCAAACTAGCTGTTCCAAAGCATATAAAAATGCAAGTAGAAAAATAGGGACCACAGTTAGTGGGAAGGCAACAGTATTCCGTGCACCTTCGGTATTTAGTCATGCCAGCCACATGACCATGGAGATGTCTTCAAACAGCGCTGGCTCTTTGGCTTTGAAACGGATATGAGCACCGCCCCCTAGAGCCGGGAACCACTAGCACATATGTGCGAGGGGAATCTTTACCTTTATATTTCTTAATGAGATTCAAGGTAGACACAGACATTTCCAACATAACAAACAAATAACATACTTTATTTTCATGCTGACACATCCAATTTCCCCCTACATTCATGTACAAATTCTGTAATAGAACAAGATATAGTAAACAAAGTAAGTTGGGGGAGGGGGGAAGTTGTATCAGACACGCATAAAAACAATGAGCCAAGTTCTATTAAAAATTAAATATTCCAAAGTCTTCTGGAAATCTTATAAAACGCTATAATGATGTTTACATAGTATTCTATACTTTTTTTTTCTTGTTAGAGATGCTTTCTGTTTTAAAAGGAGAAGGAATGACATGTGAATTTCCAGTACGTTGTAGACATTTTTTACCTGAGTGTTTTATTTGTTTGTATATGTGTCTCTGTATGTAGGGACACAGTGGCTCAATGGCTGAAACACTGAGTTGGTCCATCAGAAGGTCAGCAGTTCGAATCCCTAGCGCCACGTAACGGAGTGAGCTCCCGTTACTTGTCCCAGCTTCTGCCAACCTAGCAGTTCGAAAGCATGTAAAAAAATGCAAGTTGAAAAATAGGAACCACCTTTGGTGGGAAGGTAACAGCGCTCCGTGCGCCTTCGGCGTTTAGTCATGCCGGTCACATGACCATGGAGACGTCTTCTGACAGCGCTTCGGCTTTGAAACGGAGATGAGCATCGCCCCCTAGTGCTGGAAACGACTAGCATGCATGTGCGGGGGAACCTTTACCCATGTGTGTATAAATACAGATAATAATATATAAAGACCTCCGGGTGCGCTTCAAGGTGCTACTTGTCGCCTATAAAGCCCTTCATGGTATTGGATCTGGGTACTTGAGAGACCGCCTACTGCCAATTACCTCCACTGGACCGATAAGATCGCATAGATTAGGCCTCCTCCGAATTCCATCAGCCAGCCAGTGTAGACTGGCAACTACCCGGAGGAGAGCCTTCTCGGTGGCTGCTCCGACCCTCTGGAACGAACTCCCCCTGGAGATTCGGACCCTCACCACCCTCCAGACCTTCCGCGCCACCCTTAAAATCTGGCTGTCCCGGCTGGCCTGGGGTTAAAGACTTTAACCCCTACTCGAATTATATGACTGTTGTGTTCTTAAATGATGTAGTGTCTTTATGTTGTAAATTGTTTGTCCTTACCCCCCTTTTGAACTGTGAGCCGCCCTGAGTCCCCCCAGGGAAAAGGGTGGCATACAAATAAAGTGAAAACGAAACGAAACGAAACGAAGACCTACATCTTAGGAATTAATCTGAAAAAATAGATGAAACACTATTCTAAGCCAAAATGGGTGCCAAAAGAGAAACATTTACCTTTTTCACAGAAACGCCCAGTAAAATGAAGAGCGCAGTCACACTGAAAGGAGACCAGGCCATCAAGAAGATTAATCTGGTGGCAACTTCCTCCATTACGACACAAGCCCTCTTGGCAGACTGAGAATGAAGCTGGGAGAGCAGTTGCTGTCAAAACATCCTTGAATGAATCAGGGCTGGGACCCAAAAGAGCTGCTGCATTCTTTTCAGAGGCAGGAAATCTGTGATTTAGAGACAGAATTTAAAGTTTTATTTTACTATATTTTTTATTCTTCCTCTCAGGTACAGGAAAGCTAGGCAGCATAAAGGAATACATAAAAATATGTTGTAATAGAAACATAGCGAGATAATATAATAAATAGCAATACATTAGAAAAACTCAGTGTCAGCTGCTGGGAAGAAGGCTTCTGAAACCCCTTGTTCCAGGGATGGACAACTTGAAAATCTGGGGTTGTGACTCCTATTATTCTACACTGATCCATTTGAATCATCTGATGTTAACAAGAATTCAACAACACTGGAAGGACTTACATAGCTTTCTATCATTTTAGAAAAAGTATGGAATTAGGTCTGTGCCTGACCTAGTTTTATTTTTAATTTAAAGTCTATCTTAAAAAATACACGTCGTCCTCACCTTACAGTCGGCTGTTTAGTGGCCATTTGAAGTTGTTCCAGACATACGTCAGGGGTATTTACAATCCAGATTCACCCCCAGCAGTCACATGCCCGCGCTTTATGATAGTTTTGCCAAAAAACCAGGATTTACTTATGAGCTATGGTGGCGCAGTGGTTAGAATGCAGTCCTGCAGGCTAGTTCTGCTGACTGCCAGCTGCCTGCAATTGGGCAGTTCAAATCTCACCAGTTCAAAGTTGACTCATCATTCCAAGGTCAGTAAAATGAGGATCCAGATTGTTGGGGGAAATATGCTGACTCTGTAAACTGCTTAGAACTGTGCACTGTGCCCTTAGCACTGTGAAGCAGTATATACCGTATTTTGGGGGCTATAAGACGCTCTGGACTATAAGACACATTTAGCTTTTGTGGGGGAAATCAGAAAAAAAATCTGCCTCTAACTCCCAGCATTTTGCCTCTTTGCAACAAACAGCCTGGTCATCTTCAGCAGAGTCTGATTTAGCACGAGCATTGATTGGCGGTTGAATCGGCCTCCCGGAATTCCAACAATCAGCTGTTCCATGCTGCTGCCTATCACTGCCTCTGCGCGCTCCAATTTTGGCCACCGCGTGTCCCATTTTTGGCTTCCGCACATCCTGTTTTCAGTCTCCGCGAGCCCAATTTTCGGCCTCCACTTGTCCCATTTTTGGCCCATTCCAGGCAGCGAGGATCACCACCACCTATTGCTGCCGAATGGGATGTGTGGAAAATGGGATGCGCGGAGGCTGAAAATGGGATGTGCAGAGGCCAAAAATGGCTCATGCAGAGATAAAAAATGGGGTATGCTGAGGCCGAAAATGGGACATGCGGAGGCAGTGCTAGGTGGCGGCAATCCCTGCATCCTGGAACAGCTGATCATCAGTATTCCTGGAAGCCGGTCCAACTGCCAATCTGCTGCTTGTGCTAAATCAGGCTGAAACTGACTAGGCTGTTTGCTGCAAGGAGGCAAATTGCCGAGAGGCAAAACTCAAAGTGTGGGGGCTGGTGGGTGGGCAGGGCTTCAGCAACACTCACTCTATAAGATGCACAGACATCTCCACCCACTTTTTTGGGGGGTGGGTGGGGAGTGCATCTTAAAGTCCAAAAAATACAGTAAATCTAAGTGCTATTGCTACTTCCAATTTTCAGCAAAACTGCATCTATAGAGAACTATTGGTTTACTTAATGATGGCTGTGAAAAAGAGAGTCATAAATGATTTAGAGAGAGGGGGGGCATAGGGAGGGAGCAAAGAGAAGGGCTTGGCAAAAGCAAAGGAGAACAGGCTGGAACATTAGCAATAATAGTTGAAGGGAAGAAGGGTGGGCTGATATCCAGGCTGTACAAAGGTGAAAGGAAGGTAGACTGTGGCCTTCTTGCCCTGCCAAATCCCACATGATTTTGGAATCCCTCCAGGTTTTGCTTTAGGTGAAATGCAGCTTAATCCAGCAAGGCAGATTTTCTTTCTTCTGAACCTGCGAGCCACCTGAAATGCTTTGGCCAAGCATCTCCGCAACATGTCTATTTGTTTGTGACTCACATACATCATTTTCCATTTTGCATGTCTCTCTCCCCTCCCTCCCCCCCCATTTCTAATATTACTTGCTGGATTTATGGTTCAGCAAAGACCATGGATATCCAGTATTGGCATTCGGTGGTCCCCATTGTTCAAGCTCTGGGGTTCCTATCACACCTGAAGATTCAAATGGCAGCTCAGCTCCTCCGTAAGTGCCTATTTACCACAGGAGCATTGTTCATGCACACAAAATCATTTGGGTTTGCATATATATATATATAAATATTATAATACATGGAATCCAGGAATGTGCTTGTTCTGAACTGGCCTTATCAAACCAAAAACACATGAACACCAACAGGAAGCCAGGTATCTTCAGGAATTTCAGCCACTGAATAAAACCTGCATAGCTATAAAGCGCCTTTGATATTTATTTACCTTAAAGAAAAGAGGCCTTGCTTTCATTATCTGAAGTGATGTTTTGTTACATACTCTGGAGAAAGCCTTTCTGTGATAAAGAACCCAGTGGCCATTTCATGCAATAATGAGCAGCTATTAGAGATACAAAAACATTCATCTATACCTTCCTTTGACTATTCACGTTTAGTATGCCCCACTGAATACATCCTCACAGACCTATATGGGATTGTTACTGTAAAGCAGTGATAAACAATAACACCTGATTTGTTTAAAACACACTTGACCTTTCTGATGGAAATTCGCAAGGGCTCATACAATTCCAAGACATCATAAAAAGGAAGAAGAAAGGCAAGGTAACTAAAATAAACCCCGGGAAGTAGCCATTTCAAATGCTGCTATCTCTAGAGCAGTGGTGGGTTTCAAAAATTGTTCGAACCTACTCTGTGGGTGTGGCCTCCTTTGTGGGAGTGGCTTGCCACCCATGTGACCAGATGGGAGTGGCTTGCCACCTATGTGACCGGATATGAAGATGCCGACGACACTTGTCAGAACCACCTTAAATTACCTCACACACAGCACTGGCATCCATAAGAATAGGATGTAAACTTGTTCTTTAAAAGGCATCTTTGGTTTGCGTTAAAACAACTTCAACACACGGAATGTTCTGATTGAACCACAAACGCAGTAGTCATCCTTACCTTTCACAGAGGCACTGAGTTTTATAAATATGAGCATGATAGTGTAGAATAATCATATCCAAGGACCAGTGGAGGGTTTCAAAAATTTTTGGAACCTCTTCTGTAGGTGTGGCCTGCTTTCCGGGTCCACTGGTGGAACCTCTTCTAACCGGTTCGGTAGATTTGACGAACTGGTTCTACCGAATAGGTGCAAACTGGTAGGAACCCACATCTGCTCTAGAGCTACATAACATAATGCTATGTTTAAATCTATCTATTATCTATGCCTCTATTATTCCTCCTCCTCTTCCTCTTCCTCCTCTGATGAATGGATATTTGAAGGGAAAGTTCCTTTGTTTCAAAAAGAGCTCTTGTCGCTGAGTTTTCTTTTTCCAGACTAGTAAATAGAGAAGGGTACTTAAGGCAAATCAACCCCAACATTAGCATTCTCCATCTCTTCCACTAAGAAATAACCTTAGGCACAAAATGCACAGCAGCTTCACCAGAAATTCAAACGAAATTCTTAAAACACCCTGAGAACAATATAACAAACCCAGAAGAGGTACTTTTGAGAATTTGCAAGCTGGAGTTCAACAGAGAATTGGCCAACATTTTGGTAGTCTAAGGGGACAGCTTAGTTCTAGCAATGGTGGCTATTTACAAATTCAGACTGTGGTAGAGTTTAGGACTATAATGGCCAGAAGTTTGAAGTTTTATTTTATTTATATGCCGCCCTATTCCCTAAAAGGGACTCAGGGCGGCGAACAACTCCAACGGGAAGGGAAACATACAAATACAAAATAAACATTTAAAATAACCAACAACCACACCTGTCGAGAGGGGAAGGGAGCTCATCAACCCCAGGCCTGCCGACACAGCCAGGTCTTAACGGCTTTTCGGAAAGCCAGGAGAGAGGTGAGGGTCCGAATCTCCGCGGGGAGTTCGTTCCAAAGGGCCGGAGCTGCAACAGAGAAGGCCCTCCCTTGGGTCATAGCCAGATGGCATTGGCTGGTGGATGGAACCCGGAGGCTGACCCTGTGCGATCTAATGGGTCTTTGGGAGGTAATTGGCAGCAGGCGGTCTCTCAAGTGCATGCAGAGCCCTCTCTGTGAGCAGGTGCGCTGTCACCAGCTGCTCTTCGGGTTTTCAGAATGTCGGCCAGATGGTCTTCATGGGTGCCGGAGTGCGGGAAAATTGCCTGAAACAGCCAAAACCAGGCCATTTTTTGGGCTTTTCAGGCCTTTTCCAGGTTGTTTTGGGGGCATTTTCAGAGGCATTTTCCGGTTGTTTTGAGGCTGTTTTCAGGCTATTTTCCGGGGCATTTTCAGGCCGTTTTTGGTCAGAAAAACAGCCTGAAAATGGCCCGAAATTGGCCAAAAACCAGGCATGTGCATGCCAGCCAGCTGATCTTTGAGTTTTCGGTGTTCTACACATGTTCTGGTACACCCACGTTACACCTATCCTCCGCGAGCTGCACTGGCTACCTATTAGTCTCCGAATCCGCTTCAAGGTGCTGGTCGCTACCTATAAAGCCCTACATGGCATCGGACCTGGGTACCCGAGAGACCGCCTCCTGCCGATTACCTCTCTCAGACCAATTAGATCGCACAGGTTGGGTCTCCTCCGGATTCCATCTGCCAGCCAATGTCGGCTGGCGACTCCCCAGGGGAGAGCCTTCTCTGTTGCAGCTCCAGCCCTCTGGAACGAGCTCCCTGTTGAGATCCGGACCTTTACTACCCTCCCGGCCTTCCGCAAAGCCACCAAGTCCTGACTGTTCCAGCAGGCTGGGGGGAGCTGAGAATCATCTACCTCCATGGAAATTGTGAATGTTGGTTTTGTTTTTAATATGTTGTCTTTGTCTCGTTCCCCCCTTTCCCTTGTCTTTTGTGAGCCGCCCGGAGTCCTCCGGGAGTGGGCGGCATACAAGACAAATAATAATAATAAATAAGTTTGGGCACTCAGTACCGAAAAGGTTCACCATCCCTGGTTTAGGAGGCAGGCATCAAAGAAAGCAACATTAGCCCATTTCATTCCCATTTTCTCCACCTTAATAGGGTAAAATTTACTTTCTCAATCCTGTTATGAGAATGCAGTTGAGCTTAGCTTGAGCAGAACAGAAATTCTAGTCTTCCTTCATTTTACGAATGCGTGTCTCAACCGCACCTTAGGGGCCACCTGTTCTCAGAGTCTTCCTTTCAAAGGCTGCCCCCACTGCTGGTTATGCTCGCCTCCTTTCCATCACTCCTTTGGTTCGCTGTGGAGAAAATGTTCTTGCAAACTCATTAATGGAGCAAACATCTGCAACTAAACAGCATTCACGCCAACAGCTATGAATAAGTAATACTCCTGGCTCCAAACAGTTTAACTAAAACACTTATTTAAATAAAGAGCTCAGAAACATTTAATAGTCATTTAGTAATTGAGGTATTAGAAGCTTCAGCAAGGCACCAGGAAAAAAAAAATCGTATCAGACAAGCTTGATTTGACTTTAAGCAAGGTAAGAAAATCAGTCTGTGAAGGATTTCTTTTCTTGTTTCATCCTTCTTGACTGGCATTTGGGGTGGGGGTGGAAGCAGAAACAGGGCATCTCTCTGCAGTGCTTAAGTAATGTTGCTCAGCTGCCTCAAGGACTGCATAAAAAGGCTTATTTGTTAGAAAGAGAGAAGAAATGATGATGTGCATTGTTGGGATTAGCGCTTGGCAAAGAAATATTCCCTTAATTGTTTCTTCTTCTGCTGCTGCTAGTTCTAATTCAGTTGAGTGAAAGAGAATTTCAGATTAATTGCTGCAGTTGGAACATGGTGTCCTTGCTCTTACTTAATAAAAAAAAATCTGGCCAACAGGAACGGACATGTTTTTCATTATTTAATGTAACAATAGCTCCAGCAATCCACACTCAAGTTTGGTTCCTCACCTTGCAGTTAAGGATGGCATCATAGGTAGGACAGTGGTCAGAATGCAGTATTGCAGGCTCCCTCTGCCCACAGCCTGGAGTTTGATCCTGACTGGTTCAAGGTTGACTGAGCCTTCCATCCTTCTGAGGTTGATAAAATGAGGGCCCAGATTGTTGGGAGCAATATGCTGTCTCTGTAAACTGCTTAGAGACTGTTCTAAAGCCAGGGGTGGCCTTCATCAGGTTCTGACCAGTTCTGGAGATCTGGTAGTGTAAACTTTGAGTGGTTCAAAGAACTGGTAAATACTACTTCTGACTGGCCCCATCTCCATCTGTTCTCTGAGTCTTGAGTCCCAGCTGGTCGGGAGGAAATGCAGATTTTGCAGTATCCTTCCCCTGCCACACCCACCAAGCCAACAGTACCAGTAGTAAAAAAAAATTAATCCCACCACTGTGTAAAGCACTATGGAGTGATATAGTAGTCTAAGTGCTATTGCTATAAAGTAATACTTCCCACTGAACCTTTTTAGTAGCAATGTGATTATCGGTAGTCTGGGGACAGATCTGTCTTGACAAGGCAATGGGAGAATGCCAATTCTAGAACTGTGGTGCTACAGTGGTTAGAATGCAGTACTGCAGGCTACTTCTGCTGCCTGCCTCCAATTTGCAGTTCAAATCTCACCAGGCTCAAGGTTGACTCAGCCTTCCATTCTTCCGAGGTCAGTAAAATGATGACCCAGATTGTTGGGGGCAATAGGCTGATTCTGTAAACCACTTAGAAAGGGCTGTAAAGCACTGTGAAGCAGTATATAAATCTAAGTGCTATTGCTATTGTCATCTCTTCCTGGAAAAAGGCAGAAAAACCATCTGATTTCTCTGTCTAGAAAACAGGTGAGGAAATCTAAAAGGATGTTTGAGCCCAGCTCTCACTTCAGTACAGAGAGACAACTTGGGTCCCTTTTCAGAGATTACCAGGTTCCTTAATGCATTCAACCATGACAGAACTTCGAATGTGCAGTCTTTGCTGGAAAAAATGGAGTATTTTCAGAGATGGATCTGCCTTGAAAATAGTCCAAGTGAACTGTATAGCAGAGTCATACCTCAGCAAAGGAAATGCTTTATGATATTTTGTATAATGTCATACACTGTTTTACAGTAAGTTTTGGGTCATAAAATGCTTTGTAAAATAGATCAAATTTCGATTCCATGGGAGGCATGGATCCTGAATTTGGATGCATTCTGTAAGTTAGTCCATTTGAGATACTTTGGTTCAAAAAATTGTTGCCCTATGCACACCATCTCACTCAGTTCAAGGTGATGGGAATTTCAGGTATTTAGACATACACTGAGCAGCAGAAGGTCGGCAGTTCAGCTGTTCGAATCCCTGCTGCTGCGTAATGGAGTGAACTTCCGTTACTTGTCCCAGCTTTTGCCAACCTAGCAGTTTAAAAGCATGTAAAAATGCAAGTAGAAAAATAGGAACTACCTTTGGTGGGAAGGTAACAGCATTCTTTGCCCTTTGGTGTTTAGTCATGCTGGCCACATGACCATGGAGATGTCTTTGGACAGTGCTGGCTCTTTGGCTTTGAAATGGAGATAAGCACTACCCCCTAGAGTTGGGAACGAGTAGCACATATGTGTGAGGGGGACCTTCACCTTTATCTATGTAGCCTTTTTGACCACATGAAAAGATTGGTCTTCCACTGCTTTTGTCCTGTATGTACCACTTCCTAGTGAAGCCTATAGCCCTAGGATTTTCTCATATTCGCCCATTTGTATACTAACCAAGTTTGAACCTGCTTAACTTTCTAATAACCACATTTATCATGTGCTGCTACTTAACTGGGTCTGACGATTGACATATTTCAGTAATTTAAAAGATACAAAGATCAAATATTGCGGCCCTGTACATTATTTTTAAACCCAGAAGTCAACTGTTCATCAAACACATTTGATTTGATTTGATTGAGACATAGTGGGGTGTATAAATACACATTTCTACAGATTTAATATTTATTAATTGTGGGGGGGGGTTAGAATGGAGTGCAAGCCCAGCCCCTTTGGTTATTATATTATTTGGTATATTATACCAACCCAACAAGTGGTTAATTTAACAACAAGCTAAGCATATTGTGCAAATTTAGCCCAAGAATCTGTGATGCTTGAGTTATAGTGAGCAATATTAAATAGCCTCAAACCTGTTTCATTTAAGCTGCTGAAATTTAAACTTCAGTATAAAATATTTGATGACTTTAACATCTCATTTCTTAATATAAGTGACACGCAACAGCTGCACCAGATAAAAAAGCAAAGTTTTGGCATTCTGCAGAGCCTCTCTAAGACTTGCTTACAGAATGGAAAAAGCTGCTTTATATCAAATTTGTAATCACACGAACAGATGCTTGTAATCTATGTTTGTACCTGATGGAAATTTGGCTCCGGTAACCAGCACAAAATTTATGTAAGAAAACCTGGCACTTATTTCTACAGCTATTGGGAAGAAAATTAATGCTTGCTAAAGAAAATGTTGTTCAGCTAGCTAGATTATGGGAGGTTCATCAATCATCACCAATCTACTGATGCACCTAGGAGTGCTGATCAGACCGATACAGTGTACAGACTTTTAGATTTAAAATACCAGACAAGAGAGTTCTGCTTCATGTAATGCCATATAGAAAACCACAGGCAGGTATCTTTCATGTCCTTGAAACAGGCAGATAGATTATTGCTCCTCCAAAGATAGAAATGTGAGTGTTTAGAACAGATTGCCCAAAACATACATCTTCCTGTCTAAGAACCAAATCTCTTCCTGAGTTACTCAAATATAGAATTTAAGTGGCTGTATTGTTAAAAAATGGGGGGCCTCTTGAAATAGGTTTGGCAGTTCACTGGTAGACTCCATATCCTAAAACCAGTGGTGGGATTCAAAGAATTTAACAACCGGTTCTCTGCCCTAATGATTTCTTCCAACAACCAGTTCATCAAACTGCTCAGAAACTTAACAACCGGTTCTCCCGAAGTGGTGGGAACCAGGGGTGGGTTTCTGCTGCCATTACTACCAGTTCTACCGTGATTACTACCTGAAAGATTTTGTGCGCGCATGCACATTTGAACTTAAAATGGTCTGTGCATGTGCACAACATTAAAAAAGGAATAAAAATTACATTTTTTTCAATGAAGATTATTCTGCACATGTACAAAACAGAAAATCAAGATGGCGCCACTGAGGACAGAACAGGTACGGTCATGTGTCCCCCGGAGTTACTATCTATTCAGCTGAACTGGACCAAATAGGGAGGAACCCAGCTCTGGTGTGAACTGGCTGAATCCCATCACTGCCTATAACTGACATAAGAACTGGGCAAATATTTTTTCCTTTCAAGACAAACCAACCTACAAATAATTCAAATATTTAAGCTAGCGAGGAGAACTCTTGAATTTCAGCAATGATTTAGCAACCCTTTGGGGAATTATATTCCTCTGTCTTTCTTTTTCTCGCCCACATACACACATCAGGAAAGTTAATAGAACAACGAGGGTTATGCACAGAGTTTTTGATGTGAGAGAACATAACAAAATACTGACCAACAGTCTTAAATTAGCAGCACAGAATATTACTCGTGTCATCTCTTGTCATCTTTTTATACGCTCATGTTCCATAATACCTAAGATTCCCTAGAAAAAGTTTAAAAAGTACATATCTCAGATAGGAAAAAATATGTTGTTTTTATATGTTGTTCTCTATTTAGAAAACTTTATTTTTTTCCCTGGAAAGTATCTAGAAGATTAAAGACAATAAAGGCAAGGTAAAAGTTCTCCTCAGATATGTGTGCTAGTCATTCCCAACTGTAGGGGGTGGTGCTCATCTCCGTTACAAAGCCAAAGAGCCAGCACTGTCTGAAGATGTCTCTAAGGTCATGTGCCAGCATGACTCAATGCCGAAGGCGCACGGAACGCTGTTACCTTCCCACCAAAGGTGGTTCATATTTTTCTACTTGCATTTTTATTTGCTTTCAAACTGCTAAGTTGGCAGAAGCTGGGACAAGTCATGGGAGCTTACTCTGTTATGAGCTGCTAGGGATTCGAAAAGCCAAACTGCCGATCTTTCTGATCGACAAGCTCAGCACTTTAGCCACTGATCCTAAAGACAATATTACAAGCAAAATCCTAAAAAGTCATCCAATTCTTAAATCCATGCAGTGTTGGAATCCATTCCGTGTGTGTGTGTGCAGGGCAATTTCTGCTGTCTGAAACACACATACACAGGGATGCAAAAACATCGCATCAGAAACATCTTTCTGGCCTAAACGGCCAGGACTCACGATGCAGCCTCATGTAACATGGACTATGTGAGCCAGCTACTCCCACACATGCCCTTTCTCCCCCCTATGCTGTGCTGTAACTTTCTATTCCCCCTTTCCCCTCCCAATGCCATGCAGCTTGTTGTCATATAATTCCTTGTGTAGGTGTGGCGGTCACCCATGGCCCAGTGCATAACAGGGCATGCGCAGCCACGCTGAACCACAGGAAAGAACAAACTCCATAACATCCTAATATCCTGATAGTGCATAACATAACATCCTGATAGTTCATAACAAAACATCCTGACCAGGATTTGACCATATATAGGCAGAACTTCCCTGAGCAGTAGATTAGCAATTGTACTTTTACAGGCTGTTTTTAATCACATGCTATTGCTCCTCCTGCCTTTGTCCTATCTCAATAAAAGGGGCTTCCAGACCCTAATCTTGGTCGCTCCATCCCGTGAAAAATCGTGTCCGTGTCTTTTCTCAACATTGGCCTCATGGACGACCCACGGGCACATCGCATTTGGTAGCAGAGGATGGTTACTTCGCAATGCAGGTATTTTTTTTTACCCCACTCTGTTTTATTACTGAATTGCCATTCTGTTGAATAATCAATAGACTATATTTCCACTTCTATCCCATTCAGATATTTTCTTTTACATTACAGGATTTAGAGTTAAGCTAAGCTCCAGTAGTCTTTTTGCGTAAGAAATGTCTGCATCTCATGGAATTTACATGATATGGGCAGCCTGCGATTCTCAAAAAGTTGTACAACTGCAACCCTCAACAACCCTAATCAATATAGGGAATGGCATGAAACTGTAATCCAGGAACTACTGGTGGATTCAAGATCCTCCAGCTTTTTGCATGCCCAGATACAGAAGATGGAGGGAAGCTAGAGGTCATGTTGTAGAAAAAACAGGACACGCAAGCCAGCTCTTCAGGGAAGGAATAGTTTATTTGCGCAGGTTCATAGCAAAGAATAAATGGCCTGAACAATGAGTGACAGGCAGGAAATCCCTTATATAGTTTATCGCTTTCAGATAAAGCCATCTGCTAGTTTTGGATACACCCCTCAAGATTTGCCCCTGAGTTACAGCAATATTATGTCTACAGGAAGTAATAATACATAGTCAGCCAACGGTCAACTATAGCATACATTTGGGGAAGTAAATTGTGTCTTTCCAGACAGAGTTTGCAGTCAAGCCAGCAGACACATTAAAATAGAGACTTTTGCTTCAGCAGTTTTCATGTGCATATCACTAAGCAAATGTTTGCAATTTCTATATATGAACAGTTAAAGCTTAATATCACGAGATCCTAGTTTGGTTCAGGCTTGAGGCCTACTTTGGTTCAGCCTGCTACCTCAGTCAGAGTAGAAAGTGAATAATGGACTGCATATTATGGCTGTATAGGGACTTGGATTTAATTCGAAAAAGGTACTTGGAGTTCCTTGGGGCACAGACTATATCATGTGCCTACAATGCTTTAAAATAGATAGGCTTTAATCAGTTACACTCAGAAGCCATGGCTGTTGTCCAAAGTCCTTAGTAGTGGAAATGAATTTGGAATTGCACTTCCCATAGGATGTAAAAACATGTTAAAATCCCCAGTCAGTTACAACATTTGCTGAGATTTTTGGGCTGATTATCTTATTATTGTTGCAACTCCTTTTGATTGTCTTCAGGTAAGAACAGGGTCACCAGGGATGGAGGTAGGGTGGGGAGGGAATATTGTATGGATTTTTCTGGCATCTGCACAAATGACATCAATTTCACTCAACTTTTTTTTTCCCCCTGTAAACACAGGGATGACTCAGTTCTTATTATGCAGGCCTGCTGATACAGTTCTTAAAAATTACATGTCCAATTCTTCCTGTTCGTGCTTTGAATTTAATACAGCAACCAACCGGCAAATCTCAATGTGTTTAGTTTCTGCATTTTTAAACCAGCAAGCATTGCTGTGTCTTTTTTTTTCATCTTTGTAAGTTTATCCCCCCCCCCAATTGTCTTAGATCATCATCCTATGCATACTTATCTGGCAATGAGTCTTACTGACTTTTGAACAAGCTGGTATTTCATATACATAACTTTGGCAACTAAAGGAAAGTTTGTATGGAAATTTTAATTAAAGCTTATGGTGGGGAAAAAAAACCTTTATTTGTGCCTGATGACTTTGCCAATCTGCAGA
This sequence comes from Thamnophis elegans, assembly GCF_009769535.1. Lineage (NCBI taxonomy): Eukaryota > Metazoa > Chordata > Lepidosauria > Squamata > Natricidae > Thamnophis > Thamnophis elegans. The sequence continues at coordinate 8,473,716 of NC_045544.1, forward strand.
GAATAATCATCGTCAGAATCCTTCATTTGGCTAATGAGCATACAAGTGTGACCCCTATAGGGCATATATAGCTTACTTTGTCATTCTTTTTTGTCCTGCCTGCTATAGAACAACAACAAAAATGGCAAGCACTTTTTCACTGAACCAAAGCTTTACAATTCATTTGCTCCAAAGAATGTCTAATCGTGTTCATGGAACTGTAAGCTTACATGTCATTTTTTTTTCAACAAGAGAGCAATCAGAACAATTTGTAATTTTTCACAGGGAGAGGAAAAGATAGAGATGGAAGGAAGCCACCACCAGACACATCCAGGGGTGGGCTGCAACTGGTTTAACAACTGGTTCAGCGAGCGCACACTTCACACACACACACACACACACACACAAACACACACCAGAGGTGGGTTCCTACCAGTTCGCACCTATTCGGTAGAACCGGTTCGTCAAATCTACCGAACCGGTTAGAAGAGGTTCCACCAGTGGACCCGGAAAGCAGGCCACACCTACAGAAGAGGTTCCAAATTTTTTGAAACCCACCACTGGTCCTTGGATATGATTATTCTACACTATCATATTTATAAAACTCAGTGCCTCTGTGAAAGGTAAGGATGACTACTGCGTTTGTGGTGCAATCAGAACATTGTGTGTGTTGAAGTTGTTTTAACGCAAACCAAAGATGCCTTTTAAAAAGCAAGTTTACATCCTATTCTTATGCATGCCAGTGCTGTGTGTGCAGTAATTTAAGGTGGTTCTGACAAGTGTCGTCGGCATCTTCATATCCGGTCACATGGGCGGCAAGCCACTCCCATCCGGTCACATGGGTGGCAAGCCACTCCCACAAAGGAGGCCACACCCACAGAGTAGGTTCGAAATTTTTTTGAAACCCACCACTGACACACACACATACACACACGTGTCTAATGCACTTGTGCACAGCATTCAAAATGCAACAATTTGAAGTTCAGCTGTTTATCTTCTAAGGCAGCCTCAGAAATTAGAACAGCAGAGGCATGGAAATCAGCTGTGCCATGCTAATCAGCTCAGCCAGAAAGAAGGAAATATAGGACAGGATAGGATGGGGGTGAGTGGGCAGGGACAGCTGATCATCGGAACTACCAGTTTACTCCAACTGGTCCAAACCGGGAGCAGCAACCAGTGGACACATCCTATAAACACCAGGTGGCCATTTTTACCAAAATTTGGTCTTTGTATTGAAAGCAAATTGGCAAATTGGGAGTAGACAAACTCTGGTAAGAACAATTCTTTACAAGGGATTTTTTTTTTAAGACAATAGAAGCTGAAGATTTGGTGGATTTTTAGGAACAAAAATCACTCGAAGAACGGGAAGAAGAGAATCAAATCGGGGTTCCAAATTTATTTAGGGTTACAAAAATCCAGATGACTATATAGTGGTAGCAAAGAGATTCATAATCCTTGCTGGCATCTAATAATAATCAAGAATTCCCAGAATAGTTAACCTTAAATTTAATTGAAGCATGAGCATGAGAACACAAAAGAATGTGGGGAGAAAGATATTTCTACACTATCTCAATAGCCAATTTTTATGTAGAGATTCCAGTTCCAGAACATGTTGTTCACTCAACATTTCAATGTATTTGGCTGAATATGATAACCATTAATGACCAAAGCAATCTTTTTCCCCCCACTAATTGCCAAGGAACAAGAAGTCTGGATGTGTACTTTCTAGTTCTGGATAACTTTGCTGAACAATGTCACTATTTATGAAAGAGAAACGATTGATAGGATGAAAATTGTGATGAAAAATGACTGGCAGCCTCTAGCAATAACAGAACAGTTAGGTAAATTCTGATAAATGTAGAGGACTTTTCAAAGTTACCACAACCCGTGGAGGAGAATATATAATAAGTAAGAAGTTGCTTGTAGAGGTAGTCCTCCACTTACGGCTAGAATTATGTCCCAAATTTCTATTGCTGAGCAAATTAATTGAGCTCTGATGCTGGTCAAACACTTTTATATTTCCCCAGTTTAAAATAGGAGTCACTTAAGACTGCAACACACCTGATAATGAAATAACTTTAATAACGAACCAAAAAAATGGAACATGGCTTTTTAAGATTACAATTAATTGAATTTGCTTAATTCCCGCAGCCTGTTTCATATCATTCCTTTTAAGGCAGTCTGCCAACTGATCAATTGATGTTGCATTGAATATGTCTTGGCTTATGTCTTCATCAAACACGCTGACGCCCGAGATGAACCCTTTACCCAGAGCACTGCTTGTTATCTGCTCTTAAGAAAAGCAAAAGAATGATCAGCTGACATCATTTTACATCCATTTCTCCAAGAACCTCACCTCTTTTGTGCTCATTTGGTGATGTTGCCATGGATTGTTTTTCTTAACTCAGGGACAAATTAAGGAATTAAAAAAATAATGAACATATCCTTCCTTCCTTCCTTCCTTCCTTCCTTCCTTCCTTCCTTCCTTCCTTCCTCCCTCCCTCCCTCCCTCCCTCCCTCCCTCCCTCCCTCCCTTTATACCAGGGATAGTCAACCTTTTTATACCTACCGCCCACTTTTGTATCTCTGTTAGTAGTAAAATTTTCTAACCGCCCACCAATTCCACAGTAATGGTGATTTATAAAGTAGGGAAGTAACTTTACTTTACAAAATTTACAAAGCAGAGTTACAGCAAATCCCTACTGCCCACCATGAAAGCTGGAACGCCCACTAGTGGGCGATAGGGACCAGGGTTGATTACCACTGCTTTATACCTTCATTTTAAGATTGCTTAATATTTAATACGACATTTAATGTTTCATCTTCTCCCTCACTATATTGTGAAGAACTATCTTCTTTTATATTAGCATTTTTATTTAGGCAATGTACCAGAAGACCTTTGCATTCAATAGTAAGGAAGGGATTTCTGCACTGGTGATTCATATAATACAGTCTCATTTTACCAACCCGAACTTCACAAAACAAAGTAGGGGGGGGGGGGAAACCACTTGAGGTTGTTGGAAGAAGTGTCCATCTGGGTTCAGTTCCAAGTGGGGAGAAAGATACTAGAGACATGGTGACTGTTTTGAAATATGGTTTTAATGGTGGACTGGATCACATGGTTTGAGGTCCTGGGCAAAAAAAGAAGAGATGCTGAGAATGCCTCAGTTTTATGCCCTCCCTGGGCTTTTGAATTTGAGCTTGTATTCTGATTGGTTGTCAGACTCCCATGGGGACATGCAGGGGCAACTATGTAGAGTCCTGAGCTTGGTTGACTCTTGCTGGGTGATGATATAATGAAAGGGCTTTGGGATTCCCATTATGAAGGAGGTAGATCTTTGTTATGTAGAATAGACTGATCCAGGCCTTAATGGCCCATTGACAAAGGTGAGGGGGGAGTTGAATTTCTGTCTCCCTTTTAGGGAAAATATTCTGCCCTTTTAACATTTCCTAAAATATTTCATTTTCCTATGAGAGGGGAGGATGCTAACTTTCTACATGGCTCTTCTGGAGGGTTCCTTAATATTCTCACTAGATCCATGGCTTGATAAGGAGTCATTTATTTAAATTATGAATAGCTCGGCAGCTTAGACTCCCCACCCCGCAACCAGAAAGTAAATATATTGATGCATATGGTAAATAGGAATTGTATTGGAAGTACAGAATTGCATTTGCCTAATTTGATTCCATAAAATGTAATTCTCTTTCAACAGTCACAAGGGTCTTCTGGGACAATGTACTATTTGTACAGGGAGCAAGGGGGGGCGGAGAATGCTTCATTTTATCTCCCCATCTGTTTCACAATTATTGAAATCAACCGAGAGGAATCTCAGGGGAGGTTATTCTCCTGTGGGCATGAGAATGAATATGCTATAATGTGGCCTATGCGTGCCATTAGATGCCATTACACCAAGGCTAACAGAGCTGGGCTGCAAAAATCCAGCAAATAATTAATTAGCAGGAAATGTTAATTATTTTCCCTATTTAGAGGTCCTATGAAGTTTTGCAGAATATTTAGAGTAGAGTAGAGTAGAGTAGAGTAGAGTAGAGTAGAGTAGGGTAGGGTAGGGTAGGGTAGGGTAGGGTAGAGTAGAGTAGAGTAGAGTAGAGTAGAGTAGAGTAGAGTAGAGTAGTTGTTGTGGCCCAGCTGCCACCAGACTCCAACAGTGAGGGGCCCTATGAGTCGGCTCTGGAGGATGTGGAGGACCCTGGACAGGGTTCCGACTCCGGGCAGGGCGCAGAGAGGCTGGTTGGCCACCAGGAGGTGCCTGAGCCTTGGACCAGTGGGGAGGAGACAAGGGAGTGTGATCCTGACATCATGCATTGGAGCAGTGGGAGGAGACAAGGGAGTTGGTCCTGGATGCCTGGCAACGGAGAGCTAATAGGCATAAGGAACATGCAGTTACAGGAGATAATTGCACTCAGCTGGTGGTAATTAGGCTCCTCTCAAGACTATAAAAGGAATGATTGTGCACACACTCGTTGCAGGAGTCAACGTATTCACTAGAGCTGGAGAACTCTCATGGCTAGCTTGGCAGGCTGGATTGCTGCCAAGGTTAGTCTGTGCTGGATTGCTGCCAAGGTCTGCACTGTGTGTTAATAAATCCTTGAAATATCTTTGTCTCGTCGTGCTTTGGTGTAGGACGAGGGTGGTCAGAACAGTAAAGTAGAGTAGAGTAGAGTAGAGTAGAATAGAATAGAATAGAATAACAGAGTTGGAAGGGACCTTGGAGGTCTTCTAGTCCAACCCCCTACCTAGACAGGAAACCCTATACCATTTCAGACAAATGCTTATCCAACATCTTCTTGAAAACTTCCAGGGTTGGAGCATTCACCAGTGGTACAGCATGTGCTTTCCCTCTTAAATTCATCCCCTTATCATCCTCCATGCCAACACTTCAGCCAAAGATCTGGCCATAGCTGGTGAAATATTCCCTGAGAAATTATCCTAACAGTTCAAGTGATTTAAACAGCATAGGTTTGCTTAAATCAATCAGAGGAATGCCGTGTCCACTGTATTTATTGCCTCTCTGGCTTTCTAATAATAAGCTCATAGCCCTTCATAATACTTAGATAATCGTATGTACAGATAGATTTTTTTAAAAAAGTTTGGACCCTATGCCTCTTGACAGGTTTGTAAAACCAGAACAGAGGGAAGAAAATCAGAGGGATTTCATTCCTCCAAAAAAAGCTTTATGTTAACATATTCAGGCTGCAGGGGGCAGTGGAATACTGTATTTCTAAATTACAGTTGTGTCACGCTTAGAAAAGAAAATTTGGAGTACATAGGGAGTGGGGGAGGGAAGTGACCATTTGCCTAATTTGAAAACAGCAATCTTGAGAAATTTAAAGGAAAAAAAAATGTTTGCATGCAAGGTGTTGGTAGTTTTCACCTTTTGTTTCAATAAGCGTCAATTACTTATTTATCAATATAGAAGATCACAGAAGTGTTGTGGGCAGAAATGTTTTCTTAACTGTAGCAATGAAAATCCCCCAAAGGTCACTCTCTCTTTTTATCCTACTACGTGACTCAGGCTGATCAAACAAGGCTCTTATCCAGCAAATAGCGAGTTAGAAGGTGGTGTTCCCAAATAAACCCACCCCATAGGCAAATGGAAGCCTCCAAAGAAAACATCTTTGCATTTCTGCACTGTTTGTGGAGGGAGTGGGTTTGCTTCCTCTGAGGGATGCGAGGGAGGAAGACTAACACTCTTTGGCTTATAGTATTCTCTAAATTTCAAGATCACCAAACAGTTTCAAGCTGTTTGTGGGAAGAGGTGGAGGCGCTGCAGAGATGGGTTCCTACCAGTTCGCACCTATTCGGTAGAACCGGTTCGTCAAATCTACCAAACCGGTTAGAAGAGATTCCACCAGTGGACCCGGAAAGCAGGCCACACCTACAGAAGAGGTTCCAAAATTTTTTGAAACCCACCACTGGTCCTTGGATAGGATTATTCTACACTATAGATGAGGCATGTGCTCACATTTGCGAACCAGTATGGGGAAGTAAGTGAATCCCACCCCTGCATATAACCATCAGAAACTGCTAGAGCAACCAGAAGCAAGCTTAAAAAAAGGCATAAGGTATTCTACAAAAATGTCTTTCTGATATAGAAATTCCATTTATAGTAACCATTTAAGCATTCTAGCCTTGAAAAAAATATTTCTCAGGAGAGCATTTACGTGGGGAGTTTGCCTGGAACCGGGGATCACAGAGAGTTAAAGAAAAGATGAAAATAGAAATGAAGAGTGAATTCCATGCTTGGGATCACTAGAAAGGAAACTAAAAATAAAACTGCCCATATTGCAATGTCCTTATATAAATCTGTGCTGAGTCTGGTGCTTTGTTCAGTTCTAATTACCACACCTCAATAAGATTGTGTAGAGCTACGGTGGCAAGAATTGCCTTTGCCCAGAAATGGAAAAACAAATTAATTCCAAGCGAAGATGAAATAATAAGAAAGGTTATGGATTGTGCTGAAATGGACAAACTAACTAAAGAAATCCAGGGAAAAGAAGAATCAGAATTCTACCAGATATGGGATAAATGGTATAGGTGGATGGAAGAAAGAAACAAGAATCAATGAAGGAATATAACAAAACTCAAAAAAAATAATAGTTATGAGTAAAATAAGAGGGTTAAGAATGGTGAAATCCAAATGAAATACAATAGAAGGGGAAATAATATAAGGTGAGCGGTATCGATTGATAATTGCGATTAGAAAGAACAGGAAGCTCCTGTTCGTATTGTATTGTGTAAATGTGGTATACGTCTAAGTTTTGTGTTTGTGTATTTTACATGTTTGTTAATTAAAAAATTAAAAAAAAAATGTGTACAGCTGGAAAAGGTGAATAAAACAGAAACCAAATGACAATTTTGAGCTCGAAGTGAAATTGATTAAGGGAAGATATGATACTGCATGTTGTAAAAAAGTTAGAGAAGTATTCTCTCGTAATATTAGGAGGTCATCCACTGAAATAATATATGGGGACATTTAGGGAATGGGAAAAAGAAAAAACCACATTTCCCAATGTAAAATTAAACTGTGCATTCATGGCCATTAAATGTGATAATGGCCAAAATATATAGATGGTTTTAAAGCTGAGCTGAAGAAGCTTCTTGAATAAGAAACGAAACATCTTCAAAGAAAAAACAGAAAGTCCAGTTTCCTCTTAAAAAGCACCTTTGGGACAACCATGACCTGGATGACTGAGAAACTGGTTTTAAAAGACATTTGGAAAAATTTTTTGGAGGATTGAAATATTTTTAGCGGCTGCAACTTATTATCTGTATAATATTTCCTCAGCCACAAGCAGCATATCTTAGCTGCCACCTGCTAGAAAAAAGATAGTGGACTCTATCACCCTATTTCTATACAAGATATATGACTTCCCTGAAATGCATCTATTTCACCCAGATTAAGGCCAATGGTGCCCCTTGATGGAATTGAAACTCTCGTGCCATGAGATGGAAACAAAAATGGCACCCGATGACACTTTCAAACCAAACATTTGGAGATTATCACCCAGTGTGCCAAAGAAAACATTTTTAAACAGGGACGTGCAGTCAGGGAAGGCAGGGGAGGCAGAGCCTCACCACTGTCATCATGAAAAGAAAAAAAATGTAAAAGGAAAAAGGCAAGAGCTGAGGTCAGGCTGAGCTAGTTGCTGCCAGCGTCACCGTGGATGACTCTGCTTAGTGCTTAACTGTTTAAAAAAGCCTCTAAAAAGCGCCCTCTACAGGAGGAGGCAGGAGAACGACCTGCCTCATCTAGTCCTTTAGGCGTTTTATGATCACTCCACAAGTCCACAAGTCTAAAAAAAATTGAAATCCACCACTGTGTCAGTGCCTCACCAGCCATAAACCTCACCGCACATCACTGTTTTTAAAACAATACAGATTAATGTCAAACAGGACAAAAAACAGCAACGGCAAAACTACTGAAGTCACATATAACAGTGAAAAAGTTAAGGGCACAATTGTTATGAGAAACGAACTCTGTGGAACCCTCCTCCTTCCCTTGGTGCCTTAAGAACGTCCTTATTTTGTTTAATGTTTAACAAGGCTGACTTGGCCATCATGTGGGAAAGAATGTTTGCTTAGACAGACCATTTTTCTGTTCTAATAGACCAGGAGTGGGCAACTATGGCCCCCTTAAGACCTGTGGACTTCAAGAATTCTGGGAGTTGAAGTCCATAGGTCCTGAAGGGGCTATAGCAGAGGTGGGTTCCTACCAGTTCACACCTATTTGGTAGGACCAGTTCGTCAAATCTACTGAACTGGTTAGAAGATGTTCCACCAGTGGACCTGGAATGCAGGCCACACCTACAGAAGAGGTTCCAAAATTTTGGAGCTAAATAGCTTGAAATAGATCTATACTAGTCTCCCTTTATTTATTTTATCAGCACAAATACAACACAAATGTAACAAAGGCAACAGTAAAAATATTGGGTTTCTGTCGTGATGGTCTCTTGTGACGAGCTGATAGACAGAGAATGGAAGCAGTTAGCTTCCTCCCATAATTGGGGCATACCAGGGGTTGTGACACTAAATACATACATACATACATACATACATACATACATACATACATACATACATACATACATACATCTCCAAGCAATGTATTAGCTGTCATTAATTATCCATGAGCCAGATGCTTGTGTCCTTTGTATGCTTCTAAAATGATGAACATCACACACCGGTGGGGAAAAACTACAAACCTTCAAAAGACAGATTCTTAGTTTTCTAGTTGTTTAGCATTCTTATCTATTTTCTTTCATGTGAACTGCTTTAGGGGAAAATAGACTAGGATGATTACAGTGGCAACTCACAATCTTCATTGTGAGGCTTTTGCAGCAGGTGAAGTGGAGAGCTTGGAAACCTGCAGTGAATTTCTTAATTATTTATGAGCGTATAACAAAACCATTTTAACAGGTTTTACAGGTTGGTGTAATTGGTTAGGGAATCACACTCCAGCCTTTAAATCGCAGCAGCATCAGAAATAATGGAGAAGGAAAAGATTCACAATCTCCCCACCCCCACCACCTTTAGCAGAATTTTTAGGGGAAACCATATTTGGTTTACTTGGCTGAATTACTTCATGGCCGTTGATAATTCTCCAGTAATGTCATCTGATAATGAGACAAGTGGGCATTTGCAATTTTAAGAAGACTGTGGGTTTGTTTGATTGATTCATTATATCAGTGGTAGGTTTCAAAAATTGTTCGAACCTACTCTGTGGGTGTGGCCTCTTTTGTGGGAGTGGCTTGCTGCCCATGTGACCGGATGGGAGTGGCTTGCCACCCATGTGACCGGATATGAAGATGCCGACGACACTTGTCAGAACCACCTTAAATTACCTCACACACAGCACTGGCATGCATAAGAATAGGATGTAAACTTGTTTTTTAAAAGGCATCTTTGGTTTGCGTTAAAACAACTTCAACACACGCAATATTCTGATTGCACCACAAACGCAGTAGTCATCCTTACCTTTCACAGAGGCCCTGAGTTTTATAAATATGAGCAGGGAGCAGGATAGTGTAGAATAATCCTATCCAAGGACCAGTGGTGGGTTTCAAAAAATTTTGGAACCTCTTCTGTAGGTGTGGTCTGCTTTCCGGGTCCACTGGTGGAACCTCTTCTAACCGCTTCGGTAGATTTGACGAACCAGTTCTACCGAATAGGTGCGAACTGGTAGTGAAACAGCATGGGGTCCACCATTGAACCCCTCAATACTTAATCAGGCTACTTGTCTTAATTCTAACTCAAAAGCTTAAAAATTAAAACTCTGCTCATGCTCTTTCACCTAAAGAAAATAAATAAGGAACATATTTCTTTCTGTTTGGAAACAGGAAACTTAGAATAGCTTTTGCAAGTAGGAAGACTGGGTGGGCAGCTAACCACATTACCTTAGTCATAGAGCACAGTTTATGATAACCAGAGTTCAACTTGTAAACAAGCTATAGGTTAGCCATATTTTTAGCAATATATCTGAGTGGTGTTCTGACTTTTCCTCTTTCTGCATGAGTAACCAAGATTCACTTCTCTATTAGTTTCACTTTACTTCCCTATTGTGGTTTGGGAATCATGTATTGTAATTTTCCTTAAATATTTGTAATCTACCCGAAATAACCTTGTGCTGACTTAGGTGAGAAGTTATGACCTGGAGAAGTGCACGCCTATATGACGTCTATATGATTTGTAATAACCATTTCAAAGGTATAAAAACTCTGTCAAAATGTACCTAAATCACATCAGTTAGGTGAAAATCTACTGGTCTCTTGAATGCATTCAATAATAATAAAAACCACTCTCCTCTGGAAAGGTGTCGTCTCATATTCTTACGTAAGTAGAAAGGCAGACCCTGATTTTGCCATTACAGTAGGAACTCATCTCTGTATTATATGCTATCAAGTTTATGCCAACTTTTAGTGACCAGGCAGTTTATGACTGTGTGACTGTGATTCCAAGTTTCTTATAACATTTACTGTTAGGTATGCCAAATTTCTTAAAGCCTGTCGCTGATAGAGAAATCTTTTGACTGGGTTGCCTTTAACTATTTTTATAAGAAGTTATCCAAATGTGCAAATGTCTCCAAGACCAGACTAAAATGTCTCTATCTAGGTGCGCAAATGAATCTGAAAAAAAGGGAACTGATCCAATTGTTTCTAGACAGGGAGCGTTTCTGAATCTCTTTATATTCTGCTAAAGTTTTAAATTACAAATTGGAGTTGCTTCTTCTCTTCCCACTCCTTTTCCAAAATAGACTCCTCAAGTATGCAGTGGAGTACCCCAAGGCTCTGTTTTAGGCCCAGTACTCTTCAACATCTTCATTAATGATTTGGATGAGGGAATAAATGGGGAACTCATCAAATTTGCAGATGACACCAAGCAGGCAGGAATAGCCAACGCTCCAGAAGATAGGCTTAAGATACAGAAGGATCTTGATGAACTTGAACATTGGGCACTATCTAATAAAATGAAATTCAATGGTGAAAAGAGTAAGGTTCTACATTTAGGCAAGAAAAATGAAATGCACAGATACAGTATAGGTTGTACCGTGATCAATAGTATTAACTGTGAGAGGGATCTTGGAGTCCTAGTGGACAACCATTTAAATATGAGCCAGCAGTGTGCAGCAGCTGTCAAAAAAGCCAACACAGTTCTAGGCTACATAAACATAGGAAATAGAATCAAGATCATGTGAAGTGTTAATACCACTTTATAATGCCTTGGTAAGGCCACACTTGGAATACTGCATTCAGTTTTGGTCGCCACGATGTAGAAAAGACGTGGAGACTCTAGAAAGAATGCAGAGAAGAGCAACAAAGATGATTAGGGGACTGGAGACTAAAACATATGAAGAATGGCAGCAGGAACTGAGTATGTCTAGTTTAATGAAAAGGAGGACTAGGGGAGACATGATAGCAGTGTTCCAATATCTCAGGGGTTGCCACAAAGAAGAGGGAGTCAAACTATTCTCCAGGGCACCTGAGGGTAGAACAAGAAGCAATGGGTGGAAACTAATCAAGGAGAGAAGCAACTTGTAACTGAGGAGAAATTTCCTGACAGTGAGAACAATTAATCAGTGGAACAGCTTGCCTTCAGAAGTTATGAATGCCCAAACACTGGAAGTCTTTAAGATGCTGGATAGCCATTTGTCTGAAACGGTATAGGGTTTCCTGCCTAGGCAGGGGGTTGGTCTAGAAGACCTCCAAGGTCCCTTCCAACTCTGCTATTGTATTATCTTTCTCAGATACATGGAAGACAAGAACATTATGATCTTCTCCCTACCAAAAGGACAGGGGTGTGATTCAAAAAATTTAGCAATCAGTTCTCTGCCCAGTTGCTCGGTGGGCATGGCCTACTAGGCCTCCTGTATCACAGCAGGGGGGGCATTTTTGCCCTCCCCAAGCTCTGGAAGCTTTCTTTGAGCCTCTGGGAGGGCAAAACTGGCCTCTCCCAGGCTCTGGAGACCCTCCGGAGGCCAGAAATGGGCCCATTTCCAGACTTCTGGGAGGGCCATTTTTCGCCCTCCCAAAGCCTCCTCAGAACTGGCTGAATCTCACCCCTGCAGAAGGATATTTTCCTTTAAGTTTGGTAAATTTGGGTGAAAATACTATTTGATTCATTTACATCAAGAACAACTAATCAGAGCTTTTACATTTCTTCGTGGAGATGGCAATATAATGATACTGCTTTTTAAAAGGCATAATAATAGTGGAGAAAATAAAACTGACTGAGATTTGTCCATACACACTTGCCTGAACGTATTGTATCACATGTGCCTCCAGCACAAAGTTGTCCAGTTCATTTTATTTCTACAAAAAAAACACAACCAAGAATATACCACCTGTGGGTTATGAATAATTAAGGAGATGAAAATGGAAGTTATTCATTCTTTTTTGCCTAGCTACCCTGCTTATGGTGATTGGAAATACACAACCATTTAGCTGCCAGAAAGATTAAAGCTTCCATTCCAAGAAAGTATGAAGAAAGGAGTCACTGAGTGGTTATATGTTGCATATATGCACTGGCGTGCACAGACACACATGTACTGTAAATATATTCTGAAGCTTCTGTTGCTAGATGTACAATGTGTTGTATTATCCAAATGATTTTGCAAGCACACTTTACGAAAAAAGGTCTGCAGATTTAAATAATTTACAATATTTCTAGATATTTAACAAACAAGATAAGATTATCCCTGCCACCTTTTCTAACATTATCCCTGCATTGCTAATCATTCCATATAAGTAGCACTCGCTAACTGTCTATAACATAAATAAAGACAAAGTTAAATGCACCAGTATTAGGTATTGTTTAACTGTAAATTTAGAAGGATGTTTCATCAATCCAATGTATACATATCTATAGTATATATCGTAGTACATTTGAACCTATATCTATGCTAACATTCAAATACATTTTTCAACCTATATCTAAGCCTTGCATTGTCTAAAAATAATGCCAAATGGAAAAAAAACCCAATGAAGACAGAAGTAGAATATGTACAAAGACAGATATAACATTGAGCAGAAGGGACTACTAAAAGGAGTAGCTAAAACAAAAATACAAAGAGATCAGCAAATCAAATACAGTGTGTTGCAACAAAAGCAGTTTTCATGCATCAGAAGGTGAAAAGAGGCAAGGTAATGTAATAACAAAGGGATGCTAAAGAAATAATATGTGTGAAAAAATGTTGCACAGATTGGGGTTTTTTTTTTTAAAAAAATGGGATAGCATGCAATCTCTGTGAAGATCATCATGCATTAGAAAAGAACACTTCGAAGCTCCAAAATAAGGGTGGATAAAACATTCCAAAACAATCTTCTCTTATTATGAAGGAACTATGAAGAAATGCTTTGTGGTTGAAGATCAAGTAGTAGAATGGAGTTGTAGGTACAATGAGAAGCTATTCAGTTTGAAGTCTTCTTTGTGAAAAGGAGAACAACAGCTTATGGATGGATTTTGCGTTCCATCTTCAAGGTGATCTTCTCTTAAAATCCTGTCCATCAGAAACAGTAATTACCAGCTTATTTTTTTTCTTGGGATATGAACGTTTAATGCTCCCTGCGATCTATTGGAAAAAAAAATACTGGAAGTGGATCTAACTTTTGATTTTAAGCATCCTTCTTGCTACAAGGAAGTCATAAAGGAGTTGCATTAGTTTCCCCAACCCTTCATGTACTATGGCCTTTTTTCCTAATATTGTTTTGCACGTTTAGTAGTTTTTAAAACAAATTATTCATATGCATAATAAAGAGACGGCTTTGCCAAAAATGTGAAATAGATGCTGGGTTTTTTTTTTAGCAGAACTGTTTTAAAGAATGAGAACAAACAGACTTCAAAAGGTTAATGAACTGCATACAGAGAGCTTATTTTTCTGAAGGCTGGCTACGTTCTGCACACACGTCAGCTTGCCTTTTGGTATTTTGAAATCCAAACAGATCTAGTTATAGAAATAGCAGAAGATATTTGAGTAAATTCCAAACTGTTTAAATATTCATGAGTTTAAAATATACTCACAACCTGTATTTTAAAAAAAAAGTCTCATGACCATAGGGACGTTTCTTCCACTAAAGTGGAAGAATAATTAGATAGCTGTGAAGGGCTAGATCAATATATATATATATATTTATTTATCAGCACAAATACAACACAAATGTAACAAAGGCAACAGTAAAAATTATGGCTTTCTGTCGTGATGGTCTCTTGTGACGAGCCGATAGACAGAGAAAAGGAAGCAGTCTGCTTCCTCCCATATTTGGGCATACCAGGGGGTGTGACACTAAATACATACCTACCTCCCTGGCTCAGCTGATAAAGGAGGAGAACCTTGTGGCTTAGTGGTTAACACAACTGCTTAATATGTAATACAGGACAGGTTCAAATCCCAGTAAGGGTATGGCTAGCTGATGAGAGCTAAATAGCTTGAAATAGATCTATACTAGTCTCCCTTTATTTATTTATCAGCACAAATGCAACACACACACACACACACATATATATATATACACACATACACAAACAAAATAAGAACAAACAAGAAAGTTGGAATATGAATGTGGATTAGTGAGAATAGTTCTAAAGAATTTCTCTTCAAAACATTTCATTCTGTTCCACACACAATGTGTTTTTGCACCCTAATACACATTTGGAACAACTTATTGAAATACCATTATAGAAAATGTTGTTATAAACAAATCATTGATCACCAATAAACAAGTGAAGCAAAATGCAATTTTAAGAAAATCCATGTTACAAACAGTAGCAAAAATAATGGACAGGAAAATGGATGTTTCCTCTGAATGAAACAAAATGTCAGCATCCTTCCACATTATGAGTTTAGAAATATTATCTCTATGAAAGAGAGTTTGAGCAAATTTCTGAGGCTCTAAAATTGTCTTCCTTTTTTCGCCCAGGCTGGTCAATTTTCTTATCCATTTAACAGTGTAAAGATTTTCAGCTGTGAAAGGTGAAATCCTGTTTAGAAATTGGCAATAAAAGATTTGTGTCTCTGTTTCATGTTCGTTTAAGGAATAATAAGGATTGGTTTGCGATTTAGGAAACTGATTATTACCTAATGTATATAGCATTGGGCCAGATTACTTGAGGAATCACCTATCACTCATAGTTTTGTTCCAGTTGGCATGTGTTTGTATATTGTGCCCAGAGTCCACCTTATTTTGGGCTGGCATTGGCTTTTGTGCTTTTAACACAAAATAACTTCCCAGAATCAGCTGAGTAGACAGTGTCAAAATTGCAAGGAGGT
The DNA here is from genome assembly GCF_009769535.1 of Thamnophis elegans. Classification (NCBI taxonomy): domain Eukaryota; kingdom Metazoa; phylum Chordata; class Lepidosauria; order Squamata; family Natricidae; genus Thamnophis; species Thamnophis elegans. The sequence continues at coordinate 8,488,976 of NC_045544.1, forward strand.
GAGAGGAGAAAAGTGGGGAGAGGAAAGGAAAGGGAAAGAAAGAAGGGAGAGAGGAAGGCAGGCAGGCAGGATCAGACTACTGGCAGGCAAAAACTATGGAATAGTTTTTCAATGAAGGTTCAATAGGCGAACCACAACATGCATGCAATGGTTAAAAGCAGAGAAACTTCTATTATATTCTTAAAAAGGCCCAGTCCTAAAAACCTATAGAAAGGTATTGTACACCAATAGAGGCTTGTAGAATGGAAAATATCTACCTACCTACCTACCTACCTGTTCTGACCCCCCTCGTCCCACACCAATGCACACCCGCCAAAGATACTTTAAGGAATTTATTAAAGACAGGTCCTTGACAGCAAACCAGCACAGATAAGCCTTGGCAGCAATCCAGCCTGCCAAGCTAGCCACAAAAGTTCTCCAACTTTTAGTCAATGTGTTGACTCCTGCAACGGGGCGTGTGCACAAGCAGTCCTCTTATAGTCTTGAAAGGAGCCTAATTACACCAGCTGAGTGTAATTATCTCCTGTAACTGCGCAACTGTTCCTTACGCCTATCAGCTCTTCGGTGCCGGGCATCCAGGAACAACTCACTGCTGACATCCGGATCGCACTCCCTTGTCTCCTCCCCAGTGGTCCAAGGCTCAGGCACTTCTTGGTGGCCAACCAGCCTCTCTGCGCCCTGCTCAGAGTCGGAACCCTGTCCAGGGTCCTCCACATCCTCCAGAGCTGACTCATAGGGCCCCTCGCTGTCGGAGTCTGGTGGCAGCTCCAACCGCTCCTGCTGGGCCACAACCCTACCTACCTACCTACCTACCTACCTACCTACCTACCTACCTACCTACCTACCTACCTACCTACCTACCTATCTATCTATCTATCTATCTATCTATCTATCTATCTATCTATCTATCTATCTATCCTGTTAAATCTGAAGATGCTATTGTAATTTCTCTAGTTATTTCTCCTGTTCTGGCAGGCTAAATGTCATACATGGCTGCAAAAGCAAACAATAACATTTCACTTCAGGTCCATTTAAACGAAGAATTAACATCTTAATACAGGACTTTTGCTCGCGTGGGTTTAAACCTACAGGACAGCAGTTAATGCTGAATCAGGCAAACCCAATTTCACCGGTGATAAAGCTGGCATCGTAAAAAAAAAGAAGCTAAAAGAATATAAAAGAATTGGCACTTCAGAAACAGTTTTAGAATTTCTATTAAACTAGTCAAGGTCTGCACATACCGTAATTTGAAATACTTGTGTAGCACATTGGAGATTTCAAACAAACCTGTAGGGATTTTTTTTAGTACTGTAAAGGCTTTATTTAACAACAATAATAATTGTACAATATAAAACATACCATAAAGTGTGAGAATGAAATTCCATTTCTGTTGCACAACAGTAAACACAGAATGAAAGATATGAAATATATTGAATTTACCTTCTTTAAATGATATGCTATAAATAATAACTTATTTAAATGTTTGCCTATCTAAATTCATAGTCGACAAGACATCAGAACCAATTTCAAATGCATTGTTTTTGTTTCTGTTAAGAGTCTGAATTTACAAACATCTCTGTGTTCCTGCATAAAGTAACAGGAGCTGGAAGACTGAAGAAATCTCATGCAATGTTTTGTATTAATTTTATATTTCATCATCAAATTTCAATACTGTCTTTGTTTTTTCTGGAATCTGAGTCCCTGCCTGCCTACTTTACAAAATGATTATTGACAGATGCATTGTATAAAATTGACAGTGTCTGTATAAGCACATATTTTAAGTAGTGGCAATGTCTCTCTCTGTAGAAGCCCTTGGCTCATTTTATTTTTTTCCCCTCAGAGCTAACTACTCTTATTGTTTTAGAATGCAAGTGAAGGTAAGAAGAATAAATGCACAAAGCTGAACTAGCTACATGTGTTAGCCAAAATTGCAAATTCATAATGTAACTTTTAGAAAAATGTAACTGCTGCTTTACAGAATCACTCTTAATATCTCAAACTTATTTTTTTTTAATCAGATGAAATAAATAGATTCAAACAGCTTCTATTAAAAGGGAATACCAGTGCATTTCATCTCCTGCCATCCATGTTCACCAAGATAACCACTCCACTTTAAACGGGTAATCCTACCTTCACTTTCCTTTAAATATATACAGTAATGAAAATTTGATCAAATAACAAGCAATGATATCCTTCCTTCCTTCCTTCCTTCCTTCCTTCCTTCCTTCCTTCCTTCCTTCCATCCATCCATCCATCCATCCATCCATCCATCCCTCTTTTTTGTAAACAATTATTGATTTTTCTTGTTCCATTGGTCAGAAACTCAAAATATGTAACTTATGAGACTTAACTGGCCAAGACTCACTCACTCACTCTCTCTCACTCTCTCTCTCTCTCTCTCTCTCTCTCTCCTTCCCTCCCTCCCTCCCTCTCTCTCTCACACACACACCCCTACGAGAGAGAGAGAGAGAGAGAGAGAGAGAGAGAGAGAGAGAGACAGACAGACAGACAGACAGTCAGACAGACAGACAGACACAGACAAAGAGAATTTTCGTACATGTACTTCAGACCCAAATAAAAAAAGGACAAAGTTTCTGAAGCCTGGAGAATTGTAAAGGATCAGTTTCTTTTGATTGAAAAAGACATAGAAGTTGATTTACCTGCAGCTGTCAATATTGTTTTTATCCACAGCATTAGGAAAGGTGTAAGGTCCCAGGTTATTGATTTCTGTAACTTCTATACAGCCAGTAAAATTGTAGATGGATCCAGCGACCTACAGAAAAAAAATAAAATAAAAGGAGGTAGATATTTCTTGAGGTTATGATTTGAAGTCAATCCAATGCTGAAGCCAATATGTTTCATTGCCTGGGGAATTAGACCTGATTCTTTATATAGCCTAAATTGCAATTACATTATAACATCATTTTGTAAAAATAAAGATTTTGCTAACGATCCCAGAAAAGTTAGCTTTCAGGATGACACATTAATGCTCAGCATGTTTTGTGATTGGGAAGAAAAATAATGATCATTGGGGTTATATTTAGATACACATTCTTCCTTATGAAGGGTAGAATGGCAGCATTTAGATCAATAAAAATTACAACAGTAGTAAATGCAATGTATATAATTCACTGATTTCCAAGGGAGAGACATAAACTTTTAAATATTTTTACAAATAATTTCTGCTGGAGAAATAGTTAAGGAAACAAAAGTCTAATTTCATCTGTTCAAGATAGCTTTTCACAGTTCTAGACGCTACATTATATACCCTGTAATTTTAATACTTATGCCCTGTGAGCCTCTGTCTAAAATGGCAGAAACCCCCCTCCCCAAAACAACAACAACAATAACAACAACCCACCTAGCTTTGCTTTTCCCCTTTCTTCTCTTTAGCTCAGTAACACTACATTGCACATTTTGCTATATGACCAAGGTGACCAGACATCCCGCTTTTGGCGGGACAGTCCCGGTTTTTAACAATTTGTCCCGCGTCCCGCAGCGTTTTAAAAAAGTCCCGATTTTTGGAAAGAATGCACGACAAGCTAGGGAACGGCGGGAGAACGAGAAGGGAATATACGGTTTTCGGCGGCCATGTGGCTATTGTGGAATACACGCTGTCCTTACCAGGAACTAATGCTGCAACTGAATGCGTTTTTTCTATGGTAAATAAAGTGTGGACATTAGAAAAATCACAATTAAGTGTTGAGACTTTGAAAGCCATTTTATGTGTGAAATATAATTTAACAAATTATTGTGAAAAATTTCATGACCTTTTAAACAACGAAAGCAATCTACTAAAAAATCACTCAAATTAGAAATATGCCAAAGAATAAAATACTATACATGATTTTTTAATATATTATATTTGTAAATTGTACTTATGTTGAAATTAAAATATATATATTACAATACTATATTTTTGCGTTCTATGAAAATTTTTGTTGCTCCATATAGACCAAATTTTTAATCAAGAACCCCCCCCCCCCGGTCAATGGTGTCCCGCTTTACCAATGTTAAAATCTGGTCACCTTATATATGACAAACTCTCATTGAAATTCTACACTTACATAGATCATGCCCCAATAATATTAAAGTAAGCAAGGCTACATTAAACTCTGGTGTCTTGCCAGAAGTACCAGCTTCAAAGAGAAATATAATTTGAACTAGATGCTTAGTTTCAAAAACATTTTAGAATGTGGGGCAGTTTTCTCAGAACTTCCCATCTTGGATGTCCTCCAACTACATCTGGAACTACAGTGAGAAACTCTCAATTTGGGAATTTTAGGACAGGTTGAGCTGGTCAAACCTAACTACCCTAAAACACCAAGAAGAAAAACCATTGTAATACTGTAACAAAATGACACAGAAAAAGCAACTAGTCAACTGTTCTGACCCCCTCCTCCGTCCAATAATGACTGCCGAGACAGCTTAACTGGAATGTACTTTGATAGCAAGAAACCAAAACCTTGGTGGCTGAAAGCCAAGCAGAATGAACAGATAAGGACCTTGGCATGAACTCAGACAAACTCAGGCAGCAATAAACACAGATAAGGCTTGGCAGCAATCCAGCCTGCCAAGCCCACAGTAACGACATTCAATCCTGCATTAACTTCTGCAAAGAGGGGCCTGTGCACAAGTAGCTTTTATAGTCTGGAGAAGAGCCTAATGACCACCAGCTGAGTGCAATTACCTCCTGTAATTGCGTAATTGTTCCTGATGCCTATTAACTCTTTGATGGCGTGCATCCAGGAACAACTCACTACTGGCCTCCACTACTGGTCATGTGAATGTACCTAATTTGAAAGAATTATGACAGTTACCACCTGTATTTTGCAATCATTGGATTATTAACCTTTTTACTTGGCCCATTTCAACTTAAATTGAATGATTGCTTTAAAATGTTTCATGCGATAATTCATATATATACAGGTTCGATTCCCAACAAGGGTTTGGTTAGCTGATGAGAGCTAAATAGCTTGAAATAGATCTATACTAGTCTCCCTTTATTTATTTATCAGCATAAATACAACAATATATATATATATATATATATATATATATATATATATATATATATATATATATATATATATATATATATATATATATATATATATGTTTTTATTTGTGTTTTATTTGGCAACAGTAAAAATATTGGGTTTCTGTCGTGATGGACTCTTGTGATGAGCCGCAGATGTTGGAAGCAGTTAGCTTCCTCCCATGGTTGGGGCGTACCAGGGGTTGTGACACTAATATATATTTATTTATTTATTTATTTATATATACATACATACATACATACATACACACACACACACATACATACACACACACACACATACATATGTATGTACGTACATACGTACATTCGTATGTATGTATGTACAGTATGTATATGTATGTATGTATCAGTGATGGGTTTCAAAAATTTTTAGAACCTCTTCTGTGGGTGTGGCCTGCTTTGTGGAAGTGGCTTGCTGGCCATGTGACTGGGTGGGAGTGGCTTGCCGGCCATGTAACCAGGTGGGGTGGCTTGGCAGTCATGTGACTGGCATGGCCAACGTGTAAAATGTGGTGTAACTCACTTAACAACGCTCTTGCTTAGCAACCAAAATGTTGGCTCAGAAACTCTGGCATTTGAAGCACACAAGTCTTAAAGCTGTCAAGTTACAAGACCCTTGCACCCCTAACCCTTTAGAAAAGAAATCCCATGGGTGTTCAAACTTGACAGCTTTAAGACTTGTGGACTTCAACTCCCAGAATTCCTCCTCTCGCTCTTCATCTTGATGATTTCCAGACGGGCAGGGGGAGGAAGCTGGAACCGGTTCTAAATGGCACTGTAGATTTGTGGAACCTCTTCTATAGAAGAGGTTGGAACTGGCAGGAACCCACCCCTGGTATGTATGTATGTATGTATGTATGTATGTATGTATGTATGTATGTATGTATGAAAATAAAAAGACCGTAGCTTGAAAAATTTCCAAGCACACCAGCTGTATCAGTTCATGAGGGCAGAAAGAGCTGAAGCAAACTCAAGAGGAGAATAGAGTGTGAATGAGAATGAAGTAGGTCAGACTTTTACTGAAAAATGAACAGCTGCTGCCAATGATGTCATTGGCCATGTCAGACAATGGCACAGTTGGAAACATGTTGGACAGAAATATTGTTACTATATCTACATTATTAACCTGTGGATGATTAGGGCATCCTATTTTCTTGGGATTTAACCTAATCTGAAATTTGTTGTGAACTATGAGTACAACTTTATAGATGCATATCCAGAAGAAAGTCTTGTCAAGTTCAGTGAGATATACCCTAGAGCAATGTTTCTCAACCTTGGCAACTTGAAGATGTCTGGACTTCAAGTCCCAGCATTTGCTGGCTGGGGAATTCTGGGACTTGAAGTCCAGACATCTTCAAGTTGCCAAGGTTGAGAAACATTTCCCTAGAGTGAACAAACAGAAATCTAGTTGTCCTTTAGAAGAACTTTGCAATCTTTTTTTGTCTTGCTATTTTATCATTTATCAATTTTATTATCTACATATTTAATATTTAGTAGAGGCAAACCTACCAATAAAATTCTGTATTAAATTATCAGATACAGAGGATAGATAGATAGATAGATAGATAGATAGATAGATAGATAGATAGATAGATAGATAGATAGAAAGACAGATAGACAGACAGACAGACAGACAGACATAAGATTTAACCATTATGAACTTACCTAATGTATAGTGCAATATAATCAGCATAATAACTATCTTTCTTCTTATCATTTAATTCATTTGATTTTGTTGCAATTTCATTGGGTTAATTCAATTTTTGTTAAAAGCAAAAGATGTGTGTGTGTGTGTGTGTGTGTTTGTATGTGTGTGTGTGTGTGTCTGTGTGTAGAATTAATCCAATCCCCTAATATATACACTACAATATTATGTCTGTCTGTCTATGTATCTCATCTGTCTTCTATCTATCTATCTATCTATCTATCTATCTATCTATCTATCTATCTATCTATCTATCTATCTATCTATCTATCTATCTATCATCTATCTATCTATCATCATCTACCTACCTACCTACCTACCTACCTACCTACCTACCTACCTACCTACCTACCTACCTACCTACCTACCTACCTACCTATCTATCTATCTATCTATCTATCTATCTATCTATCTATCTATCTATCTATCTATCTATCATCTATCTGTCATATTACCCAACAGATAAAAATATAGCCAAATTATGTTTATTTCTCCTGTCCATATAAATGAAAACATATGGTCTTTTGATATTTGCGTATCATTATTACTTGACTTCCCTTATCCCGAAACAACACTATAGAAAAATATATTTGAAAGATATATAGCATCCACCACTTAATAATTTGCAAACTGACATCCAGATCACTGTCTCTTTTCTAATACATGCCATTTATGCCTGCAAACCATCACAAGCGACCAGAGTCTGTTCAGTATAGTAGTTAAAGAGCCAGTTAGGTATAGTGGTTAAGTAACCTAGAAACCAGAGTTGGTATTCAGCAGGTTCTGCCCAGTTCTGGAGAACCAGTAGTGGAAATTTTGAGTAGTTCAGAGAACCAGTAAATACCACCTCTGACTGGCCTCGCCCCCATCTATTCTCTGCCTCCTGAGTCCCAGCTGATTGGGAGGGAATGGGGATTTTGCAGTAACCTTCCCCTGGAGTGGGAAGGGAATGGAGATTTTATAGTAACCTTCCCCTGGAGTTGGGAGGGAATGGGGATTTTGCAGTAGCCTTCCCCTGGAATGGGAAAGGAATGGAGATTTTACAGTATCCTTCCCCTGGAATGGGAAGGGAATGGAGATTTTGCAGTAAGCTTCCCCTATCACGCCACCAAGCCACACCCACTGAACCAGTAGTAATTTGAATCCCATCACAGCTAGAAACCAGGAGTCTATGAAAGCTATGCCCACTTAGGCATGAAAGCTGAGTGCTTGGGCCAGTCATAATCTCTCAGCCCAACTCACTTCACAGTGTTGTTGCTGTGGGCAAAACGGAAGGAGGAAGGAGTCTTGGTTTGTTCGCTGCCTTGAGTTACTTATAAAGTAATAAAGGTAGGATAAAATAAACCTAATAAAACAAAATCAATCTTCTAACAGGGTTTTCCAATCTCACTTCATATTGAGAAGTAAAGAACACCATGTGGCAATAGCAGAGACAGCGAGAATCATGCTTTACACCCAATGCACCAGACGGGACGATGAGGGACTTGAGGGTTAAAAGCCATATTCTAATTCCCAAGTGGTGACAAGCAAGCATCTCAAATGTTGTTTTGCAAGGTACTATTCTGTCTGGATCAGATCAACATGATTCTGAATGTTTTGTACTAACCAAAGGCTTCACCTCTTGCTCTCCTATGATGAGAAATGTGATCCCGACATGCAGCTTGTAAGGAATTATTTATTGATTTCTGAGGCAATACTCCCCATGACAATTGTTTGTACCGCATAATATTTTGAGCAGTTCATCTCTCCTGTTGTATACATCTTCTAACCATCTTTCTTTTAATACCACGCAGCCACTAATATCTCAAGTCAAAATTTGATTATTGCTAAAGCAAAACAGTCCTTCCTGATAAAATTAAGCAAAGGTCAAAAGGATCATTATTATAGCACTTATATCAGCTGCAGTCTTCACTGCATTGCTAATGTCACATCGATGTGGGTTAAAATCGTCACCATAGCAACCTAAAATCTATATTGCACTCCGAGCAGCAAATTAACAATGTAGTTTGGGAATATATATTTTTAAAAGGGGGGGGGGAATGAGAGGAGATTGAAGAAATTTGCATTTTCTTGAAAATGGTACTCTTATTGAATATTTTATGGCATGAGTTGACCGTCAGGAGAGAGAAATCCACCGATTGTGTCCCTGGTCACTGCCTCTGGATTTGTGATCAGCATATTTCCAATACAATGTTCTTCTTCTCAGATAGAAATAAAATAATTATGCGCCTTGCTTTCTTGCCTTGAGCATGACAGTTTCACAAGCATTCCTATGAAACTATCCACCCTCTTGGCTATGGTGAAGCCAGGCTAAATGAAAGGTAGAAGAAGTATGTATTTACAAAGCTGCTTATGCAAAAAACCATCATTTGAGGGAAGGCATTGACTTTTAAATATTTGTCACACAAGGGCCAAATTTCCTGACTGTGATATCAGTCAGGAAAAACGACAATGCTAAGAGATTCATCTGAAAATATGAATGTTTTCTCAGGTAGGTTTGCTTGGACTTATATATTTAATACATTGAATGCACTCAATTTCATTGTTAACCAACAAAGCACTTTTTTTTCAGAACACAAACAAGACAGGTGTGGGAATCTCCCCCGCCCCCACCGAAAATGAAACATTTTGGGAAATATTAAAAAAGGCAAAATATGATATTTCCCTAAAAGGAGATATGGAGAAACATGTTTTTAGAGGCAGAAAACAGCCGCCAGTCTTTCTTAATAGCCCACAGCAGATGCCAGCACTTAAGGAGATAAGGAGCTTATTGAAAGAGGAAGCCAACCACCTAGATAGCTCTATTCATAAGCAAAATAACTACTGCAGGCAGAAATCCATTCAAGGCAAGATATTTTGAAATTCCTTGCAGCGAAGTTTGACAGCTAACAAAAGCAGAGCAATAGAATTAGAAGCAGTCCCTCACCAAGATCTGACACAAGATGATAGCCATTAGCATCCAATAGGAATTGCCCATCACCCTTTCAAATCACAAGTCCTTTCATTGCACAATCCCAGAAGAGTTCAAACTTCAAACTCACAGAAACCTCTAAAGAGTCATCCACTCATTCAACTCATTTGTTCAGCTGACCCAGAACCACAAACCCTGGTGGTTCTCTTCATCAATAAATGGGCCTTCTTTCAGCCTCCATTTTATTTCCAGCACCTTTCTCCCAGCTTGGAACTGAACCAGATGAATGTTTCTTCCAACACAGGCAAAGAAGTCTCCTTTTATTTTTTATTTTTTTTAAGAATGGTTGTAATGGAATATCAATTTCTCATAAAGTAAGGGGCTGTTGGATGTTATATAGAGTGAGAGGTCTCTAAATCAGAAGGGTTCTAGATCAGGAATACTTAGGCCCTGTTGTGGTCCAGCAGGAGCCATTGGAGCTGCCACCAGACTCTGACAGCGAGGGGCCCTATGAGTCGGCTCTGGAGGATGTGGAGGACCCTGGACAGGGTTCCAACTCCGAGTAAGGTGCAGAGAGATTGGTTGGCCACCAGGTGGCGCCTGAGCCTTGGACCAGTGGGGAGGAGACAAGGGAGAGTGATCCAGAAGCCAGCAGTGAGTTGTTCCTGGATGCACGCCATCGAAGAGCTAATAGGCATCAGGAACAATTACGCAATTACAGGAGGTAATTGTGCTCAGCTGGTGGTCATTAGGCTCCTCTCCAGATGATAAAAAAACTGCTTGTGCACACGCCCCTCTTGCAGAAGTCAACACATTGACTAAAGAGAACTGTTGTAACTAACTTGGCAGGCTGGATTGCTGCCAAGGTTTGTCTGAGTTGCTGCCAAGGTCCTTATCTGTTTCTTTGCTTGACTTTCAGCCACTGAGATTTTGGTCTTGCTATTAAAGTACATTCTAATTAAGCTTGTCTTGGCTTTCATTACTGGATGGAGGAGGGGGTCAGAACAGGCCCTTAGGGTTCCTGGAGAACTTGGTGGAGTTTCATGAGAACCTAAGCCGCCACCATTCCTGTTCCATCTCAAAAGTTCACTTGAATGCAGCCAATTTTCTACCACTAAGGTTTTGCTTCTTGATCAGGGATTCTGGATTTGTTTTTTTTAAAAAAATAATAATAATTAGATTCCAAAGCTTGAAAAAATTTGAAAACCTCTGTTTTAGATCTCTTTCCAACTAAAAGTCAGGATGGTTATGGAAAAATACATTTCTATAGCAGGAGAAGAAATTTAATGGGGATCTCCAAAGGAGGTCAGATTAAGAGAAACTGTAGAGGGAAGGAGTGGCAGAACCTGGGAGCTGAATAAAAAGAGGAATCATCCTATAATCCCCACATAGCCACAAATGAACTAAATCTGTCTGCCTTGAATTTGACCCTGAACTAAGTCCTAGCAATTACTAACCATTAGTTGATAAGATGCCTTTGCAAAGGCACAAATAGCAAGAAATCAACTTAATTAAGCCTTAATTAGGCCCAATTGTTTGTGCTTGACAGAAACCATATATCAATAGGACACATCATTATTTACCAAATATGCTAGTTGGAAAGTATAGGTATGTATATGTGTATATAAGTGTGTGCATAGGAATGATCTGTAGACCAAAATTTAATTAAAATTATGAGTTTTGTGTGTGTGTGTGGTAATAATAGGAGAAAAAGAAGAGGAAAATGAATTGGGGGGGGGGAGGAATCCTTCCCTCCTTCTTTTAACCTTAGCTAAAGCAATCCAGCAACCTTTAGAATTTGTTTTAGCTTTCTCATAAATGGCAATTCCTCCATTTCTTTACCAATTCTGTTCTCGTCTCCTCTTGCCTCCAATATTTCAAAGCTTGTTTACATAAGCATATACCTCACTTCATAACTTATCCCTTATTGACTTAGAGCATTATCATTTGATTTCTACATTTTCTGACCTCATTTCTCTACAAAGAAAAAATTACCGGTGTGCTTGTGTGTGTGTGTGTGTGTGTGTGTGTGTGTGTGTGTGTGCGCACACACGCGCATGCGTGCGAGCACTACGATGAAATAAGCAATTTGCAATTAAGCTATTTCAAAATGAATCCAATTAAAAAAAAATACCCATATCTTAAACCTCATCTTAAATTTCTCATAATATAAGATGAACAACCAGACACTTACAGAACAGAGAATATATTGGAGATGTCAGTAAATAAAAAGATCTCAGCCAGGCCCTATTTTACAATTTTCATCTCCTGGCTGGTTTTATTATTTTCATTGAAGTCTGTGAGTTCTCTTTTCTCCCTAGATTCTTTCCATAGAAAATGGATTTTTTTTTGGGGGGGGGGAATTACTCTATTTATAATGCACATTTCCAGGCCTGTTAATGTTCCCTCCATTTGGAAATCTATATCATATGTATTGTTTGTTGTATTTAATTAATTTAAATTATTTGTTTATATTTATTTAATATCACTTTTCATATTTGTCCCCCAAAAAAATAATTTACAACAACAGGAACTCTAGCTTAGTGACCAAGTTAGGAAAGTAAATCAAGCTACAGATCATTAAGGCCTTCGGAGGTATATCAATCATATCTTTCTCTCCTATCTGTAAGCATCCAAAGACCATGTCAACCCACTGGAAGTCATTCAAAAGAATAGAAAATGGCTTTTCCGGAGGGGTGAAATATACATACAACTTGCTCCAGATTGTATTTCATGCACAGTAATACAGTAAACATCTGAAAACATCCAGACTGTATATGTGAATGACTGAATGACAGACTCTTGCTCAGTGGTGGGTTTCAAAAAAAATTCGAACCTACTCTGTGGGTGTGGCCTCCTTTGTGGGAGTGGCTTGCCGGCCATGTGTTCTCTCTCTCTCTCTCCCCCCTCTCTCTCTTTCTCCCTCTTTCTCTCTCTCCCTCTCTTTCTCTGCCTCTCTCTCCCTCTCTCCCTCTCTCCCCTTCCTTTTGTTTCTCTGTCCCTTTTTCCTTTTTTTCTTTCATCTCTCTCTCACTTTTTCTTTTTTTTTCTTTTTTTTTCTTTCTTTCTTCCTTCCTTCCTTTCTCTTTCTCTCTGTGTGTGAGTCTCTGTGTGTGTCTGTGTGTCTGTGTGTGTGTGTGTCAGTGGTGGGTTTCAAAATTTTTTGGAACCTCTTCTGTAGGTGTGGCCTGCTTTCTGGGTCCACTGGTGGAACCTCTTCTAACTGGTTCGGTAGATTTGACGAACCGGTTCTACCGAACTGGTGCGAACTGGTAGGAACCCACCTCTGCTCTTGCTGTGAGAAGATTTATTCTGATGACTTTGGAAGTAGGGAGTGAATTCTCTTTCTTGAAAATGCAATTTAAGACACCTTTTAAGGTCATGTAAAGCCAATTTGTTACTTCTTAATGTGTATCTCGGAAACACATTTACCTAATTAAAACAAATAAAGCATATGAAAGAATAACTGGCATATGTAGAAGGCGATCTTTGAGACATTATCTGGATTACTAATTGCCAGCGGTAAACAAGGTGACAATTATTCCACTTCCATGTAGTTTATAAAGTTCTTGAGCTATGCAATTGGATGTATTTTTAACTTGTCCTTCAAATTTAATCTTGGAGGGGGGGGAATGTCTGGGGAATATATTTAGAAACATATATTGAAAGAGAAGGTCCTTCGTTTTGTTGCATAAACCAGGTTTGGTTCCTCAGGATCTGGCTGTAATAGACAAAGACCTTTGAGATTCCCTCCCTTAACTCATCTTGCTTCAAGCAGTGCAAAAGCAAGTTGCTAGGAAGAGAGAGTATGAATCTCTAAAGGGCCAGTATTTCTAAGCAAGATACTAATAACTTTACAGCTGGTGTTTGAGAAAATTTTCATCAGCCTGAAGATAAGGCATTTTCCTCCCCGCTTCAAGTTGAGTTCATAATTGTGCTACTGGATTAATCAGCTTCCTCTTCTTTTATTCCCTATCATTAAATTTCACTCAAAAATATAGGCTGTGAAGATTTTATCTTGCTTCTTCGTTCAGGGCTGACTTACATCTCTGTTTCCTTATTGACAACGGTCTCCAGCTCCTGTAGATACTAATAATTTCTGACGGTTGTTCAACTTCCTGCATTATTTTTTTAAACTTTTATTGAAGAAAGACCAAGACAGAAATGAATCTACAGTATAAATGGGTCCGATATTTTTTCTTTAATGAAAAAGAAGTCATAAAATACTGTTGTGGCCCGGCAGGAGCCGTTGGCCACCAGGTGGCGGCAGAGCATTGGATCAGAGGGAGTGTTCAGGGAAACACTTGGGAGTTGTTGCAGGATGCACCCTGTCGAAGGGTTGCTCGACGGAAGGAACAACTGAGTACTTACAGGAGATGATTGCGAGCAACTGTTGCTCATTGGGATCCTCTCCTGAGTATAAAGAGACTGCTGGTGCCATGCCCTGGTTGCAGAAGTCAATGTTCCGTTCCTGTTCTAGTGATTGTTCTTGTTTGCGTTCACAAACCGAGAGAAGCCAACTTGGATAAGTGGGCTGAGATAAGAGAAGCTGGGTTTGCAGTATTGTGTGAGTTATAGGACTTTCTGCTGGAGCTATTATCTTTGTTTATTTGGGCTTGCAGCCAACAAGAGCTTGGACTGATTAAAAGAAACCTTTTTAGTTATGTGGCTTTTGGCTTTCATTCTTGGACGGAGAAGCGGGGGGTCAGAACAAAATACTATGCAACTGTGCATAATGTTTGCAAGAATGCCATTGTTGTGCCTATATATGAAAGGAAGGATGGAAAAACTAAACTAAGGAATTATGGGTGGGGGGTCAGTTTAACTGGGCTTAGGAAGTTAGTTGCCATAATTCAGGGGTGGGTTTCAAACGGTTCGTGGCGGTCCCCGCGAACCGGTTGGTCGGCGAACCCGAAAGTACGTAACTTCCGGGAACGGCGAAGGTTCTGGTTTTGACGAGTTCTGCGCTTCCACGCATGCGCAGGATGCATACAGCGCCTGCGCGATCTTCCAGGAGCAGCTGGAGCATCGCACAGACGCTAGTACGCATGCGTGCGCTGCGCGCGTGCACGAGGACGCCGCCGGCCCCATTCCAACCGAACCGGTTGGAACGGGGCGAGAAACCCACCCCTGCCATAATTCTTAATGAAAGGGTAGAAGAGAAGAAAATGGAAAACACTGGGGAAGTGTTATGAAGATATGTAGCAGGCAAAAGGTTTGCAACCAGATTTTTATACTTCAGCAGTCCTTAAGAAAATTACAGAAATGTTTATTGCATATTTGTTGGTTTAGAGAAAGCATATGATAAATCAATTAGGCTTAAAGTACATAATATTTTTTTCAGAAATATGGCGTTGTGGGTTGGCTGGTGATGTGATCTAAGCAAATGGAAGTATGTATGGAAATTAATGGAATGACTAGGAAATCATTCAACATTAATTGGAATTAAGCAAGGATGGATGATTTCCCCTTGATTTTTAAACATACATATTTCTGCATTAGAAATGTAAGAAATGGTTAGGTTGATATTAGTGTGGTATTGGTTGCGGAATGCAAATATGTGTGCAATTCTGCGTGCAGACGATGCTGTATTTCTGGTAAAGAATCCAAATAATGCTTCAGAGCAGGTTTCAGCAAGGAGCATGAATCCGAAAATGAATATATCAAAGGCCAAGGTGGTTGTATTTGACACGGACAATGGAATGAAGAGCTGTAACTTGTACACAAATGGTGAAAAACTAGTGCAGGTAGAAGAAAATAATGTATCACAACAGACAGTTAATTAAAGATAGGGAAAGCCGTGGATAAAAGCTAGTAGAAAAGATTCATATAGAAAGTGATCTGCTACAAGAAATGAACATTTGTCAAAAGAAGTGAACCTGGCTGTGTAGAAGAATATGCTTCGACACTCTTTGTTATATGGAAGTGAGAGTTATATCAGGAGAAATGCAAAGTAAGATGAATGAATCCTGAAGAATAATACAATAGGATATCCAGGCAAGATCTAATGGGTGATAAATAAATGTGGCTTGACTACAAAGCTTGTTATCAGTGTGAAAGAAAGATATTGAGTCGTATGAATGCACGAGGATCACGTCAGAAGACAGCTATAAAAAAAGAAGGGGAATCAGAGAAACTCAAGGTTGTATGGAGTTACTGAAGTCCACAAAAGAAGGAGGTAAGAAGTTGAAAGAAGAAATGTTTGAAACAGTGCATGGGAAAAGCAAGGAGGGCTTGCAAGCACGGAAAGGAATAGTGTGATAAAAGTGAAGAGTATGATATAAACTAGATAAAGCTACATTTTTTAAAAAAATATAATGTCTTTATGCCTTATTCCTTTTTTGTGCTGAGCATAATAGTGGTTACCCTGAAAAGGAAGGATATAATGGGCAGGTCAGTATGTATGAGCAGGGAAAAAAAAAACACCTTAACCTATTCAAAAATGTTAAAGTTATAGAAGACAAGTTTCATTTCAATGTTAGAAAAAATACCTATAATAGTAAGTGCAGTCC
Source organism: Thamnophis elegans (assembly GCF_009769535.1). Taxonomy (NCBI): domain Eukaryota; kingdom Metazoa; phylum Chordata; class Lepidosauria; order Squamata; family Natricidae; genus Thamnophis; species Thamnophis elegans. The sequence goes on from NC_045544.1 coordinate 8,505,166, forward strand.
AGTGGATTGCAGGCGGTACGCCCCGGTACGCCCGTACCGGTGCCTGCCGGAAGCAGCAGCCACCGTACTGGAACGGTGCTTTAGAGAGCCCACCCGCCTGCCCTCGTTCCTTACCTGTATTTGAAGGAAATGGGCCATTTGCGCACTCACATGCAGCATACGGCACCTGTGTGCTGTGCCGCCGAGCAGCTGGAGCATCGCAGGCGGTGGGTGCGTATGCGTGCACAGTTGGCGTGCCCATGGTGCACGCCTGGCTCCCACTGCAGTATACCCGTTGCAACGGGAGCCAAAACCCACCACTGGTGCATTCCAACAATTACTCACTAGAAAGAATTATTTCACTGGAGGCGTCAAGTGGAAATGCAAAGCCATTTGTTGACGTGGGGAGTTAATTTGTATTTCTGTAGTGAAAAGAGGTTTGTAACTGATATCCTAAAATGCAACCTATCTCCTCGTCTGTTCTCTATTTTAGTCGGCAATGTCTTCCTTTCCATCCAAATGCTAATCTTCCAGATTACATTATGTGCAAGAGACACAGCTCCATGGGTACAAGGCAAGTTAGCAATGTATTAAAACATACCCCAAATCAGCACATTGGCTTTAGGATTTGGGGTCTATGATAAGTGGTACAGCTGGGAAGCCAACTCTTAGCCATTGCTTTCTAGGTAGCACACCAAACATTGGGCAGCTTCACATGCTACTGTTTACAGTAAATGAGAAGTGTTCTGACCTGGCTTTCACTAAATCATGAAACAAACTCCTTGTCCCGAAAATACCCTTTTTATTTGGCTAATGTGAATTCCTAGCATTAATATCCAGCAAAGTCCCAAATTCAAATAGGGTGAATTTGCAAACACAGACCTTATCAGTCGTTGGATAGTTGCCAGGTAGATAGGCAGGCAGGAGAACGACGTGCCTCACCTATGTCGGGAATTTTTAGGCTTTTAACCCTTGCTTAACTCGAGTGATCATAAAACGCCTAAAGTCAGACTAGATGAGGCACGTCGTTCTCCTGCCTCCTCCTGTAGAGGGCGCTTTTTAGAGGCTTTTCTAAACAGTTAAGCAGAGTCATCCATGGTGACTCTGGCAGCAACTAGCTCAGCCTGACCTCAGCTCTTGCCTTTTTCCTTTTACATTTTTTTTTCTTTTCATGATGACAGTGGTGAGGCTCTGCCTCCCCTGCCTCCCCTGACTGCACGTCCCTGCTCCCACCTGCCCGGACGCTTCTGTGCATGTGCAGAAGCTTCTGCGCATGTACAGAAGCATCGCACCCCCCTGAACTGGTTGTAAAAAAAAAATTGGCAACTCACCACTGCCCTACATATATAAAAATAGAATCTCTAGACAAAAAAGGTATTTTCATTTAAGAAGAAGAAAACCCTCTATTTAACACCCCATCCCCAAAATCAATTGGTCTCTGCTATCTCACCCAAACACCCCAGAGTCTATGCATTTGTAAACATATGAAGCAATTAAAATCTTGTTAAGTAAAATACTGCAAAAGAGGGTTTGTCCTGGAAAGATTACACATGGACCCCCTCAATCAGAATGATTTCTGGTCAGCAAGGCATTCCGCCTTCCAGGTTTGAAAGCCACAAGCAGCTTGACTTTCTCCTTATTTAAAGCTGTTAGAATTATTTCCAAGAGCACGCGCTAGATGTCTCTAAATAAGTTAAATATAATTGCTGCAGAGAACGCCCTGCTGCTGCTCCCATTAACAAGAAACCTGTGACAGGCATGGTTTGTTCTGAAAAAAACTCTCTCCAGTAACTCCATTTGAATAGCAGTTATAGCAGTTAGACTTATATACCACTTCATAGGGCTTTCAGCCCTCTCTAAGCGGTTTTACAGAGTCAGCATATCGGCCCCAACAATCCGGGTCCTCATTTTACCCACCTCGGAAGGATGGAAGGCTGAGTTAACCCTGAGCCGGTGAGATTTGAACAGCTGAACTGCAGAACTGCAGTCAGTTGAAGTAGCCTGCAGTGCTGCATTTAACCACTGCGCCACCTCGGAAGTTCAAAAGGTGGCTTTTATTTTAAATATTCTCATTGATTCTGGCCAGGATCCTGTTTGGAAGATGCTAAATCTTCAGTATTGTTTGAGATCCCTGAGATTGTTGTCTCATGACAAAAAAGAAAACAGTCAGAGCTTCCTATTTATTCCATCAGCTGGTTTAGAACGAACGGAATGAAGATAATCTTTATTCCCATCCAACGGGGTACACATATTTTATCATGATCCTTACGAAGATCATTTGCAATGTCAAAATTCATTTTCTTTCTCAAAAAAAAAAAAGAAAAGTGCAATGGCTCATCAGTTTTGCAAGTCACCGGAGTTAATTGGATTTGTTCATTTTCCCCTTGTGAACCATCACTTATTCTTTAATAGTGCCCATTAGCTATCAGTTATCTGTTACATTATTTGGTAACTTTATAGCTTTTTTATGAAGGAGAAGAAGAAAAAGGGGGGGGGGGAAAGCAGCAATATGTTCAATTCCCTCCAGCTTCTGTTAGGTTTCATGTCATTTGCAACACAGGTGTCACCATTAAACCAAACCCCCAAATGCAGAAACAAATAAGTTGTTATAAAACATATTTATAACATTCTATTGACATAGTTGTGAGAAAAGGGAGATCAATCTCTTTCTGACTCAGTAATGAAACACAAATCTAAAATATAAGTTGTGCAAAGCTGTGGGATTTTTTTTTTATCTAGAGAAATTCGATAATGACCAAACAGGGTTATATTCTTTGGAAGTTCAGTCCAAACAATTCTATATAATACATGGCCAAAAATTCAATTCAACCTTTATAAAAAGAGCATCTGCTAAAAAGAAACCCAGAGGTTGTTTTTTTTTTAAAAAAAATCCCTTATGACCATGATGTGCAAATGACATTTATATAGATTTTTTTTCTTTTCAGATATGTAAATATAGCAATAGCAGTTAGACTTATATACCGCTTCATAGGGCTTTCACCCCTCTCTAAGCGGTTTACAGAGTCAGCATATCGCCCCCACAGTCTGGGTCCTCATTTTACCCACCTCGGAAGGATGGAAGGCTGAGTCAACCCTGAGCCGGTGAGATTTGAACCGCTGAACTGCTGAACTAGCAGTCAGCTGAAGTGGCCTGCAGTACTGCACTCTACTCACTGCGCCACCTCGGCTCTTCCAGGCCTGCAGTTATATCCCTTTTAGGATCTTTGGCCTGCCACACTCTCTCTTATTTTCATTATGCTGTTTCATTAGTGTAGTAGTTGGGAGGGAGGAATAGAAAGGAGTAGAATTGTGGAATGTGTTGTTGTCATTCTTTTCTAGAAGCCCAAGGTCATCTTTTGTCTCCGCACCTCTGCACCTGGCCGGAAGCAGCTAGGTGGAGATGCCAGCGTGGAAGAAGAAGATTGGACCATGTGATGGATTTGTGGGTGTGGGGCAGGGGTGGGTTTCAACTGGTTCATGGCGGTCCCTGCGAACCGGTTGGTCAGTGAATCCGGAAGTAAGTAACTTCCGGGAACGGCGAAGGGCGCGCCCGCCCGCCCGCGGTCCTTACCCGGTTTTGATGAGTTCTGCGCTTCTACGCATGCGCAGGACGCATACAGCGCCTGCGCGATCCTCCAGGAGCAGCTGGAGCGTCACGCAGATGCTAGTACGCATGCGTGCACCGTGCGCGTGCACGAGGACGCTGCCAGCCCTGTTCCAACCAAACCGGTTGGAACGGGGCGAGAAACCCACCCCTGGTGTGGGGACAAGATCATGAACTTTCAACTGGGTGTGAATCAGATGTAACTTCCAGAATTGGGATTCCACAGCACAATGCCAACATGTCTGTCTTATTAAATTGAAACTTTAAGGATAACTCTGCCTTGGACTCTGATTTAATTCTGCATGATATTTGGAACGCTGACAATAGCTGTATTTACAAGCTTGTTCAGGTGATTTTTTTTCCCTTCGGTTTTCTCTAGTTCTTGTTTTGCTGATGGATGATAAAACTTTGAATAACCAAACACAAGCAAAGTATCTTTAAATCTAAAACACTCTGAGCTCACGAGAGGACCAAAGGTTTGGCCTGGAGCTGAAGAAGCTCCGCAGAGTCACTGATACAAGTAGTTCTCAATTTAGTCACCATTCAAAGTTACAAGAGCACTGAAAAATATATGACTGTTTTTCAAAGTTACGACCTTTGCAGCATCCCCATGAACATGTGATCAAAATTCAAATGCTGGGCAACTGTTCCATATTTATGACCATTGCTGTGCCCCAAGGTTGTGTAATCACCTTTTGCGACCTTCTGACCCACAAAGTAAATAGGGAAGCCAGATTCACTCTATAACTGAGTTACTAGCTTATCAACTGCAATGTTTCACTTAACAACTGTGGCAAGAAAGGTTGTAAAATAGGGAAAAGCTCACTCAGCAAATGTTTTACTTAGCAGCAGAAAGTTTGGGCTCAATTTTGGTCATAAGTGGAGGACTACCTCTTGGTACGCTTCTTTAAAAGAGAGGTAAATGTAATAATGAAATGAAAAAAAATATGGAGATTTTATTCTAAGTACCTCCGCTATAAAATATTTTGGAATGGCGGGGGAGATGGTCAAATGATTTTACCCGAGAAATGAGAAATGCCTACACTTGCTTTAAAATGACTATTCTAGGCAGGCTCTTAACTTTATTTATTTAGTTTATTTCTTCCTGTAGAGGGTGGTTTTTTTAGAGGCTTTTTTAAATAGTTAAGCAGAGTCATCCACGGTGACTCTGGCAGCAACTAGCTGAGCCTGACCTCAGCTCTTGCCTTTTTCCTTTTACAATTTTTTTTTTCTTTTCATGATGACAGGCAAGAGCAGAGTTGAAATCCTCTCTGAAACAGCTGGAAAAAGTATGTGCGGGTCGGAGGGAGGGGGAGGAATTCAAACTTCATCCTCAAGTGTAGATCCTTCCCCAAGTGTAGTTTGATTGCAGGCAGACCCAGTCTTCAACTTACAGCCATTCATTTAGATTCTTCACAGTTACAACGGCACTAAAAAAAATGACTTATGATCAGTTTTCATACTTAAGACTGTTGCAGCATTCCCATGGTCACATGATCAAAATTCAAGCGCTTGGCAACTGGCATGCATTTATGACGGTTGCACTATTCCAGAGTCGTGTGATCACAATATCTTCTTAGCTGGCTTCCAACCAGCAAAGTCAATGGGAGAAACCAGATTCACTAAAAAATCTGCATGATTCGCTTAACACAGTGTTTCTCAACCTTGGCGACTTTCAGTCCTGTGGACTTCAACTCCCAGAATTCCCCCAGCCAGCTATGCTGGCTGGGGGATTCTGGGAGTTGAAGTCCAAAGGACTGAAAGTCGCCAAGGTTGAGAAACACTGTCTTAACAGCTGCAGAGATTTGCTTAAGAACTGTGGCAAAAAGGTTGTAAAATGGGGCGCCAGTCATTTAACAACTGTCTTGCTTAGAAAGGAAAATTTTGGTAGTTCAATTGTGGTCGTAAGTCAAGAACTATTTGAATTTATTTGTCAGATTTATACACGCAGACAAACCACACACACAACTCACATGAAGGGATTCTGGGTGGCAATAAAATCAACAATTAAAATGTTCTACAAAACCAATTAAAACAATACACATAAATAAAACAAGATCACTAGAATGAAGATATAACCTACAATGCTATCACCGTACAGGCTCCTTTTTTCCAAAAAAATTGCCCAGATCTTCGGGGGATTTTCGAACCTACTCTGTGGGTATGGCCTCCTTTGTGGGAGTGGCTTGCCAGCCATGTGACCTTGTGGGAGTGGCTTGCTGGCCATGTGTTCTCTCTCTCTCTCTCTCTCTCTCTCTGCTTTCTTCATTTTGTCTCTCTGTCCCTTTTTCCTTTTTTTCTTTCATCTCTCACTTTTTCTTTCTTTTTTCTTTATTTCTTTCTTCCTTCCTTTCTCTCTCTCTCTCTCCCTCTCTCTCTCTCTCTCTCTCTCTCTCTCTCTCTCTCTGTCAGTCTGTGTGTGTGTGTGTGTCTGTGTGTGTGTGTGTGTGGCAGTGGTGGGTTTCAAAATTTTTTGGAACCTCTTCTGTAGGTGTGGCCTGCTTTCCGGGTCCACTGGTGGAACCTCTTCTAACCGGTTCGGTAGATTTGACGAACCGGTTCCACCGAATAGGTGTGAACTGGTAGGAACCCACTTCTGTTTGAACCCCACCCCAACACACAAACACACACACACACACACACACACATTTTGAAGGCTTTCTGGAAGACCGTATCAGTTGCTGTTAACTTCACTATACAGAGGACTGATGCCTGTTGCCCAAACAACCAGAATTAGGTTTAGTATTCTACCTAGTGTGGTCTTATCATATGATTTGGAAAAGCATTAATGCACAGGTGAATATCTTGGCGCATCCACTTTCAGCTAAATTACAACCCCCCATAAGTAAATATATTTTATCTGAACGACATTGGCTGAAGAAAAGAAAAAAACCAAACTAGTTAGATCTCACTCACCAGAGTCTTAGACATTCGCCATTAGCCACTGGAGCAGAAAGCATCATAATGATATAGGGTCCTTCCATGCTATGGCCTATCTACTGCTTTGATAGATAAATGGCGACATCAGAATATTTCTGGGTGAGAAGGAACTTGAGATAGACTTGACTGAGAAATCAATCAACTTGCACCTGCTCCTGGGCCTTAAGTCAAAATCTGTCCACGGCTTCAGCAAAATGCCTAAAGTTTACATGCTTGAAGCTTCATCATACTGTGATCACTTCGGTATTGATTTTGTGCGTGCAGGTGCGGTAGGAGTAATACAGAAATAGAAAGAGAGAAAATAAATGGCAAAGGGCTGTCTTGAAATTCTCCACTCTTTTGATGGGTGATTACTGCACATTGGGAGGGAGATGCCTGCACATTGCTCAGTGGGAAAAATGTTATTTAGTAATTTCTTCATAGGTGGCTGAGGTGAGGACAAAGAGTGTTTTTTTTTTTCTTTTCCTTAAAAGGAAAAGGGCAACAATAGCATCGCTCTCTTCCTCCTCCTCCTCCTCCTCCTCCTCCTCCTCCTCCTCCTCCTCCTCCTCCTCCTCCTCCTCCTCCTCCTCTATTCTGTCCTAGGTTTCCCCAGAAGCCCGAAGCGGAGTCCACATCCCAATAAACCCCTTTTATTTAATTTACAGTGAATTCCTCTCCAGCAAAGTCCCGGCCCACAGCCTTTCAAGATAGTCCACAATTACCGACCTTTATCAGGCTTGGAGAGTGGCCAGGCTGATATCTTTCAGATGCTGCAATACTTGGCAAGAATGCAGGAATGAACGAATTGTCTCCTGCAAACTCCACTCTCCTTTCGCTCCTCTTTTTATTCCCTATGGGAGGGGCCATTCACCATCCACCTGTGGCTTTATTCCTAAGTCGACCCTTGTTCCTTAGCTGTTCCCTTCATCTGGCAACTCTGTGCATGCCCACACTGGGAACAGGCTCCAGCTGTTCAGCTGCCTCACTGATATCTGACTCTGCAGCTGATAACTGTAAGATGGCCTTCGCCTCTGACGAGTACCTCCAACACAGAATACTCGTCAGAGCCTTCCCCAAACCCCGTGTTTCTCCCCAACCTCCTCACTGTGCGAATCTGCTGCCAGCTCTCCTCGCCACTGGCTGCTGGTGGGCCACAACCTCCTCTTCCTCCTCCCTGTAGAGCCGAGGTGGCGCAGTGGTTAGGGTGCAGTACTGCAGGCCACTTCAGCTGACTGTTATCTGCAGTTCAGTGGTTCAAATCTCACCGGCTCAGGGTTGACTCAGCCTTCCATCCTTCCAAGGTGGGTGAAATGAGGACCCAGACTGTGGGGGCGATATGCTGACTCTGTAAACCGCTTAGAGAGGGCTGAAAGCCCTATGAAGTGGTATATAAGTCTAACTGCTATTGTTATTGCTATTGCTGTAATATTCTAAGTTTGGTTTCATTCTGGGACAGAGTTTATTTGTGCGGGAGAGAAATGGTAGCTTTTACAGAGAAAGAAGAAAAGGAGAAAAGAAGGAAAGAATGATATTCGGAGAAAGTACAATGAAATGTTTCTTTTTTTAAGGAAGTGAATTAATATAATTCAGAAATGCTTTCCGCAAAAAAAGAAACTTTGACTTAATTCTAGTTAGGATTGTAGCTAAGCCCACGGCAATTTGCATATCAGTTGCAAAGGTGCGGGGAACTTTCAAAGACATTTATTTCTATCAAAGTCTGCCAGGCCCTGGGAATGCTACATTAAGAGTTATTAGGATGAAAAATTATTAGTTGGATTTTTTTTTTTTTTTTTGGCAGGCATCAGTTCTTCACAGCACTTCAGGCAGCTTTTTAAAAAGTAGAAAGTCAAATGAATATTATTTCATAGCTTATACCTTTCTCCCGTCAAATCTTATTAAGCAGTAACGTGCATAGGGATTAAAAAAAACGAAGCTGGACAGAAATGAATGGCCAAAGCCCTTTAACTCAGAAATAATAGAGTTTCATTTAATTAAGCAATTCAGGTATAATCCAACATACATTTGTTTCTAGCTGAGGTTTACCTTTCTCTTGTGTTAAAAATATATATTTTTAAAAACTATTATACAAATAGTCCTCGACATAAGACCACAATTGACCCCAACATTTCTGTTGTTTAGTGAGTTTCGTTTCATTTCACGACATTTCTTGCTACAGCTTAGTGAATTACTGCAGCGGGCAAATTAGTAGCACAGTTGTTAAGTGAACCTGGCTTCCCATTGACTTTGCTTGGAAGAAGGTTGCAAGGTTGATCTTGGGACACAGCAATGGTTATAAGTACGAGTCAATTGAATTTTGCAAGTATTAATTTTGTTTACATGATCACGGGGATGAGGACCCAGATTGTTGGGGGCAATCGTGACCCAACAAATGCGCGCCCGACAACAGTGCGCTGACAAAACTGCGGCGATAAAACCGTGACGTCGACAGCGCACCCACAAAGGCGCGCCGACAAAAGAGCACCGACAGAAGCACGATTAGGGTTAAGGTAAGGGTTAGGGTTAGGGTTCTTACGTTGTTTTCGCGTTGTTTGTTGATGGCGCGCTTCTGTCGGCGCTCTTTTGTCGGCGCACCTTTGTGGGCGCAATTTCGACATCGCGGTTTTCTCACCACGGTTTTGTTAGGGTAAGTGTTAGGGTTAGGGTTCTTACGTTGTTTTCGCGTTGTTTGTTGATGGCGCGCTTCTGTCGGCGCTCTTTTGTCGGCGCGCCTTTGTGGGCGCAATTTCGACATCGCGGTTTTCTCACCACGGTTTTGTTAGGGTAAGTGTTAGGGTTAGGGTTCTTACGTTGTTTTCACGTTGTTTGTTGATGGCGCGCTTCTGTTGGCGCTCTTTTGTCGGCGCACCTTTGTGGGCGCAATTTCGACATCGCGGTTTTCTCACCACGGTTTTGTTAGGGTAAGTGTTAGGGTTAGGGTTCTTACGTTGTTTTCACGTTGTTTGTTGATGGTGCGCTTCTGTCGGTGCTCTTTTGTCGGCGCGCCTTTGTGGGCGCAATTTCGACATCGCGGTTTTCTCACCACGGTTTTGTTAGGGTAAGTGTTAGGGTTAGGGTTCTTACGTTGTTTTCGCGTTGTTTGTTGATGGTGCGCTTCTGTCGGTGCTCTTTTGTCGGCGCGCCTTTGTGGGCGCAATTTCGACATCGCGGTTTTCTCACCACGGTTTTGTTAGGGTAAGTGTTAGGGTTAGGGTTCTTACGTTGTTTTCGCGTTGTTTGTTGATGGCGCGCTTCTGTCGGCGCTCTTTTGTCGGCGCACCTTTGTGGGCGCAATTTCGACATCGCGGTTTTCTCACCACGGTTTTGTTAGGGTAAGTGTTAGGGTTAGGGTTCTTACGTTGTTTTCACGTTGTTTGTTGATGGTGCGCTTCTGTCGGTGCTCTTTTGTCGGCGCGCCTTTGTGGGCGCAATTTCGACATCGTGGTTTTCTCACCACGGTTTTGTTAGGGTAAGGGTTAGGGTTAGGGTTCTTACGTTGTTTTTGCGTTGTTTGTTGATGGCGCGCTTCTGTCGCCGCTCTTTTGTCGGCGCGCCTTTGTGGGCGCAATTTCGACATCGCGGTTTTCTCGCCACGGTTTTGTCAGCACACTTCTGTCGGTGAACCAGGGGCAATATGTTGCCTCTGTAAACCACATAGAGAAGGCTGTAAACACTGTAAAGTGGCCTATAACTCTAAGTGCTATTGCTATCATAGAGATGTTACAAAGATTGCAAGCATGAAAAATAGCCGTAAGTCACTTTTTTCAGTGCCATTGTAACTTTGAATGGTGATTAAATGAACTGTTGTAGGTCGAGAACTATCTGTAGTTTATTATTGCTAATTATTTTGGCACAAGTTCATCTAAACTAGTGAAACAGGAATTCTGGGGTACTCAGACCCTGTTCAGGATTTCTGAACAAAAAATTAGTTCAGATGAAGTCCCCAGATGAGGCGGATAGTTTGGAAATCATCATTCGATCTGGTCTAGAAATGGGGAAATCAGTTAGCAAATATTTCCACCTCACAAACACATCCAGAAGACCAATTATTTCCCTGCCTCCCTAGGAGCAAAATAATATCTAGAGTGGCTCTTAAAATGGTTGCTAAATTTGAAGAAGCATTCTTGCCAAGTTTTAAGACCAACTTCGATTTGAAAACACATTTACTTGACTATCTGAAGGCTGTGTTACAGCCATTAAAACACACGCACTGAAGTATAGGTGCAAATTAAGTTGTAACACAAGATGCGGTGGGGGAAAAAAAGCTTAAAATAAATAACATCATATTTCTGAATTTTGAAATTTCAGTGCAATTACCTGCCTGGTAACTAAAGTATCATTAATTGCTTAATTAGGTTGCATTTTGCTGCAGAGAATATAAAATAGGTTCACTTGAAGGAAGATTAAAGGTTGTTGTCAAATACATACACTAACAGTTGATTGCATTAATGGTGTTATTTGTGCTTCTGTAATTGCTGCAGTAATTTATATTTCTGGGTTTATTATTATTACAACACTGAAGATGTCAACTGTCTTCATTTAATATTCTTTCTTTCTATAAGAAAAAAACAACAACTCCTTAGTGTAATTAAAGTTCATAATGAAACTGAGTCCATAATGCTTTCATCAGAGAAAAAAAGAAATCTACTGTGATGTGGTGATAGAAATTTTCTATAGAAAGTGGGGGAGAATGGCAGATATTCCAGTGAATACTAAGAAAGGACTTTATTAGGATTGCTGATTGCATGTCATTCCAGCAGAGAGACAATGTATGACCAGAAAAAAAAAGATTAAAATGAGATTAGTTTGCCCCCAAATGGATATATTAATGTTTACAGAAATAGGCAAATGTAGACACTGTTATAAGAACTGTGGTGGCGCAGTGGTCAGAATGCAGTATTGCAGGCTAGCTCTGCCAACTGCCAGAAGTTTGATTCTCACCAGCTCAGGGTCGACTCAGCCTTCCATCCTTCCGAGGTCGGTAAAATGAGGACCTGGATTGTTTTTTATTTTTTAAATTTTTTTTTAAACAAACACAAACGGACAGAACAAAAAACATTACAACTATCTTCCATTACAAATTATAAAAAGTGTGTCAGTTGGTTACAAAATTTCTGTGCATCCGTTCCATAGTCATCACTTATAATTCATAGTCATCACTTACAATTCATACACTGATGTACAACTGAAATCTACTTCCTTCTCATTTAAACCCATTGATTCTTCTTCTAACTTCTGAAATGCCTTAAAAACAATTCTGGCCCATCTTGTGCAAAGAAGCAGATGAAACATAATCAAAGAAACATGATCTGCTTACCCCAGGTCCTTGGAAAAGACTCAGTATGCAGAAGAATGGCAGAATTCATCCAGGAATGCCAACTAGCAGTTAGCAGGCATGATGAAAATTCTTTAATTTCACAACATATAGACAGATTTAACCATAGTTTCCAATTGGGAAAATGTGAAAATCTTAGACCAGGACAAATCCAAAAATATCAGGGAATTTCCAGAAGTCTGGCACTCTGACAAATCAGCCATCAATAGACACATAAACATTAATAACATTTATAGATTTCACAAAACAGACAATCAACAAGCCCAAAAGTGGAAAAGGACTCCTGTACCTCTCCACCAGTAATCAACACTCAAATCAGCATAAATTAACTCCAAGGTTAACTTCAGACCAACAATCAAGTAAGCAATATTCCAATCAAGAAACTGCCAAAGAGCCATTAGTAAACAGCCCAACCAAAAAATCCCTAAGACCACCCCATCAATAATGATAAGTCAAGCCACTAGCATATAAACTGACAGCAAACTGCACTCCTTACTAGCACTGATGATGTTACCTAGTTTGGGGGATAGAATAGAATAGAATAGAGTAGAATAGAATAGAATAGAATAGAATAGAATAGAATAGAATTCTTTATTGGCCAAGTGTAATTGGACACATCAAGGAATTTGTCTTGGGTGCAAAGACAAATAAAAAGACAAGATACATTCATAAAAAGACAAGATACATTCATCAAGAACCATAAGGTACAACACTTAATGATAGTCATAGGGTACAAATAAGCAATTAGGAAACAATATCAATATAAGTTGTAAGGATACAAACAATGAGTTACAGTCATGCAGTCATAAGTGGGAGGAGATGGGTGATAGGAAATCTGTTCAAGAAAACAGGCAAGCTCAGAGAGTACCAAGGACCCCTTCACTCAATAGGAGGATAAAAATGCCGAACCCAGTCTAAATATCTGGCTGAGTGTTCTATCAACCATAGCAGTAATATATGATGATGATGATGATGATGATGATGATGATGATGATGATGATAATAATAATAATAATAATAATAATAATAATTGTTCAAAAATTTAAAAGAAAGTCAAGAACATCTATTAATCGAAGTAAAGAACAAAAATCTACTGAAGGCCCAACAGACGAAACAAGAATACAGAAAAGATGTGATAAAATCAAGAATGGAGAGTTGGCAGAACAAAGCACTACATGGCCAATTTCTGGAAAAAATAAAAGATAAAGTGGACAGTGAACAAACTTGGTTATGGTTAACAACAGGTACATTAAAGAAAGAAACAGAGTCACTAATCCTGGCTGCGCAAGAACAAGCTATCCGCACAAATGCCATTAAGGCCAAAATCGAAAAATCCTCTGATGATGCCAAATGCAGACTTTGCAAAGAAGCTGATGAAACTGTTGATCACATACTCAGCTGCTGTAAAAAAATTGTGCAGACTGATTATAAGTTGCGGCACAATTCAGTAGCACAAATGATCCATTGGAATTTGTGCAAAAATTATAATATTAAAACAGCAACAAACTGGTGGGAACATCAGCCTGAAAAAGTCACCGAAAATCAGATGGTCAAGATCTTGTGGGATTTCCGTATACAAACCGACAAAATACTGGCGCATAATACACCAGACATCACACTGGTTGAGAAAAATAAGGTCACAATCATAGACATCACAATACCAGGTGATAGCAGGGTCGCCGAGAAGGAACATGAAAAAATCGCAAGATACCAGGACTTAAAAATTGAAATTCAACGACTATGGCACAAACCAGCAGTGATAATTCCAGTGGTAATTGGCACACTAGGTGCTATTCCAAAAGCACTGGAATTACATTTAAAACAGTTAAAAATTGACAAAATCAGCATCAGTCAAATGCAAAAATCTGCACTGCTTGGAACTACACGCATATTACAAAAATACGTTACGACGTCCAAGGCCCCTGGGTGGGGCCCGACTAGTAACCAATGCCAAATCCGGCGAAACAACTGGCCGCTGTGATACAATTGTTATAATAATAATAATTGCAATGTAATTATAGGTGTGTAATAATTTTAATTATTGTATAATAATCATAACAATCATAATATCATGATATATTATGTAATAATAATCTCTTCCATGAATACCCCCTTGTGATGGAGGAGGAGGATGCTTAGATAAGTTTGAGAGTTCTGCTGGAGATAGTGTAGTCTTCCAGGAGAGCCATTCATGCCAGGCAGGTCTTAATGGAGGAGCCAGACTAAGTGTATCGATCAACCCATTTAATAGGGTGAGAAATCGTAAAAAGAAGCCTACAATGGCTCAATTGTTGACCAGATCGACAAGGACTATATCAGATGTTAGAGTTCTGGGCATCTCTCGGCAAATGGACAATGGGACTTAGCAGCTACGGCTATGCAACCAGGGCTTAGTCTTGTAAGTTTATCAAAGGGATTACAGCCCCAGGCAAGACAAAAGTATGTTGCGTTTGAAAATCTCACTGCTATTATGAAGCAGAGCTAACTTAAAGCAAATGTTTGAACTGTGGAAAAGAATTCATTCAGACTCAAATGCTAGCACACAATTATTAGCAGATCAAAGGAGATTCATTACCAAAAACAAGCTATTCAGGGATGCAGGTCTGGAAGAGATTCAGAAAAATTGTGAAAATGAATAGTAGAATAGATGAAACTCAGATAACAATATGCAGAATTACCAGCAGAAAGACAAAGACTTGTCAGCATTGAAAATAGTGCCCCCCAAAAAACCTGACATTTACAATAAAGGATATGAATAAGATGCTCTTAAGGATTAAAATAACATCTATTGAACACTCCGGTTGATTTACCTACAGTACAGCACTGGTGGTTACAAAAGAACTTGGTAGCAAAATTAGAAAACCAAAACCAATGTCATACTTAATCCCAAAGTGGAAGATCAGACTGGGGGCCAAGATAAAGAAAGTAAGATCAGCTGCAAGTAATTTAAAGAATACGAAAGAGCGCAAAATGAATAATGTGAGAGTGAAGAGAAGCATAACAAGGTTTGGCTCCCCAAAAATTGAAGAAGTTTTGAAAATAATAAAGCAACAAATAGCAGCAATAGTTGGGAAAATTGGACACAATGACAAAGAAATCATCCAATTGAAGCAATTCAGCTATTTTAATCAGACCAGAAATGATTCTACCAAAGTATAAATGGCAATAGAAATTATAAAAATGGAAAACAAAAAAAAAAAAAAAAAAAAAAGAAAGAAAAAAAAACGAAACAAGTTTTAGAAAGATCTATGGGAAACTTCTATTTATGGATGGATAAAAGAATTAATTTAGTAAACAAATAAAAAACAAATGGAAGAAATAATAATAAGAGCAGAAATGGTTAAAATTGAGTGAAAAGGATTAAAAACTGAACTTCTCATGGGAATAATCAAGTGCATGACTAGCTTTTGTGCAATTATAATTAAACAGCTTAATGAAATATTGCATAAAGGAAATATTAGTGACTGGTTAATAACTGGTAAAATGTAAAGTGGATATAAATAAAACTTGGCAATTTCTTACAACTGGAACATTTTAAAAAGAAACTGAAGGCTCGATTTTGGCTGCTGAAGAGCAAAGTTTTCAAACCAATGCACAACTATGGCCAGAACTGAAAAATCATCAAAGTGCAGATTATGTAAAGCAGAAGAAACACTATATCATTCACTCAGCTCATGCAATAAGATATAAACCACTACATAAAGTAGTTGCCAAAATAACCCATGCTTTATATCTGATGAAACAATTCTTATCCACCAGAACAGCACAATAGTTTGAAAGATGAATATTAGTATGAGCACTGGTAGAAAATAAACTATGCTTTACAATATTCAGAGACAGTGCGAAGATGGTTTATTATTATTATTATTATTCTGATAAAATTTGACTAGTATTGATTTTGGGTTGTATGCATTGAGCCTGACTCCCTTTTAATTTGTTCTTTATGCATTGTTTTATTGTTTATGAGATTGTGGCATTTTAATTCATATATGGGATCCTAATATTACACGTACAGAATGCAAGTTTTGTGTTAAATAAATAAACAGTCAGTTCTGGGAGGCGTGCAAGGAATGGTGAAAGCAGCAAACAAAATATTGATGGGGATGGTTGCTAGGAAACTAAACACATATTTTTCTATCCAATCCTTGCATGGCACCCTAACCTCATGACTGAGATCTAAGGAATGATGTCTGTCTGTCTGTCTGTCTGTCTGTCTGTCTGTCTGTCTCTCTCTCTCTCTCTCCATCATGAACTAGTGTTTCTGAATCACGCTTTTATATCAATCTTTAAACTTTAAACTTTAAACTTTAATAGGATTTGTATGCCGCCCACTCCCTAGGGACTCTGAAGTAGGTTATGTGAGGAGAAAGCATGTGAAAAGAAACTTAAGTCTTTTAAAATGTTTGGTCCTTTTTAAAAAGGGTTTTAAAAATAAATATAATTGTGGGGGGGGGGGGGAATGAAGCAACCATTGATTATTTAGGTAGGAGAAAGAAGAGGAGCACATTTAATGGTTGTTGTTAGAGCCATTGGTTTGAATGTATACATTTGCAAAGTTTTTTTCTTTCTGTACGATCAACCAGTATTATGACTTGGAATAGAATTTCTGACATGCTTTAGTCCAGTAAAGCTGCATCATGTAAACTCACACCGCCGAAGCTAAGTTCTCCAGGAATTAAATTCCCATCAGTTACATTAAATTAAATTAAGCTCACAAGTCTTTGCAAAAATTAAAACCTAGGCCTGCTTTGTGGAGAAGCTGCAGGCTTATTGCCCTTATTACTGCTCCAGGTAGGTTAATCAGGACGTAAAACAAACACAATGCTTTTAAAGTAATTCAATTCAGAAGAAGATTCCTACTGTGCCCTTGACCATCCTGTTCTTCCCCATTGTTTTCTTCTGTATTATAGAATGATTTAATTTCTTTAAGACTGTAGCAATGTCAGTGGACAATCTATATTCTACTCCAATAAAGGAAGGGATTCGCTCTCGCTGACTCTCCCTTGCTGTCGCTGTCCCCCGCCTAAATCTATCTCAAAAACTAAAAGCAGCTTGCTTTTATTTTTAACAGCACATTACTTATGTAGTTTAGCACACCAGGTGAGCACATATTCTATGCATTTCAGACACTGAATCTGCAGATGGAATATGCTAAAGATTTTCTGTTCAGGCATGCCTGTTCTTCTGTTTGTCTGACCAATGTGTTCATTTGGAGATGGGAGTGCGTGGGCTTAAACATATTTCGATAGTATCATTCTGAAAAACAGAGATGTAATTAGAACATAGTTGCCATGTGTATATTTAAAAAAAAACTGGATAGAGATTTGTTTTTTCTTCTTCATGATTGCATAATAGAATCGCTTTTTTAAAGAGGGGACAAGTCTCTGATCAGGTATTTGTCTTAAACATAGCTCATTAGCAATTAATGCAGGTTTATGAGCTTCACATGGGCACTTTGTTAATACTGAATTATCTAAGTGTCCAGTAATGAGGATTTAATAGCTGCCAGATGATGTAAGGTTGTAATGAGGATGCAATGAGGATGATTTATTGCAGCTATGGTATCGCTTCTTTGAGACTCTAGTGTGGGGTCCACACAAATCATTTACTGTTTTAAGAGGTGTCTAGATATAGATGGCCATTAGAGGGCGTTTCTCTCATCGTGTATCTCATTTCTCTCCTTTTGCCTATAGCTGAATGTGGTGAGGAATTTTATCTACCACTGTATATGTCTGTATATATTTGTCTATAAATTGCTGTTAATTGTCTAAAGGCTCTGTGTGTTGTGTGCTGTGTTTTGCTCCTGGGTTTATCTCAAAATAATAGTCACACTGCCAAAACTCTGACAATAGGCCTCTAATCAGACACGGAATTGCTCTTCATAAATTGTTCTGTTCTTGGTTGTCAGATGAACCTCACAAGAAATCTCAGCAACGGGAGGAGCTGGATATCAAGATATCAAGTTGGTTTACCTAGTTCTGAAATCTCATCTATATTTTTCTTATGTTCCCATTCTGCAGATCACCTTTCTTCAATCCCCGATCTCCCTGAGAGGAAATGGCCTTCTATCCGTAAAACATGGAAGGGAAGAATTCAACCACCGCAATCTAGAGGTATAACTTTGGTTGCCCCAATGTCCTCTTTTCCGCCTGTCCCATTGAAAAGGATTGATCTCATGATCTAATGATCTCATACATTTCCTCCCCCAAACCAACTCTAAACAGGAACATCTTTACTTCTAGAGGGCCCACCTCCCCTTCAGCCAGTGGTTTCACCACAGCATCTCTCTCCCTTTGTTATAGTACTTTTTGACACCCGCCTCTACACATAGTTTCCTGAGCCTCCATAAAGTGGTGCTGCTTTTATAAAACTGTGCAGCCTTAGCTGTGCCATGTTTCCAAAAGCATCCTGACAACAGTACAGCTTTACAAAGAGAGTAGGGGACTAGCGTAGGAAAAGTTTGTCAAAGAAGTTGGTTCTAAAAATGATAAGGAATGGGCACAAGGCAGTTCTGCTTTGAGCACAATGGCTGGGTACAAAATGCAGTGAATTGGGAGAGAAGGCAGCTGGCAAACACTGGTGGGGCAGGCTGCAGTGGCTGAAACTTCCTGGGGTGCGACAAGCACCTCCAGAGTTGTGTGGTTCTGGGTCTGCTTGCTGTCCCATAAAGCAGGGGGCAGGGAGGCCAAAAGGACATAGATAAGGGGCAGATAGATGGGTGAGGGGAGTTGGAGGTAGTCCTTCACCTTAATGAGGCTCAAGGCTAGAAAGGATTAGGGTGGATACTCGTTTAACAATCCATGATTCTTGGTTAATGACCACAATGAGAAGTGCTGGGATTACCATCATTAGTTGGTGCGGTCATGTGACATTGTGATTTACAACTGCATTGACTTATGACAGCAATCCTGGTCCCAATTGTGCATCAAGAACTATCTATATGTACTCTAGAATACATCTTGATAATGATTTTCATCCTACAATGTTTTATGAAATAATATAGAACCTTCCTTCCTTCCTTCCTTCCTTCCTTCTTTCCTTCCTTCCTTCCTTCCTTCCTTCCTTCCTTCCTTCCTTCCTTCCTTCCTTCCTTCCTCCTTTCCTCCTTTCCTTCTAGGAGGAAGGCACCCCAGATAATGAAGGCAGCACTGTGTTGACTCTTTCATGCAGACACAGCCTGCACTGTATGGGCTGACGTTTTCATCGTTTTGACAAAAGCTTCAGAACCTGCAGATTCCAGAGTTTCTGGACTTCTTTGGTCTGAACTATATATAAAAGAAATGCAAGCCATATGAACTGTAGGGTGGGAGCGTCCATGGTTGATTTGAAATAGGAAGTATGGTTGTTTGTCCTATGTCCTTTTTTCATTGAGTGTTTCCATTTATTTATTTATTTTCATCAATGTTCTATTCTGCTATTCAAGTGTGGACTCTCCATTCAGGACAGGGACGTGCAGTCAGGGGAGGCAGGGGAGGCAGAGCCTCACCACTGTCATCATGAAAAGAAAAAAAATGTAAAGAGAAAAAGGCAAGAGCTGATGTCAGGCTGACTAGTTGCTGCCAGAATCACCGTGGATCACTCTGCTTAGTGCTTAACTCTTTAAAAAAGCCTCTAAAAAGCATCATCCATGATGACTCTGGCAGCAACTAGCCCAGCCTGACTTCAGCTCTTGTCTTTTTCCTTTTACATTTTTTTTTTCTTTTCATGATGACAGGCAAGAGCAGAGTTGAAATCCTCTCTGAAACAGCTGGAAAAGGAACATATGGGTTGGAGGGAGGGAGGAATTTAAATTTCATCCTCCTGGTGCAACTTTGTGTGTGTGTGTGTGTGTGCATGTGTGTGTGTGTGTTTAAGAGAGGGTGGAGGGAGGGAGAGAGGGAGGAAGGAGGGGAAGGGAGAAGAAAAAGAAAAAGAAAGAAGGAAACTTATTTAGCAAAGGAGAAAAAGAAATGCTGTCACTTTGAATCGGAACTGAGCATGCCTGGCTGTGGAATTCTGGGAGTTGAAGTCCACAAGTCTAAAAAAATTGCTGCCTCACCAGACATAAACCTCACCGCACGTCACTGATTCAGGGTAGCTCATAACAGTGAAAAGAATGTGCAAGTCAATCAATTTCAAAGAAAGCATGAGAATAGGTCAAGAAAAAAAAAAGAACAAGAAACAAGAACCTCATCTACTTTCAGTGGCCTTGGAAGCTAAGCAGAGTAGGAACGTGTTGATTTTAGAAGGAAGACCACCAAGAATAGTGGGACTGTAAACTAGATGTTGAAAAGTTGAAAACTATATCAAGGTAAATCCCAAACTGCTTCTATATTACAGTTGTGTAAATGTAGTTACCAGGAGTCAAGATAAGATCAAGGGTGTCTTTCCACTCCTATTAGTAAATTCACGCTGTCTGTGGAACAAATGCCATCCTACAAATGGACCTTAACTTGTTGCCACAAGAGTGACCATCTTTTTAAACACAAGGCATTCCAGGTGCAGCACAAGATAGAATCTCTTACCTGCTTTGTTGCATAGTGATGTGGTAGGCCCCCTATAAATATTGGTCCTGTTGGCTGCCAAATGAGAGATGACCAGGGATTGCCGATTCTGGACCTTTTCACAGTAATTCCTAGGATGGTCACGACAGCCTCACACATCTCCAGGTCTTGTCTACATACATTGGGGAGGAGGAGAAAGAAAGACAAGTTTTACAACTGAGCTCAACAATCTGAAAGAGTTCCTTGACCAACTCATTTCAATGTGTCCATAAAAGGATGGATATTCTTTTATATACCAGCTCTAAATTAATAGCAGTTTAAAGGTGACTGTCAGCCTCTGCTTCGCTACTTGCTTTCGGCTGCCATTGAAACGGGGAGTTCGGGAGGCATGGTATTTGGGAGGGGAAGTTTTCAGTACAGGAGTGATTGTAAAAAGGGAGTTGTTCTCACCATCTACTGCGCATGCTGCAGATAGAGGATTTGCCACCAAGGCCAACTGTCCGGCATGCCAACCTGATGATGTTTTTTGAAGATGGAACCCACATGACACCGGTGGGGTGTGTGGATTGGACCATGGGATGGGGTTTCCAGGGGGAGGGAGTTGGGTCACATATTGATATATATGATTCCGCGCGCTTTTGCCTCAGATCTTGCTTTGCTTAGCTGCTATCTACTCATAACCAGTAAAAGTACTCTTAATTCTGCGAAATGGAGTTGAGTGGTTTCTTTCTTGGTTACTGAGGAAATGACTGTAAAACACACACACACACACACACACACTTCTCTTGTTTTGAACAGCTTTTCTAAAATATGAAGTTGATCTCCCATTAGTGTTGTACTTTTATATTACAAAAGGGTAAAAAGTAATTTACAGTTTAAAGTACTTTGTTACAATGGAAAACTTGCCATCTGAATTGTTATTGCTATTTTTAAGGCTGCAAATGGATGAAGCGTCCTTTTGCTCAAAGTACTTCACGTTTAAAAAAAAAATCATCCAGAAATATCCCATATGCCAAAGCAAAATGACTAAAGCAATGGACTTCTGCTGATTTGTTCGACTCGTTATAATTAAGATGTAAAGCTTAAACGTCCTTTTTCACCACACAATCTGATTCTGAATTTTTTTTCCCCATTTGGTTCCACTCTTACTTAATAAATATTTTGGATCGTGTTTTGTCAACAACCAATAGAGATCATCACTGAACAGTTGGTAACCTTTTTAAAGTATTTTGAAAGCTTAGCTATTCAGATCTTGGAGAATACATTATTTCTTAAGCTAAAGGGAACAAAAAGAGGAAGATAAGCTACATCCTTATCATGAAGAGCCAAGGTGGCACAGTGGTTAGGGTGCAGTACTGCAGGCCACTTCAGCTGACTGTTATCTGCAGTTCAGCGGTTCTAATCTCACCGGCTCAAGGTTGACTCAGCCTTCCATCCTTCCGAGGTGGGTAAAATGAGGACCCAGACTGTGGGGGCAATATGCTGACTCTGTAAACCGCTTAGAGAGGGCTGAAAGCCCTATGAAGCGGTATATAAGTCGAACTGCTATTGCTATTGCTACATCCATGCTTGTGTACCAGAGGTAAGTTCCTAATGCTTTCACTACCAGTTTGGGCGAGCTCCTGCACACGCTCCTGCACTTGTGCGCTGGGCAGTTGGGCAGAGCCTCCCGCCACCGCTGCTACTGGTTCACCCGTTCTGGGCTGAACCTGCAGCAACCCACCTCTGCTGTGTAGCCTATCACATAATAACATCACATTCCTCTGCTAATAAGCAGCCCTCACCCATCACACAACCCAAACAGGAGATGCTAAGCCATATCAAACTTCTAGTCATCTTTGAAGAAATGGAGGTGGGCTCTGACTCATGTTCCTTTTGTTCTAACTTGTCTTTGAAACCACCTGCTTTTTTCCACTGGAGAAACCTCTTGCTGTGCCCCAGTGGTGGGTTTCAAATTTTTTTTGGAGCTTCTTCTGTAAGTGTGGCCTGCTTTCTGGGTCCACTGGTGGAACCTCTTCTAACCCGTTCGGTAGATTTGACGAACCGGTTGTACCGAACTGGTGCGAACCTGTAGGAACCCACCTCTGCTGTGCCCCCACTTCTGATTTCTGTTTCAATTAACCCAACTTGGAGAAAAAAATCTGAAAGGCAGCTTTGTTAACAAGACCCTCCTCTTGGTTTGTTGCCAAGAGCCGAGGTGGCGCAGTGGTTAGGGTGCAGTATTGCAGGCCACTTCAGCTGACTGTTATCTGCAGTTCAGCGGTTCTAATCTCACCGGCTCAAGGTTGACTCAGCCTTCCATCCTTCCGAGGTGGGTGAAATGAGGACCCAGACTGTGGGGAAGATATGCTGACTCTGTAAACCGCTTAGAGAGGGCTGAAAGCCCTATGAAGTGGTATATAAATCTAACTGCTATTGCTATTGCTATTGCCACTGATCAACCAAACCATCTAGAAAGCTGAACTGGACCCATGGATAAGAGGAGGCTTTTGGGGTTTCTCAGAAGACAGGTGCTTGCTTTGCCATTTGTAAAATGATTTCTTCTAGGAAGGGGCATCAAACTCATGTCATCATGGCGGCATGACGTATTGGGGATTTTTCCCCCTCGGCTAAATCGGGTGTGGAAGTGGCCAATGCATGATACATCTGGCCCGCATGCTGAGTGTTTGACAACCCTGTTCTAGGGAATGGAAACACCATGCAGAAAAGATGCTGGAATTGCAGAAGAAGGGAATAAACTGAGAGAAGGAGGAATATGGGTTAGTTTGGGAATGATTTGCAAATCAGACAGAGAGTGATGCTGATGTCAGAAAGAAAGAGAGAGAAGTCAGAGAGAAAAAGGTGTACAGTATGTTTAAAGATGAATAATTGATGGTACCACTGACCTCTTCACTGCTTATTTTAGCCCTGTGCATGAATTAGTCTGTAATTCTAAACAGATTATTTCCAAGGAACATTCTTGTCAAAATAAAGCAGAGGCGGAATGGAAGGTTTTATGGAATAAATTGGAAGCGTGAAAAAGACAGCAGGGAATTAACTGAAACCACATCGAATGTGTTTGCATAATACCTTACACTTATATAAGGTATTAGCAATAGCAATAGCAGTTAGACTTATATACTGCTTCATAGGGCTTTCAGCCCTATCTAAGCGGTTTACAGAGTCAGCATATCACCCCCACAGTTTGGGTCCTCATTTCACCCACCTCGGAAGGATGGAAGGCTGAGTCAACCTTGAGCCGGTGAGATTAGAACTGCTGAACTGCATATAACAGTCAGCTGAAGTGGCCTGCAGTACTGCACCCTAACCACTGCGCCACCTCAGCTCTTATTGACTTGTATAAAGTATTTTAAAAGAGCATAACTGACCGCCTATCTTGTATGGCTCTCCATCGATTCAATGAAACACTGGGAGGTGAACAAAATAAAAATATAACAATCCATTTGTTAATTGAAGTAGGGCATTATAGAAATCTATCCATATATGTAGATATAAATAAAAACTTGAGGGATTCCTTAAGATCTTCTCCAGATACTGAGATCTTATGTGACTGAATGTGCACTGATAACATCTGGACCAACTTATCGAAGATCTCTTGAAAGAAAAGATGGAAAGAAGGAAGTGAAGCAGGCTATTCCACCAGTTCTGCTGAGGGGCCAGTTTCATTATACACTACAGCATTCCTTCTTCCATCAACCATCAGGCTGCAAAAAAGGGAGAGATGGAACCAGGAATATCTAGCTCCTTCGCTTCTGGAAGCAATTAGAATCCTTGTCCAAAAGGTGCATTTTGTCATTAAGAAATAGTGCTTGAGTTTGTTTTCTTCCTTCTCCATAATCTCACATCTGTGCTGATCTTTCAAGGAACCATTTTAGGCTGGAGAACAGAATAAACAAGGATTGGGAGAAGGGGCAGCAGCGTCAGAGACAGGATTGGAGATCTAGAACAGAACGAGGGAGGGAGAAGCAGCTGTAAAGCCACCTGCTCTGGGTGTGCACAAAAAGAAGACAGATGTGAGGTGGTGGAGGCAAAAGCTGGAGGACATCAATCAAGAATATACATCAAGGATGTGGAGTGAGACAGAGTGGGCACTGGAGAGCGAAACAGACCCTTTTTTTTCTTTTTTGCACTCTGCTGATAGAAATGAAGCAGAGCTGCCTAGGCAGGTCATGTACACTGGGATTTACAGCCAAATATTGGCTTGAGGCCACTGCAACTTGATAAAAGATACAGCAATTTGTCTGAGATGTTTTCAGCACAACAGCTGTTATATATGCATTTGCCTACAAGCATGTAATATTCTGAAATTGTTTCCTTGGGCTTTCTGTTGGTAGGACAAGATGTTAACAATTCAGGATTCCAGTGAGCAGTTTTTCACCTTGTGCTTGTATAGTTTCCTATCCTCTGATAAGCTTGGATTAAACATTTCCAAGAGAGGATAAATTAAAATAACAACCTTCAGGAACAATTCTTTAACATTTGCAGCAGATATGACTGCCCAGTAGTTCATGTGCGGTGTAAGTATTCCATCAAGCTTCTTCTACACCCAATTCACAGGGTGTTTAATTTTTGTGGGAACAGTGATGACGTCCTCCTTCTCTTTGTTGTGTCCTGAAATGTATGCACAATAATTCAAGTGCTCCTGTGGGTTAAGCTGCTAATAACTGTGCCCTAACAGTAATTGTGTAGCTTCATCTTTTGTGTTTCCCATAAATATAATAATTAAACATTGGCCTTCTAATTATAACCTGGATAATGAGATCTGTCCAAATGGAGCTGTATTCAGCGCCCGGGGCCATTCAAAATTGGATGGCTAGAAAGGTCAGCTGATCTGCTAATGCGCCATAGGGAGAAAGGGTGACTTAGCATAACAAAAACATTTGCAAGCATCTCCAAACTCATGTGTGTGATGTCCTATTGAATGGCATTTGTCAGCAAGTACTTACAATATATTGTAGACTCTATGGCAACATCATTTAAAAGATAATGAAACATCAGATTGCCTTTTCTGCCATGCTTGTTAAATGTTACTCTTACCAAGAACAACATTTCTCACACTTTTGGACTCTGAAAGAATGTGGTCCTGTTTCCTGGATGCGCTGGTCACTCTCTATCATATTTGTAGACAAATATAGCATTTATTTTTAACCCATGGTGCAGTTGAAGTCATTTGTAATATTATTAGCTATGATCATCATACCCATCAATCTTTAAAGAACCTACCGGTAAGTGGCTATAATTTTAATTAAATTGAAATGCTAATGTCAATAGGATTTTTTTTTTTTTAAAAAAGAACCCCATACTATCTACTATCTGTAAAAGGTATTCATCATCCACAATATTGGAGCAATAATAGTCCATCAGTGATATTTCACCATTGGAGTACATTAATCATTGTTGTCCCCGGTATGAATATTTCATCAGTCACTATGAAAATTTATTACTAGAGTAATTGAACATTCTTTGGACATACCTTTCTATACTTTCTAGAGCGCCAGTATGGCCTTTTTCCTGACTTTATATATTTAGAAGGTTCAAAAGAGTTTTTATGTCACTGCATATTTCCTAGTTGAAGTAACACATAAATTAGATTTCTCTTTCAGTTTAAATAATACATGTTATCTTGTAAAATGCCTAGCATTGAAAGAATCAGTCTTTCTTTCTGACGTATATTATTTTCATATATATATATATATATATGTTCATAAATCTGTTTCTACCAGTATATCACACACACACACAGACACACACACACTTTTAAATAAAAATTAAATATGAATTTGCATTTGCTGCTAGATATAACAGATTGAAAATATGCTTGTTTGAGTGGATAATTGTACTGCTAAATGTGAATAACTCCATATACACAGATCAATTATTTTCACTACTTTAGGCTAGAGTCAACAATCAGCTTGATATCTTTTGTACAACAGTGTTCTTACGTTCTCAATCAACTTGGGGGCTTTTTCTGTATTTTAGATTCATAATCAAAACAATCATTTTCCCAATCGCCATCTTTTAGTATCTCTCTGCTATGATTATTAGAAATAGCATGTTTGTCCACATATTAGAGAATAGATATAGCTGTCAGGCTGTTTCATTCTGCAATAATGTGTTTGCCTCTGCACATATGTATATTTAAATATATATATTTTTAAAAACTAACTCAATTTTTCCCTAAATATCCATGAGGGACCAGAAGTATAGAATCCTTCTTAAGGATTATGTGTGACTCCACTCTATAACAACGGTTACAATGAAGAGGACTTATTTCTCTGACTCTATTATGTTTCCATGACTTATTTGTATTGGATGACACTGCCACTATCAAGATGTTGAGGAAGAGAAGCTGAAACAGTTGGATATTTGCTTTGTCCAATTTTCATTATTTATCTCAAACAGGGTTGTACGCATTCATTCAGATTCATTGGAGCAAGTCACCGGGAGGCATAATGGGTCAATACACCATGGCCAACTGATGGTGAGATAACTCCCTGTGGCCAACATGCCATGGGACAGCTTGCACTGCGACAATTCAATAACTCGGCACACACCACAGGACAATTCAATGTGGGATAACTCAGTGCTCTCTGCAGGACGATTCAACACAGCCAAATCACCACGGGGCAGTTCAATGTGGGACAACTCAGTGCTCTCTGCAGGATGATTCGACACAGCCAAATCACCACGGGGCAGTTCAATGTGGGATAACTCAGTGCTCTCTGCAGGACGATTCGACACAGCCAAATCACCACGAGGCAGTTCAATGTGGGATAACTCAGTGCTCTCTGCAGGATGATTCGACACAGGCAAATCACCACGGGACAATTCAACACAGATAACACAAGATAAATGTACTGCTATCCGCCACTAATGTTGAGGAAACAGTGGAAGATATCAATACAATTGCACTGAGTTATATCACACTGCAGGGAGTTGTCCCACAGTGAGTTGTTGGTGAGTTGTACTAGCCACCCCCCAGGAGGAGCCTTGGAAACTGTTCTAAACATTACAGATTCTTTCACCTTGAATATCTTAATGGGTAGAGATGGTAGCTTTGGAATTGAGTTCCATCGATATGCTGATGACACCTGGTTCTGCCGTTCTTTACTATCTCAATCTAAGAAATTAAAAGCACTTTTGAACAGACAAGACCGAGTGGCTGTTGTGTTTCCCTCCCAAAAACTTGGTCAATATTCCATCACTCAGGCTGGGGGGTGAAAATCTACGCCCCTCAGACAGGGCTCACAACTTGGGGGTCCTCCTGGATCCACAGCTGACTTTAGAACACCATTTGTCGGCTGTGACCAGGGGGGCATTTGCCCAGGTTCGCCTGGTGCACCAGTTGCGTCCCTACCTGGACCAGGAGGCGCTCGCAACAGTCACTCACGTCCTCTTGACCTCAAGACTGGACTACTGCAATGCGCTCTACATGGGGCAGCCCTTGAAGAGTATTCGGAGACTTCAACTTGTCCAGAACGCAGCCGTGCGAGCGATTGTGGGTGCACCTCGGTACACCCACGTTACACCTATCCTCCGCGAGCTGCACTGGTTACCGATCAGTCTCCGGATACGCTTCAAGGTGCTAGTCGTAACTTATAAAGCCCTTCATGGTATTGGATCTGGGTACTTGAGAGACCGCCTGCTGCCAATTACCTCCCACAGACCCATTAGATCTCACAGGGTTGGCCTCCTCCGGGTACCATCTACCAGCCAATGCCACCTGACTATTACCCAGGGGAAGGCCTTCTCTGTGGCAGCTCCGGCCCTCTGGAATGAACTCCCCGCAGGGATTCGGACCCTCACCTCTCTCCAGGCCTTCCAAAAAGCCGTCAAAACCTGGCTTTGCCGGCAGGCCTGGGGGTGATGAGTTCCCTCCCCTCTCGACATGTATGGTTGTGCGACTGTTGTTTACTTTTATTATTTGTATTTTGTTTTTTATGTTCCCCTTTTTCCCCCTTGAATTGTTCGCCGCCCTGAGTCTTCCCGGAGAAGGGCGGCATACAAATAATAAAATTCTATTCTATTCTATTCTCTTCATTGCTTATAATTCATGTTGAGCAGGATGAGGGGAAACAAGCTATAATTATATCCAGACAATATGGTAATGCATTAGATAACGAGAAAGCTGAACTGAAACGTGACCCGACAAATG
Source organism: Thamnophis elegans (assembly GCF_009769535.1). NCBI lineage: Eukaryota > Metazoa > Chordata > Lepidosauria > Squamata > Natricidae > Thamnophis > Thamnophis elegans. The sequence continues at coordinate 8,533,641 of NC_045544.1, forward strand.
CACGCCCGACAAATGCATGCCGACAAAACCGTGACATCGAAAACGCGCCCACTAAAGCGTGCCGAGAAAAGCACACCCACAAAAGCACGATTAGGGTTTTTAGGTTAGGGTTAGGGTTAGGGTTGTTAACATTCTTAACGTTGTTTTCACGTTGTTTTCGTGTTGTTTGCTGATGGTGCGCTTTTGTCGGTGCGCATATGTCGACACGCTTTAGTGGGCACGCTTTCGACATTGCGCTTTTGTCGCCGCGGTTTTGTCGCCGCACATTTGTTGGGCGCGCATTTGTCGGCGAACCGAACTGAAACTATTTGGTTTTAATAATATTTGCTGCTTTTTGTTGGTTTAAGAGTCTTCGATTTGTTGATTTTGATTTCTTTTTCTTACTTCCCAGTGTCATATTTCCATCAAGTAGCCATTTAAACGACTTAAATAGGGGGAAAAAAAGACAAAGAAACAGAGTAAAGAGATACTCTTTTGGATGGAACGGCATTCACTCAGAAATAGAAGGTTAAGAGTTTAGGCCTTTGCCATTGCAACTGTCACTAGATTTGCAAGTGAAAGTTATGGGAAGTAGCACATTAGTATAAGTGCTAATAAGGGCTAATACAACAAGTGTGACTGTTCCTGAGCTACTGAAGACTAGTAATGGTTATGAAAGTGGCATTCTGCTGAGCCAGGGCACAGGTTCATCTAGCTTAATACTCTTATTTTTATAGAAAGTGCTACTTCATGATCATTTAGGGTTATTTTTCATGGAGAATGCTTTCTATTGAAGTTGGAACTTTCTATATACTAAAAATGGACGAAGCCACGGAATTATAGGATTTCTTCCTACATGCCTTTAGAAATACAAATAACTCAACCTTCAGTTTTAATAGGAAAAAAAAATGTGAATAACTCATGATGGCAACATGAGCCTGGTTTAAAAGAGCCAAGGTGGCGCAGTGGTTAAATGCAGCACTGCAGGCTACTGCTAGATCAGCAGGTCAGCGGTTCAAATCTCACCGGCTCAGGGTTGACTCAGCCTTCCATCCTTCCGAGGTGGGTAAAATGAGGACCCAGATTGTTGGGGGCAATATGCTGACTCTCTGTAAACCGCTTAGAGAGGCCTGAAAGGCCTATGAAGCGGTATATAAGTCTACTGCTATTTATAATTAATAGCTTTCCACTTTTGAGAGAGGGTGGTACAATGGCTCAGTGGTTAAGAGGCTGGGCTTGTCAGCTGGAAAGCCAACAGCCCTGGTTCAAAATCTGAGCATCATGTGATGGGGTGAGCTCCCGTCCTTGCTTCGGCTCCTGTCAACTTAGTATTTCAAAAACACGCAAATGCGAGCAGCTAAATAGGCAGGACTTTGGCGAAAAGGAAGAGTGCGTCATGATCTTAGGGCCACATGACCACAGAAACGTCTTTGGGCAGCACTATTCCAGAGTTATGCGAACTGAGCCATCTCCAGTGAGCTAGGAGGAGCCTCAATTTGCATAATGTGAATGAAGCTTTGTACTGCACAGGTACATCAGGTGTATGAGATTTTGGAATGGACAAGAGTGCATTGTATTGAAGGCTTCTGATGATGTTGATTTCATTTCCAATTTCCTTTTGATGCTACTGATTAGCCATCTATTGGGTGACTTGTGTCAAAATATTGTATAATAGCCTCATCAGGCTGTTATATCTGAAAAGCTGTAAAACAATGGGTTATGATCAACTAATTAGTATTATTAAATTCTTATTAATTAAATTACATTCAATTAGATATAATTGCAGCCATCTTGTTCAATTAATTTTGTAGAGAAACTAATTGCCTGTTCTTATCAACTCTAGTGATCTTTCTCAAAATTACTTAAGGGAAATAAAATACATGTACATGTACCACCATCCCACATAATACTAAGAACTCAGAAGATGATTTTTGGACTGAATGGAAATTATAAAACCAAATAACACCAAAATTCATGTTGCCATGTGACTGAATTTCAACTTCACGTGCATTATAAGTTGTAAATAAGATTAGCCATTGTGCAAAACCCGGGGGGAGTTTAGATGAATTAAGTATTATTTATAGACCGTATTAAATATTATTTATTTGATTTCCATAGCCTCCCAACTCAGCCAAGCGATTCTGGGTGGCTTACAATTCTAAAATTATTTTTATTTTAAAAAAAACATTAAAACTATAAAAACATCCACAAAATAAATAAGTATAGCAATGTACTTATTAATTATTAACCAATTAACAGTAAAACCAAGTAATAGGGCCTTTGACACATTCCGAACCCCCAAGTCTGGGTACACAGTGAAGTATTTTAAATTTGTGAAAAGGAGTTAGGGCCATTTTGATCTCTGAGAGGAGATCAAATATTCCACATGACATATTTCCTCATACTGGAAGGGAGTCTGAATCCCATTTTTCCTTATACATTACAGAATTTGATTTGGCTCCTCTTATGAAAAATTTCCTATATAATTTGCCACTGGGTCCAGTCAATTATTCCTGCAGAGTATCGAATCACAGGTATAGCCCAGGTATTTATGGCTTTTATGATGTTTCCTCCACTCAATTTGGACTTTAATATCTTGGGAATTCGTCGAATATACTTGGCTGAAGTTAATTCCTTGACTTTATTATGCATTAAGTCAGGGGCCTCTCAAATCCCCAAGTACTTGTTCCCTTCTTCTGGTTTTACTGCCTTTATCATTTCTTCATTCTCAAGTTCTATTCCATCATCTTCTATAGCAATAGCAATAGCAGTTAGACTTATCTACCGCTTCATAGGGCTTTCAGCCCTCTCTAAGCGGTTTACAGAGTCAGCATATTGCCCCCACAGTCTGGGTCCTCATTTCACCCACCTCGGAAGGATGGAAGGCTGAGTCAACCTTGAGCCGGTGAGATTTGAACTGCCGAACTGCAGATAGCAGTCAGTTAAAGTGGCTTGCAGTACTGCACTCTAACCACTGCGCCACCTCTTAGCTTATAAAGAACAGTTGCTGGAATTGGGTATGTCTAGTTTAATGAAAAGGAGGACTAGGGGTGACATGATAGTAGTGTTCCAATATCTAAGGGGCTGCCACAAACAAGAAGTTAAACTTTTCTCCAAAGCACCTGAGGGCAGGAGGAGAAGCAATGGGTGGAAACTAATCAAGGAGAGAAGCAACCTAGAACTAAGAAGAACTTTCCTGACAGTTAGACCAATTAATCAGTGGAACAACTTTCCTCCAGAAGTTGAGAATACTCCAGCACTGGAATTTTTAAAAAAAGAGATTGGACACCCATTTGTCTGAAATAGGCTTTCCTGCCTGAACAGGGGGTTGGACTAGAAGACCTCCGAGCCCTTTTCCAATTCTGTTATTCTGTTCTGTTCATCAGTGATCATCATCAGGGAGCAGTACATATTGTAGTGAACCAACTGCTATAGTTAATAGGCTGGGAGGAAAGTCTACTAGGCTTCAATCAAGCTACAATTTCTCAACTTAGATATCATTCCATTCGTTCAATATTAGAACAAAAGTGTTAACTTCTGCTTTGGCTGGTGAAAAACATGGAGCAGGGCCATGGCAAATGACAATAGGAAACATTGAGCTTCAAAGGATAAAGAGTTGTTTTAATAGGCATGGAACATTCTTCATTGAATTGTTTAATATTTCTGGAGTTCACCAAAGCATATATATATTCAAATCATGAACTTTTGATTCGTTGGATATTATGGTAATAAAACCTATTGCATAACTTCAATTTCTTCAGATGTTTCTTTGACAGTAAACGTCAGGAATAACTAACAGATCTTCCACACAAACACATTTATGTGTCTCGTGTATTGCAAACACACACAACCTTACTTTGGGATACGAAAATAGCACGGAAATAAAGACTTCTCCAAAGGCAGATGTAAGTTTCAAAAAGGTAACAGGAAAAAAAAATATGGTTTCCTTCAGAAGAAATTAAATTAAGAAATTATAAAGTTGGGCCCACAGTTTCTTTGCCCACCAACCCTACCAGTCTATACTTTCTCAACCTGAAGCAGAAGACCTGATTTCTGATCATGGTTTCCTGTGACGCTATACAAAGTGCCTACAGATCAAGCACAGTTCTACTGAGCTTTTAATCAGCATTTTCCTCTAAAATTATTGTATCTCTTCCAACATGGCGTTATTTTTTTATTTCTTTTGAAGAACGTTAACTTGATGAAAGCCTTCTGGAATACAAATGAATTCCATCTTAGCTTGTTCCATTATTTATTTGAAAATAATATCATAGCATATATCATGTCTACCGTGACCCGACAAAAGCGCGCCGACAAAACTGCATCGCTAAAACCGCGATGTCATCAACGTGCTGACAACAGAGTGGCAACAACAGCGCGGAGACAGAAGGGTGCTTTACAACAGCACGTCGACAGAAAGCCGATTTAACTTAAGGTAAGGGTTAGGTTTAGGGTTAGGTTTAGGGTTAGGTTTAGGGTTAGGGTTAGGGTTAGGGTTAGGTTTAGGGTTAGGTTTAGGGTTAGGTTTAGGGTTAGGTTTAGGGTTAGGTTTAGGGTTAGGGTTACATTTAGGGTTAGGGTTAGCATTACGTTTAGGGTTAGGTTTAGTTTTAGGGTTATGTTTAGTTTTACAGCGCGCTTCTGTCTCCGCACTGTTGTCGGCGCGATTCACCGCTCATTCGTCGGAGTGCTTTAGAAGTCGCGGTTTTGTCACCGCGGTTTAGTCGGGTGTAGTTTTGTCGTTTGCCCTTTTGTCGGTGAACCCATGTCTACTTCACTTCAATCAGGGCCAATTTCCAATTTGTTTCATTAGTTAGGATTGGCTGCCAATTAAGTGATTGGTCCAATATGCTTATAGACAGATTTAGATATTGTTATAGAAAAACCGAAAACTTACCTAATGTGCACTTCATATTTATGTCCATCGTCCACCCTGATATCAGTACTGATCTTTTTAATTTCATCTCCGCTATCGCATTTGAATTGGTACTGAACAAACAAGAAGAAAACAAAAGATTAATTTGTCACATTTAGAGATGTCAGAAATTTCTCATCAGGGCTCAGCCAATGGAGACAAGTCAGAACATTAGGCTTTGTGTGAGCAAAACTGTTCCATGAGTCATGAAACATGGATTTTTAGGCAGAATTGACAAAAAGGGATGGGTAAATCCAAATTCACAAGGAAACCAGTTATCCTTATAGTCTGGCTTTACAGAAATAGTCAGAAAGTCAACACTTCCATAAAGTATTTCAAATAGAAATCCATGACTAGTTTTCCTTTACTTCAGAGATGGTTATACGTGCATAAATCAATTTAATTTACAGAGGATTTATCCATTTGCTATTATGCTTGGTATTAGTGATGCCACTTTTAAGAGGTTTAAAGCTGATTTATCTATTGCACCAAGAAGAGGTGCTACCCTCTGTGCTATGTACTAGTATGAATGAAAGATGCTAATTTTGTATCAAATGGATGTCAAATTGGTTCAGAGAATGATAAGCCTTTCCCACTATGAATTGGAACATTTGGAAAATCAGGTTTTATCACATATTTGCTTCTGTTATATGAACAGCATTGGTTCTAGATTGTTTTTAGATAGTGTTTGTTCTTTAAAAAAATATTTTTATTAACCTCTTATTTAATTTTGGATTTGGGACTTTTTAAACTATTATTTAGCATATGGCATATCATACATGGATTAGGAATATAGATTAACATTTCAACTAGATTAGCAGAACCCAATAAAATATAAGTGTTAAAAAAAGCCCTACCCTCTCTTGTTTTGTGGCTAATTTTTAAATCTAGTTGCTCCCATTTATTTTCTGGAAAAGGGATTTATTTTCCATTGAAGTTTTGTAGACAACTTATATATAAATGCCAATCATAAAAATGTCTGTAATAATGAGCAAAATCTTAGAGGAGTAAGTATAGAGATTATATACTTGAATGGAAAAGATTTTGAGGCTTTGTTTTTGTTTTCTACTCCATTTATACTAATTAGTTAGTCAATAGGAAATTTTTTAATCCTAGATATAAATATTTCCTATGACCGAGGCTTATATTTGCAGAAATGCAAAAATGTCAGTCTCAAAAATGCTGTTAACCTTATTTATTATTTGATTGTTTTATCTAATTATTACATTTATATGCCACCCATCTCACTGTTATAGAGACCCTGGGCAGCTCACAAAAGGAATATAATTCTTACATTGATTATTTGGGTTTTTCTAAAATCAGTCATATTCAAACCGCCAAAGAATTTCCTTGCTATATCCTATTATTTTTCTTGACGGATATAGCAATAGCAATAGCAATAGCAATAGCAGTTAGACTTATATACCGCTTCATAGGGCTTTCAGCCCTCTCTAAGCGGTTTACAGAGTCAGCATATCGCCCCCAACAACAATCCGGGTCCTCATTTCACCCACCTCGGAAGGATGGAAGGCTGAGTCAACCCTGAGCTGGTGAGATTTGAACCGCTGAACTGCAGAACTGCAATCAGCTGAAGTAGCCTGCAGTGCTGCATTTAACCACTGCGCCACCTCGGCTCTATGCCCAGGATATGCCCAGCATATTAAGCAATAAGTGCAAAGGGCCTTTGCAACTAAGGTGTTTCTCAGATATCACTTCTTCATAAAACTAGAATTTGTTGGGAAAACTCAGTTATTGTTATACAAAATAGCTACAATGAATCTACAATCAGTTTCATGTTTCTCATTAAGAATAAAGGACAAACAATGAATATATTACCTTTCCATTTTCCTTTGTACAAAAAAATTAGAAAACAACCTAATAAGGATTAATGCTATCAAGTTAGCATCACGGTTTACGTGGAGAATAGCTAAGTATTTTAATATCTTTGTGATCAACCTAATATTTTTGCTCCATGGTTTAATGCACCGTATTTATTAAATTTCCTTTTCGTCACAGGCCATGAATACCAACCCATGCATATTACGCTCTTGATACATAGGTATCTATTCTATCTTCCATTCAAATCATTCCTACGAAGAGAATTCTCTAAAAGGATTTTTCTTGTTGTTGTTAAAGGTAACATCTGGTTATTTCTAGACAGCTAATGTTATGCCTTCCAATCTTCAAACACAGACTTCTAAAACTCTTTATAAAGAAGAATCTTACAGAATTTAGAAACGAATAATTTGAAGTGTTACCTCTAAGATACCACGCTTGATAGAAAGCTGAATAACAAAGTTGCCCATTGTTGTTGGCTTCTGTTCAATATAGAGGAGGAGGCCGTGGAAGCCTGAGGTCTGGAATTGTAAATTGATGCTATTGTGCTGATGCAAAGTAATCCCTCTAAATTCCATATAAGAATTCCTCTGGTACTGAATATAGCTAAAATCTATAAGAAAACATTTATATATATATGAAAGAAGGTATACCAATTGATTACATATCAAAGGCTTATTGTTTGGCTACAGAAGAGCATTGACATTCATTCAGTAATGCAGCAATGCTTCTTAACCATTGTTCAGATAAAGGAAAAGAGGAAAGCATCAAAACGCAACGATGTCTATTTATTGAGCACTACATGATTTGAATATAAATCCGACTTCAGAACACTCTATAAATCCGACTTCATGCACTCTTGAGTGCATTCCTTTTGCATGGTTTTATTTCCAGAACTATATATGGTGTATCTTAATCCGTGACCCGACAAAAGCGCGAACGTCAAAAGCGCGCCGACAAAACCGCGGCGCTAAAACCGCGATGTCAAAAGCGCACCGACAACAGCGCGCCGACAGAAGCGCGATTTAAGTTAAGGTAAGGTTTAGGGTTAGGTTTAGGGTTAGGTTTAGGGTTAGGTTTAGGGTTAGGTTTAGGGTTAGGTTTAGGGTTAGGTTTAGGGTTAGGTTTAGGGTTAGGTTTAGGGTTAGGTTTAGGGTTAGTTTTAGGGTTAGGTTTAGGGTTAGGTTTAGGGTTAGGTTTAGGGTTAGGTTTAGGGTTAGGTTTAGGGTTAGGTTTAGGGTTAGGTTTAGGGTTAGGTTGCAGCGCGCTTCTGTCGTCGCGCTGTTGTCGTCACGCTTCAGCTCTCATTCGTCGGCGCAGTTTTGTCGGCGCGGTTTTGTCGGCGCGGTTTTGTCGGCGCGGTTTAGTCAGGCGCACTTTTGTCGTTCGCGCATTTGTGGTGGAGCCATCTTAATCTCTATTGAAAAAGGAATCTGAGACAATGAGGCAAAGAATTCAGACCAACAATTAAATGTCTATGGAAATTCTCAGTCATCCAGGTCATGGCTATCCCAAAGGTGTTTTTTCAACAGAGAGCTGGACTTTCTGGTTTGTTTGTTTTATAAAGATGTTCTGCTTCTCACCCAAAACTTCTTCAGCTCTGAGCTCAAAGCTGAAGAAGCTTCTTGGATGAGAAGCAAAAGAAAAACCAGAAACTCCAGTTGCCTCTTGAAAAAGCATTTCTGGGATGATCAACAATTAATTAAATAATTTATTGACATGTGAAGATAATTTAGCTGAGCTTTACTTGGATGGAGCACATCCCTGCTTCTTCTAACCAAATAACGGACCCAAAATATTAATTATTTTATGTTATGAGCTGCATTCTCTGGGAAGTCCCTCCCACTATTGTAAAATGGGAAGGAAATTCCTCCGCTATTGTCAAGTGGGAGGGAAAATTGTGGCTACAAGTAAAGAGGGGACATATAATTTTGTTGTGGAATAGTCCTTCTCTTTCCGATTTGTCTTCCTCTTCCTCCTTCCTCCTCTCCCATATGACATCTTCTCTATCTCAACCTTCCCAGGAATGGAGATGTTCTTGGATAGGCTTTTGAAATTAGGCTGATGATAGCAATAGCAATAGCAGTTAGACTTATATACCCACTTCATAGGGCTTTCAGACCTCTCTAAGCGGTTTACAGAGTCAGCATATTGCCCCCAACAATCCGGGTCCTCATTTTACCCACCTTGGAAGGATGGAAGGCTGAGTCAACCCTGAGCCGGTGAGATTTGAACAGCCGAACTGCAGAACTGCAGTCAGCTGAAGTAGCCTGCAGTGCTGCATTTAACCACTGTGCCACCTCGGCTCCATAAAATCTGGCAATAACCATCACAAGTTGTCAACCTAAACCTCAAATCTGTTTGTAATAAATGGCAAGGTACCTGAAGACTTCTAGAAGTTATTTGAAAGTTAACATGAATAGTTTTTTTTAAAAGAAAGCAAGATGTCTTACGTTATTGTTCTAACTTTTCTGAGCTTCAGTATAACACATCAAACATTTTTTTTCTTTTAATGCTTGTGTGAATAAATGTAAAAAAAAAAAATCCCCTTGACTTGAATTTAGCTATTTCCTCAGTAAACAATGTTGACATTTGGCTGTCTTTTGAAAGTCACAAGGCATATTTTTAACCATCCCAGGTTGATTGAAACAAAAGTTCTGGGGTTCGTAAAGGAATACAAATAGAATTCTGTACCCTGTTGATGGGATGGCAGGACAGAATGGTGCCTTGGTTCTTTCTCTTACCTTCCATTGGTAGAAAGAAACAATAACAAACCAGAATGTCTCTTACATGCTGGAAGCCTCTATTGGATAAGCAGAAAACTGCCTTAGACAAATATAAATCCTGAAGGAGTTTGTCCCATGGGCAGAGTGATGTGAGATGAACTTCAATCACCATAAACTTAGAATGATCAAAAACAGAAGTCTGAACTTTTCATCTGAAAAACACCTTTTTATGAGCAGTAAATTATTCCATGAGTTAACAGTACGTCTAGCCATTTCGTTTCATACACCCATCACTTATGGATTCATTTGTTTGCTTTTAATCTAAATGCAAAGGAGATATATTGCAAAACCATCTACAGAGTTGGTTGCCTGATAGAATTCTTCACTAAGTTTGATATTAGAAAATGAAAATAATAAAGGCCAGATTTGCGCTTGCTGCATGTTGAAATAAATGATGGAGAAGGTCTTCCTTTTTTAAAAGCTGTTGCTGTTTCTTCTAACTCTATTCCAATTAAGAACTCCGGCTCAACATATTACTGTCTTGGCACTCAATTTTTCCCTGTGTTTTGCACAGCAGATCATCTCTGCTACTGTTATAGGGATTTGGGAAATTCATATATAAAAGAGATGGCTGATAAATAAAGTCATATATTTCTTATTTCTTTTTTGGCCAGCAAGCCACTCCCACCCAGTCACATGGCCAGCAAGCCACTCCCACAAAGCAGGCTACATCTACAAAAGAGGTTCTAATTTTTTTTGAAATCCACCACTGATGCAAATCCATATAGGCTTTCTGTTAACTGACTAATGGGCTATGTTATGGGCATGAGAGATTCTGATTAGGAAGCCAATTAAGTGAGTACTTGCAGAGCAGATCACCTCTGCTTCTGTTATAAGGATTTGGGAAATTCATACATAAAAGAGTTGGCTGATAAATAAAGTCACATATTTCTTATTTCATAAACAATGCTTAAAAAACTTAAATGCTATATACATGACATATCTATGTTGTCTGAGATGGCATACTGCTGAGAATATTACCCAGCAAACATAGCATCAAATATAACCTTCAATTGTTTCATGTATTCAGGAATTGCCGGATGGGTAGATGGGTTTTGTAATTTTACATATTTGAAGGAGGGAATTGTCTGAGTCCCACACTACTATGTCATGATGAGTGTCTATCACATCTGTAATTCCATCTTCTAAACATTTAAAAGCTCTCTGTAGCAGCCAATCCATCTCTAAATTCTTTGCATGAGCTGTTCACCTTAGGAGTTCTCGTACCTTTTTCATGGCAATTTCAGCTGGCAGCTTGCAGTACAGAAAATAAATCTCTTTGGAAGAAAGCAGTTTCTAAAGGGAGATTCATGGGAAAAAACTGTGCATGGCAGCCCACTAGCTCATACAATATTGATTTATGTCAAGAAAAGAGTACATGCAGATAATCTTAGAAGACTTTTCTCAGACACTACAGGTTTCTATAATATTTCTAACATTGCTAGGATGATACTCATAAACACCTCTTATTTCATCAATCATTATGTTTGCCCTAAATTGCAAGTGGAGGTAAAAATAAAATTCTTGATGCCTTTGATTTCTGTATAGAATCTTTCCCATAATTTTAATATAGGCTTAGGATAACCTATTTATGCAACACACTTCACAATCATATTCTGCAAAGAATCTGAAGAAATAAGGGTCCCTCTAAGTTAGCTGATCATGCAGACTGACCCCAAGAATGACAAAGTAACAACAATGATGCTTTATGTCTGCAATCTGCAAGAAATGCCTTCAAGCAAGTACCGAGGGACCACAAGAGAGACAAAGTAATAGAACATGAAGAAGCTAATGTGCTCAAGGACACTCCAAATTTAATATTTGTCAAGAAGAAAAGCAAGCAATCAATCAATCAATCAAATCTGGATAGCAGACATTCAATATCTGGAGACAGCAGCATAGAAGAGAAATAATTGGATAAAATCACAAAGTTTAAAGACCTGAAAATAGAAAATAGAAGTAGAATGACTGTAACAACAGAAAGCAAAAATAGTATAGTAATAGTAGTAATGTTGTAATGTTGTAGAAAAGACAGGACACACAAGCCAGCTCTTCAGAGAAGGAAAAGTTTATTTGCGCAGGTTCAGAATAAATGGCCTGAATAATGAGCAAAAGTCAGGAAATTCCTTATATAGTTTATCACTTTCAGCTAAAGCCATCTGTTAGTTTTGGAAACACCCTTCAAGATTTGCCCTTGAGTTAGGGCAATATTATGTCTACAGGATGTCATAATACATAGGTCAGCCAACGGACATACATAGCTCGTATTTTGAGGAACTAACAATATGTGTCTATCAAACAGATTAACAGCCAAGCCAGCAAATGGGCTAAAATAGATTCTTTGCTTCAGCATATTTCATGTGCAGACTTCCTTCTAACCCGTGTCTAACAGCACTATGTCCTAAAAGCAAACCTTGCAATTTCTATATGAACAGTTAAAGCTTAATATCATGAAACCCTAGTTTGGTTCAGGCTTGAGGCCTACTTTGGTTCAGCCTGCTACCTTAGTAATAGATGCCTTGAGTGCAATCCCAAAACATCTGAGTGCTACTTGAACACCACTGGCATTGATAATTTCACCAACAGTCAATTACAAAAGGCAATTTTATTTACAACAGCTTATATCTTTTGATGATACCTTTAACCATCAAAGGGTCCTTGGGAAATTCTTAACAGATGGATAAAAATGACATGTTCAGTCCAAACATCTGGCTGATTGTGCAACCAGCATGAATAATAATGACAGCTGTGACTAGGGGGGCATTCGCCCAGGTTCGCCTGGTGCGCCAGTTGCGACCCTACCTGAATCGGGAGGCACTCACAACAGTCACTCGGGCCCTTGTGACCTCTAGGCTGGAATACTGCAATGTGCTCTACATGGGGCTGCCCTTGAAGAGCATCCGGCGACTTCAGCTGGTACAGAACGCGGCCGCGCGAGTGATTGTGGGTGCACCGCGGTTCACCCACATAACACCTATCCTCCGCGAGCTGCGCTGGCTACCTGTCGATCTCCGGATGCGCTTCAAGGTGCTATTAGTCACTCATAAAGCCCTGCATGGTAGTGGATCTGGATACTTGAGAGACCGCCTCCTGCCAATCACCTCCCTGCGACCAATTAGATCACACAGGTTGGGCCTCCTCCGTATTCCATCAGCCAGCCAGTGCCGGCTGGCAACTACAAGGAGGAGGGCCTTCTCAATAGTTGCCCCGACCCTTTGGAACGAACTCCCCGTGGAGATTCGTACCCTCACCACCGTCCAGGCCTTCCGCACAGCCCTCAAGAACTGGCTAGCCCGTCAGGCCTGGGGACAAGGATAGTTGCCCCTCCCGAATGATGAATGTATGTTGCTTATTACTTTTATTATATGTGTCTATGTTACTGTTTGTACTTCCCCTCCCTGATTTTATGTGAGCCGCCCTGAGTCCCCTCAGGGAAAAGGGCGGCCTACAAATGTTAATAAAATCTAAATCTAAATCTAAAATAATAAGAAAAAGGGAAATCAGGAAGTTCTAAAATAATTTAGAAAATACATTCACTTGTTATGACCTTGTAATCCCTTAATTTGGGGTAGCATTGTGGCAACTGGATGGAACTGAGCATTTACTGTCCAGATGCCCTGATATCCTGATGCCTATGCAGAGTTTGCAGCAGATATTTTTTCTTTACACCCCAGGAAAGAAACATCTGCCACTACCTAGGATTGAACTCTCAATCCTAGATAGTGGCAGATCCATATTATAGAACAGATAATACAGTAATTAATTGGTTAAAGTATTAGGCAGCTTTCATCTGACAATGCAAATAAACCTCTGCTTTTCAAAACAAGTTTAGCTTGTATAAATAGGCACAGCTTTCCTCAAATTCAGTGGGACTTCCTCTGGGTTTTCTTTATTTTTTCTGGACTAAAAAATGAGGGGGGGAAGAGAGGAAGGGGAAGACGTTGTCAAATGCCTAAAATGGCAGAACTAGAAGGCTGGTTTATATATCATATTTGCATGGGCCTCTGGCTATTTAGAAAGAACACAACATATAATGGAATAGCATTGCAAAAGGTTAAGTACTTTTTGACATCATATTTGAATGGTGTCCTGAATGAGTGGGGCACCTCCAACCTCCTAGCCTAACCTATAAACATCATAGTTTATGTAAACCAGGGGTGCGTTCCTGACAGTTCTAACCTTTTCTATAGAAGAGGTTCCACAAATCTACGGTGCAGTTTAGAACCGGTTCCAGCTCCCTCCCCCCGCCCGTCCGCACATCATCAAGATGAAGAGCGAGAGGAGGAATTCTGGGAGTTGAAGTCCACAAGTCTTAAAGCTTGCAAGTTTGAACACCCCTGGGGTTTTTTTTCTAAAGGGTTAGGGGTGCAAGGGTCTTGTAACTTGACATCCTTAAGACTTGCGTGCTTCAAATGCCAGAGTTTCTGAGCCAACGTTTTGGTTGTTAAGCAAGAGCGTTGTTAAGTGAGCTACACCACATTTTGCAAGTTGGCCACGCCCACCCAGTCACATGGCTGGCAAGCCATTCCCACCCGTTCACATGGCCGGCAAGCAACTCCCACTCGGTCACATGACTGGCAAACCACTCCCACAAAGCAGGCTACACCTACAAAAGAGGTTCTACAAAATTTTCAAACCCACCACTGATGTAAACCTATATAGGCTTTCTGTTAACTGACTAATGGGCTTTGTTATGGCATGAGAGATTCTGATTAGGATGCTAATTAAGTGAGTACTAGTCAGCATGCCAACTAATAGAATCCACAGATGGCTTGAAGTCATTCTCAAAAGAATTCTCACGAATGGCTGCCCTACAAGTGGCTCTTTGAGTGAGCTATTAAGTTGACTGCCAAATAGTTCAACCTTGAGCCTTCCACGCTTTAACATTTCTATTAATGAAATTGTTGAGGGGAAGGCTTATCAGATGTGCTGATGACATACCTTGGATGGGGTAGCTAACACCTCATCAGGCAACATTTATAGATATCTTGGTACTAGATATACTTGTAGATAAGCTTATCCTCCGATAAACTGACCCTTGAATTTTTAACCAAAAAAAACACTGTGAAAAATACACCCCTGGATAAGCCAACCCTCAAAAAGTTCATATGTTTCAATTTTCACAGTTGTCTTATTTGTGGGTAATCCATGGATTATCCATTTTTCATGGTATTTTGATAAAAATTCAAGGTTCAGCTCCTCTGCAGATGGGGCTAAATGCAAGCTTATACACTAAGGGAAACACAGATACAATTAAAAATAACCTCATCCGTGGTTAAGGCAAACTTTATTTTTTAGAATCATTTTGGCACCTAAAATTCTTGGCTTATCTGTAAATATATCTGGTCATTTTACAAAAGAGGGCTGATTTTATTTCTTTCACCACACCTAAGTACTGTTTGATCATTTGCACAGTACATTGTAGTATACCTTATAATCCTTCTTAGACATTTTAAAATAATTATGTTCTTTTTTTTTAATCCTAATACAGGATCCTGCTGATACAGTTCTACAGAGGAATTATTGAGTCTGTCATCTGCACCTCTATAACTGTCTGGTTTGGTTCTGCAACCCAATAAGACAGACACGGACTTCAGAGGAGAATCAGAACTGCAGAAAAAAAACCAATTACTGCCAATCTGCCTTCCATTGAGAACCTGTACACTGCATGAGTCAAAAAGAGGCCTGTCAAAATATTTACAGACCTCTCACATCCTGGACATAAATTGTTTCAACTCCTACCCTCAAAACGATGCTATAGACTGCACACCAAGACAACTAGACACAAGAACAGTTTTTTCCCCTGAACGTCATCACTCTGCTAAACAAATAATTCTCTTGCCACTGTCAAACCATTCACTAAGGCTGCATTACTATTACTATTAGTCCTCTCATCGTTCCTATCACCCATCTCCTCCCACTTATGACTGTAGGACTGTAACTTTGTTTCCTTCTATTCTTACAATTTATATTGATATTTTTTCCTGATTGGTTATTTGTATCCTACGACTATCATTAAGTATTGTACCTTATGGTTCTTGACGAATGTATCTTGTCTTTTTATGTACATTGAAAGCATATGCACCAAAGACAAATTCCTTGTGTGTCCAATCACATTTGGCCAATAAATAATTCTATTCTATTCTATTCTATTCTATTCCACTCCACTCTTCTATTCTTCTATTCTTCTATTCTTCTATTCTTCTATTCTTCTATTCTTCTATTCTTCTATTCTTCTATTCTTCTATTCTTCTATTCTTCTATTCTTCTATTCTTCTATTCTTCTATTCTAATTAATGGGGATTGTCTTATTTTATTTGTTGGTCTATGACCAAAAAAATAATAATGCTTAAATGGGGCTGAAAGTAACAAAATGACATTTCACAGAGATGTAACTCTTCGTTTAAGAAACAAAATCAAAACATACAAAACAGGGACACAATTTTCTGTTCCGCGTTGAAAGGAGCATTTTCTGTCTTCTGTTGGCTCAAGCATTGCTGTCTGGTTTCCCCGCTGCACTTAATTTTTCTTGCAAACCAAATCCTGCACCTGGGTTAGCTATTTGGCAGGGACTGGAATTTCCATCACCACCACCACATTTTCTTTGCTTTTTCTGAATAACATCAGCTGCAGATTTGGTTACAGCAGGTTTTCCTTATTAACACATTGCCTACAACACTTCCCTTAACATGCAGCGTATCCCCAGTTTGAAATCAAACAGGATTCTTAAAAATACAGATAGTTTTTTTTCAATTATTAGTGTTATGTTCCTGAGCACCCAACATTTCTTTTTGTTTGTTTTTTATTGTATTTATTACAGCCTTCTTCCTACTTTAATAATTCTATCAGACTACAAGTGCCTGGAAATATAATTAAATGTTGCATACAGGGTTTCATTAAAACAAAAGCCTGATACAAAAAAGTAGGTAGCTCAAGGAGAGAAATATAGTAATAAAAATAGTTTTCCTGAATTTTGAAGAGGGAATGTTCTGAACATTAACACAAGTGTTACAATTATGATACTAGGAAGGACATATTACTGTAATAGAGTCTGCAACTAGTATTATTCAGGAAAAACAGGGACAATAAAAGAAAGGAATACTTATTTTAAAACTGGTTGCATTCATTCATTTATTCATTCATTCATTCATTTTCTGTAGTTGCCCATCTCAGTCAATAGTTGTTATGCCTGCATCAATGTGCATTTGTTTGGAACTTTGCATATCAAGTTCAGTTTAGTTTTGTTTCCACATTTGTCTATGCATTCATTATACCAATTATAAAAGGATATACAGTATGTCCATTAAGAATCCCCCCTCACTCTAAAATGTATAGTAATTTGTTCTGACCCCACTCCCCCGTCCAGGAACGGAAGCCAGAACAAACGTACAGAAGAATGTTTTAATCAATCCAGACTCTTGTTGGCTGCAAGCCCAAAATAAACAAAGAGATAAGCACTCTGGCAGCAAGTCCTACAAACCTATGCAGCACTGCAAACAAGCTTCTCACAGCAAACCACTTCTCCAAGTTGGTTTCTCTTAATTTGTGAATGTTGACTTCTGCAAAAGGGCGTGGCCCATGCAGTCTCTTTTATAATCAGGAGAGGATCTTAATAAGCATCAGCTAAGTGTAATCATCTCCTAAAATTACTCAGTTGTTCTTGCCCCCCAGTAGCCCTTCGACAGCGTGCATCCTGAAACAACTCACAAGTGTTTTCCTGAACACTCCCTCTGATCCAAGGCTCTGCCGCCACCTGGGGACCAACCAGTCTCTCCTCGCCCTGCTCAGAGTTGGCACCTTGTCCAGGGTCCTCCACCTCCTCCAGGGCCGACTCATAAGACCCCTCACTGTCAGAGTCTGGCGGCAGATCCAACGGCTCCTGCTGGGCCACAACAGTAATTTAGCCCCAAAATGCTGGAAATGCAATCAAGTACCAGGCATGTATTATCACATGTGGTGGACATGTAAAAAAACAAAGGAATTTTGGCAACAAATTCAGATGTGGTTAGAAAAAAATGGTTGGACAAAGATTAGAATTTAAAGCAGAATTAATTTTATTTGAAATTACAACAAAGGGCCACAGGAAAGGCTAAACATATTTAATAGTACACATTACAACAGCAGCGAGAATGGGATAGACCCAACAATGGGAAAGTGAAAATATGCCTTTAGAAAGAGAGATTATAAAGAAAGTATTGGATTGCGCAGACATGGTTAGATTGGCATTAAAAATTTAAAAATAAAGGAGAAACAGACTATCATGATATATAGAATAGATTTTATCAATGGCTGGAACTGAGAGGTGGGAGTGGGAACAAGAAATAAATAGGATTTGTAGACCTGAAATGTGATGTAATATGGTTAAATATTAATGAGTATATTAGGAAAAATAATTGTACATAATTAGTAATGTATGATGAGTGTTTTGACCCCCTCCTCTGTCCAGTAATGAAAGCCAAGACAAGCTTAAATGGAATGTCCTTTAATAACAAGACCAGAATCTCGGTGGTTGAAAGCCAAAGAAATAAACAGATAAGGACCTTGGCAGCAAGTCCAACAAACCTTGGCAGCAATTCAGACTAACTCTGGCAGCAATCCAGCCCGCCAAGTTAGTTTCTCTTTAGTCAAAGCGTTGACTTCTGCAAGAAGGGCGTGGAACAAGCAGTGTTTTTTATAGTCTGGAGAGGAGCCTCATGACCACCAGCTGAGCATAATTACCTCCTGTAATTGCGTAATTGTTCCTGATGGCCGAGTAGCTCTTCGATGGTGAGCATCCAGGAACAATTCACTGCTGGCTTCTGGATCACTCACCCTTGTCTCCTCCCCACTGGTCCAAGGCTCAGGCGCCACCTGGTGGCCAACCAGTCTCTCTGTGCCCTGCTCGGAGTCGGAACCCTGTCCAGGGTCCTCCACATCCTCCAGGGCTGACTCATAGGGCCCCTCACTGTCAGAGTCTGGTGGCAGCTCCAACGGCTCCTACTGGGCCACAACAGATGAGTATATATGATATTTGTTCTATATTATAGTGTGTATAGAGGAGATAATGCCAGGATGGCTGCACTGCAGGGCTGGGTTTCGACCGGTTCGCACCGGTCCCTGCGATCCGGTTGGTCGCCGAACCCGGAAGTAAGTAACTTCCGGGAACGGCGAAGCCCCCCCCCACGCCTGCGCGCGCCCGCACACCCGCGCCCACTCCTTACCCGTTTTTTTTGAATTTCGCGCTTTCCATGCATGCGCAGAATGCCTGCGCGATCCTCCAGGAGCAGCTGGAGCATCGCGCAGACGCTAGTACGCATGCGCGCACCATGTGCGTGCGCGAGGACGCCGCCGGCCTCGTTCCAACCGATCCGGTTGGAACGGGGCGAGAAACCCACCCCTGCTGCACTGTGTCTGATATTTTAATGTGAAATGAATAATAATTATGTTTTTTACAAAAAAGAAACATCCTTCACTAAGCTTAACCATTACTTGGCCTGAATGGAAAGATAGAAGAGCACAACACAGCAGCTGGCAAATTGTCCACTAGGAGGAAGTGGGTTTTCAATTCCAAACTGAATAACTTGCAAACTTTAATTATTAACTGCCCAGAGTCAACTCTGTATGTGAGATGTGTGATCTCTAAATTTGATAAATAAATAAATTTCTGCCAAAGGATCTTGGTTCAGACAGGATTTCTTTAAGCCAGTTTATAATCAAGCACAGGGTGAGAGCCAGGGGTGGTATTCAGCAGGTTCTGACCATTTCTGGAGAACTGGTAGTGGAAATTTTGAGTAGTTCAGAGAACCTGTTAATGCCGTGTGACCCTGCCCCCATCTATTCTCTGCTTCCCGAGTCCCAGCTGATCGGGACTCGGGAGGGAATTGGGAATGGAGATTTAGCAGTAACTTCCCCCTGGAGTGGGGAGGGAATGTGATTTTACACTATCTTTCCCCTACCATCCCATAGAATAGGTAGTAAAAAAAAATGAATCCCACTCTGAGAGCAGCTTAAATACTAACTGTGGTTGGGACCCAAACCAGTGGTTGGTTTCAAAAAAATTTAGAACCTCTTCTGTAGGTGTGGCCTGCTTTGTGGGAGTGGCTTGCCGGCCATGACCAGATGGGACTGGCTTGCCAACCATGTGACTGGGTGGGCGTGGCCAACTTGTAAAATGCACTTAACAACGCTCTTGCTTAGCAACCAAAATGTTGGCTCAGAAACTCTGGCATTTGAAGCATGCAGGTCTTAAAGCTGTCAAGTTACAAGACCCTTGCACCCCTAACCCATTAGAAAAAAAACACCCAGGGGTGTTCAAACTTGACAGCTTTAAGACTTGTGGACTTCAACTCCCAGAATTCCTCCTCTCGCTCTTCATCTTCATGATGTGCAGACGGGCGGGGAGAGGGAGCTGGAACCGGTTCTAAACAGCACTGTAGATTTGTGGAACCTCTTCTATAGAAGAGGTTAGAACTGGCAGGAACCCACCCCTGCCCCAAACCCTTCTTGGTATCAATCTCAGATCATTGTTGCAAAAGGATCAGCAAACCAGCTTCTCTCACACTGGCTTGATTATATTCAGCCACAAGCTCCAACTCTAGTTTTCCTCAGCTACCTTCTTTGGCCCCTTGGATCCTATCAGTACATCCCATAAAGCTATTCAGTGTTGACTGAACGGCAGTGCTTCCATTTCAGATTTAATGAAAATACAAACAGCTATTGGACTGTTTTGCTGTAGTGTAGAGCTTGGTTCCAATGGAGAATGACAGGCAAAGCACAGATCAGACTTCTGTTTTAGAAAGGAAAGATGTCTGAGGTCATAAAGAAAATCAAATAATGCAAAAAAAATATCACTTGCATTCACTCTTGTAAAAAAATAAAAGAACTACATAAATCTTGGTGCTGTCGTCAATCTCTTTATCTGAGGCAAAATTATATTGATGGAAATGTTTAGAAAGATGTTTAATGTGTTGAAAATGTTACCTGTACTCCATGTTTGACTTTCTGACTCTCTCTGGTTCATACCAGTTCATAGGAGCCGAGGTGGCGCAGTGGTTAGGGTGCAATACTGCAGGCCACTTCAGCTGACTGTTATCTGCAGTTCAGCGGTTCTAATCTTACCGGCTCAAGGTTGACTCAGCCTTCCATCCTTCCGAGGTGGGTGAAATGAGGACCCAGAATGTGGGGGCGATATGCTGACTCTGTAAACCGCTTAGAGAGGGCTGAAAGCCCTATGAAGCGGTATATAAGTCTAACTGCCATTGCTATACGCTTTTCAACCATTTTTTTTTCAATTATGAAAGAGCAAAACATGAATGCCATGGTATGAATAAGGTAGCTTTAGTAATGACACAACACGAAGAGTAAACAAAATATGTGCCAAATCAGCAATTAACCTTTGGGCAACAAGTCACATTTTTCCAGTCTCCTGGAAAATGAAAAACAAATAGAAAAATCTGACTGTATTAACTGCCTACTCTTCTCTTGTTATTTGAATTTGCTTCTTAAAACACTAGATGTTTCTCCGTCATGAGGATTGTGCCATCATTTCAGAGCGAAAGAACTGTTAGGGAAGAGTGAGCTGTAGTAACGGAAGAGGAACAGCAAAACATACCATCAGCTACTCAAAAAGTCCTCATTCAATTAACCTTCTGCATTTGAGATGGCTAAGCAAATGTAAATACTCTATGCGCAGTGGACAAGAAGTACATCACATATTGTTTATTGATCGTGACATTGGCGAATTCTATCTACTTCAACAGAACTTCCCAACAGTGAAATCTTTTTTCTAAATATGGAGTGCTGGGATGGAGGAAGGAACGCACTCCAGAAGAGCTGGAGATGCAGGCGAGACAGGAGGTGAGAGAAAGTAACAGAACACAGCAGGTTGCATGGAGAAGGAGAAAGAAATTCTTCTCAGTACTTCTCTAGGTCTCCCACAGGAGTCTTGATTAATTAAAATCAGCATTCAAGGGGCTTCCTGCTGCCTCCCTGAACTCATTTAAGGAGAGAATGTATTCAACTGTTCAGTGAAAAGAGGAGGAAAAGCCTTTCAGATGGTTATTTCTTCCATCCTTCAGCCCTTGCTACTAGCCTTATTTTTCCCTTCAACTGAGCACATAACAGCTGATGCAGAAAAAGAAAAACAGGAGTGAAAGCAGAAACAGCTCTATCTTCTCTGAGTTAGGGGACAGGAAGCTTTTCTATCTATGAAGGAAGGAGATAATAGGCACAGATATTGACAACGAACCTACTGGGCCCAGTGAAGATCGATTTTATTCATGGTTATTTGTTTATTTGAATTATTTGCTGTCCAACTTCAACGGACTTTGATGTGACTGATGAGATGCCTAATCTCATTAGGGTGGTGGGTGATATGGCAACTATTGCTACTCCCATGAAATAGCTACAACATTACACATTCCCGGAGAAAATGAAGATCAGGGAGGAGTGTACAAACCAGAGGTGGGTTTCTACCAGTTTGCACCTATTCGGTAGAACCGGTTCGTCAAATCTACCGAACTGGTTAGAAGAGGTTCCACCAGTGGACCCGGAAAGCAGGCCACATCTACAGAAGAGGTCCCACATTTTTTTGAAACCCACCACTGGTCCTTGGATATGATTATTCTACACTATCATGCTCATATTTATAAAACTCAGTGCCTCTGTGAAAGGTAAGGATGACTACTGCGTTTGTGGTGCAATCAGAACATTGCGTGTGTTGAAGTTGTTTTAACGCAAACCAAAGATGCCCTTTAAAAAACAAGTTTACATCATATTCTTATGCATGCCAGTGCTGTGTGTGAGGTAATTTAAGGTGGTTCTGACAAGTGTCGTCGGCATCTTCATATCCGGTCACATGGGCAGCAAGCCACTCCCATCCGGTCACATGGGTGGCAAGCCACTCCCACAAAGGAGGCCACACCCACAGAGTAGGTTCGAACAATTTTTGAAACCCACCACTGGTACAAACTAATAAGTAAATCAAAAAGTACGGCTGCTCCTAAATATTAGATGTACCAGGACTGTTGACCCACTTGACCAGGAGTCTAAGAAGCCTCCTTATATTGCATGATATCTGACAAGGGAAAATAATAAAATGTAGAATAATTTTTAAAAAAATCTATGAAATATAAATGTCCATCTGACACATTATGGACATGAAATATCTAATGAAGACAACGTGGAGAGACTACGGTTTAGGAATTCAAAGACAGAGGATGCCGCATTCGATCTTTCTTACAAATTCTTCCAGGCTAATGTTGCAGCCCCGTTGAGATGCACAGTACAGAAATAAAGACCTAAGGAAAAAATAAACGCACATTGGAGAAAACCACCAGAGAGCACTCCAAGGTGAAGACCTCTAGATGTGACTAAAATGAAAGGCCTGTTAGATGACCATCAGGAGAAAATTGCAACAGAATCTGTTTACTGGCAAAGTGTTCTGAAAAGGTTTATTGCCATGGTGAGAATTCTTTCTACCCAATCCTTAGTATTTCAGATCAGCTTATTTCCCAAATTGAGAAGAATTCTTTAAAATTATGGAACTAATCTTTTTGATGTTATATGGCAGGAGCATCTAAGAAGACTCATAATTTAGGTAATCTATATCACAAAATAATAGAGTTTGATGGGACCTTTGAAGTCTTATCGTCCAACTGTCAGCTTCAGTTGTAATTAGTAAAAGTACTTTTGATTTCCACCACATGGAATCTCTTAGTCTTTCTTTCCTAATTATATAATGGAGGGATGCTGACACCAACCCTCTGCTCAATCAGGAGACCCTATACCATTCCAGACAAATGGCTACCCCAGTCTCTTCTTCAAAGCCTTCAGTGATGGGGCACCCACAATGCCTGAAGCCAAGCTGTTCCACTGGTTAATTAATAAATGTCGGCTGGCGACTCCCCGGGGGAGGGCCTTCTCTGTTGCAGCTCCGGCCCTCTGGAACAAGCTCCCTGTTGAGATCCGGACCCTTACTACCCTCCCGGCCTTCCGCAAAGCCATCAAGTCCTGAATGTTCCAGCAGGCTGGGGGGAGCTGAGAAGCATCTACCTCCACAGAAATTGTGAATGTTGGTTTTGTTTTTAATATGTTGTCTTTGTCTCGTTCCCCCTTTTCCCTTGTCTTTTGTGAGCCGCCCGGAGTCCTCCGGGAGTGGGCGGCATACAAGACAAATAAATAAATAAATAAATAAATAAACAAACAAACAAACAAACAAACAAACAAACAAACAAACAAACAATCCCTGGAAAAAGAATTAAAATGGGACATTATATTTATTGACAATGAAAGTGAAATAGAAGATTTCAAGTGCCAGATTGTGCCAGATTTCAAGTCAGCAAACATTACTCTGTTATTCTATATATTTGACATCAACCATAAGGAGCAAATCACCGAATGGTTTCTTTTAAATGAAAACAGAGTGAGGGGGAAAATATCTTTCCAGTGGGTAGTACCAGAATGTATTTTCTATAATTTATTGACACTGATATCTCCGGAGCTGTTATGAAAAATATATTTCTAGAAAAAGTAGAAGATATGGGAATAATAACACCTGACATGAGATAACTAGGGCTGTGATAATAGTGCCAGCATGGAAAGAATGAACATAAGAATACACAAAAGGATTTGAGTGATGCTGTATCAATGTGCAGTGATGCTGCTGATTATTTTAATGCAAGCCGAAGAGTCTATGTGGTTTTCTTTGCACTGTCTGATTGCTGACAAATATTGAAGCAACAGCTGGGAGCTGCATCCTTTCTGAAACCGAAACCGGAGAGTGTGATAAGAATGGAAAATCAAGTCGAGGCAGTGAAGTTTATCAAATACTAAACTGGAAGCGAGATGATTCCTTCCTTTCCATTTGGGAAGATAACGTTTTAACAGGAACCGTAGCAGAAGGAAGTAGAATAACCAGAAACATGTACCAAATTTCAAGTGTCATGTTTATGATACTGGTTGAAATAAACACTGCAAGTGAGATACTCAAAGACACTGACCTTGATATACTGTATGTGGAACAATGAAAAAACAAAGCAAGGCCTACAGTCTTACTGGTTAGATGAGGAATTTTAAAGGGATTTGAAAATGTTCTGAAAAGTGTCCAGAAATTCTCAAGAGGAATTTCACACTGAAATATTTCACCCTTCATTCAAAAATAGAAAAGTCGCTGAAGGTAAGAACATTTTGATTAAAAGATAGGATAATCCCATATGAGTTAACAAACAGCAATGCACAGCTGAAATCCGCTACCAGCTGCTATATTGCGCATTACAGTAAGTGGAAGAATATTTCCTGCAGTTCTAGAAATACAACAGTACATCTGCAATGTGAAAGAAATTTTCACCATCCCTGAAAAAGATGGATGTCAACAATGGAGAGCATTTAGTTTGGTCTAGTGGTTAAGGTGGTGGGCTACGAACCTGTAGACCATGAGTTCTAGTCCCACCTTAGCCATGAAAACCAACTGGGTGGCCCTTGGGCCAATTATTTTTTCTCAGCCCAATCCAGGGGTGGGTTCCTGCCAGTTCTAACTTTTTCTATAGACGAGATTCCACAAATCTACAGTGCTGTTTAGAACTAGTTCCAGCTCCCTCCCCCCACCCGTCTGCACATCATCAAGATGAAGAGCGAGAGGAGGAAATCTGGGAGTTGAAGTCCACAAGTCTTAAAGTTGTCAAATTTGAATACCCCTGGGATTTTTTTCTAAAGGGTTAGGGGTGCAAGGGTCTTGTAACTTGACAGCTTTAGGACTTGCACACTTCAATGCCAGAGTTCCCGAGCCAACATGACTGGAGAAGGAATTCTGGGAGTTGAAGTCCACAAGTCTTAAAGCTGTCAAGTTTTAACACTCCTGGGGTTTTTTTTCTAAAGGGTTAGGGGTGCAAGGGTCTGGTAACTTGACAGCTTTATGACTTGTGTGCTTCAAATGCCAGAGTTTCTGAGCCAACATTTTGGTTGCTAAGCAAAAGTGTTATTAAGTGAGTTTCACCACATTTTACAAGTTGGCCATGCCCACCCAGTCACATGACTGCCAAGCCACTCCCAATCGGTCACATGGCCAGCAAGCCGCTCCCACAAAGCAGGCCACACCTACAGAAAAGGTTCTAAAAAAAAATTGAAAACCACCACCGGCCCAATCCCACCTCACAGGGTCATTGTGGTGGGGAAAATAAGAAGGGGAAGGATATGCTCGCCACCTTGAATTATTTGCAAAGATAATAAAGGTAGCATGCAAATAAAATACATAAATTAGACATAAAGTTGAAACAGGATGTCATATGCAATATTCATGAGGATTAATTGAAATCTCTTTCAACATACTTTTCAGCAGGACCAACTCCAAAGCTATATTATGTAATATATAGTACATACTACATATAATATATAGTATGCATATAAATATATCTTATGCAAGTAATTTGAAATCATAGAGCTGGAATTTAACTCCAGTTTATTTTTTTTTCCATTTCATGGAACTCAAAAATGCTACCAGATTCCCTTAATCCCACCCTTCCCTAAAAAAAAAATAATAATGGCAGTATTTTCATGTCCAAACAGATCCACATTCACTACTGAATTCTCAAATGGGCATGGAAAAATATATATCATAGAATGTCTAATAAGAAGAAACAATTAGAAGTAATTATGGTCATTGGGATTCTATAGCACCATTCAAATAATGATAGAACACACCCCATTTTTCTTGACTTTCTTGGGTATCTTAATTCTTTGATTTGCTTTCAAAACAGACTCTTGCTTTATAGCACGGAAAAGCAGGAGCCTTTACTATTCAACTGCAACAAGATTTTATAATGAATCTCAGTCGTTGGGTTTCTGGACATGATGCTGTGCAGCTCTAATGCAAACCCTTTGCTTCTACACAATGAACTCAGACTTCCAAAGAACCTTTGTTTTATTCCATTGGACAGGTTCGTGCTGCATGACTTGCTGAGAGTTATTGTTGTTTTTTTCCTCGGAAAGTAGAAATGTCGTCTAATGTGGCATGCTATAGAACAATCAACTCTGTTGACATCCAGAACTATTTTCAATAGAGCCCATAAGGGTTTCTCAGGCAGAGAAAATAATACTGTAGTTGTGAATCAACCCATTTTAACCCTGGCTTTGTCACAGAGAGATGGCAATATTTTGTAACAGTTATGGTGCTATGAACTATTGAGAAAATGTGTACAGAATGAATGTATATGTAAGTATCATTATTAGTAGAAGACTGTATGAGCAGTCTTATGCTATGAGCGAAAATGGGTAATAATATGGTGGTGGTGGTGGTGGTGGTGGTGGTGATGATGATGATGATGATGATGGTGGTGGTGGTGGTGGTGGTGGTTGCCAACTCTTTGGCTGGTACTGGACTTCATATGCATCAAGTTCTTCCAAAGAACCCAGGATATCATAATGTGTTGGCATAGGATATGTGCAAATTCAAGTTATAACTGACATAAACAAATGTTTATTAATTCTGTTTGATAAAGAGTCTAAGATACTATGGTTATGATCAATGTTTATGTTCCTAACTTAGGCAACTGTATCAAAATCCTTTATAAGGGTTTTTGAGGTTAGTTTTTTTTTTTAGTTGCTTGCTAAGGACCCTAGTCTTTATTGTACAGTGTGCAGAACTGTCTGGAATATGTTAAAACTCCTCCTTATAGCCAATCTTGGCTGAAATGCCAGAATTATACCCTTAATAAAGAGTTTGCACAAAATTGAAATTAGCTGATGTCAACTTTCATAAGGTGTTCCCTCTCTCTCTCTCTCTCTCTCTCTCTCTCTCTCTCTCTCTCTCTCTCTCTCACACACACACACACACACACACACACACACACACACAAACACAGAGACACACACACACAACACACACACACACACACACACACACACACATACTGTCAGTAGGTCCAGTGAGATTTACCTTCAGCTAAATATTTGTATAATTGGGCCGCTCATTCTAGTTTTCTGGCCATATACAGTGATATCTATACATGGGATAGTTCTGCCCCATTAATTAACAACATTCTTGGAAATAGCACTAAAAAAAAGGAGATGGGCAGAGAACAAGAATAAACAAGCTAGCAGGAACTGATTCTTAACAGTAAATTAACTACAAAGTATAATAAGAACCAAGAATTACTTTTCCAACTATGGTTATTTTAGAGGCAATTGCTATGATACTTTAAAATTGGGGTGTATCCCTTTTCCTCTCCTGTGGACACATTTTTAAAATTAGCGCTGGGAGATGCTTTGATTGAGAGATTTCATTCAAAGATGATTTACCTTCAAACTGAATTCAAACATCCCCGGATCAGAAATTAGAATTAAATTGCCAAATATTTTATTTATGTTGAACGTTTCTGTGCATTATTTTATCAAAATTGATTTGGAAATCCAAATTGCATTGACCTGATTGGCGACTTGCGTTGGACGTGATTAATTTTCATTCTCAATCAATGGTTCAAATTGTATCCAGGTTAATTTGTGCACACTTTAAAAACATACCAAATAAAGCATGTTTATTTCCATTTCTTTGATTCCATACAAGGAGAAAATAGGAAAAACAAACAATGGAAAGAAAATCAAGAAATATGTTTTTGATCCTGGATCCAGTTTTTTAAAAAGTAGAGAATGATACAATATGGGAGACAGAGATGAAGTTTCAGTTCAGAATTAACAGGTCAATGAAAATAAGTGTATCAGGAGATAAAACATATATTTCTCATATGCTATTTAATTTGCTCTTCCTATCATGAATGAGAAATTCAGAGAGATTTCCCTGATCTGGATTTTTAAAGACTACTTTCCTATTTCCCCTTTTCACCTCAGTGCTACATAACCCAATTTTTCTTTTATCATTCCAAGGATTTATTTAGCAACAACAACAGCATTTAGACTTATATGCCACTTCACAGTGCTTTTACAGCCCTCTCTAAGTGGTTTACAGAGTCAGCATATTGCCCTCAACAATCTGGGTCATCATTTTACCCACCTCGGAAGCATGGAAGGTATTGTGAACTGGTTAACAGAAGTGAAGACTCCATGAGGTATCCGTAAAACAACCAACTTTTATTGCAAACAGCAAGCTAACAACAGAACAAGGAATTCAGCACCACACTCTGGACAGCTCCCGTATACAACTATGTATACGGGAGCTATCAAACAGAGCAACCAATAGGAAACTGCACGTCCCGCTTTGAACCAGGTGTGCCTTAGCCCAGTGCTTCCCAAACTTGGCAACTTTAAGACTTGTGGACTTCAACTCCCAGAATTCTCCAGCCAGCTCTGCTCTGCTGGCTGGAGAATTCTGGGAGTTGAAGTCCACAAGTCTTAAAGTTGCAAAGTTTGGGAACCACTGCCTTAGCCAATTACAGCTGTCCATTTGTTGCCGGCCACCTGGTCATAAGTCGAGGACTTGCAGCCGGTCGTACGTTGAGGACTTTCTGACCGGTTGCAAGTTAGCAGTTAGCAGTTAGACTTACTGCTTCATAGGGCTTTCAGCCCTCTCTAAGCGGTTTACAGAGTCAGCATATCACCCCCACAGTCTGGGTCCTCATTTCACCCACCTCGGAAGGATGGAAGGCTGAGTCAACCTTGAGCCGGTGAGATTAGAACCGCTGAACTGCAGATAACAGTCAGCTGAAGTGGCCTGCAGTACTGCACCCTAACCACTGCGCCACCTTGGCTCTTCCAGTTGAGGACTTTATAGAAGGTTGAGTCAACCTTGAGCAGATGAGACTCAAACTGTTGAACTGCTGGCAGCTGGCAGTCAGCATGAGTATCCTGCAGTACTTCATTGTAACCACTGCGCCACCATGGCGCGTTTATCTCAAACATTTCAGCGTTGACTGGGAATGGTAGAAGCAGCGGTTGCAATACCTATGAAGAACATTAGATGGAAGAAGCCGATTTCCACCTGGCAGTGGAAATAAATGAGCAATGGCTGTTGCCCACTAGCCATCTCTGTGTGAAAGACAAAAATGGTCAGGAGGTCCTTTCAAAAGAAAATGAACAACTCAGAGAAATATGGCAGTTGCTGTTCTATTTTGCTTTTGTCCATTCCCCAAAACGGGGAAAGGCTTGATTTTATAAACTATGGTACAGGTAAGTACTTATGGCTCAGATATGGCTTGTAGACTGCAGTTAGTTTTCACAACTTAATTCAAGTTTTTCATTATTCTCTATTTCCACAATACATCTAAAAGCTCTGAAGTGCCATATCCAGATAGCTCCTTGAGGTCATTTCCACCAGTATTGTCGAACATTACACACACACACACACACACACACACACACACACACACACACACCAATCTTTGAGATCCAAGTACCAGAGTTGTGAATAGTATATCTACTATAGTGGCGGGGAAAACCCTATTGTATGCCTGCTATTAACTGAAAGATCAAGATAGGGATAGATTGTGATGGAGATAATCTGTAGCATAGTATGGTCACTAAATCATGGCATATAATTAATCACTCAATGCCTGCTATTTAAAAAGGATGACTTGTTTGCATGCTGGAGATCTAGTCTACGCAAAGTACATATAATTTAAGAGAAGAATGGCTGGGCCCAGAGGTGGGTTCCTACCAGTTCGCACCTATTCGGTAGAACCGGTTCGTCAAATCTATTGAACCGGTTAGAAGAGGTTCCACCAGTGGACCCGGAAAGCAGGCCACACCTACAGAAGAGGTCCCCAAAAAATTGTGAAACCCACCACTGGCAAGGATCTTGTAACTTGACAGCTTTAAGACTTGCATGCTTCAATGCCAGAGTTTCTGAATAGCTACTTGGATCAACCTAAGTACTAATTCATAATTTCATATCCGGTCACATGGGCAGCAAGCCACTCCCATTCAGTCACATGGGTGGCAAGCCACTCCCACAAAGGAGGCCACACCCACAGAGTAGGTTCCAACAATTTTTGAAACCCACCACTGGCTGGGCCTAAGGAGAC
Organism: Thamnophis elegans; assembly: GCF_009769535.1. NCBI lineage: Eukaryota > Metazoa > Chordata > Lepidosauria > Squamata > Natricidae > Thamnophis > Thamnophis elegans. The sequence goes on from NC_045544.1 coordinate 8,564,102, forward strand.
ATGGTCACCTGAAGCCCTCAAGGTTTACCTTTGCAGTTCTTGGAGTCCCTTCTGACTAGAGCAGGGGTGTCAAACTCACATCATCACAGCGTGGGCCATGAGTTTCACAGCCCTGGACTAGAGTTACGGAAAGCAGCAGTATGGTTCTCCATCATTTTGAAGTAGAAAAAAATATATTAAAGCAGGTTTTAGTTAAAACAAAACAAAGAACAAAAACAAAGAAAGGCATCTAAATTTCTCTTCAAAGCTTAAACACACACACACACACACACAACACATGCATGCACACACACACATACACCTATTCCCATTGATTCAGTGGCATAGCTCTGTATACTATGGTTCTTGATCTTATTAAAGGTAGTCATTAATTACAAAACGTTGCTGAATGCCTTTTTCAACATAACTGAACAGTAACTATAGCAATAATTATCCTTTAAAAAAAAAGATATCAGAACATTATTTGAAAAGTGCATCCAAGCAGTTTGTGATCTGAGAACAGTGCTCAAACCCAAAGACACAACACAAGAAGCATTTCTTACATGCAGCTCAGACAATGTACTTGTAAGGAAGAACTACAGAAGGTGATTTCATCCCTGCCAGGGAAATGAGAAGATTTATTTGTGTATTCACAGGCCTCAAACAGGCAGAAGAACAAAGAGGAGGCATTTTTTTGATCACAGAATGGTGGAAGGAAGGAAACCTCCCTCATGAATTACTAAGGAGACTATTTACTCACCTCACATAATTTGCAATAATAAAAAGGGAAGGGAATTACTATTCAGACTTTTAAATGTTGGAAGCAGAGTATTTTCAAACAGGTTCAGACAAGGTTGTCAAGTGAATAGATAATACATGGCGCTGTCAACATCTACACTACACCACACCATCCATCCATCCAAAAAGGAGAGTTGTTACAGCCATGGGTGCAAAGTTGAAAGAATAAGTTACACAGTGGATGCAAAGCTGAAAGAATAAGTTACATGCTTGATAAGTAACCAAGAAAATGCTTGAGGGAATTAAACCTGAATTGAAGAGCTCCATAATATTGAAACATGCATGGGGACGGGTGTGCGTGTTTCTTTCATATACTTTTGATGAAATTCCACATTAAACACAACAATATTATATTTAAAAATCTGGTGGTTGTTAAGGATGAAGAAGATAATGAGTTGTCCTTTCTAAATAAAATTTCAGAGTGTGCTATCTTCCATTTTCTTCTTAGCAATACTGAATTCATCAGTTATTGAGGTTGAGGTTTGTTTTATTTATATGCCGCCCTATTCCCAAAAGGGACTCAGGGCAGCGAACAACTCAAGTGGGAAAGGGAGCACACAAATACAAGACAAGCATTTAAGATAGCCAACAACCACACCTGTCGAGAGGGGAAGGAGCTCATCAACCCCAGGCCTGCCGACACAGCCAGGTTTTAACGGCTTTTCGGAAGGCCAGGAGAGAGGTGAGGGTCCGAATCTCCGTGGGGAGTTCGTTCCAAAGGGCCGGAGCTGCAACAGAGAAGGCCCTCCCCTGAGTCGTAGCCAGATGGCATTGGCTGGTAGACGGAACCCGGAGGAGGCCGATCCTGTGCGATCTAATGGGTCTTTGGGAAGTAATTGGCAGCAGGCGGTCTCTCAAGTACCCAGATCCAATACCATGAAGGGCTTTATAAGTGATAACTAGCACCTTGAAGCGTATCCGGAGACCGGATAGTTTTTTTTAACTAGATGCAGCTCATGAAACATTCAGAAGACAGAACAAGACAGGAGGCTGAAGCATCAGCATATAATATTCAAAATGAGAATAAATCACCTGAAATAGCACCCTCACTGTGTGTACGATAAGCAGAACAGCATTTGTTAGAAAGTTTCATTAATGATGAACAAAGAATTAGTGTCATGGAAGTCATGTTACATGGAGTTACGGCACATGGCTTTTTCTAGCATATCGTTACACCTAACTCTTCACTATTGTATCAAATTAGAAAAAAAAAACTGATTGCAACTGAGACTTCCTTGCTTTGTTAACAAGGAAGATAACATCATTATGTTTACAAAGAATACAACATTAGGCTAATGATTGTCAAAACAGCTGTTCCAACTTCATCAGTTAAACATTTGAAACTTGGCTTATATCATAATACTTGGTCTCTTTATTAAGAAGTAATCCTCATATACAGTATATGAGAGAAAGAGAATGGGAAGAAATTATAAAAAGTGAAGGGAAACAAAAAGAAAAATAAATAAGTGTACATAATAAAGAAACTATATATCATTACAGTGTAATTTCCAAACTTCATGACAAGTATTAGCAAATTTAATTGCTTTTTACTACCTATTATGTTACAACCAAATAACTCTTCCCATCTCTTATCTATAGATAAATCCATAAAGCATCTTTTAGTTATAAAGGGTTGTCAACTGGAAGATTGTGAATCAGGACAGTAACCTGGTGATCTGATACTGATCTAGGGAGAGGGAAAGGCCCATTAATAGATATGCATGCCAACTATTTTCCCCTTTCAATGGTACTGCAGTGGTTCCTAAAATACGTCAGAAAGGTAGGAGAAGGGAATAGAAGGCAATATTCCCATACCACATCTGAGAAATCTTCTAAACATCTTTGTACCTCTAGTTTTCCCCAAGTTTTGTTAGGAGAGCATCTTTGCTTATGGAGCATTCTGCAGGGACGCTAGGAAATCTTCAGGGACATGCACAGAACTTATAATGTGTGTAACTCCACCACTATAGTACAATGTGTCACTTTTGAAGTCCCCAGTGGTCTTATCAGTGAAGCATTCTTTTCAGCTATAAAATCCTAAAAGGTATCCTAATAGGGTAATTTTCCTATGCGAAAACTATTTGGGATGCTTACACAGGTTTTTTTTAAAGCTCTTCCTAAAGTCCCATTACTGATAGGTAATTTTTGTCATTTTTTTTTACTGCGAGCCCATCGACCCACATTAAAAATGAATTTCTGTTGCCTGTTCTCAAGAGAAAGTGTGTATCTATCCATTACATACTTAATACATACATGCACATGCTATATGCATACATAAATATATACCGGAGATGGTATAAGCAGGTTCTCTCCATTTCTGGTGAACTGGTAGCAGCAGCTGCAGGAGGCTCTGCCCAGCCGCCCCAAAGTAATGCATGAGCACTATGCATGCGCAGAAGACGGTGCATATGCCAAGAAGTGGCACATGTGAGCAAAGCTTGTGCGTGCTTACATTTGCAAATCAGTAGGGAAGATAAGTGAATCCCAGTTCTGATATATACCTGCACCACGCACAGACACATACAAACACACAGACACACACACACACACACACACACACACACACACACATGCTCCATAAGCTGATAAAGGAGGAGAGTCTGTGGCTTAGTGGCTAACTGCCTAATATGTAATGCAGCACAGGTTCAAATCCCAGTAGGGGTATGGCTAGCTGATGAGAGCTAAATAGCTTGAAATAGATCTACACTAGTCTCCCATTATTTATTTATCTGCACAAATGCAATGTATGTATGTATGTATGTATGTATGTATGTATGTATGTATGTATGTATATGTATGTATGTTGTGGCCCAGCAGGAGCCATTGGAGCTGCTACCAGACTTCAACAGCGAGGGGCCCTATGAGTCGGCTCTGGAGGATGTGGAGGACCCTGGACAGGGTTCCAACTCTGAACAGGTCGCAGAGAAATTGGTTGGCCACCAGGAGGCACCTGAGCCTTGGACCAGTGGGGAGGAGACAAGGGAGAGTGAGACGGACACCAGCAGTGAGTTGTTTCTGGATGCCCAGCACCGAAGAGTTAATAGGCGTCAGGAACAGTTGCACAGTTACAGGAGGTAATTGCACTCAGCTGGTGGTCATTAGGTTCCTCTCCAGACTATAAAAGGACTGCTTGTGCACACACCCCTCTTGCAGAAGTCAATGCAGGAATGAATGTCGGAGAACATTACTGTGAGCTTGGCAGGCTGGAGTGCTGCCAAGCCTTATCTGTGCTGGACTGCTGCTCAAGCTTGTCTGTGCCGGTTTGCTGCCAAGGACCTGTCTGTCTGTTAATTAAATGTCGTAACTTATCTTTGGCCCAGAGTGTGTGTTGGTGTGGGACGAGGGGGGTCAGAGCAGTTTAATATTAGAAAACTACATACATACATACATACATACATACATACATACATACATACATACATGTCTTTGGTTATTCGGGTTTTCTCCCCCGTAAAATTGGAAGTGTCTTGGCGATGTTTCGACAAAGTCTCATTCGTCATCTTCAGGCTTGTTTGCTTGGCTTCGTGCTTTGTGCAATTGCTCCTTGAAGCACGAAGCCGAGCAAACAAGTTTGAAAATGACGAATGAGACTTTGTTGAAACGTCGCTAAGACACCTCCAATTTTACGCGGGAGAAAACCCAAATAACCAAAGACCTACCTACTAACACCCACTAAAACCCCAGAAAACATGTGTGTGTGTGTGTGTGTGTGTGTGTGTGTGTGTGTGTCCATTTTAGATACAAAGCAGAAAGAGGAAATTTGAGAGTTCAAAGAGTTATCTAGAGAGTTGAGTTAGTGAAAAACTTTCATTAATCCTCAAATTTCAGAAAGGGACCTCTAGAGATGCAATTCTTCTAATCCACTTTCAAGACATTATTAAATATATTCTGCATTTTTTTCTACCAGTTCTCATTCATCCAGATGAAGAAAAATTGCTGGAAAGAATGCTTTCAAAGGAGAAAAAACAAAACAAAATCCTTCTGCTTCTGATATATTCTCTTGGGTAGACTGTGGAATCATTGCATTGATTCAGTTACTAGACAGCTATGGAGTGTGTACATCTTTCTCTATGTGATTAACTCAGCAGTGGTGTACAATACTTATAAGGAGGTCTCTCTGATTTGAAGTGCAAAAAAATCTGCATGACCATTAAATAGCAGCTAAGACAAAGTTCTAACTTTTCATTGACACCTTATGGTTGCCCAGAATTTTACAGCTGGGATCTGGAAAATCTATCGCTCACTTCAAATAAATCGTAAGGGAAGGCTTTATGATCAAGCTCCTCTCCCATGACTTTTTTTCTGAACAACTCTAGCTCTAAATAGGGATATCACAGTTCCTGCTAAAGTGCACTATTGCCTTTAAGAAACTGAGTACTTCTCCCTTAGAGAAATTCTGAGTTGCCTATCCAGTGTTTTTCTGCAAAATATTTGGAGAATCTGAAACAAACCCATACAACTATATTTACTTTTTTGAGCTTTTTTTTAATTGGTGTGAGGTTTTCCCTGTAATTGTGTTGTTGAGGATGGAAGATTTGGTAGTGATATTTTATTGGCTTTATATTAAGTAAATAAGCAAGCAGGTCTGAGCTTATTTTATACATAAGATAGCATTTTCTTATAAGTAGGACAACATTTTAACATCTGTTTTAGTTTATAGATGCAAATGGGGCGGGGGGAAGCATTTAGTGATCACCTACTTAAAAATGAAGACTCTCTGGGGAATAAAATGGTGATATTTGGTTCAAGGGAAACTTAGAGATTCTTTACAATCTGCACTTGAATGGATTTTCTTTAATGGATTTCCTCTGTAGTTTACAAGAGCAAGTCTCCTAATGGCAAGGGTGCTGTTTAAACAAACAATAAAATTTATTAACTTTTAGAAGCATCAAATGTTCCTCTGGGTCCCAAGATGGTACAAAAACGTTGCTCAGAATGCAAATCACAGCCTATAAAATTCAATGGAGATTTAATGGTAGTTATTCCTGTTTGTCCACCTGTCTGCTTATCTTTGTTCATCTACTTCGAGTTAATTAAATTGTTGTCAGTCTTGATGCTAGAAACAGGAACAAGAAATGGGAATAGTAATCAAACTGAGGTGGAAGTGGGCTAGAAACAGTCACAAATTTATTGGCAAAAACTTGTTGTGTGGATATCAAGCTCTCTTTGCTCCCCATTATTTGATATATAGATCCCTGATGTGTGAGGAACCAGGATAGAATGTTATATCAACCATGTATCCTAAAAAATACTTTAGCACAACAGGACATGATGAATTCCTATAATGTTCTCTGTTGCAAGAAATTGTAACTGTTGTATGCCCCCAGGAGTCACTGTGTGTGAGTTGGGCAGTCATAGAAATCTATGTAACAAATAAATAAATTGTAGCCCCAAACCATTGAAGGGCACCAGGTTATCTAACTTGGCTATATCTTTTTAATATCATGCCATCATATGCAAACAATTTCCTTTTTTTTGCCAGTGGCATGGGGAAGAAGCTGTAGATTCAAAAACATAAGATGACTTTTCATATTTAGTAAGATCATTGATCCACCTACATTAATATTACAGTATATCAACCAACAAGCAGAAATTCTTCAGAGATTTTGACAAAGATGTTTTCTTAGAGTTTCCCAGCCTAGTTACATAGTTCCTCCAAAATCAAAGCCATTTTATTCGCACAGAGAAAGATGAGATAGAACTTTCAGGACTTCCTGATGTGTCTCATATTTCAGTCTCTGATGGTACAATTATCTTAAGACATTTGTTTACCTCACACTTTTAAAGAGATGCAACCTTGTCACTTCTCTTCCCACTTTTCCTCATCATCAGTCACCTCACCAATCAGTCTGTCTGCCAAGTGAGGAGTTCCATTTCTTCACTTGCTTTTTTTAAAATTAAGACATGATGAAAAGCCATAAACCCTGTTGGTTCTTGGTCACCTTTCTCATGACGGCACCCAGTCATCATAGGAAAGCAACGCAACAAAAGGATCACAGAGCAGTGCAAAAAACTGAACTAATTGTTTTGTTCAATCTGTAATGAATCAGAGGTGCCACAGTTTGGATCAACTCCAAGATGATACCCTAAGGTCATCTTCTGAATAAAATCTATAGAATTATACCAGTGACGTGCAGTGAGGTTTATGGCTGGTGAGGCACTAACACAAAGTTTTTTAGACTTGTGGACTTCAACTCCCAGAATTGCACAGCCAGGCATGCTCACTTCCGATTTAAAGTGACAGCATTTGTTTTTCTCCTTTGCGAAATGAGTTTCCTTCTTTCTTTTTCTTCTCCCTTCCCCTCCTTCCTCCCTCTCTCCATCCCTCCCCTCCTCTCAAACACACACACACACACAAACACACAGACGTTTGTGCCAAGGTGGCGCAGTGGTTAAATGCAGCACTGCAGGCTACTGCTAGATCAGCAGGTCAGCGGTTCAAATCTCACCGGCTCAGGGTTGACTCAGCCTTCCATCCTTCCGAGGTGGGTAAAATGAGGACCCAGATTGTTGGGGGCAATATGCTGACTCTCTGTAAACCGCTTAAAGAGGCCTGAAAGGCCTATGAAGCGGTATATAAGTCTACTGCTATTGCTATTGCTATTGTTGGATTGGACTATCTCTCCTACTACCCCCTTCCCTCTCTTACTCAAACAAACTCTTTCTCAAACAAGCACACACACACACACACACACAGTTGGATTGGAGGGAGTCAGGGAGGCCACAGGAGGGGGCAGGAAGCCAGTCAAAGAGCCATACTAGAGCAGACACACTTTCTCCCAGCTCCTGAAGGATCCAGCCCAGCTTCACTGATTACAGGTTTGAAAAGACAACATGGCTCTGCCTGCAATCAAACTACACTTGGGGAGGGAGAGCACTTCCCTCCAGCCTTTGCCCAAAGCCCCACACCAGGAGGATGAAGTTTGAATTCCTCCCCTTCCTTCCGACCCACACGTACCTTTTCCAGCTGTTTCAGAGCGGATTTCAACTCTGCTTTTGCATGCCATAATGAAAAGGAAAAAAATGTAAAAGGAAAAAGGCAAGAACTGAGGTCAGGCTGAGCTAGTTGCTGCCAGAGTCACTGTGGATGATTCTGCTTAACTGTTTATAAAAGCCTCTAAAAAAGCACTGTCTACAGGAGGAGGCAGGAGAACCACGTGCCTCATCTACGTCAGGAATTTTTCGGCTTTTAACCCTTGCTTAACTCTGCTCAAATGATCATAAAATGCCTAAAGTCAGACTAGATGAGACACGTCGTTCTCCTGCCTCCTCCCGTAGAGGGCACTTTTTTAGAGGCTTTTTAAAACAGTTAAGCACTAAGCAGAGTCATCCACGGTGACTCTGGCAGCAACTAGCTCAGCCTGACCTCAGCTCTTGCCTTTTTCCTTTTACATTTTTCTTTTCATGATGACAGTGGTGAGGCTCTGCCTCCCCTGCTTCCCGACTGCACGTCACTGAATTACACTCTTGGTTACAACTGGGGGATGTTTTAAAAATTCATTTTAATAATTATTACCCCATTTTTCTTTTACATTATATTTCTTTCCCTGAGCTTCCTAATGTTTCCTATCTTTTTTTTCTTTTCTTAATTCTGTTTCATTTTTTCATTAATATTCTAGACCCCTGAAGCAGAAGAGAATAAAACCCTTCTACTTCAATTACATGGGGGCAAATGATGAAATGATGCCAATAGTAAAAAGAAAAGCACAGGATATAGTAAAAAAAAAAGCACAGGAAAAAATAGAAAGTTTAGGGTATTAAATAAAGTACTTTTTAACTTTGAAACTGCTTAGTTTTAAATCAGCAAATCCTATATTTTATGCAATTATAAAAATTGTGGTATTTCAGTTTTTGTATCAAAAGCTCTTCATGAGGAAACAACACAAATCAAGATCTTCTGGTGAGTTTGAGCACCAAATTTGTCTCACAAGTCTCAGATGACCTAGAATTTCAATTAAATAGATAAAGGTGTTTTGTTTCCTTAGATTCATCTAAATGCTAAAAGATTTGGTATGACAATAGTTCATCACATGGTAATATGATAAGTAATAGATTATGAAGATGAAGTGGTCTTGATTTATCCCCCTTTAATTCACTATATACAATTCTAGAAAATATTAAAACACAGAATGCATATTTTATGTTGAAAGCATCTATCAATAATTATCTCAACTGTTCTACTTTCAGTCAGCGTAAGCAAGAACTCATTCAAGTTGATCTTCCCACTTGAAAATAAAAATAAAATTACACAGTACATAGAATTAGCAGGGACATTTTCTCTCCTTGAGGGCTAACCTTGATATAGAATCTAACAATTTCAAGAGTTTGCATGAATCTATTTTTAAAAAGTAAATAGCAGGTGGAGATGCAGACCTTGATTGGAGATGATGAGAAGAACTCTAACCTTTTGTACCTGTCTGGTTCCAAACCTTCTTTTATTTGCAAAAATAAAATAAGCTCAACAGGAGAATTATTCAATACATCAACAGGTGCAAATTTAAATACAGGGCTCCAATGAATCAATTTATTACCTTCAATGTTTGAATTCCAGGTAGCCTTTTGAAAAAGGAAAATGTAAGGTGACTTATGCAATTCAACAATTTGCAACCACCACACCAAATCCACAACAAATTTGGCATATTCATATAGTTGCCCATTTCACAAAAATATGACTCTGGGCAACAATAGTTAAAAACTCCTTAAGCCATGAAAAAACAAAGAAAATAAATTAATTAAGTAGATTAAAGAGATATACAATAAACAGATAAAACTCAACAAAGTGGGAGAACAAACACCACCTAATCTCATATAGCTATCTTGCATGCCAGAAGGCTACCTTTAGGAATAACAGATTTAAACTGCCTAAATCCAGGTGACCAGCAGATGAGAATAATAACCAACATATTCTCCCCCCTCTGTCTCTCTGTGTGTCTCTCTCTGTGTGTTTCTCTCTCTGTCTCTCTGTATCTATCTCTGTCTCTGTCTCTGTCTTTCTCTGTCTCTCCCTCTCCCTCTGTCTCTCTCTCTCTCTCTCTCTCACACACACACACACACACACACACACCGACCAGGGGTGCGTTCAGGATTATTTTACTGCTGATTTGCTCATGGATGTGTTTTGGGCACACTATGCGCACATGCGCAGAGGTGAAAAATATTGATGGCAGCGATAGAACCGGTTTGGGGGCATGGGAGGCCGAGTTACTACTTACTCATCTGAACCAGTAGGAACCCACCTCTGACACACAGACACAGACAAACAAACATGCATGCACACACTCACATTTCTCTTTCCTTCTGGAGAAACACACGTATACTTTAAATCCTGTATCTGGAGAAAGCAATTGTGCTTGCAAGAGTTAGCAGTAAAAGGAAGCCAGGCTGCCAAAGAACACAATGGCTGGACACCATCAAAGCTAACACCAAGCAGAGCATAGGAAAACTCAAAGAAGTAGTGCAAGATTGGAAGATGTGGAGAGACTCCACCTATAGAATCACCAAGAGTCAGACTCGACTGAATGGAGAATGACATCATCATCATCATCATCATCATCATCATCATCATCATCATCATCATCAGAGCCGAGGTGGCGCAGTGGTTAGGGTGCAGTACTGCAGGCCACTTCAGCTGACTGTTATCTGCAGTTCAGCGGTTCTAATCTCACCGGCTCAAGGTTGACTCAGCCTTCCATCCTTCAGAGGTGGGTAAAATGAGAACCCGGATTGTTGTTGGGGGCAATATGCGGACTCTGTAAACCGCTTAGAGAGGGCTGAAAGCCCTATGAAGCGGTATATAAGTCTAACTGCTATTGCTATTGCTATCTTCTTCTTCTTCTTCATCCTCATCATGCCATCTAAGTAGTTAGCCGTCTATATTTCTAACACAACATGGAAACAATATGTACAATAGTAATTGCCATTAATAACAAAACCAAAGGGGGGAAAAACATAAAGTGGTTAAACTTAAAGAAAAGGAAGTGGGAACAACAGGAGGTTCTAGAAGGTGGGAATCAAAGAACATTAGTTTTGAAGAAAACCTGTCATGGTTTAAGGATATAAAAAGGAAAAAAAAATCAAAGTGAAGGTAAATCCCAGGATAATGTTGCAGGATCCAAGCTGAGTTGGTCACTGGGACAGGACGTTTAGTCTTCCAAGTGTTCGGACTCATGCTGGAGCCCATCCATAGGGAACTTCTCTGTCTCCAGGATGTGTGCACTGGGATGTTCTATACATAGTATTTATGTGATGCCTGGATGTGTGTGGCTTCTTATTGTTAAAAGGGGTGTTGATGGCCAGTTTTTAAATTGTTGGTTTCTGTTTCCCTGTGCTAACCTGCTCTTGGCTCCTAAGCACCTGGTAAACGGATCATAAATCAGCACTCCTGTTGATTGACCAGGGGCCTATTTCCCAGGTTTCAATCATTTCCCTGGTTATTTTTGTCTCTGCTCAGCCAACAACCATAGTAGCTGAAAAATTGAATCTATGTAATTATCTGATTTCTGAACCCACCTTCTGAGATATGTGAGATAGTAGTCCGTTATTGATACCAGTCTGGGAAGGAAATGTGCCATGAAGGGGCCAATTAATCTCCAACAAATATACGTACATCTTGATGATTTTTTCCACTAAAATCAATGTGAAGGTTTCCAATAAAATGCCAAGTTTGGGTGGATGTAAAAAGTAGTGCTTCTCCTTTGTCTCCATAGCTTTTCCGGCATGAATATATTAAACTTTCCTTTTTCTTTTTCCAGCATTGCTAGTTGTTCTATAAACACATTATTTTCCTTTATACAATGGCTGCTGAATTGATAATCATGCTTCCCGGACATCACAAATCCTTCCTTAAAATTGCTTTCATTTATTTCCAGCAACTTTTAAGAGTTTAAAAAAAACAGAGTTCTAAAGCATCCAACTGCCTGATTTAATAGGTTATTTGTACAAGTTTTGCCTTCCATGGCACGTAAAGTACATGCAACTCTTATAATGACCCCGCTAATGAATGACCTAATAACAGCTATTCAAGCAGGCAAGCTCTAAGGAGGTAATCTTTTCTTACACATTAATGCTGATCTCATTTTTTCCGATGATGGAAGTCCACAAAGTTAATGAATCCAAAGCTGAAAGGAAAGCATTATTCTGAATATATTTTACTAATTTTTCAAAACAGAAGGAAGGTCTTTGTGAATATAGTTCAAGCAAACAGACATAATATGAATCCTAGACATATTTAAAAAGTACCTGTCTACAGAAAAAGAAATAAATGTTCATAGGAAATTAGCAAAAGGAATTTAGAAATGAAATGAGATTCCAAGAATATTTTTCATCGATGACGCCCTTTATTTCAGATCTAGTTGGAGGAAGCATATGGTGCATTTTTATTAGTTTTGATATGGCATGCAACATTTCTGCACCTTGGGAATATGGAAAACACTATGGCAATTAGCTTTTCTGATCGCTATTTGAACTTTGATGCTCATCTTTACTTCCCTATTTGGCCCTCCACTAAAACACAAATGAAAGTACTGTATATCACTTTCATTTTTGCTACAAATTCACCAGAAAATGATGAATACCCTTGAATGTCTTCTGAGCCCGGGGGGGGGGGGGGGTGTCTGTAATTTCTTTATTTCTTAATTTTTTTTTTCCTGCATCTAAATGTAAATCTTACAGAGTAAATCTTTCTACAGAGTAGAAAGGAATTAATTGTCTGGAAAAGCTCTTACAGATATGAAATGGTTCATTTTGTTCACAGTTGCATACAAAAGTAAGAGTGTTAAAATAAAAAAAAACAATCTTTTAGGTAATAATCAGAGTAAGGAATAATTAAATAAGATTACAAATCATTCTCGTAGAAGTGGCATGTCCCTGAATACATGATTAGCATATGTACTAACTGGCAAGTAATGACATAGAAAGTTAATTGACTTCAGTGCTAGTTTAGAAGATCAAAGTGTCCAAGTTTTGTAAGACCCAACATAAGTGATGGGATTCAGCTGGTTTGCACCTATTCGGGAGAACCGGTTCATAACTTTCTAAGCAGTTCGGAGAACCGGTTGTTGGAAGAAATCTTATTTTATTTTTTCCCACTTTACAGGGCTAATCCTGTAAGGAAGGCAGGAAGGAAAAATTCTGGTGTTGTTTCTAGCCTCATCTTTATTGCCCTGCTTACAGAAACTGCCTCTCCGGTTAACATTTACTACATTGTAACAGCTAAGGCGAAGCGCCCATCGACATGAGTTGGCCAAGGCCACATTGTCACATGGCCACCAAGCTATGCCTACCCAGCTGGTCATTATGGCAGAGAACTGGTTGTTAAATTATTTGAATCCCACCACTGCCCAGCATCTACAGTTGTTTAAACACTGCACTATCTTAACCCATCACAATAAATTTCTTGGGGTATGTAAATCTACTTCATTGTAGATTTCATTACTTCATTGTTCATTACTTCGACCAATCAGATCCCACAGATTAGACCTCCTCCGGATACCATCAGCCAGCCAATGTCGACTGGCGACTCCCCGGGGGAGGGCCTTTTCTGTGGCTGCTCCGGCCCTTTGGAACGATCTCCCCGTGGAGATTCGGACCCTCACCACCCTTCAGGCTTTCCGCAATGCCGCTAAGACCTGGCTGTTCCGGCAGGCCTGGGGCTGATGAGTTCCCAGCCCCACTCGAATTGCTGATTGTTGTGTAGTTTTAATTTGTCTTTGTATCCTGTCTGTTTCGTCTGTTTTTGTATTGTCCCCTTCCCCATATGTTTGTTCGCCGCCCTGAGTCCCTTCGGGGAATAGGGCGGCATACAAGTCTAATAAATGGAATGGAATGGAATTGTTGCTTTTAAACCACAATGTATGATTTAGCATTAGGCAGAAACTCAGCCACTACCACTTCTACAACAAAATAATATTAAAAGAAGCCATGGTTTTGTGTGATCCCAACTTGAGTTTACATCTTTCACAAACTTTAAGTAGCAACTTCCCTGAAGATTACACCGTATTTTAACAGGAAGTATGAAAAGTGGAAAAGGAATAAAGTAAGGATGCCAGAAGGTGAAAATTTAATTCCAAATATTAAGACTACTGAGTTAATTGGAATGCAAGCGACAAGTATTCAAAAGGTTTTGGACAAATAAAGGAAATAGGAAATTATATTTAGCCAACTAAGATCCTCTAGTAAATATGAAGCAATATTGCTCCTTATTCCCTTCCCAAGTAAATATTTATTTATTTGACTATATTTATAAATCTTCCCAGTCTAGCTGGTTCTGTAAATAATCTGTAAGTAAATAAAATGGTAAATTAAGAATGTCCCCCTCCTTTCTGGAAAAGGTAAAAACTGATGATGCCAAAAGTCTCCTGAACACTGACATGACAAACAATTTCAGGGAAAATTCAGAGACATTGTTTTTCTCTTACGAATGTAGTTCTGCTCCTTTCTAAGTATTGTTTCTCTCCCTTCTAAATGCAGCCTAAATATCCCATGTATCATCTTAAAAATGGTTAAATGCAGGCACACTTATAGGTTTTGGGCTCGTAGCAGAGGTTCCCACCTATTCAGTAGAACCGGTTCGTCAAATCTACCAAACAAGTTAGAAGAGGTTCCACCAGTGGACCCGGAAAGCAGGCCACACCTACAGAAGAGGTTCCAAGATTTTTTGAAACCCACCACCGGTCCTTGGATATGATTATTCTACACTATCATGCTCATATTTATAAAACTCAGTGCCTCTGTGAAAGGTAAGGATGACTACTGCGTTTGTGGTGCAATCAGAACATTGCGTGTGTTGAAGTTGTTTTAACGCAAACCAAAGATGCCTTTTAAAAAACAAGTTTACATTCTATTCATGCATGCCAGTGCTGTGTGGGAGGTAATTTAAGGTGGTTCTGACAAGTGTCATCGGCATCTTCATATCCGGTCACATGGGCGGCAAGCCACTCCCACCAGGTCACAGGGGCTGCAAGCCACTCCCACAAAGGAGGCCACACCCACAGAGTAGGTTCGAACAATTTTTGAAACCCACCACTGGCTCATAGACACTTATTCTGGAAGTGACTTTGCCTTTAGAATTTCTTTTCCCATCATGACCTTTAACTTCCACCAAAGGCCAAAAAAAAGAGGAAGGAAGGAAGGAAGGAAGGAAGGAAGGAAGGAAGGAAGGAAGGAAGGAAGGAAGGAAGGGAAAGAAAGCCACCTTATTCCTGGTGGCATTATATGTGATCAAGTATAGGGTAGAAGAGTGTACTACAGCTATAACAGTCAAGCCTTCCTAGGTTGTTACCCTCTGTGTTTGTTGAGGTTGAGGTTTGTTTTATTTATATGCTGCCCTATTCCCAAAAGGAACTCAGGGCGGCGAACAACTCAAGCGGGAAAGGGAACACACAAATACAAGACAAGCATTTAAGATAGCCAACAACTGTGTGTGTGTGTGTGTGTGTGTGTGTGTGTGAGAGAGAGAGAGAGAGAGAGAGAGAGACAGAGACAGAGATAGAGACAGAGAGACAGACACAGGGACAAAGTGGCATTTAAAGACTTACATAAATATCCATCACACAGATATACGCTGCAGAAATTTAATGAGTGTTTATTTCTTCCTTTGCCTTATGAATACTTACTCCCGAAAAGTCTAGAGCTTGCTTTTTTTCCATGCTGGGTTACATTTTTTTTATTTATTCTATCTCACAGAAGACAAATACAGTTCAAAGGGTTTTGAAATTCAAAAGTAATACGAACAGAAGCAGTTGCAACCTCTTTCCTAAACAATTTCTCTACAGTACTAAGCTATCTCAAAGCTTCTTTTGAATAGGAGTATCAGCACCACTGAGATTCTACTGCACATAACGCCGACATGTCTGGGAACTGTTGATGTCTCATTTGAAACTGTAGGAAAGTCCCCCCCCCCTTCCCCACAATAAAATATTTTTCATTTTTAATATTAAAAAGAGGCAGAATAGAATATTTCCCCTAAAGGAGGAAAAATATCTTCTTAAGGGTAGAAAACAGCCACAGTCTTCTGCTATAGGAAAACATCCTCAAGCTGAAGTTTCAAGAGGCTAGTCTTTAGGAATGGGTATTTTATATCCAGTGAGGTGCGATGAGGTTTATGGCTGGTGAGGCAAGTGGGCAAAAGCCGCCCTATGTCTGCCGCCCAATGTCTGCTAGCCCACGGCGGGCACGGTGGCATGGCTTTAAAAAAAAAAAAATAAAGTGCCAGCCCGCGCACCAGCAGAGGCTGGTAAAACACACACAAACACACACACACATACACACAAACCAAAAAAATTACTTATACTAATACAAATTACAATTACTTACAAATTACAATAATTTTGAATTCCTCCCCCTCCTTCCGACCCACATACTTTTTCCAGCTGTTTCACAGAGGATTTCAACTCTCCTCTTGTCTGCCATGATGAAAATGTAAAAAATGTAAAAAGAAAAAGGCAAGAGCTGCTGGTCAGGCTGGATTAGATGCTGCCAGAGCCTCCAATGGATGACTCTGCTTAACTGTTAAAAAAAGCCTCTAAAAAGTGTCCTCTGCAGGAGGAGGCGAGAGAACCACGTGCCTCATCTGCATAAGGAATTTTTCACCTTTTAACCCTTGCTTAACTTTGCTCAAGTGATCATAAAGTCAGACTAAATGAGGCACGTGGTTCTCGTGCCTCCTCCTGTAGAGGGCACTTTTTAGAGGCTTTTTTAAACAGTTAAGCACTAAGCAGAGTCATCCACAGTGACTCTGGCAGCAACTACCTCAGCCTTTTTCCTTTTATTTTTTTCTTTTCTTTTCGTGATGACAGTGGTGAGGCCCTGCCTCCCCTGACTGCACATCACTGTTTATATCCATTCAGAAAGCTGGGCCACTCTATTCATAAGCAAAGACCAGCCAGAAACTCTGAACTGGACTACTGCAACGTGCTCTACATGGGGCAGGGTACTTGAGAGACCGCCTGCTGCCAATTACCTCCACCAGACCGATTAGATCCCACAGACTAGGTCTCCTCCGAATTCCATCCGCCAGCCAGTGTCGACTGGCGACTACCCGGAGGAGAGCCTTCTCTGTGGCTGCTCCGACCCTCTGGAACGAACTCCCCGTGGAGATTCGCACCCTCACCACCATCCAGGCCTTCCTCAAAGCCCTTAAAACCTGGCTGTTCTGACAGGCCTGGAGCTAAAGAACCGTTGCCCCGTCTCGAATGGTATGATTGTTGTGTGTTTTTAAATCATGTATTGTTGTTGTGTTGTTGTCAATTTGTCTGTATCCCCCCTTCCCTGGTTTGAGTTGTGAGCCACCCTGAGTCCCCCTTCGGGGGGAAAGGGCGGCATATAAATGAAATAAACATTCAACATTCAACATTCAATTAGCAACGCAAAAGACAAGAAGCCGAAACTGACAAGATTAGCTCAGACAATCCAAACACCTTGAATTTGCATTTCCCCTTTTGCCTATAGAGCCAGGCATGACCCCTACATGACCCCCATAGGTATCAGGCAATGGCCATTAAAATATAAATGGACATATTCTTGCACGGGAACAGGCCTCAAAGCCTTAAAGAATGTATAAAAGCCCACCTACTCTCAACCCCATTTTGACAGCCATCCCAGAAACATTTTGGTGCCACTGTAGTTTCTGGCTACCAAATAAATGAGACCTCCTTTCCCCCAAAAAAACTGCAGCCTGCCTTCAGTTTATTTTCCAGCGTCTTTATCCTGGCTTGGAACCGGACCAGATTTTACTTCCAAAAGGACACCAAAAGTAGCTTAAAATGCTTCTCCACCTCTGCCTTTCTTTATCCCTATCTGCATTTGTTTCTAAAGGCACCTAATATTCATTGGCATGCAGGGAGCATGTGACACAACATCATAATATGTTCTGACCTCCCTCTTCCCACACCAACTCCGAGTCAAAGATACTTTCCGGAATTTATTAACAGACAGACGGGTCCTTGGCAGCAAGCTGGCACAGATAAGTTGTGGTAGCAATCCAGCCTGTCAAGCTCACAATTCCAAGCTCACATTAGTTCCTCCGTTGACTTCTGCAAGATTGGCGTGTGCACAAGCAGTCTTTTTATAGTCTGGAGAGGAGCCTAATGACCACCAGCTGAGTGCAATTACCTCCTGTACTTGCACAACTACTGACGCCTATTAGCTCTTCGATGCCGGGCATCCAGGAACAACTCACTGCTGGCTTCCGGATCACTCTCCCTTGAGTTTGAGTTTCATTTTATTTATATGCCGCCCTATTCCCTGCGGGACTCAGGGTGGCACACAAACCCAAGGAGGGAAAGGGAAAAACACAAAAACTACAAAATACAAGGCATTTAAAAACAACCAACAGCCACACGATTCGAGAGGGGAAGGGAACTCATCAACCCCTTGTCTCCTCCCCACTGGTCCAAGACTCAGGTGACTCCTGGTGGCCAACCAGCCTCTCTGCGTCCTGCTCGGAGTCGGAACCCTGTCCAGGGTCCTCCACATCCTCCAGAGCTGACTCATAGGGCCTCTCACTGTTGGAGTCTGGTGGCAGCTCCAATGGCTCCTGCTGGGCCACAACAATAACCCAAGATCAGGTGACAAGATCAGGTCATGGTACATATTATTTGTATATCAGGTGAATCTTGTTACTGTGATTAAGCCATTTCCAATAGTGTTTTGACAATAAACAGTGACACTGAAATAGCAATATACTAATAGGTATTTTCCTCCCAGTATAGCCGTACTTCTAGAAATCTGGATTTAAAAATATTTTAAATGCCTACCTACATTGTACCTGGTTCACAGTAATTGGTCTGAAAAATGCTAATAGTTTGCAAAGGCAATATACACCTATAAACCAGAGGTGGATTCCTACCGGTTCGGTCAAGTAGGTAGTAATTCGGCCAGGCACGCACCTGAACTGGTTCTATCGGCAGCACCGTAAACACTCCCATTTTTTTTTGCTTCTGCGCAGAAGCAATATTTTTACTTCTGCACATGCGCGCCCGAAGCACATCCCTGAGAACTCTGGCAGTAAAAGAAGCTGGAACACACCCCTGCTATAAGCCCATAGGCAGTACATCAGCAAACAAACTACTACATGACAAACTAATTAAATATGTTGAACAGCACAAAACTGATATACAACCAGGGGTGGGTTCCTGCCAGTTCTAACCTCTTCTATAGAAGAGGTTCCACAAATCTACAGTGCTGTTTAGAACCGGTTCTAGCTCCTTCCCCCTGTCCGTCCGCACATCATCTAGATGAAGAGAGAGAGGAGGAACTCTGGGAGTTGAAGTCCACAAGTCTTAAAACTGTCGAGTTTGAACACCCTTGCGGTTTTTTTTAAAGGGTTAGGGGTGTGAGGGTCTTGTAACTTGACAGCTTTAAGACTTGTGTGCTTCAAATGCCAGAGTTTCTGAGCCAACATTTTGGGTGCTAAGCAAGAGCGTTGTTAAGTGAGTTTCACCACATTTTACAAGTTGGCCATGCCCACCCAGTCACATGACTGCCAAGCCACTCCCATCATTCACATGGCTGGCAAGCCACTCCCACCCGGTCACATGCCCAGCAAGCCACTCCCACAAAGCAGGCCACACCTACAGAAGAGGTTCTAAAAAATATTTGAAACCCACCACTGTATAAAACATACAGTTTCTAGTATACAAAGTACTGGTTTTAATGCTTATATCTAGTTCAAAAAGTCAACTGTTTAATGACAAAAAAAGAGAGACTCTTTATACTCCTAAATCCCTGAGTTCTTTCATTTTAAATTTTGCCCCGGTGGCTGCTTTTCACAGAGGGATGACTAAATGAAATACGGCTACACAGTAAAAATGATTGCCATGCTGTTAGTCAAGAAATTTGATATAAAAAAAAAATTAAATCCTATGGAGCACACAGATTTGCTGAGGGAGTTAGATCAAGGAAGGTGCTGTATTAGCTGTGCAATAAAGAATACTGTGCTTAAATAGGAGTCGGAATAGGGTCCAGGAACAACTCCCAGGGTTAATAAATAAAAAGTTCAGCAGTATTATAATTCCATGACTATGATAGATTGGACACTTACATTCTGCATACACCTTTGCTTACCACTGTGGATTCCCCCTCATGATAAATGTTTCTTAGCAGGAAGAAACTTCAATAATATGTCTGAGTACAAATATGTATAGAAGACATATGCTAATGGCCTTTATATGAATATAAATAAGGCATTTTTAGGGATGCGTTCCACAAAGATATGTTGCTCAACCAACTGAATCTAACAAAACTTTGAGCACTGGGGTGGAGAAAATCCATTATTAAACAGGTCAATAAACTATTGTTATGTTACCATTAGGGGAATGCATGGCTTCCTCTCCCCCCCCCCCCCACTGCCTGGGCCAAAGGCCATACATGACCTTTGAGTAATGTGCTAGTAGGCATATTTCAACTTCTACAAAGTAGCACCAGGGATTTGGAGAAAAGCTAAATTTCAAGTCATTTTTTTTTCTAAAGGTGCCTTTCTGTCTTCCCCAGTTCCCCTTGAAAGGACGTGCCAGCATTTTCATTGTATTTTATTTTGCATATAAACAGAGAAACTCATATAATATGAAGCAACAGTATAGGGACAGAGGGAATAAAAGCAATTTCCCTTTTGTATATACTCAGATAAAAATATTATTTCTGCCTTTCAGCCACTGTAGGAAGGAGGTTACTTGGTAACTGATTACTCTAAGGCCCTGTTTCAAGAAAATAAGAAGAAAAATCAGTGCTTGTATTTACAGAATAAAAACATGTGTGCTTACACAATATTGTGTTGATAAAATATAAACATATGTTTATAATATAATATTAGATTCTAGCCAGAGGCTTTGGAATAAATATTATCTTGATGTGAAAGGTTCATGCTTCACATTTATGTAGTTCTTCTATAATAACGGCATAATCTATGCATATCTTTTCCTGAATAAATTGACTTATTTGTTCCAGTAGCATTGGAATCTACTGAAATTTGATTTGATACCATGCCTTGGAAATGACAAAATAGGCTATATAAAAATGTTTATTAAGTACAAACATGATGTCATAATAATTTGTTGAAAATTAAACAAGAGACAATGCATGCACATTCTAAAACTGCAGTATCTATTAGGGACATGGTGGCTCAGTGGCTAAGACACCGAACTTGTCAATCAGAAAGAGCGGCAGTTCAGTGGTTCGAATCCCTAGTGCCATATAACAGAGTGAGCTCCCGTTACTTGTCCCAGCTTCTGCCAGCCTACAGTTCGAAAGCATGCAAAAATGCAAGTAGAATAATAGGAACCACCTTTGGTGGGAAGGTAACAGCGTTCTGTGCGCCTTCGGCATTTAGTCATGCTGGTCACATGACCACGGAGATGTCTTTGGCTTTGAAACAGAGATGAGCACCGCCTCCTGGAGTCGGGAACGACTAGCACATATGTGCGAGGGGAACCTTTACCTTTATTAGGACAGCAAAACTTCTGTGTTACATCCCCATTTCTTTTCATGTGTCTCTGTGAGTCTGTGTGTATTTAATTATAATTATACAATACTATGCTTTAATAGCATTAGCCTTAGGAACAACCCAGACATGTAAAATTAGCAGGCTGCAACACAGGCTCTGCATGAGGTGCTTATCAATCTTTTTCTTGTATTCTCTGTGATATCTGCATTCTTCTGGGATTTCCAGAGTAGTTTCCTGAGATGGCAACTTAAGTTTCACTGAATGTGCCACGCATAAAGCAATCTAATTTAATGCAGAAGTTTGTGTGCAATGTTGCAATGAGATGTAGGCTGAAGATTATATCTATGGATACCAAACCACTGCTGCTGAAAGAAAAGAGAAAGTGTTTTCGGCAGCAATTTAATGTTCATCTTCTGTTTTTTTCAATCTTAGAGATACTAGGGAAATCTAATAACTGATATTTTATTATTAATTTCTCAGCTATTGATCCGGAGAAGTGATTTTGTGTCCTCTAGACATTCTGCACTTCAGTTCTCGTTAGCCCCAAGCTAACCAGTGGCAAGTGATTGTGGGGACCACAAATTTTGGAAGGTCCCTGAAATGCATAACTTACTGTATTTACTGTAATAGTTGCCATCAGTGGTTCGTAGTAATTTAAAATAGACAATTATAACAAAATGAAATAAAGGGGGAGAAGATCAAGACATCCATTCTATAATTTAAAGAAAAGCAAAATCATTAACGTGTGGGACATATCTCTGTGTAGGCATATTTATTTATTTATTTTTATTAATTTATTAAATTGTTTTGTCTGAGATGGCTAAATTGGCTTGTCTGAGGGTTAAATTCTTTCTCTTTTTTCCTATTCTACATTAGTTTGATTAATTTTGCTGTTCAAAAGATGGTATTTTCAACCTTAAAAAAATAAATTTGGAAATTGTTAAATACAGGTATAAATAAATGCCAAAAGTTTCTCCTCTGAACTATAAGAATTGCTGCACTGATATTTTTGTTTACATTCTACTGTGTTTCCCCAAAAATAAGACAGGGTCTTATTTTCTTTTGCCCCACAAAATATGGCCTTATTTATAGGTGGAGGGATTATTATTTTCTGGGGCAGGTGAGAAGCGAGGCGCGCCTTTTACCTTTCCAGCTCCGTCGTGTTCCTTGCCATTACATTCATGGAAGTCGCTGGTAAAAAAACCCTTCTCACAAGTTCAATCAAACTTTTTGAAGTCACGAGAAGGTGTTTGTTTTACTAGGGGCTTCCCTGGAAACAATGGTGAGGAACGCAACGGACCTGGAAAGGTAAGAGGCGTGCCTCGCGGCCCAACACCGCCAACTTTACCCCAATGGTAAAGGCAGCCTGCCTGGTTCCCTTCTCCACCGTCCCTTTAGCAAGAGGTGGCAGGTGGGGGGGGGAGAAGCGAAGTGCACCTCTTACCTTTCCAGGTCCGTTGCGTTCCTCTCCCTTTCGCCCATTGAAGCCCCTTGTAAGAAAGAACCTCGTGAGTTGAACTCATGATTATTTTTTTTAATAAGGGGATTCTAATCATTGGAAAATTTACGTAGAAAAATAAAGTTCCTCTTTTCCTTGAACATATTTTTAAAATACCAGGGCTGGATTGCCAATTTCCCAGAGGAATGTTATAAGTTGGTCAGATCACCTGAACTACAACTATTTATTCATTTGCAAGCATCTCCCCAAAACCAGCCGATCCAGACATTTTAAAAGAAATGAGAGCTGATAATTTTTCAAAATATTTTGTACTATCATTCAAAATGCAAACAAACACATGTAAAATTTTTGTCTCAGTGTAGTCTGTCTAACTCAGTATGTCAAGACTGGTTGGCCGAAACACACATGAGTTTGAGTTTATCCAAGACATATCTAGGAACTGACCTAAGTCCCTTTGTGTGAAAAGCATGTCCTCTCTCGCCAAGCTGCAAACCAATTCCCCATTCCCAACTCAGTGACTATAAATAAGGTACTTAAAATCATGTATCTTGGCTGAAAGAAAAACAAATTAGATTTTTTTTTTAAAAAAAAAAGCTTCAGCACGGCTACAAACTTTAGCTGAAATTTGATGTATTTATTCATCTGATACAAACCAGCAATTTCAGCAATTAACGGTTTTATTTGAAACTTGGGATAAACGGTGTTTGGTAAATAAACAAACGATCCGCTTATGCAGTAAAATGCCAGATGGCACACTACTTTTGCTATAACTCCAATATGCAGATATAGGACATCGATCATCCCAACTTGAAGTTTGTATTAATGTTAAAATATTGAGACACAAGGGCAATAACACTGTGGAGAATATATCTTTGTTTTCTCTGCCTAGGAATGAAATGCAGATTTTGTTTTACTTCTTGAATGAATAGCAGGCAGAGGCTCAAATTCTGAGATTAGAGCTTCACAGGAAAGGAAAAATAAAACAAACCATATGCTGAAATGTAAATCTAAATGCATTCTAGGATGTTAGTTTCCTTCCACTCTGTTCCATTTGCTATTTGATAAAGTAAGATACATTTTTGTAGCATTAGATTTTTCTTATATATCTATTTTATTTGTCCTTAGGTCAGAGGTTTATATGTGACTTCTCTTATTTGAGAATGTCAGAAAGATTATTAGTGTGTTCCAAATTTATGCTGAATATTTGCACCAAGTGAAACTGAATGATTTCCTTTCAACACTTCTTAGAAAAATTACCTATTCACTTTTCAAATGAAAGCACTGGCCATTCCTTTTACCTGACCGGTCTCTTTAAAAAAGTGTACAAATTGTCTTTATTCTGTACCTGGAACATCAGAAGCATCTATAATTTCTTTGAGGCAAAAGTAGTCACCAGTTTTGAAACAGACCTACAGTATGCAAAACCTCAAACAAAATCTAAAACAGCAACAAAAATCTAATTGAGCTATAATTTGCATTGGCTGCATTGGGCACAATTGAATTCCTTTTTACAGTACCCAGAAGTAAAAAACTAAAGCAATTCTACTCTTAACACATTTTGAGCAAATAATAAACTCTTATTTAACAGTAACCAAGGGTACTACAGCAAAAATTATATAGATTGCTACTAAACATTGAAGAGGATAATAAAGAATAGTTGATGATAGCAGGGGAGCAGAATTAGGGATTTATATTGAGGGGAAAATGTGTTTTTTGCTGTGGAATAGGAAACCTTTATTTTCACTGCTAGCTAAGCCAGGAAACTACCTTAAAATATCATAGATGGCACTTTATCCTGATTGTACTCATATAACATAGTTATTCAATTTTATATTGGAGGAAGATACGCAATGAAAAATAAACTTTTTTAAAAAAATTATGGATTTCTTTTACAGAAAGAAATCAGAATCTTTTATCAGTTCACAAAGATTTGATAACAAAACACTGTATACGATAAATAGCATAGCTGGATATATTTAATATAGAGAATGAAAAATATAAGAAGCCAAATATAACGCTTTTTTTCTTTTGATAACAGGAATAGGTTTTAGCTGAACAACTAAAATATACAAAAAGGGATTTCATTGCAGTTCTGGTTTGACAGAATTTGGACTCTGACTTTTATATAATAAACAATTTATAAATTAAAACAAAACCAAGAAACATAATGAAGTTTTTTTTCAAGTTAACTACTGTGCTTTTATTTTCTTCTCAAATGCACAAATGCAAAGACACACAGACACACACACACACCAAACCAGAGGTGGTATTCAGCCAGTTTTCTCTGATTCGGGTGAATCAGTAGCGGCAGCTGCGGGAGGCTGTGCCCACCCGCCCCGATGTGCATGCACAGAAGGTGGGGCTCACAATCACATTTGCGAACTGCTGGGGAAGGAAAGTGAATCTCATCACTGTACCAAACCTTCCAAATGTGAGATATTCTGCATAAAAAAGTATTTTAAAATACATGTACAGTAATGTCTAAAGATGTTTTATTAAAATATGTATGTTACAGATATACATCTAAATAAATCACATTATCATGTTTACATCAGAACACTATTAAAGATTAGTTGCTTTAATTCTCCAAGACATGACATCATAATTTTAATGAGATGTTTTTATTCCCTCCGCACCTGAAGTGGTAAAAGGAGAAGTAAATAAGAACATGTTTCTATAACTGCATATTAGTAAAATATTGGGGGCTTTGTTTTTTACAGAAAATGATATGATACCTTTGAAGAAAGCAACCACGGAATTAATCAAGTATTATTTTTTATGACTAGATTGTTGGCTGTAGCGTAAAAGTAAGAAAAGATCCTTCTGCTTAGAATAATCTTGCAAAACAAGCCTTATATTCAGAAAGCACACAATAAAAAAAAAAACCAAATTGTTTTGTTCAATTATTTTGTGTTATTTTAAAACTGCAGGTTCCTGTCATTTTTACAGTGTTACACAGCAGAGCAATTTGCCATCTTAAGCGGTTGTGATGATGAAGGAAAAAGCTGTGATTCTGCACAGCGGGTAGCCATGGCAGGCTCTGAAAAGCTACCCCACCATTTATGACACAGAAAAAGGACTTCCCTGGCAGGAAGTCCCAGTTAAAACTGGCATAGTCTACCTGCAGGATTATAATCTGGGAAAGCAGAATGCAAGGAATTTGATAATAGAATGGAGACAAGTTCATAACTGTGAAAGCCTATCTGGCAAATCCATATTGTGTCAGGGTTCCAAATAACATCCAAAAGTAAATCAGAGCCCACGGCAAAGTATTGCTCAAAGTTCCAATTTATTAAGAGAGCCATGTTGGCACATCTGGGAAAACCCAAATCTGAAAGCTTCCCGGTTTTCCCCACCCAGTTGAAAGTCCAAGATCTTGCCCCCATTGGCCCTCACATGGGCCAATCTTCCACTGCCACACCGGGAGCTTCCACCCATCCAGTTCCGGTCAGGTGCAGAGGCAAAGGATGACCTTGGTTTTCTAGAAATAATTTTCTTGTGACTACATAGTATGTGACTTCTTACAATCCCCACTTCCATTTTCCCACAATAGAAAACGCATAGCATAGCAAGAGCTGAGGTGGCGGAGTGGTTAGAGTGCAGCACTGCAGGCTACTTCAGCTGACTGTTAGCTGCAGTTTGGCGGTTCAAATCTCACTGGCTCAGGGTTGACTCAGCCTTCCATCCTTCCGAGGTGGGTAAAATGAGGACCCGGATTGTTGGGGGCGATATGCTGACTCTGGAAACCGCTTAGAGAGGGCTGAAAGCCCTATGAAGCGGTATATAAGTCTAACTGCTTTTGCTATTGCTATAGCAGAATAGTATAAAGTATGGCAGGCCAAAAACCCAAAAGAAAAGATGGCTGCAGGCCGGACATATTGCCTATTTCACGATCCACTTGAGGCTCTAGAGCATGGGTATCAAACTTGATTTCATTGAGGACTGTAGACAGCGCTGTGTCTGACCTCGAGGGCTGGTGGGTGTGGCCAGGGTGGCATGGCCAGTTCGATATCACTCATGTAGGGGGCACCATCCCAGCTTCCATTTTCGCTGGCAGAGCACTGCAGGATGCCTTCGCAGCCAAAAACAGAGCTCGGGAGGGCTGCACATGACCACCTCAAGCTCTGTTTTCGCTGGCAGAGCCACGGTGGGCTGGTCATTCTCTGTTTCCAGGTTGACCCCATGGCCCAGATCTAAACACACTGCAGGCAAGATCTGGCCCACTGGCCTTGAGTTTGATAGCCCTGCTCTAGAGTCTAGACCCTGCCACGTGCTGCTCCAAGTTATATGAAAATCAGACAAGATAGTTTACATGTGATGATGTGCAGATCTGTCTCTTGCTTTTATTTGCAGGTAATCCTCGATTTACAACCATTCATTTAGTGACTGAAGTTATGATGGTGCTGAAAAAAGCAACTGATGACCAGTCCTTACACTTACAACTGTCACAGTTGTCTGATCAAAATTCAAGCTCTTGACAACCATCAAGGATTTATGTTGGTTGCAGTACCCTGAGGTCCTGTTAGCACCATGTGTGACCTTCTGAACTGGCTCCCAATAAGAAAGTCAATGGGTAAACTGGATTCACTTAAGTACGGAGATGCAACTCCTTAACAATCTTTGTGCTTTGCTTAACAATGTGGTTGTCAAGCCTGCAGCCATCATTTCTTTTGGATCTTTGGCCTGCCACACTTTCTATTCTTCTACTATGCATTTTCTATTGTGGGAAAATGGGAGCTGGGGATTGTATGGGGTTAGATTATATGTAGCCATAACAACATTCTTTCTAGAAAACCAAGGTCATTCTTTGTCTTTGCACCTCTGCACCTGACTGGAACTGGATGGGTGGAACTGCCAGCATAGCAGTGGAAGATTGGACCATGTGATGGACTTGTGAGTGTGGGGGCAAGATCTTGAACTTTCAGCTAGGTGGGGAAAACTGGGAAGTTTTCAAATTTGGGTTTTCACAGATGTGCCAACATGGCTCTCTTAATGAATTGGAACTTTGAGCAATACTTTGCCTTGGACTAATTTACTTTTGTATACTATTTGGAACCCTGACAGTCGTCCCAATTGTGGTTATAAGTTGAAAACTACCTGTTCTGTTCATGGTGGGGTTTGATTTAGATCAAACTCACTGCCTGAAGGCTGTAGACTTCTGCATTTAGCAATAATAGCAATAGCAGTTAGACTTATATACCACTTCATAGGGCTTTCAGCCCTCTCTAAGCGGTTTACAGAGTCAGCATATTGCCCCCAACAACAATCCGGGTCCTCATTTTACCCACCTCGGAAGGATGGAAGGCTGAGTCAACCCTGAGCCGGTAAGATTTGAACAGCTGCACTGAAGAACTGCAGTCAGGTGAAGTAGCCTGCAGTGCTGCATTTAACCACTGCGCCACCTCGGCTCTCATTTACCGTAACACTTTTTTAAAACAGAAATTTCCCCTATAAAATGAGAGGGAGGGAAGGAGGGCAGAAGGAAGGAAATCCAATGCTTTATTGGAGATATCTTTTATTGTAATGCTGGTAGCATTTGGGTGCGGGAATTTCAGGACTATTGCTTTCTTGCACACAGCCCAAATGTCAGATAAAACACTAAGCCATGCTTGTGTTATTAAATAGCTCACAATGCTAAACGTTATGGTTTAGCATCATGTGCAAATCCAGTTAGTTGTTCCGATATGGGTTAGAAGAAACAGAAATGCATTTCCTCCTTGTTGCTCTGGAAGCAAGCTGTTTATTTGGCTTTTGCTCATTGTTATCACTGCTGTTTGCATTTCAGAGCAAACTGATCGGCAAGCAGATTAATGAATATCAGTAGCAAGTTTATTTCCTTATTTCCTCTGCACCTGCTCAGTTCCTCGGTTTAGCAACCCCTAAAATCATATCGAAAGAACAATACTGCAGGAAGCAAAGCGGTGACAAATTCTTGACAATTTGGCATTCTTAGTCTAGCTGGAAGAATTTCCCCAAATGTCAGGAGTGATATCGCCTAAAAGGAGCAAGACTCTGGCAAGGAAAAAAAAAACTTGTGATGGCACAAAAAGCTGTAAGAGAGAAATGGTCTTAGCCATGTAAAGCTCTAAGACTGTCCTGGTCCATTCACAAACCTTTAGATTTCCAAAGATGTTCAGACACATTTTTTTTTAAGCAGAGATGCCGTGGTGCTTACTTTGAGACTGTGTGGGTTTTTTGGGTGTGTGTGTGTGTTGTTTAGCTTGTCACAAGAACCTGCTCTTTCCACTTGCCCTTTTTCATGCCCTGGCTTTTATAGCGAATGTACCGAAGCACAATAGGCATCAACAAAGGCTCCAGACCTCCTGAGAATCAACTGCACTTTGAGTAATCTTGTGCACTTTAGTTCTATGCTCTTTAAGTGAGCATTCACCCAGGCAGCAAATAGTCTTCCGGTTCATTTTCACGCACACACACACAAATAAATGCAGACCTTTTTATGCTGCCACATCTGAAGTTTTGATAGATGGTTTACTTCTTTTAAAAATAACCTGAAAAATAGTATGTGTTGCCGCGTCTGAAAAATACACAAGGCCAGAACCTTTGAAATAATTGACAACAGGGTTGGACAGAGGTGGGGGACCTCTGTGGCTATTGAAATGTTGTTGAACTACGTTGGGCTATGGCACTCAGACGAAGCAATAGCAAAAGCAGTTAGACTTATATACCGCTTCATAGGGCTTTCAGCCCTCTTTAAGCGGTTTACAGAGTCAGCATATTGCCCCCAACAACAATCTGGGTCCTCATTTTACCCACCTTGGAAGGATGGAAGGCTGAGTCAACCCTGAGCCGGTGAGATTTGAACAGCCGAACTGCAGAACTGCAGTCAGCTGAAGTAGCCTGCAGTGCTGCATTTAACCACTGCACCACCTCGGCAGTGGTGGGTTCCGGGAAGTACGCCCCGATACGGACGTACTGGTGCCAGCTGCGATCAGCGGCCACCATACCGGAATGGTGTTTCTGTTGGGCCCCCCCGCCCTCCATTGTTTCTTATCTCTTTTTAAGCTAGCGGGCCATTTGCGCATTTGCACACAGCATACAGTGCCTGTGCAACGCTCCACCAAGCAGCTGGAGCATCACAGGGCGCTGGATGCACATGCATCTTTTTAAGCTAGCAGGCCATTTGTGCATGTGCCAGCATACAGCTACTATGCAACGCTCCGCCAAGCAGCTGGAGCATCACAGGGTGGTAGGTGCACATGTGTGCGCAGTGCGCTTGCAGTGCTGGATGCCATTGTACCATACCAGTTGCAACGGGATCCAGAGCCCACCACTTCTGCGAAGTGTAGTCCAACCCAATTGGGAAGAATCATTATTTCTGTGCTAGGGTATAACTGCAAGGACTTTGGTCCTAATGCTAACAATAAGGGACTCAAAGGCACAACAATTGGCCAAGAAAAAATACCTTGTGTTTTTCCCACAGGAGACTTTCTCTTTATCCCAAATGGAATCAGTCCTACATTTAAGATGTTCCATGCATAAAAGGTAGATGTGGGGAAGGAGGGGGCAGGATAATCAACTTCAAAACGAACATAAGATGATTTTTCCATTTGGAATTTAAGTTATTTTAGATGGTGGTATGTAATTTTCCTTTTAATAGAGTGGTTCCCAACCTTTCTAGGTTGGTGGCCCAGCCCAGCGTGGGGGAGGCGTGTGAGCAGCAGGCACACATGTGCACACACAGATCTAATTGTGTGAGTGGCGTGTAGGTACACCCATCACACGTGCAAATGGAGTGTTGCATGCAAAGCTCCACTATCATGGGATTCAAATAATTTAACAACCGGTTCTCTGTCCTAATGACCAGCTGGGTAGGTGGTCATGCGACTGGGTGGATGTGGCCAACTCAAGGTCACTCACATTGATGGGCGCTTCGTCTTAGCTGTTACAATGTAATAAGGGTTAACCAGAGAGGCAGTTTCTGTAAGCAGGGCAATAAAGATTAGGCTAGAAACAACACCAGAATGTTTCCTTCCTGCCTTCCTTGTAGGATTAGCTCTGTAAAGTGGAAAAAAACAAAATAAGATTTCTTCCAATAGCCGGTTCTCCGAACTGCTTAGAAAGTTAATAACCGGTTCTCCCGAATAGGTGCAAGCTGGCTGAATCCCACCACTGGAGTGGAGTGTGTGTGTGTGAGTGGAAGGCATATGTGCATGCCTTGCCACTCACACAAAAGGAGCTTCGCGTGCATGCCTGTATATTTTGTAACTGTTTTTTAACCTCTTCCTCTGGAGAAGAGGATTAATAGAGAAGATAAGATTGCAGGAAGAAACAGCCCCTTCAATTATAACTTATTTTATATTAGATCTTCCCAGCCAGGATAAGTCTAGGACAATGATAACAACCATGAAGGTATGAGCAGCAGGGAGAGGTCAGTTGGACAGCTTGATAGATCAACTATCTCTTCAGTTCTGAAGATTGCACGACTATCAAAGTGCTTTGAATTACCATTGCTACTAAATAGATTGCCTTTAAAGTTTCTCTTTTTGGGAAGAGAGAATATTTATTTTGGAGACAATACAATCCATGAAAGGGAAGGAAAGCTTAGATGCATGTGTCATGCCTGCAAACTATCTTTTATTTAGACTTCAGGCCTGCCACACTTTCAACTGACTATTCTCTATTGTGGGAAAATAAGAGGTGGGATTATACGAAGTTGGGTGATATGTAGCCATAACAACATTCTTCTTAGAAAGCCAAGGTCATCCTTTGCCTCTGACCGGAACTGGATGGGTGGAAGCTGCCAGTGTGGCAGTGGAAGATTGGTCCATGTGATGGACTTGTGGGTGTCGGGGCAGGATCTTGAACTTTCAACTGGGTGGGAAAACCTGGAAGCTTTCAAATTGGGGTTTTCCCAGATGTGCCAACACGGCTTTTTTTTTTAATAAATTGGAACTTTGGGAAATCCTTTGCCTGGGAGTCTGATTTAATTTTGGATGCTGCTTGGAACCCTGACAGCATGTCTACCTTTGCCCAAGATAAACAAATACAAATTACCTTGTATTCTGCATTAATCTCTAGAATACTTTATGTGCAATCTATGATAAACTCTCAGACGGTATATCAAAAGATGGAGTAATATTTAATAATGTGGTATATCAAGGAATGTGGCTATTTAAGACGAATTGGGTAAATAAAAGATAGAAGTGACTTCCCAATTAATTAATCTAAAGTTGCATTAGCAATAAATTAACAGTTTAATTACATTCTCGAAAAGACATATAATCTCTTGTGGAATGTTTGGATATTTAACTGGGATTTAGAAGATTAGTTGTTGCAAACTAATTAACTAAATAGCTAAGAACACTACCGGGTATATAATAAATGAATTAATATTAATTCATTTGGCAGCAGAAATTAACAATAACTGTAATAATGCTTCATTCAAATTAAAAGGCTACATAACTCCTCTAAGTATTGAACTTTAAAAACTTTATATGCTACTAATAAGTATGCAGCTTACTCTGTTAACTAAAAAAAAAAGAACACCAGTTCAGATAATTGTTTCCTTTAGAAGTCAGATCTATAATCTGCACACCAATTAAAACACAGTAGTATTGCATAAATAATTAGCTTATCATAACAGTTGCTGATCAGTGTGAGTGATAGAATAAAGCATTCCTCCCTGTGCCATCATAAAAGGCGACAAGTATATAAGGAACTAGCTAATATGTTTGAAAAGGCATCTTGGATTTGATGGCGCATGCTTTGAACCCACTTCTTTAGAGGTGCAGATTTTTCTGCTTTGTCAGCCTACTACGGTAGTAATCAGGTTAGTATATGCAAAAATGCAGTCCCTCTGAAGAAGCAGGTTCGAAGCATGCCCCAGACATATTATTACACAAGTAATCCAGCGGTGTAATCCTCTCAAGTCTGTTACTGGTTCAGCAAGTCTGCTACTGAGCGTGTGCTTTGCATGCATGCGCGCCTGAGGCACGCCCATGCAGCACTAAAAGAGAAACAATTTGAAGCCTTCGAAGTCTGCAAAGGTAAGTAGAAAAGTGTGCGTGTAGGGGAGGGAATACGTTGTACCAAGCGATTTAGATTAGCTAGAAAGCAGAAAATCCGATGATTCTAGCTAATATAAATCATGTGTCACAGCGGATGGTTGCACAGCTGATCATTTGAAATACTGGTTTGAACTATTTTTTTACTACCAGTTCAGGCGAACCGGTCTGAACCAGTAGCATTTCACCCCTGAACTAATCCCTGCACATGAGAATTTCATTTTCTATGTTGCTTCCATGGATAAAGGGTATTCTTCCCAATTGACAGTCATTCCCTAAACATAGCAATAGTAATAGCAATAGCAGTTAGACTTACATACTGCTTCATAGGGCTTTCAGCCCTCTCTAAGCGGTTTACAGAGAGTCAGCATATTGCCCCCAACAATCCGGGTCCTCATTTTACCCACCTCGGAAGGATGGAAGGCTGAGTCAACCCTGAGCCGGTGAGATTTGAACAGCCGAACTGCAGAACTGCAGTCAGCTGAAGTAGCCTGCAGTGCTGCATTTAACCACTGCGCCACCTCGGCTCTGGAAGCTTCTAATGCTGTGTTAGGCCCAAAGCTGGGTGACCTTGGGCCAGTCACTTTCTCTTGGCCCTAAGGTTAGCAATCCACAAATTGGCATTCACAAGAAGAGATCTGTGCATCTGTGACCAACTTTATTATTTGTTTTTCCAGACTTTTAGCGTGCTGGTAAATGAGACTCTAATAAGTGGTTCACCTTCACCTGCTACTTTTCATATGGTAGGTGGGGACGATCATATATATATTTAGGAACATATATGTCCATCATCACCATAGTGATAGGAACTCTCTGCTGCTTAAAAAGAAATGTTGATGCTTGCCCTGGGTTGCCATGGAGATCATAAATCCCTAAAAGCTGTTATTTGCATTACTTCTACCTAAGGCTAACCCAGAAGCTGGTTGAAACCCTTGGAGACAATACGAAGTGTTAGCCATCCAATGGTTTCAAATGAAATGTGTGGCAATGCTGAGGCCATTCACCCTGCCACTTTACTCTGGATCTACTCATTTTACTCTGCATTAAATAAGTTCTGCTGCAAGGGGAACAATGTGATCATTAAAAAGAAATTCAACACAGTGTAATTATAAAGCATGCCAGGGTACTGTTAAAATCATAGCTTTTAAACATCAACTACTGCTTTTCCCTCTGCTTAGGTCTTAGAACAGGTTAGGAAATGGGAGAGCAAAGACTATAATTATTTAGGCAGAAGGAAAACCTAAAAAATTAGTTGGCTGATTCTTCTGGCTCATGGTTTTATGCAATGTTTGAAAAGAGGAGGATATTCCTTTCATGAGTTGGTTCCTTAGAGTTGCAGCTAAGAGTAAATGATGCATTATTTTAGAAGACAAAGAGGAGGAAACAGTTTCAGGCCTGGGCTGAATTTATTTATTTATTCCATTCATTCATTCAATTTATCATCATAGTTAAGCAGCAGTAGTTTGTAGTTTTTAATCTCAGAAACTGCAGCTTTGCTATACAGAATAGACAAGGTTAAGGGGCAAGTTAATTACACTTTATTCGTGGAACAAATGGTCAGATCTGAGGAATGTTAACAATGGTGACCTTTACTCTTGGGTTATTCTGGAGTATTTGTTTTTAAACAACTCAGAAGAACTAAGTCCTACGTATAGGCAGAAACATTGTTCCTTTTTTTATTGTAAGGGGGAAAAAATAAAACACCCCTGAATAAAACTTAGTTTTTTCCAGAAAAGATTGCAGGACTAGCAGATAATAGCAGAATTTTTTCAATGCTGCATTTTCTGAGCATACTTAAAACACTTCTAAGTAACTAGTTTATTTTCCATTTGAACTTATCTAAATTAAAGCTCATTGATAATCATTCGAGGCTATTTAATTATTTTAAGATGGATTCAGAAATTAAGATATTGAGAGCATGGAACTATTTTACATGATTATTTTTTACAAGTACATAGAGTCTACAGAAAGCTGAGGACCATCAGCATTTGACTTCTTCTGTTGATAACAATCTACAGAGAATGATCGCCCTATGTCCACTTGGTGGCCAGTAAAGATATTTTGTCCCAGACCCTGAACGTCTGGTCCTTTCTTTCCCCAAATAGAAGATAATTCACTGTTACTGTTTCCTTGATGTGCTTCCTTGATCAATGCAAATCTCTGTCGTCTTCCAAAATCGTGATGCTGATATAAACACTGTTCTGCATTCGGTCTCCCTTTTTCAAGTCATGCCAACCAACCTCTACAATAATTTCCCTTAACATGGGAGGCAAATGAATCAAGAATATCAACGAGGAAGAGCAGACACCAACCGATCAAGGACAAGGCAGAAAAAAACGTGCCTAAACTAGAGGTAGCCTTCATTGCTTTGAAATAGCATTTCATCCTTCATGGATATAATACTAAAATAGAGATGCATCAAAATTGTTCTTAATTGCAAGCTGCTGGTTACAATACCTTGTGATCAAATGAGGCTTGGGGGGGGGGCACAGCTCACATAATTACTAGGTCTGCACCTTCATCTAGAAGACTTGATCATCTGTCATCAAGCCTCGGCTTGCTTATCAAAAACCATTAGACACTTAACTGCACTACATTGCTCTTTCTCTCAAACGCTGCCTTTAGAATTTGGCTAGAAAAGTAGACTCCTGATTACCCACCCATTACAAATATAGCAAATTAAGTGTTAATCACACACCCTCCGTATATATGCAATATATACTTTATATCCTGAAATTGTCACCGAAATGGATGCTTTAGCAGCTTTTTCAAATGAGGCACAAGAACATCTGTACCATTTCTATGACCCACAGTCAGTTACACTGCAAATGGTGCATAATACATTTAGCACTCCCTATAGCAACAACCTAGTAATTACTATTAAATAGGGGGGGGGAGGTATCTTCATTGAAACCATTTCAAGAATTCGCAGTTAACCATTTATATTGCAATGAAGCCTCCATGGGAATTTGGTCCTGAATGGGGGAGCCTTGCGATGAAGAAGACAGCTTTATAATTATTCAGTCTAAAACTAAGAGAAAGCAACAGAGAGTAAAATCCTACCTATCCCTATGCAATATCAGGAAAGAATCAGGCTCCAAGAAACAAGGCAGGCATGTTGAAATTCTCTAAGCAGTTTCCTTTACTGATCCTCACCTACAGACAGAAATCTTACCAAACTAAAGCAGACCGTTTGCACCATTAAACATATACTCTGGGAACTATTGGGGAAGGGGATATCTTCACCCTCATTCTCCATACAAAATTTAAACCACAATGTCTCCTGCTCATCTGCGATGTATTCCCTCCCTCTTGGGAACACAGACAACATTTCATCACAGAAAGAAGTTTCCCACCATTCTTCTTCACGCGTAAAAAAAGTATATATGTTTACCAGTTATAGAAGATATATATTTGAATCCAACATTATCGATGCTCTAGTATTTCTTTAGGGTTAGGACTGAGCGATGGTGGGATTCAAATTTTTTACTACCGGTGGGCGTGGCTTGGTGGGCGTGGCCTGGTGGGTGTGGCTTGGTGGGCGTCACTTGGTAGGCGTGGCAAGGGAAGGTTGCTGCAAAATCCCCATTCCCTCCCGATCAGCTGGGACTCAGGAGGCAGAGAATAGATGGGGGCGTGGCCAGGCAGAGTTGGTATTTACAGGTTCTCTGAACTGCTCAAAATTTTCACTACCGGTTCTCCAGAACTGGTCAGAACCTGCTGAGGCGAAGGACATATTGTTTGAGAAACAAATATAAAAAGGGCAGTATGTAGAAGGAAAACAATAGTTCCTAGAAGATTGATATTGGTTGAATGGCCTTCCTTTTTAGCAGACTCATTTACACATCTTCCGATTCTCATCCATCTCTTCAGAGCCAAATGAGTGGACTGGTTTACTCACCAATTCCAAATGTGTAGATGCGTGGCACGACAAAACCGCGCTCGACTAAGCCGCGCCCGATTAAACCGTGTCGCTGACGTCATCAACAGGGTGACAACAGTGAGCGCGGAGAAAGAAGGGCGCTTTAAATAGCGCTTTGAAAGCAAGCCGATTCAACTTAAGGTAAGGGTTAGGTTTAGGGTTAGCTTTAGGGTTAGGTTTAGGGTTAGGTTAAGGGTTAGGGTTAGGGTTAGGGTTAGGTTAAGGGTTAGGATTAGGGTTAGGTTTAGGATTAGGTTTAGGGGGGTTAGGTTTAGGTTTAGGGGTTAATTTTAGGTTTAGTGTTTACAGCGTGCTTCTGTCGCCGTGCTGTTGTCGCCCTGTTGATGACGTCAGCGACGCGGTTTCGTCAAGTGAAGTTTAGTCGAATGCGGTTTTGTGGTGGAACCGTGTAGATGCACTAACAATAAAAGTTAAACAGTAGGATCATCCACACAAACACACACGCGCACACACACACACACACACACACACACACACAGGCATTTGGACTATATTATTAGGATTATGTTTCTATACTTCACTACACAGCTTCTACTCAGAACATGTATACATTTTCCCAAAAATAAAGTGTAGGATATTAAAGAAATTAAGCATGAAATACAAAAAGGAAACATAATTAAATTGAAGCTGCCTCAAACTGGACCATCAATTTTACTGCTAGGCAATATAGTCAGAAAGGGACCATGGCCAACACACGTCAGTTTGTCAGCTTCAGCTGTGGCCTTTAAACAAATCACTAAGCACAATAAAGTGCAACTAAAATTTGCAATTTCTAATAGTTTACCAAGTAGGAAAGGTATAATAAATAAATAATATACCAAAGCATTGTTTTTTGCTTTTATCAGGTCCAAATATTATTTTATATATCATTTTTATTCTTTAAATTTCTCATTTCTCTTTTGCAGAATCTCATTAACTTCAACCAACTCAAATTGTCTCTGTTTTCGCTTCCTCTTTTACTTTCCCTTCACATATTCGCTTTCCTGCTCAATCCTCATTAATCTCTCTATTTCAACATACTTCCTTTTTCATTGCACCCTCATACTTAATCCATATTCATTTAGCACCCCCTCATTCTTCATCCTCTCTTTAACACAAAGACTTCTGAAATAAGCCATTCCTTCGGCATTTGACTTACATTTGTTTCTTCCGACATACAAAATCCTCATTTCCATATAAAAAGTGAGAAGTGACATTTTTATTATTTTAAAAACATTCATTTTTCGCAAAACGGTACATTTTACTTTGCTGCATTTCCACCATGTAGAAGTCACCATCCATACAATTACACTAGTCTCATAACCAACGCATAAGCAAACTGTATGTTATTCAGTACTTCTCCAGTTACACTAACTACATCTATAAGTTCACAGTGTTCGGGATTCTCATATATATGTATGGCTTCCTTTTTGTCAATTTTCTTTTGGACACACATACACGAAGAGTATTTGTTCCAATTCCATTCAACAACACACCACTGTCATTTCCATATACATCTATAAAATACCCTCCCCCCTTTATTCCCTGCCATCAGTTTAATTACCATATTTTTCAGGTTATAAGACGCACCCTTTTCCCTCAAAAAAGAGACTGAAAATCTGGGTGCGTCTTATACACTGAATACAGCATTTTTGGCCTCCCAAAACTCCGCCCCTTCACCAAAATGGCCATGCATACTCTTTAGGGGCCTTGCAGAGAGCATCTGGGGGCTGGGGAGGGCAGAAATGTTGCCCCCCAGCCCCCAGTAGTACTCTATAAGTCTCCTAACGGCTATGCATGCAATTTTTTTGGAAAAAAAAAACAGGCCCCTTTTTGCAAAAAATGGGCCATTTTTTGCTCGTTTTTGCCCCCCCCCCACTCTTCAGAACCTTGGTGCGCCTTATAATCCGGTGCATCTTATACTCCGAAAAATACAGTACTTGTATTTTTAATCTCATTCACACTGCTGGAAGTTTCTGTTTATGTTTCTTCACTTACTTCCAAAACAATAGCAATAGCAATAGCAGTTAGACTTATATACCGCTTCATAGGGCTTTCAGCCCTCTCTAAGCGGTTTACAGAGTCAGCATATCGCCCCCAACAATCTGGGTCCTCATTTTACCCACCTCGGAAGGATGGAAGGCTGAGTCAACCCTGAGCCGGTGAGATTTGAACCGCCGAACTGCAGAACTGCAGTCAGCTGAAGTAGCCTGCAGTGCTGCACTCTAACCACTGCGCCTTTATTTCCGTCAAAATTAAATATTGTAACTTTTTTTTTCCAGTTTGTTCCAAGAGGCTTCTAGGTTTGCTATTCTTATACCCATTTTATATTTACAGTTAATCTTTGCTTACCAAGCACTCATTCAGTGAGCATTCAAAGTTACAATAGAACCAAAAAGAGACATGAAGTTGTAGCCAGTGTGGGGTTATCTTTGAATCCTTGAAGCTGTAGCCAGTGTGGAGTCCCTGTGATCATAATTTAGCTGATTCACAATTGATACACTTACAACTGTCTCAGTGTCCCATGTTTATGTGATCACTATTTGTAGCCTTCTCAGCTGGCTTCCAACAAGCAAAATCGATAAGTCAGCAGGATATTACAAGTCTTAGTTACATGATGTTGTGCTTAATGACTATGGTGATTTGCTTAATGACCGCAGCTGAAACTGACAAACTGACATATGTTGGACATGGTCCCTTTATGACTATAGGTATTGCTTAGCAACATAATTGCTGGTCCAATTTGCAGTTGGTAAATGAGGACCTGTATTCTGTGGGTGATTAACCTATATTTTAATCTATGTTTTCATGCACAATCAATTCTTTTTTTTTATGTAGTTCTATTTCACTTTAGTTTCTCTTCTACATCCATTTCTCTTCTACATCTATGTTCAGCTTCACATTCAGAACTGTTATTAGACTTTAATCCTTTATAAATTCTCATATCATATTTCATAGCAAGCAAGTAAATTAGGTTTGCATTTGATTCTTTACTTTGTGCACATATTCACTTCCAAGACGATACCAAAGAATCATCCTTCTTGTACATCATAAAAATCAGTGTTACCTCAAGCATGTTCACATTATTTTATGTAAGATAAGGTTTTAAAACTAGAGACAACGTATCAAGCTAACATATTATTGCTTGTATCTCACTGGGATGAGATAGGAGGTGTATGGAAGGGGTACTTACTAAAAGCCCTTTATTTATTTGCAATAGGAGGCTAAAATAATGGTTTATTTTTTTTTATTTCAGACATGTTAAAGTATTTGGATATTTTAATCAACAACCGTTGTTCTTCTTTTGATATTTTTTCTTTTATAGGTTTTTTCCTTACCTGTTAGTCAAATGTATTCTTTACAGACTTGTGATTTTCAGTTCATATTCCTCATTGGAAACATCAGTTTACTGACAAGTTTGTACTGGAAATTGATTGAAATATCCCACACTATTCATTCATTCATTCATTCATGGTAACCAATGTTTCTTAATTAATTATAGGAGGACTTGATTGTTTTTACTGATTATGTGCCATCACGTTATTCTCAAATCCTAGAGGCCATAGATTTTCTCCAAGAGATCTTTCCCTAACTTGTTCATTCAAGTGGATTATATCAGTGTAGAGGTTACAAAATTGAAATGACTTCAATAGGTGTTCTGTAATTAAGCTAATTTCCTGCATTTACACAATTTTCTGAACACCCAGATCAACCACACTATCCTAAATCCACACACTACCCTGAGCCATAAACTAAGCATTCACTTTTCAAAATAGTCTCTTGCACAGACCAAATCTTAGATTTAATGTTTAGATTGATTCATGGAATTGGAGGAGACTTAACGTCAAACACATATTCAGCTATGGAAACACAAGGTGACTTGATGTCAGTCTCTAGCTCCTAGCTCAACCTATCTCTCAGGTTTCCGTCGTGGGATAAAATTAGAAGAAGGGCCCTGCATCCTGCTTTATAATGCTTAAAAAAAAAAAAAAGAAGTAATACTTCTGCTTCAAGGAATGTCTTTTATCAGGATTAATTGGTATGCTCTTTTTTTTGATAAAAAATCTGGTTCTCAAAGTGCTGTGCGGATATAAACTGGGCCTTGGAGCAGATTGAAAATGCACGGCTGCTAGATTATATCATTAATTTGTTAATTACATATTCCATCTTTTACCCAGGAACTCATGGCAGTGTCTAGAGCATTCCTTTCTTCAGTTTTTCCTCACAACCATCATCTAGTGTAAGGTACCCAGCGAGCTTCCATGGCTGAGGGTAGACTTTAATCTGACCTCCCTATTTCTACTCCAAGCAATTGAACTATTCCATCACACTGGAGAGAGTAACTGGTCCTTTGTACGTTCTGGGGTTCAATTCAAAGTGTTGATGTTATGTATAACATCAACATTTCTCATGGCTTAGAAACATATATATGAAATAACATTTCTGTCCTCACCTGAGGTCCCCCTGGAGAAGGTGCTAATTCTGGGAAAGTGAAGAGGATGAACAGAAGCAAGTTACATGGATTCAGTTACAGTGATGATTCAGTTTAGGGGTGTCAAACTGGCGGCCCAATGGCTGGATAAGTGGTGGGTTTCAAAAAATTTTGGAACCTTTGTGGGAGTGGCTTGCCGGCCATGTAACCTGGTGGGAGTGGCTGGCCGGCCATGTGTTTTCTCTCTCTCTCTCTCTCTCTCTCTCTCTCTCTCTCTCTCTCTCTCTCTCTCTCTCTCCTTCCTTTTGTCTCTCTGTCCCTTTTTTATTTTTTCTTTCATCTCTCTTTCTTTCTTTCTTTCTCTTTCTCTCTCTCTCTCTCAGTGTCAGTCTGTCTGTGTGTGTGTATGTGTGTGTGTAGCAGTGGTGGGTTTCAAAATTTTTTTGGAACCTCTTCTGTAGGTGTGGCCTGCTTTCCGGGTCCACTGGTGGAACCTCTTCTAACCAGTTCGGTAGATTTGACGAACCGGTTCTACTGAATAGGTGCGAACTGGTAAGAACCCACCTCTGGGCTGGATGCATCATGTGCAGGCTACACACACACAAACACACAAACAGCTTCACAAAGGGGAAAACCGCCCTGAAACATCCCGTGACTGCAACATGACACTGTGAGTTTGACATCTGTGAGTTACACACAGTACTGTTGGATGACCTCAAAGACCAGGCTAGAGGCAGATCACCATGGATAAAACCATGTGTTCTCTAAAAGTTGACAACTATTTGATTGCACATAAGCAATCAACCTCCTTGGGGCCTATGATTCTTCTGGGGAAATTGCCACCCATGTACCTTGCTTCCTGAGAATACTAGGTTGTTGCTTCAATAGGACTTCCTTCCTTCTAACATACTTCCTTCCAAAGTAGTTCCCTGTATGTTTACTTCTCAGTGCCAGAAGCTTCTTATTCTTTCAGGTTTTGATGTTTTGTTGATATGGTCCTCTTTTCAATAATATTTCTAACTGATAAATACATTTTTAAAAATACATAAATATCTTCAGAAAGCTTCAAGTAATGCAGATAAATGTTGTGTTGCATTTTCACAGCAACAGTGGAAAAAATATTGGAAAGGAATTGTCAAAACAAAGTTCAGGATTTAAATGATTAAATGTTTG
Organism: Thamnophis elegans; assembly: GCF_009769535.1. NCBI lineage: Eukaryota > Metazoa > Chordata > Lepidosauria > Squamata > Natricidae > Thamnophis > Thamnophis elegans. Next base: position 8,606,327 of record NC_045544.1, read on the forward strand.
TTTGGATCCTGGCATGCATTAATTAACAAGCACACTCATCTCTTCCCAGGTCAGATGAATTAATAGATATCAGAGAACTGAATAGACACACTTGATAATAATTTCAAGACGTATACTGAACAATTTAAAAATGTATTCCATTAATAGGCTAGGGTGCTCTGAATTTTTTTACATATGAACTTTAGTCTGAATAGGTGGGAAGGAAGGGAAGGCTTGTTTAGAATCCCCCTCCCTTTCTGAGGTATGAGGGGTGCAGATAACGTGGTGAGTTATCTTAGCATTAGCCTCACTTAATGGAAGCCTTTTGCCTCCATTAAGGTATATGAACCTCCTACCCTCCCGATTGTTTGCAAATAACTTAAGAAAAAAATAATAATTCTGTTGTACCTTTGGCCCAATCTGAGTGTATATCATGATGGTGTTTAATAAAAAATAGTATTGTATAGCAGTTGTTTGTGTCAACATTATTGTTTTTGTTCAATTTACTTTGTCCAAAGTCCATTGGGAGTGAGCTGGATTAAAAATGCTGTCAATTAATATTGGATAACTGTTGTGACTCAGCAGATGTCTGCTGTGAGTTTTTTTGGGATACAAGATTCATTATGCAGCTGGGGCAGGTTAGAGGCAAGTTTGGAGATAAAAGGACGGATGCTGCCACGCCCTAGTCGCTGGAGTCAACGTTCCTTCGTGTGTTCCGTGTTTGGTAAAACATTGCTTGATTACTAATTGTGATTTATGTTACACTTGGATAAGTGCTTTGGTGTTTCCTGTAAACCTGATCCGTGAAGACTTCGGAAGAAGTGCAGTGCTTGTAAGAGTTTTTGTTTTGAATTCTTGTCGGAGACTTGTATTTATGTTATTTCTGGGCTTGAAGCCAGTTTGAACTGAAAACTGATAAAGAAAGACTTCCTTTTAAGTTGCCTGCCTGAGTTTGTTAGGGGGGACAGAACAGATAACTGTCAAAGACCAGGTTTAGTGGCATGGTTAAGGCACCCAGGTTAAAAACTGGGAATCTGTGAGTTCTAGTTGAACCTTAGACAAGAAAATCAGCTGGGTGACTTTGAGCCAGTCACATATACTCAAATCCAGGAGAGAGGTAATGACAAATTACTTCTGAAAAACCTTCCCAGGAGAACTGCTGATCTGCCCAAGCAGTTGCCAGGAATAAAAAGGGGGAAAACCTCACTTGAAGGAACAAAAAATATAAAAATATAAGATAAATGTTAAGCATCAGGGCCACTTTTGCATACTATCTCCAGGCCAGAACAGTTCTTGCTGCATGAATTACAACTATGAGTTAATTTATTAGACCTGTATATTGGATATTTTCTCAATTTCAGTAAATGGAAATTGAAATGATGCCTCTTGCAATTTTAATGTTTGTGGAATGAGGAAGGGAAAGCATCTACACCGTGGAGGTCAAGAAAGCCAGTAAGAACTTTCCAACTGAGATAAGACAGCAGATTCAGGAATATTGAACAGCTAACCTGATCATTGTTGGCAATAATTATCGATGAGTATCTAAAAAAAAGGATATCATTTATCTTAAGAGAAGTCAGGCCTCTGTAACAGCATTCTTTCCCTGCCTTTTCTTTTCCTAGTTGAGCCTTGCAGAACATATTTGCTATAATCTATTAAAATAAATAAATAAAAATTAAGCACTTGTCACTATCTCCTCTTCACATGCCCTACTACAAGAATAAAAACTGCATTCACTAGATACTATGATTGCCATAGAAACGATTGCTATGGAGACCAGAAGAGAAAGTGCGGATGTTTTGTGGTGATAGCTGTGCAAATAAAGAAAAATAAGTGCGGTCTTGAAGGTGTAGATGTAGAATTGTTTAAAGATATAATATTAAAAAATGATAATAATCCAAGAACAGAATACAGCAGGGTTTTTAAAGGACTTAAATGTGCTGTTATTGCAATTAATCAGTCTAAGAGTGCACAGTACAAAAAGGTGTTTATTGCATCTTTGACAAATGTATGTTTGAAATGTTCCTTGCATGAGCTGATAAAGTGCAAGCTTTTGACTTACAGTAAAATTTAACAAACTAAGCTCCAAAGAGCAGTCCAGAGTTTTCCACCGTAGAAAAATACTCTATTTGCAGAAGTTAGAAGAGGACTTCTAAGTCTATTTTCTAAGTCTATGGCAGTTCAAAAATCTTCCACACACATTGTTTGAAGCACTTTAATTGTAGAGGTCATGTTTTGGAAGGCTCTATTTCAGGATGTTGCTAACAATTCAACGAAGTACAACCTATAGCATTTGTGCTGATAAATAAATAAAGGGAGACTAGTATAGATCTATTTCAAGCTATTTAGCTCTCATCAGCTAGCCATACGCTTACTGGGATTTGAACCAGTGCTGTATTACCTATTAGGCAGTTGTGTTAGCAACTAAGCCACAGATTCTCCTCTTTTATCAGCTGAGCCAGGGAAATAGGTAAGTATTTTGAAATGTAACAAAGGCAAAAGTAAAAATAATGGCTTCCTGTCTGGATGGTCTCTTGGGATGAGCCGACAAAGAAAGGAAGCAGTATGCTTCCTCCCATATTTGGGCATACCAGGGGTTGTGACACAAAATACATACGCATGTATGTGTTTGTGTGTGTCTGTGTGTGTGTGTGTGTGTGTGTATGTGTATACACACACAAACAAACATAAATATATATGTATGTATGTATGTATGTATGTATGTATGTATGTATGTTTTCTGAGGTTTTCGCGGGTGTTAGTATGTAGGTCTCTAGTTGTTTGGGTTTTCTCCCACGTAGAATTGGAGATGTCTTGGCGACGTTTCGACGAAGTCTCATTTGTCATCTTCAGGCTGCTTCAGACTACTTCAGGTTTGGCGTTTCCAGGAGTAGTGTGAGACATATATATATATATATATATATATATATATATATATATATATATATATATATATATATATATATATATATATATATATATATATATATATATATATATATATTAGATTTCTTTTAGAACCCCTGGTATGCCCAAATATATATATATATAGTTGTTGTTCCGTCATTAAAATGGGCATAATTTTGGCAACAACAAGTCTGTCCTTGGAGTTGAGAAAGGAAACTTGATAAGGTTAAATGCCATTTTTTTTTAGTAAGAGAAAGATTAATAGCAGCCTGCAACTTAATGCATGATAAGCCTTGTTCCACTAATTTCTCCCAGTTTCCATAATATGATTCATAAATGATGAGGAATTGACTCAAAAGGGTAAAGGACGTGTAAAGGTCTAATTAGCATTAATGCAATGATGCATATAGAATTTCAAATACACTTTTATTACAAGAGGTTAAATTAGAAGCTAGATGTCATGACAATCCAAAGAACCTGTTTTAGTGATGAAACAATCATTAAAAGGTTTGGAGAAAACAAATGACCTAAAAGCAAGACATAGACAAATCTTTAGTCTAAGACAGTTTTTCTTAACATTGGCAACTCTTAAGATGTGTGGACTTCAACTCCCAAAGTTCCCAGCTGGAAAGAAATTCTGGGAGTTGAAGTACACCCATCTTAAAGTTCCTAAGTTTGAGAAACACTGGCCTACGCAAATAACAAAACAAACAAAAAAAAATTCTACAAATTCATAAATCTCAAGTGTTAGAGATTGATACTTTGAGATATTTATTCAATGTTATCATGACAACAAAATAAATTGCAATAAGAAGTATCTGCTTAGTATGAAAAATGTAAAATGTAGGAAAATGCAAAGGTCGAAAGATAAAATATTTTCCAGTGCAATGCTTCAAATTATGATTCACTATTTTTCTTGGGATTTTATATATTATATTTGTTGAGAAGAGATTTGTATATTATTTGTCTGCATTGATAGAGAGATGTGTCCTATCAGTCTTCATTAAGAAATCATTTGTTTGCGTGTACTGTTTTGACTTATAAATACAAGACTTAAAAATTCAGCCCATCCTTGGGGAATTTCTCTTCTCTTGTGTGAGAAGAAGAGAGAAGTTCCCTGAGGCTGGGCTCCAGCCTGAGTCCAAAAGTTCAGAAGACTAAACCTCTGGTCCCTGTGACCGACCCAGATTGGATCCTGCAACATTATTGTGGGATGTCTATGGAGATTCTCTATCATCCAGGTCGTGGTTGTTCCAAAGGTGCTTTTTCAAGAGGCAACTGGACTTTTGGGGTTTTCTTTGAAGACGTTTCACTTCTCATCCAAGAAGCTTCTTCAGCTCTGAGCTGAAGAAGCTTCTTGGATGAGAAACAAAGTGTCTTCAAAGAAAAAACAGAAAGTCCATTTGCCTCTTGAAAAAGCACCTTTGGGATTATCCTAGGATACTTATATTTGCCTATACATTACTTACATACATACATACATACCAGAGGTGGGTTCCTACCAGTTCGCACCTATTCGGTAGAACCGGTTAATCAAATCTACCGAACCGGTTAGAAGAGGTCCCACCAGTGGACCCGGAAAGCAGGCCACACTTACAGAAGAGGTTCCAAAATTTTTTGAAACCCACCACTGGTCCTTGGATATGATTATTCTACACTATCATGCTCATATTTATAAAACTCAGGGCCTCTGTGAAAGGTAAGGATGACTACTGCGTTTGTGGGGCAATCAGAACATTGCGTGTGTTGAAGTTGTTTTAACGCAAACCAAAGATGCCTTTTAAAAAACAAGTTTACATCCTATTCTTATGCATGCCAGTGCTGTGTGTGAGGTAATTTAAGGTGGTTCTGACAAGTGTCGTCGGCATCTTCATATCCGGTCACATGGGCGGCAAGCCACTCCCATCCGGTCACATGGGCGGCAAGCCACTCCCACAAAGGAGGCCACACCCACAAAGTAGGTTCGAACAATTTTTGAAACCCACCACTGATACATACATACATACATACATACATTGTGAGCATGCACATTTGTCTAAATTGTTAAGATTGGATCCTGTATGTATGTATGTATGTATGTACATGTCCCAAAGGTGTTATTTTCAAAAGGCAACTGGACTGTCTGTTTTTTTCTTTCAAAATTCATTTCTCATCCAAGAAGCTTCTTCATCTCATACATAACACGAGTACACACAAGCATGAGCAGAATGGAGTGGCCATCGTCAGCAGTCAAACAATTGCTACAGCAAACAAATAGCAGAATAGCAAAGTCTCCTGGCTAATGTAACACCACCATATGCTAAATAAATGAATGAATAAATAAATTGGTGCGGTCACTGAGCAAAAAAACAAAAAAGTCCGTCAAAAATGTGAAAAATGGTCACAAAGTTTTTTTTTTTAACCATTGTAACTTCAAACAGTCACTAAACAAGGTAGTCAGTAAGCAAGGACTAACGGTGCAATTATTTCTCTTTTGCTTTTTTTTTTTGTAAAAGATTCACTTAAAACCCAAACCAGAAACATGCAGCAACTATATACTTAATCCTGACAGATGGTGATGTGTCAAGAGGAAGAGGAAAAAAAAAAAGTTTAACTAATCCAAGGTAAAAGTTCAAAGCAGATTGTATTCATTAGCATATTGTGCCCTTCTGGCATGAAGAGAATATTGTCTACAATTAAAATGTGTATGTTTTGCTTTGAATTGCATCGTGCAATTTTCACGATGTGCTTCTTTACCAGTACCAATATTCTCATTTACTGAAGCATAATTTCCATATTAGCAACGTTTTATCCACAATATGCATATTTCATTTGCTTTATATTACTATTCTGGTAGCAGAGGTGGGTTCCTACCAGTTCGCACCTATTCAGTAGAACCGGTTTGTCAAATCTACCAAACCGGTTAGAAGAGGTTCCACCAGTGGACCCGGAAAGCAGGCCACACCTACAGAAGAGGTTCCAAAATTTTTTGAAACCCACCACTGGTCCTTGGATATGATTATTCTACACTATCATGCTCATATTTATAAAACTCAGTGCCTCTGTGAAAGGTAAGGATGACTACTGCGTTTGTGGTGCAATCAGAACATTGCGTGTGTTGAAGTTCTTTTAACACAAACAAAGATGCCTTTTAAAAAACAAGTTTACATCATATTCTTATGCATGCCAGTGCTGTGTGTGAGGTAATTTAAGGTGGTTCTGACAAGTGTCATCGGCATCTTCATATCTTGCCACCCATGTGACCGGATATGAAGATGCCGACGACACTTGTCAGAACCACCTTAAATTACCTCACACACAGCACTGGCATGCATAAGAATATGATGTAAACTTGTTTTTTAAAAGGCATCTTTGGTTTGCGTTAAAACAACTTCAAGACACGCAATGTTCTGATTGCACCACAAACGCAGTAGTCATCCTTACCTTTCACAGAGGCACTGAGTTTTATAAATATGAGCATGATAGTGTAGAATAATCATATCCAAGGACCAGTGGTGGGTTTCAAAAAAATTTGGAACCTCTTCTGTAGGTGTGGCCTGCTTTCCGGGTCCACTGGTGGAACCTCTTCTAACCGGTTCGGTAGATTTGACGAACCGGTTCTACCGAATAGGTGCGAACTGGTAGGAACCCACCTCTGCAATGAATGGAGAAAAAGAGTCCTACATTCTGCCTACAGCTATTGGAGGAAAAGGAGGATTAGAAATGCAACTAATGTAGTAAATAGTATAAACATTAGTTTTAAAGTGCACCCTTATAATAGCTATAACTAAACTTGCTCGGGAGAGAGAGGCCTCTGCTTTCTCTCCGAAGAGAAAGTGTTGTGGTTGAATTGCTTCAGCACCAACCAGAAACACATCTCCAATTTTAAGAAGGCACAGCGATCTGAAGATGAGGTCTGTAGATTGTCTCTTTTACTTCCTACTGAGTGCGTAAATTATTTCTTCAAAGCACGGAGGGTAGAATGGGAAAACTAACCTTAGTTCCCTAAAGCTGTTTCTGTCTCTCTTTTTTTGGGGGGGGGGTAGGGGGTAGGTGGGGGAGGGAATCGTACCTGTGAAATTGGGAAAACAGATTCTATCCCTTCTACCTAACACTAGCTTTATTTGTTTTCTAGCAGATGTCTCAGAAATAGAAGGAACCGGGCATCTGATTAAAATGTAAAAAGTATTTTTTTCCTATACTTTAACAACAATACAACAGCGTGTAGGGGGTGGGGAAAGGATTTTTAGATTAAAATAAATTGAGAGTGTCCTTATCCAACAATTGTTGATTGGAGAAATAGTAGAAAATCTTCAGTGGAGAAGCTACCATTCTTAGGGTTCATGGCATTTTCTTGATTTAATTTCAGTTTAAAGACATCTGAAATAAATTTTCCTACGTATACCAATCAAAAGTCAGCTAATTTCTTCCAGAAGGCATTTCCCCAAGAATATGCCAGGGGATAGAAGGGAGCTCCGGCATCCCATCCAGCTACCATTAAACTACAATCCTTCCAATTCAATGGTGGGATTCAAATAATTTAACAACCGGTTCTCTGTCCTAATGACCAGCTGGGTAGGTGGGGCACAGTGGTCATGTGACTGGGTGGGTGTGGCCAATTCAATGTCACTCACGTCGTTGGGCGCTTCGCGTTGGCTGTTACAATGTAATAAGGGTTAACCGGAGAGGCAGTTTCTGTAAGCAGGTCAATAAAGATATGGCTAGAAACAACAGAATGTTTCCTTCCTTCCTTCCTTCCTTCCTTCCTTCCTTCCTTCCTTCCTTCCTTCCTTCCTTCCTTCCTTCCTTCCAGGATTAGCCCTGCAAAGTGGGAAAAAATCAAAAGGAGATTTCTTCCAACAATTGGTTCTCCGGACTGCTTAGAAAGTTAACAACCAGTTTTCCCGAATAGGTACGAACCGGCTGAATCCCACCACTGTTCCAATTACTATAGAAGACAATATTTACTTCATATTACTCCAGAAAAGCAGGATTTTCCAAAGTTGTGAATCTAAGATATCTAATACCTAAGTGAGAATTCTGACATAATGCCAGCTCTGAGAGAGTGTACGTATATCAACTCATGGGAGGGTACTGTCAAACTAATACAATTTCTAGAACTGGATACTTTTTTTTATTCTCCTCTGCCCAGAAGACTATTGGGAAATGGTTCAATGCACTTGATGTTTCAGTGAATAAAAGCACCTTTCTTTTTGAGAATCATGTGCGAGAGCTCCTGAATGTACAAGAAGCTCAGTTGAACATACAACTAGATGACAACTTGGTGGTCTGGTTGAAGAAATAAACATAATAAATATTTTGGGACAATTTCTGTATGAAGTAATAATTAGAAAGTGGGCCAAATGCATTATTTGGGGTATGGCATTTCATATATTCAAGCAACATGGTGCTGTTTCATAGAAACTAGAATGAAAATTCTATATTAGCGTTCATAGCATTGTCTGACCTGTAATCTAGGTCGGATCTCAATTGAAAAAAGAAAGAAAGAACACTTGCTTTGAAGCCTGGTTGTTTGCCTGCTGCTATATAAGTATTTATTAATATTAATAGTGTAAAGTTAAGCTCTTCTCATACATTATTTAACCAGGGACTTTATTGTAAATGACTGTGAGCAGCTAAAATATTAAAGGTTTGAAATAGCCCAATGCTGCTTCTTGTTTTGACAATTTCCCTTATTAAGAAGACAACATTCTGACACAACTACAAAAGGTTCACATTTGTTTTCATTTATTAACACGTAATTGAAGCATTGTCTAGTAAAGGAGGTGGGAAATCAGAGAAACTTATAAGGCTGGCTTGAAAAATACCATGGAAGAATAATAATTTTTTTTAACACATCTTTTTTTAAAATTTCCTGTGGATTTTCAACAACACATGAAGAGTCAAGGAAAGGCACGGAGTAGAATACTTTAAAATACCACAGGCCTCAGGAAGAGAAACGAAAGTCAAGCCCCATTAATAGAAACATATCTTCAATAGCAGTAAATATGCTTTCCGGAGGCTAAGCAGGTGGTTGGTTAAATGTTAGTCGAAAGCAACAGGATAGTTTCTAGTGTTGCTGGTCCAACTCATGCAGTGGTGGGATTCAAATAATTTAACAATCGGTTCTCTGCTATAATGACCAGCTGGGTAGGCATAGCTCGGTGGTCATGTGACAATGTGGCTGTGGCCAACTCATGTAGATGGGCACTTTGCCTTAGTTGTTACAATGTCATAAGGGCTAACCGGAGAGGCAGTTTCTATAAGCAGGGCAATAAAGATTAGGCTAGAAACAACACCAGAATGTTTCCTTCCTGCCTTCCTTACAGGATTAGCCCTGTAAAGTGGGAAAAACACAAAATGAGATTTCTTCCAACAATCGGTTCTCCGAACTGCTTAGAAAGTTACGAACCGGTTCTCCCAAATAGGTGCGAACCTGCTGAATCCCATCACTGAACTCATGGCTCAGTGAGATGAGCTGTCAGAGTTGCAGGTTTTGGGCCATATTCTTATTAATTATCAGAAGGAACAGAAGCATATTGGCACAGGAAAATACAACACAACAAAGAGACACAACACAAATGGTAGGTTTTAACTTAACAAGCTTACCTCCATAAATGCAAGTCTTAACCTCCAAGTCATGATGTTCGTCCATCTTGTTCTGAAAAGGACCTTGACATCTAACAGGTTGTGGGCTGCCCACGATGTGTCCACAGATCAGAGGTGAGCTGATCCTTGTTCAGCCAGGATCAGGCAAACTGATAGTAGTGGTGGCAGGAGGCTCCACCCACCTGCCCGGCCGCTTCTGTGCATGTGCAAAAGCATCGTACGCACACGAGTGCGTGCGGGGGCATGCCCGAACTGGTAGTAAATAATTTGGCAACCCACCACTGCTGCAGATGGCTGGTGAGGCCTACATGGACTTGGAATGTTTTGTCACATGTCAGGCAGAATGTGAGCACCATTGTTGCAGAATTTGCAGCTCCGACTTTGCAGAATGCTAGCTTGTCTTGTCCTATGGTTGTCCTTCTGTCCTCAGATGTCTGGCAGCCTTGGCGGATCAGCGTGCGCCATGTCGATCGATCTTGTGCCAGGGTTTTCCAGGAGGTGGTGTCGATATCCAGGGACTTGAAGGAGTGTCTTTGCGTCACTTCATTTGTCCCCCCGTGCGATCACTTTCCTTGAGACAGCTCACCATAGAGGAGCTGTTTAGGGATGCGATGGTCTGGCATCCTTGCAACATGGCCTGCCCAGCGTGTCTGGGCCTTCATCAGCAGGGTGTAAACTGCTGGAAGATCTCAACCTCCAATTCATAATCTTAAACTGAATAACCCAGTGCTTGTCAGAATAATCTTGGTAAATATTAGTGCTTCATTGTCATGTGGGAAGACCTCAATGCTGATGTATAGAATGTAAAAATAAAATGTGATTCAAGAGGCCACATTCCTAGACTGATCATCCTTGAATACATATAAGAGCTCAACTGAAAATGAGGAAGTGAAACGAAAGTTTATTAAAGGTGCTGGGAGCTAAGAAAGTGAATGAAGCTCAAAGCATGATATACTTAGAGCCAGGTCAATAAGCAATAAAACATTTGCAAAAACATTAACAAATGGTCAGTGAGTACTTCATTTGAAGATGGCTGACTCATTCATATGAATAATAAGCATTTGGAAATTTCTGAGGTATTTGGATGCAATTTCTATTGTTTATAGCAGTAAATAAAATGTATTTTATTTCTTTTTTGGAGAGTAGGATGGGGAGTATTTAAAAAATATTGTAAAGGCTTTTTTATTTCCCCCCCCCCCAAAAAAAAAAAAAAGGCAAAATCAACCAGAGGCTCTTACAGGCCATATAGAAGGAAGCTAATCTGTAATGATTCAACTATCAACAGATGCTAGTAGTACAATGACAGGGAAATGAAGCAGAATAAATAAAAGGAGTGAAAGGATTGTGTTTCGGCAGAAACAGAAATCCAGAATTTGGTCAGAGATACATAGATTTTCACAGATGTAAGGATTTCGGGGAAGATGCATGCAATGGTAAAGCTCGCATATTAGAGTAAGCCATCAAGAAGTAAAAGGGCATCATGTTTCTGTTTTTAAACATAAACATACAAATTATGTTTCTGCTTTATAAACATAATCGTATCTTCCATCTTTCCTTTCCCAGCACAGAAAAAGTTGTAAAACAAGTCAATCCCATTAGATGAAATTGGAAAAGACAAGGCAAACAGAAAAACAAAAGAATGTCTCACCCCACAAAGAGACAAGCAGAGTTGAATGAGATAATAAACCCCATGTAATTTCAGAGAGAACCCACCACCCATCTTCCCCACCTCCCATTCTCCTGTATGGAACTGTTGCTGTACTAAACTTCACCCAGGGAATTCTGTGAGTCAAAGTCCACAAGTTTTAAAGTTGCCAAGTTTGGAGACCCCACTGATACACAGGACAGATGTTGCAACTTTGAATGCTAGCTCTTAGAATCCCAGAAGCAGCATATGACAAGTCATAAAAATCTTCAAAATGCTTTAAAACTACCCGGTTCAATTTGTTGCTTTAAAATAGGGTCCTGCCTCAATTCCTGATTCTGCTTTGAATTCAGTTCAATTTAATTTGCTTCGATTCAGTCAATGCTCTGTTGAATCAAATCACTCATTTGAAGCTTTGCAGAATGTACGTATTAAATGTAGATGCACACGAATAAATTCACGTTAGACTACCATCCATTTTTCTTAGCAGCAGCTGCTTCCATAATAACAGTGCAAGCAGAAACCGAACATTCTGCATTACAGTTACAATAATTTTCTACATATATACCAAATGTCCATGCAGGCAGGAACTGTGATATCTAAACCTATAATAACATACAATACTCTGCAAAGTCTGTATATACTATATTGCCAAGACACAGTGTTCTTAATTAAACATTTCTGGAATTTTCAAGCATGGGTGGAAATATTCTTAAACGAAATTGAAGGGCTATATATATATTTTACATATGAATGTGTATGTTTTTTCAAATGGAAGTATTTTATCAATGTAAACAAATAGCACGAGATCCTGCCACAAATCAATGTATCATGAAATGAGTCTTCCCCTGTTAGCAAAACACTTTTCCAATGAAGCATGATCTTCTGGAACTTTTACAAATAATAGTCTAGCATTTTCCACTAACTCTGGTCCCAAGTCCACAATCTGGAAGTGCATTTAGAAGTTCTCCGCTTGAATACCTAATTATCACAGTACTATCTTATTTCTAAGGATGTTATTGTTGTTGTTGTTGTTGTTGTTTGCAACAACAGAATTGTATCACAGTGGCCAGTTGTTTCGCCGGATTTGGCATTGATTACTAGTCGGGCCCCATCCAGGGGCCTAGGACGTTGTAACATATTTTCGTAATATGCGTGCAGATCCAAGCAGTGCAGCTTTTTGCATTTGACTGATGGCGATTTTGTCAATTTTTAACTGTTTTAAATGTAATTCCAGTGCTTTTGGAATAGCACCCAGTGTGCCAATTACCACTGGAATTACCACTGCTGGTTTGTGCCATAGTCGTTGAACTTCAACTTTAAAGTCCTGCTATTTCGCGATTTTTTCATATTCCTTCTCGTCGACCTGCTATCACCTGGTATTGCGATGGCTATGATTGTAACCTTATTTTTCTCAACCAGTGTGATGTCTGGTGTATTATGTGCCAGTGTTTTGTCCATTTGTATACGAAAATCCCACAAGATCTTGACCATCTGATTTTCGGTGACTTTTTCAGGCTGATGTTCCCACCAGTTTGTTGCTATTTTAATATTATAATTTTTGCACAAATTCCAATTGATCATTTGTGCTACTGAATTGTGCCGCAATTTATAATGGGGCCTGCCTAGTAACCAATGCCAAATCCGGCGAAACAACTTGCCGCTGTGAAACAATTGTATAATAATAATTGTTATTAATATTAATGTTATTATTAATATTATTATCCTTCTCATCTTTTCTACTACCAGCTTGCCATGCCCTTGTCAGAGTCTGAATCTGCAGGGGGAACAGATGAGCTGGGACAAGAACCAACAGAGATCGAGAGGGTGGCTCCATTGGCCTTGGAGGAAACTGGGGAAGGGCAGAATCGATCTGGGAAAGGCTTTTCAGGATTAGAAATGCTTGCAAATAGAGAGGAGCAGGAGAGACAAAGCTCAGGTGAAGAGCAAGGACCACCCTCTCCTGATCCTAGAGCATGGAGAGAAGAGAGAAGGCAAGACCAACATAGACTGAAATCCCCTTCATAGGGCATACCTGGTGACTGAGATGTAAGGAGGTGCCAGTGTGAGTGGCATTTGTTGGGAACAAGCATTGAATCTGTGAAGCCTTGTGTGAACTTGCAGATTACTGTGCTCTGTGCTCTGTCTTGTGGGGCTCGCCCAGTTTTCCTGCTTCCCTGAACTTTTTGCCCTGGTTACTGTTTGGCTAACCAGACTTCTGGACTTCTGGCCCTGTATACTGTTTAGCTAACCTGGCTTACTGAACTGCTTGTAGCCAGAGACTCCAGGACTTGCAGTAAACGTAGAAACATTTGGGGGCAAAGTTGGAACAATAAAGAGGAGTTAGGCCTATTCTCTGACTGTGTTGTTTTCATGCCACACCCCAGGTCATCACACAGTTCCTATTGGTATCTTATGATTATATTACCTTGTTGTTTGTATGTACACTGAGAGGTTATATACTGGAGATAAATTCCTTGTGTGTCCAATCACACTTGACCAATAAAGAATATTCTGTTCTGTTCTGTTCTCTTTTGTTCTGTTCCATTCCGTTCCATTATTGTAAAGGTGAACTCCAAACAGAAATGATGTGGGATTTTAGACAATACTACTTCTTCCCTTGAAGCTCCATTTTAGTTTTAATTTACCTAGTAACAATTTATTTGCTCTGTGTTTGCATCTCTCTCTCTCTCTCTCTCTCTCTCTGTGGTTAACAATTGTCTGCAACATGACAATTGAAAGGCATTCGTTTTCTTCTTTGTTCAGCCTTTCCAATTCATCCAATTTTAATGACATTTTGCTTTACAAAATAGCAAGAGTACTATACCATAATTACTTCTTATCTAAAAAAAAAATGATGCCTGCCACAAGCCAATATGGAATTTGGCACACATGATTTACTCATATTGGTGAGCATCACCTTAATATTTTCAATAACCCTGGCCAAACAGCAGAAACCAAGGTAACATTTTGCTCATGGTAGTTCCCATTCATGCTCAAAATAATGTTCATGGAGTAAATTTAAATTATTCCAATCATCTGATGTGCTTGAGATGCATTAGGATAGATTTCCTATTAATACTAATTTCTTAGCGATGCCAAAAGTTTCACTCTGAAGAATTCCACTCCTAGGAAAAATGCCATTTAAGCTAGCTTAAATTCAGTTTAGCAGAAAGTTCACTTGCATTATTTGCTTTATTTTAATTCACATTCTTCGACGTTCATGAGAAATATGACAAACCAGAATATTATCTTAATTACACAGTTTGCTTTCTTGATAATGAATACAGCTACTTTGATATCTGCTACTCATATGAGGCCAGGTTTATATTACGAATCCTATAATCAGCCTTAGTTGGGAGGTGGGACTGGATGAGTAGATGGTTTTTGATGAGAAATAGATGAGATATAGTATGGGAGAGACAGTTTAATATTTCCCTCTGTAAAATAGTCCCTTCGGATAGTTTTTATGTATCCTGTGTTCAGCTTCCCTTTGAGTGGCTTTAGGTAATGGGTCTGACTTCCAGATGTTGTTAAACTGTATCTCCCTTCTACTCTCACTACTAGCCATGCTGAAATTCACGAATATCTTAGGACCACAGCAGTGGTGGGTTTCCATTTTTTTTTTACTACTGGTTTGCTCGTGCGCATATTCTTCTGTGCATGTGCAGCCTCCCACTGCTGCCACTACTGTTTTGCCCGATCTGGGCCGAAGCAGCAGAAACCCACCTCTGTACCACAGCTGTTCTAATGGCATAGCCTTAATCAATCCAAACTACACTGAAGGACATTGATGATATGGAAAGCACTCAACTCTTGAAAGGTATGTCTGTCTGTCTGTCTGTCTATCTGTCTGTGTGCATGCATGCATGAATGTATGCATGGATGCATGCATGCATGCATGTATAGAGACATACTTTATTTATTAAACTGCCATTTGAAGTAATCAAAAACATTGGTTGATTGATTGATCAGAACTTAAGAATATGGCTGATATCATGGGAAAAGATATGGGTAAGAAATGTAAAATTCACACAAGCCCAGAATTTGAGAGATAACTTTTATAAGATGTTTTATAGATGGCATTTAGATCCTAAAAAAATGGCCTGTATGTATCCGAATTTACAACCTAAATGCTGGAGATGTGATTGTGTTGATGCTACATATTACCATATATGGTGGACTTGTAAAAAGGTTAAAGCATTTTGGATAAAAATATGGTGGATATGTAGTTAAATGTACTTATGCAAAATGTTCTTAAAAAAAGATAAAGTTTATTCCTCAGTTATTTTTGTTAGGTATAACTATTGATTGTACTGTTATAGAGACTAATTTGATTTTGTACTTAATAACAGTAGCAAGACTATTGGTGGCGCAGTACTGGAAGAAGGAAGATTTGCCTACTATCCAAGAATGGACATTAAAAGTAACAAACTTAGCAGAGATGGCTAAAATATCAGCATATTTTAAGGACCACTCAAATGAGAAATATAAACTGGAGTGGAGAAGATGGATTGACTATATTCAAAATAAATACGGGACTAAGAAATTCCAGATAGTTTATGACTGAAAAAGCGAGGAACGATATAATTTCTTTATAGTTAGCTTAACAAAAGAGGAGTTAAAGCACAAATGAAAGATGATACTAACTTTCTTTAAGTTTATTTTAGAATATCTTTGTTAAAGATTTATACCCTGTATCTGTTCTGGGAAGTCGGGGGGGGGAGGTTGGGGGGTTGGGCTCGGGGGCGGAGGGTGGGGAAGGGGAAGTAAATATTTAAAAGTCTTTTTTTTTTTCAAAAAAAATCAATAAAAGAATATGGCTGATATGGTTTAATATAAGATCTCTCTACTATAAACTGTGAATGACACTTGATAAAAGGAGACAGTTTAATCTAAATTAGCAGCATATTTCACTCTGCATTTTAAACTGGCAAATAACGTAATACATTTATGTTATATTCTGTGTAAGTGTACATGGGCAACGCTTCCTTTGTAAAAATGGGAGCGGCCCAGCACGAAGCAATAAGCTGTGATGTGTGTTTCAAAGTTAGAGCCCATCAAAAAGCTTTCTGGGGCAATAGTTCATCCCTAAATCAAAGTAAAAGCATGCTAGGTTACTCCTTCATTATTTTGCTGTGGCAGCTATTCAGTATGATACTAAACAGGTTGATTGTTCCAAGTATAGTCTGTAAACCAGCGGCATTTAGGTCATAACCTCACTTACAAAGATAAAACTCAGAAACCCAAAATTAACTCAAAGAAAGCTTATTGGCCACTAACAGTCACCCGCCCAGCCTTAGCAATTAATGAATCGAAATGCCAGTGAAGTTGAGTTGTTGTAAACTATGTATGTGACCCATCTCTTGCAAACAAAGTCAAATCCCAGGAAATCTATCATAATAACAGATCTGGCATCACTGCTAAAGCCAAACTTCAGAATATCAATGACCGTAGTTACAGTAGAAGCATGCACATGCATACTAGGCAATAAACTTTTTTTTCATTCAATCATGTTCGATTCTGCAGTTTTCTTGGTCAGATTTTTCAATAGGGGTTTGCCATTACCTCCTCCTTCAGTTGAGAGAAAACAACTGGCCCAAGGTCAGCCAGCTGTCTAAAGCAGGATTAGAACTCACAGTCTCCTGTTTTCTAGACCAGGGGTGTAAAACTCACGTTGTTACGTAACGTATCAGGATTTTTTTCCCCTTCACTAAACTGGGCAAGGGCCGGGCCAGCATGTGATACATCTGGCCTGTGGGTCCGTGAGTTTGACACTCCTGTTCTAGATTGACCAATATTGAAAATTGCTACTAAAGGTAAAATGTCTATAAACATGGAAAACAAACAGAGTCAAGAATTGTTGAGTATTTGGATGAAATATCCATGCTTAAGACTTGAAAATTAAATGAACATCCCAGAATAAGACATTGGGAAACCATATTCATATTGCTACCCATTGTTGATGCTTCTATAGATATTATAGCTATAGCTAGGGGTGGGTTCTGGCTTCTGTTACTACCAGTTCGCTCAAGGACACGCTTCGGGGCGCACACTTCGCACACAGGCACACATGTGCAGTAGTAAAAAATTAGGTGGCGCTGCCTATGGTGCCGCCGATAGAATTGGTTAGGGGGCGTGGCTGGCCGAGTTACTACTTACTCGACTGAACTGGTCTGAACCGGTAGGAACCCACCTCTGGTTATAGCCATGAGGTCACCAGGAGTTAAACTTGGTTTGAAGGAGACATTTATTTTATTTCATGCCTAACTACATGTTCAACTTTAAAATACAACATACTATAGTTATTTCATAAATATCTGTTGTGGCCCAGCAGGAGCCGTTGGAGCTGCCACTAGACTCCAACAACAAGGGGCCCTATGAGTCGGCTCTGGAGGATGTGGAGGACCCTGGACAGGGTTCCGACTCCGAGCAGGGCGCAGAGAGGCTGGTTGGCCACCAGGAGGTGCCTGAGCCTTGGACCATGGGGAGGAGACAAGGGAGTGTGATCCTGACGTCATGCATTGGAGCAGTGGGGAGGAGACAAGGGAGTTGGTTCTGGATGCCCGGCAATGGAGGGCTAATAGGCATAAAGAACAGTTACGCAGTTACAGGAGATAATTGAACTCAGCTGGTGGTAATTAGGCTCTTCTCAAGACTATAAAAGGAATGACTTTCCACACGCTCATTGCAGGAGTCAATGTATTTACTAGAGTTGGAGAAGCTATCCTGGCTAGCTTGGCAGGCTGGATTGCTGCCAAGGTTAGTCTGTGCTGGATTGCTGCCAAGGTCTAGTCTGTGTGTTAATAAATCTTTGAAGTATCTTTGTCTCAGCGTGCTTTGGAATAGGAAGAGGGGGGGTCAGAACAAATATCTGTGACTCTGTGGCATAGAGTTCTGATGAGAAGAATGGATGGTATTGAAAATGGTCAAAAGCTGCAAAAGTTACAGAGTTCACTGCTAAAAAAAATGAATGTCTTTGAAAAATAGGTATTTAGAGTTCACTGCTAAAAAAAATTGAATGTCTTTGAAAAATAGGTATCACTTGGGAGGAACTGTTTGCTTCTGAAAAATTATATGCTTTTTTTATATAGTAGTTAGATGTATATAGTAATAGCACTTAGACTTATATACTGCTTTACAGTGCTTATCAGCCCTCTCTGAGCGATTTATAGAGTCAGCCTATTGCCCCCAACAATCTGGGTCCTCAGGAGGATGGAAGGCTGAGTCAACCTTGAGCCTGGTGAGATTTGAACTGCGAAATTGCAGGCAGCCGGCAGGCAGCAGAAGTAGCCTGCAGTACTGCACTCTAACCATTGCGCCACTGCGACTAATGTAATGTAGATCAGACGTTTTGTCAATTTTTTTCTAGGTAACTTTTGGATGTTAATAATGAATAAATGTTAAGCTATATATTTTTTCCTACCTGAACTGAGTGGCACATTTGGTTGTACTGATCCCGATAAAGGGACTAGCAGGGAGTATGCTGGGTGTAAACCAAAAATTATCTCAGTAATTTTCCAACACCTTTGCTATGCACACATTTACCCAGGTTTATGCTTAAATGATATATGCACAAAGCAGTTGCTGCTCTAATTCATACCTGGGTTTCTAAATAGCCCAGTAATTTTCTCCGCACATCATTTCTTCTTGTTCCTACCCATTCATTTTTATATCAGAATAACATTTTCCTTAGATTGCTTCCATTCAGAAAATTCACTATTTCCCTACATCTCAATTCTGGTTCTTCCATTGTCACCATTCACTGGAGCAGGTTGTGCAAATCTCACTACCTTTGTAGGATTTTTTAAAAATATGTATTCAGAACAGGTTAGATTATACCAATCAATACGTTCTGACATACAATTTAGCCCTTAAATTCATACCTATGCATCCTTGTATGCATTCATAAACTCAAATGTTCAAGACCAGGCCACTTTCATTCAGATCTATTATAACTTTCCCCTTTCTCTTAGTTCACAGGTGAGGCACTACCTATTATTACAAAAGCAGAATGGAGAGCCTGTTTTTCATCCAATAATAAATCCCGTGGCACCGAAATGTGAGCAAAATGATGTTGATCAGAGAGCCACTGATCAGTTAAAGCAGAAAGAAATGTCCTATCAACAACAGAGATTCATAACCAAAGCTGATCTGATAAATGCCTGCATGTTTAACAGGAAGTTCAACATCCTCCTCTGAATTGATGTCTTTGTGTAACATGGACTTGTCTTCTTTATTATTTTACATATTACTGCATCATTTGTTTTATTCTATGTACTGCACTTAGTTATAAGCACCTAATAAATTAAACTATGTTGCTTTTCAGAGTAGAAGTGATATAGTCTTGAGGCGCTGATAACTTTCTTCCATTGGATCCTGCAGTATCCCCATACTGTTTCATATGTGTTGCCAAATACATGCTAGATCTCTGTGAGACTGAGATTATTGAAAATGGTGGCTCTAAAGCAGGCGTGACACCTGCCTACCCAGTGTGAAGAGCAAAGATTGGGCCAACGTAGCTTCGGCCCAGTCTACCAGTGTGAAGAGGAAACATGCCAGACGTTTGGGGAGTGGAGTCAAGCTGGCCATGCCCACCCAGTTGGCCACACCCACTCAGTCAGCCACATACCCGAGCTCCCCATCACAGCCCTGATTCGGCCCTCAATGAAACTGAGTTTGAGACCTCTTTTCTGAAGAGATGATTTGTGGAAGGGCAGTTGCTGTACAACTGACTAAATGCACATGAACTTTGTGTTTGTTTTCAGTTAAGGTGTACTTGGAGCAGAGGTGGGTTCCTACCAGTTCGCACCTATTTGATAGAACCGGTTCGTCAAATCTACTGAACTGGTTAGAAGAGGTTCCACCAATGGACCCGGAAAGCAGGCCACACCTACAGAAGAGGTTCCAAAAATTTTTGAAACCCACCACTGGTCCTTGGATATGATTATCCTACACTATCATGCTCCTATTTATAAAACTCAGTGCCTCTGTGAAAGGTAAGGATGACTACTGCGTTTGTGGTGCAATCAGAACATTGCGTGTGTTGAAGTTGTTTTAACGCAAACCAAAGATGCCTTTGAAAAAACAACCTTACATCATATTCTTATGCATGTCAGTGCTGTGTGTGAGGTAATTTAAGTTGGTTCTGACAAGTGTCGTCGGCATCTTCATATCCGGTCACATGGGCAGCAAGCCACTCCCATCCAGTCACATGGGTGGCAAGCCACTCCCACAAAGGAGGCCACACCCACAGAGTAAGTTTGAACAATTTTTGAAACCCACCACTGACTTGGACCATATTCTTCCATACCTTCTTTCTTCCAGCATGTTAGGAAAGATTTGTGAACTTCACTGAGGATGCTTATTTGACGTGCACAAAACAAATGAATGTCCAGATTTAACAGCTATAGAACTCATTAATGCACACTGGCTGATTAATATTACTGAATTCATTTAGAATGCCTTATAAAGAGAGGGATATTCACCATCCAGAGCTTGATGTGAAAATTCAGCTGAGAGTTTTATATCCGCTATGGAATCCTACTCTCCTCTCTCTAAATGTTTGGTTTAAGTTCTTTAAAGAAAAATCAAACTGCAATTTAACACCTTGGAAACATTATTTGAAATATGAAACTATAATATGTGTACAAGCATGAGGAAGCTCTGACTTTTTGAACCTGCTGAAATGGTACGATAAAACAACCTATATTCTCTAAATTGATTATTTCTTATGGAAAAACACTGGCCCATTTAATGAAATCCACTTGTTGCCCGCTAGAGAAACAGCTGATCGCTCTCTACTGTTTTCTTGAGGCAACTTTGGGGGGAAAAAATTCAATATACAGTCATGGGCTGGGATCTGGGGGGATGTAATGAGTGGCTGTTTAATTCAACCTTGGTGCCTGGTACGTTACTAATTACTGAACTAATGTCTACGGCAGATAAAACAAGACTGTTATGGTTCCCCACTGACAAACTTCACACAGAGGGAACAGGAGTTGTCATTAAGGAGTCTGTGATAAATGAGGTCATATCACACTCATCTTGTGAGAGCAAGACTAGTGTTAAATTGCTGGGATTATCAATCATTGCCCATAGCTCAGCGGTGTGTCAGACTTCATTCTGGTTGAGAAAAGCCATAGAAACCTCCACAACTGTGTAGTGAGAATGCATTCAGAGAGAGGGAAGGAGGGAGAGGGTGTGTGTGTGTGTGTGTGTGTGTGTGTGTGTGTGGTGTGTGTGTGTGAGAGAGAGAGAGAGAGAGAGAGAGAGAGAGAGAGAGAGAGAGAGAGAGAGAGAGAGAGGCATGCTGCTGAAGACTCGCAATGGTAGTTAATGATCTTAGATCCCAGCCGTTAAATGATATGCTGGACATTAATTTTGCTATGCTAGAGAATGCAAGACTGCCATGGCTGAGGAAGCCAGCATTTTGCAGGCCTTTAGAGGATAAAAAGTAAGGGGGAAAGTTAGAGGAAAATAAAAAATGAAGCGCTTGGCCCTAGGCTGGATCGGCAGCAAATTGCATTGCTACCTGAAAACCATTAATTCTCACCCAGGCATCCCATAGCAGACAAATACACCTCCGTAAATCACATTCTTAATAAAAGTATAAGAAAGATTTTAGTGACCTCAAGAGCTGACTAAATGCAGACCTTCCCATTATTCACATTGGGAGAAAGTAGCAACAAAAGAAAGGGGAAAAAAAGAAAGCATTGCTTGGAAGAAATGTATTAAATTTGCTAAATCAAATTGTTCTTTGAGAATCAATATAAAAAGAATAAATTACATATCTTTCCCATAGAGAACTTGAAAGGCTAACATGATGAGCTGGAAAAGTTACCAAGATAATGATATTTACTAATTGGGTCACATTCAATTTACTTATCAATATCAAGAAGAAATATGACTTAGCTTTAAAAATTGACAAAAGCTCCTGAAAGTTTAGCTCAACAAGACAACATTGCACAAATGTTTTTGCAGTATCTACAGTCAAATAAATGAACGTGGGCATGTGACAATCAATATTAGCTTCCGCATTTATGGTTCTGTTCCATTTTTAATGGTTTCTCTGCTATCCAAGTCTTTTTCATTGTAAATCTGAGAAACAAAGAAACAGGGGGGGGGGAAACCCTGAAGAGTTTCTTATTGACACTCTTATGTACAAAACTATCAAGAGGATGGAAAAAGTGCAGACAAATAAAGATACAAGCCAGGAAAAGAAAGGCACAGGGTTCACACAGTCACTCTCAAAAGCTAAGTACAATTATTTGACTTCCAGTCACAAGTTACTTATGCTGACAGTGGAGGCAGGCACATATTACGAGGTGTATAAATCTGCTCATATCTGCTCAGCTCCAATTAGGTTTAAAGAACGTCATGGAAAAACTTGATTCCAAATCCACAGTAAATTCCTTGTGTGTCCAATTACACTTGGCCAATAAAGAACTATTCTATTCTATTCTATTCTATTCTATTCTATTCTATTCTGTAGGACTGAGAAAAGAATACACCTAGTTGTTGTGGCCCAGCAGGAGCGGTTGGAGCTGCCACCAGACTCCGACAGCGAGGGGCCCTATGAGTCGGCTCTGGAGGATGTGGAGGACCCTGGACAGGGTTCCCACTCCGAGCAGGGCGCAGAGAGGCTGGTTGGCCACCAGGAGGCACCTGAGCCTTGGACCATTGGGGAAGAGACAAGGGAGAGTGAGCCTGAGGTCAGCAGTGAGTTGTTCCTGGATGTCCGGCACCAAAGAGCTAATAGGTGTCAGGAACAGTTGCACAAGTACAGGAGGTAATTGCACTCAGCTGGTGGTCATTAGGCTCCTCTCCAGACTATAAAAGGACTGCTTGTGCACACACACCTCTTGCAGAAGTCAATGCAGGAATGAATGTCGAAGAACATTACTGTGAGCTTGGCAGGCTGGATTGCTGCCAAGCCTTATCTGTGCTGGATTGCTGCCCAAGCTTGTCTGTGCTGGTTTGCTGTCAAGGACCTGTCTGTCTGTTAATTAAATGCCGTAACTTATCTTTGGCTCGGAGTGTGTTGGTGTGGGACGAGGGGGGGGTCAGAACACATAGTCCTCCTTTAGCAAGTATAATTATGGCTGCAAAGTCCATCATTAAAGGAAGGGAAACCACAACTGTGCACATCTTATTTCAACTTTGTTTTGGATTACAGAACTGTGACGATCATAAATGAAGGGACTAGTCACAAAATTACTTCTTTTATCACTGTTGTAAGGGTAAACAGTCGCTAAATGGGGATGTTACTAAACAAGGATTACCTCCCACTTACCTGTGAACCTTTGAAAACCAGAAACATCAGCAGACAAGTAGCTTGGCGGAGCCTGTGAGAGTTCTCTCTCCAGTGGTTCGGTTGGAGGTACCCATTCCATGCTAGAAATATTTTGGACTTCATTGGGGGTCTCAGGCAAACAAGAAATACTGTTGATTCTATCCAGACAGAGAAATCCAGCAGGGCAGGTTTTCATTAAGCAGTCATTGTAATTAAGCTCACAGTGTTCACCCTGGAAGGAGAAGTTTTTAAAATGTCATTTGGAAGGCCATTTGCATTTTGATAAGTCACATTAAATAATTGGATTATGACTTCCTTTTTGTTTTCCAAATGCTGTCTATTTAAAGCGGGCAGAATGCTTTCCCCAAAATTAATGTAATCCTATCGAGCGCTTTGGCCTGTACTGATTTTATGGAGTAGACTTTGGCTTGCGTGCTGTAATGCAATTATGGTGTTTTGACTTCCAATCAAAGCATGTCAGGTTTCATTCCTAGAGTTTCTCAGCAGGTTGACATGCCAGGAAGAGCTTTGTCTCCAAATCATCTGCTTTTCAATGTCAAAACGAGCTCCTTGGAGATTGATTTCAAGTGGATGGAGAAGTATGTAAACTAAGACTTTATATCACACCAGCTTCAAAACCACCTTTCTTTCTCCTTTTTAACTTTATATATGAGATCCGCTAATGCCTCATCTTTCCCAAGCAGGTAGTAGCTGGACATATTGCAGTCTACTCTTGGGTAAAGCAAACATTGCAGAGTATTGCTAAGTAGACATGTTACATTATATGACATAATGCTTTAGTTTTGTTCATAGTATTTATTTTTAAACACTTCAATGTAGTTTTGCAACAACAGCAACAATGTGGCAATGTGCTGGTTATCAATTAGAATATAATTTGAGGAGGGTAAATATTCTCGAGTTATTTCTTCAAATGATCTCAATCTTACTCAATTTATATCTCTTTGCTCCTTCAAGTGATCTCAACCTTTCAGAGTAAATATGTTCCGAATAGGAGGATTCATGGGGAAAAAATCCCCGTGTTTCTTCAGAATTATAACACAGGACACATTCTTGTCTTTTCCCTGACTTTCCATTCTCTGATCTGCAGGAATTCTTCAGAAAATTACTCACTTATAGAGCATAACAGTTTTTCTTTAGATGTTTATTTCCATCATTAAGCTCACTTGACCTTATATCAAATTATTAGTATTGTGGCTGCCACTGCTCACTTAACAATATCAAGTGCATCTGTATAGACATTTTTTTGTCTCCCACTGTCTCCAAATCAGCATTTATGTCACTATAAAATGTTTGGTCTTTAAAATTATCCCAAGACCTTTTGCATGACTGTTGCAATAACAACCAAGCATGACAAATTCCATCAGAAAACTTTAGATTTGAAGCATGGTATCATAAAATAAAGAGACGCGGTGGCTTAGTGGCTAAGATGCTGAGCTTATCGATCAGAAAGGTCAGCAGTTCGGCGGTTCAAATCCATAGCTCTGCATAACTAGTGAGCTGTCATTACTTATCCCAGCTTCTGCCAAGCAGTTTGAAAGCATGTAAAAATGCAAGTAGAAAAATAGGAACCACCTTTGGTGGGAAGGTAACAGCGTTCCGTGCGCCTTTGGCATTGAGTCATGCCGGTCTCATGACCACAGAGACGTCTTCAGACAGAGCTGGCTCTTCGGCTTTCAAACAGAGATAAATACTGCCCCCTAGAGTCGAGAATGACTAGCACATAGGTGCGAGGAGAATCTTTACCTTTACCTTATCATAAAATAACTTCAATAAGCCCATCTCTTTGCTTTGTTTCTCAAAATTACCTCATTCTATAAGAAGCTCAGGTTTTCAAAACATAGATATGAACCAATGTAGGTTTTGCGCTGTTGGTAATTTCAAACTGTTACATAATTAAACCATTGGGCACTGATACTACAAACTGCATACTAAATTACTTTGGGCTCTAGAACTTTTTCAAGCAGCATTTTTTTTTAAAGAAAAACTTTTAGTTCATTTATCCTAGAACAGGAAAAAGGTGCTAGATTTATCTAAGTAATTCTAATATACCTTGAGTTAATGTTCAACCGAATAAATAAATAAATAAATAAATAAATAAATAAATAAATAAATAAAATATAGATCTGTAATCGAGTAGAGTAGAGTAGAGAAGATTAGAGTAGAGTAGAGTAGAGTAGAGTAGATTAGATTAGATTAGATTAGAGTAGAGTAGAGTAGATTAGATTAGAGTAGATTAGAGTAGATTAGAGTAGAGTAGAGTAGAGTAGAGTAGAGTAGAGTAGAGTAGAGTAGAGTAGAGTAAAAACAGAGCAGAGCAGAGCAGAACAGAACAGAACAGAATAAACCTTTGGGTAACATGGTGAATATATTACTTTTGGTTTATGAACTTGATTCATAATTATATGCACATAGGCTGACTCGTAAGATGAGTTATATCCTGTGGTTGAAAACAACAGTTTAAGGTAGCTCTGTATCATCTTCATCATCTGCCATTGTTGTGGTGGCATCCTTCTACAGATCATTTGCACAATAGCCTAACTATTTCTTTAATGAGGTAAGTTAAGGCTTCCCATTTAAAGAAATTGAAAGCTCAATTCAAATAGAACATATACCTCTATACATTTGGATGCTGAACAATTAAACAAATGAAACTACTAAGATAATCAGGACTAAGCCTCAGTGGCCTTTTTCTTATCTGTTGACTTAATTTTTAAGGGCTCATCTCAAGTTTAAGGCAAATGAGAAAACTTAATGGGAGACAGAATCTGCTAAGGTTTAATTTCAACAGCACATGCTTCATATTGAGTGGCGGGTAGTAAGATTTTGTTCATACCACATATCCAGATGTGCAATAACAGGTGTAACCCAAGCCTGGTTCCCTCTGGATGCATATTCCATGTACACAAGGGTTAGATGCACATTCATTGACATCCTCTTCACACCTGAACCCTTCCCAGCCTGTTAGAAGAAAGAAAAAATGTAATAGATTTCTGGTCTAATATTGGTGTAGCAGTGAAGGTACCCATGAATTCTAGACTCAAATATTAGATATGAAGCCTGCTGGGTCATTTTGGACCAGTCACTATCTCTCAGCTTTAGGAAGAAGTTAATGACAAGCCATTTCCAAAAATAATGCCATGAAAACTACAGGAACTAGTTCGGGACATTATCAGAGATCAACACTGTTTCAAAGACACCCCCCTCCAAAAAAAAATTCCTGATTTTATTTCCCATAGTACTCCAAAAATGGACATATAATTCAAACCATTTACAGGGCATCCTTTTCTCTCGGTTCCTTAAGAGCCGAGGTGGTGCAGTGGTTAGGGTGCAGTACTGCAGGCCACTTCAGCTGACTGTTATCTGCAGTTCAGCGGTTCTAATCTCACCGGCTCAAGGTTGACTCAGCCTTCCATCCTTCCGAGGTGGGTGAAATGAGGACCCAGACTGTGGGGGCGATATGCTGACTCTGTAAACCGCTTAGAGAGGGCTGAAAGCCCTATGAAGCGGTATATAAGTCTAACTGCTATTGCTATTGCTATTGCTAACCTGGGTATAGCAAATGACTATTGAAATAAGAATTAGTTTGAAAGGGTTGTTTGCTTCCCAAAACTTTGCTATTGTTATTATTTTAAAAAGAAATGCAGCTGTGATAGATCACGGTCTTGAGTGGATGGTGGTGGAACATGCAACCTGCTGCTGGCCCAACTCTACCGTTGAATAAAGAGGTTGTGTCTTACTGGCTGTAACAAGCCTGCAATCACAAATTATTAATCCATACTATAATTATAAAGTGTTTGTGTTACTGATAACAGGCCTTTAGTCTCTGCTTTGAGAAGAAAGATACCTAGGATTTAAGTTCTTTGCTCTCATGCTCCATTAGCTGGAGTTAGGCATGAATAACCTTTTGAAATTCTTCACTGATTTATGAGCAAAGAATTTGGGTATGAGACTGCTATTTCTCCATAATAAAGACAAATTTTCCATTCCCCCCCCCCCAAGGGAATTTAGCGAGCTTTACTTCTTTGAAGTGATTTCCAAAGTAAATTTTCTTTTATCAAAGTGAATTAAAACTGGTCTATTTTCCTAAAATTAACCCCCTCCTAAATGCTCCTTAGAAACATTGTCAACTACGCCCAACGAATGGAATGTAGAGAGAGGGAGGGAAGGAGGAAGCACACCCACCACTGATTGTGTGATGTAGATGTAATAGTGGAAGTCATGCGTATTCTCTGAAAATGGTGCATATTTTAAACCATGATTTACAAATCACTATGGCTAGCACACTACTCTACTTCAAATAAACCTCCTGATATAGTGTTATAGTGAAACAACGATTTCTTTTTCTTCATTTAATTCTAAGAGCTGTCCTCATTCCAAATGCAAATTGTTCCACAAATTTACTTTACAGTAACATTCAAACTATCCAACACATGGCAGAATTAGCCAGTGTAGAATGCTAATTAAAACAACTAATTTTCCCTTTGGAGCCAAGACAACAATTTAAGTGCATTCGGTTGCTTCCACTGGAAAATATTTTTTCTTCTGTAATGCTTTTTGATCAAGAGGTTAGATCAATTTGGACCTAAAAAACAACAAAAAGGGATTTCCTGATATATTATGCTGTATTTGGGGAAACAAACATTCCACCTTTTAATTCCAAGAAGTATTGCCTTTGTAAAAAAAAAAAAAGGGTTGTGTGTGTGTTTGAATCTAAATTTTTGAATAATAAAAAAGACTTAATTGAAAGCATTTTGTTCATTTATTACCTTCCTGACATCTGCAGAAATATCCATTAATAAGATCTTCACAATCTGAGCCATGTAAGCAGGGAGAAGAGCTGCACTCGTTCAAATCTATTTCGCAAAATTGGCCAGAAAATCCATTGAGGCACCTAAATATAATATTCATTATAGTTTAGCACAATATACAATTTCATAACTATGTATTAAAAAAAACCCACAAGTTTTATGCACATACTTTTGTCTTGGTTCAATTTAACACCTGTTAAATAGCCATCTGGATATTAATGGATGTTCATTTACATTGAATGGGACAAAAACTGGAAGATAGACTTTTTCCTAGGGCCTGGCTGTTAGAAAGTGCCGTGAGCTATTGTACGTTTTGCAACTGTTAGCAAACTTTGAATACTGGACTGATTATATGACACTGGACTATGTTATTTGGATTATCCCTTAACTGAAAGACATTGATGACTGACTGTCTTATCCGTGTATGACTTGGACTGTTTGATGGATTCTCCACGAAAGTAAAAGCCTATTTAAACTGCAGTATCTCTGTATGCTGATTTGTGTGTTCTCCAACACGACTCTAACAACGCTTCTGTGAAAGTACTCGCTCTCCCAACGGGGATCTTACCTAACACTGGCAAAAGGCCTGAAAGATGTAGGAAAAGAAGTGGAAGAGCCTGGGGGGCGAAGTCAAAGAAGGAATCAGACTAGAGTCTCTACATAAACACAAATGGACCAGGTCCAACACTTCTTGAATTCCATTGACCCTTATCTAACACCAAAACAGTGCTCCTGTGCCTAGACGCAGACAATAAATCAGTTTAATTGGAACCAATCACGTGGCCCCGCCTAGTGATTTCAGCACATTTTTAATATTGTTTTTGATAAGTCCTTCTGAATTTTTGGAGTCTGTTCCAACTTTAAAACTCTCATTTCTGAGAGTATTCCCAAAGCACTTTGATTGGCATTTTGAAGGACAATGTTCTGGTGTCAAGGAATAGAGATAGTAACCCTATTTCCAATTATTGTTGTGGTCCACCAGCTGCAGAGATGGGTTCTTACCAGTTCGCACCTATTCGGTAGAACCGGTTTGTCAAATCTACTAAACCGGTTAGAAGAGGTTCCACCAGTGGACCCGGAAAGCAGGTCACACCTACAGAAGAGGTTCCAAAAATTTTTGAAACCCACCCCTGGTCCTTGGATATGATTATTCTATACTCTCATGCTCATATTTATAAAACTCAGAGCCTCTGCGAAAGGTAAGGATGACTACTGCGTTTGTGGTGCAATCGGAACATTTCGTGTGTTGAAGTTGTTTTAACGCAAACCAAAGATGCCTTTTAAAAAACAAGTTTACATCATATTCTTATGCATGCCAGTGCTGTGTGTGAGGTAATTTAAGGTGGTTCTGACAAGTGTCATCGGCATCTTCATATCCGGTCACATGGGTGGCAAGCTACTCCCATCCGGTCACATGGGCAGCAAGCCCCTCCCACAAAGGAGGCCACACCCACAGAGTAGGTTCGAACTATTTTTGAAACCCACCACTGACCAGCTGCCAGTGCAGCTGTTTCTTGTTTCTGCTAAGGCTGGGTCAGGACAATTATGTTACTTAAGAATAATGTTAGATAAAACGCGAAACACAAAAGGTTGATTCCCTTCCTGTTTTGTTCAGCAATTCTAAAAACAAAGAAATGAGAATGTGCTTAGTAGGCATCACCATATTCAACAGCTGAATAATACTAATTCAGGAAGGACATTTGATAAAGGCACACCAAAATAATCAAATTGCAGGGGGGGTGGGGGTGGGCTCAAGCATAAAATAGCAAGCTGAACAGCAAGTTCTACCACACTATGGGTCACTCCAAATCTAATTTTATGCCTTTCCCTGCTTTCTTGTTGCCAGCCCTAACTTCCAAATCTAACCAAAATGGGCACATGTTGTCTTGCCAATGGCTGTTATTCAGTCTGGAGAAACAGTGAACTTATTCAGACCCTCTGGCAAATGAGAAGGGTCGTGACTCTCAAGACTGACAAACTCAGGGAGCAAGAACCACTGGATTTCTAGAAACATCTTTATTGCTAGTAGGGAAATGTGACAGAATGTAGAAAGCCCGTGAAAGCAATTATCCAGATCAGCTTATACCTGTCGTGGTGTGCCAGTGGCCAGAGAAGCTGGCAGTAGATTCGATTGGGGAGAAACATGGGGCAGTCCTGGAGTCTGGGGAAGGCTCTGATGAGGGCTCTGTGTTGGAGGCAGAGGGGGACAGAGCCATATGCCAGTTATCAGCTACTTTCAGAGTCAGACATAAGTGAGACAGATGAACAGCAGGAGCCTGTTCCCAGTGCATGCGCAGAGTTGCCAGATGAAGGGAACAGCTAAAGAACAGGGGTCAACTTGAGAGTAAGGCCACAGGTGGATGATGAATGATCCTCCCAGAGGAAATAAAAGAGGAGTGAAAGAGGAGTGGAGTCTGCAGGAGACAATTTGTCTGCTTAATTGGTTCGTGACTCTCTGAGACTCCTTGCCATATTTTGCAGATATCGGCCTGTCAATTGTCCAAGCCAGAAACAATCTATAACTGTGGATCCTCCCTTGAAAGACTTGGTTGGATGTGAATGAGTAGAATTCACAGTAAATTAATAAATAGGGTTTTTGTCGGGGCAAGGAGTTTGCTGCATGCTCTTGGGAAGTCTAGGTCAACACAATGCCAAGCATAATTAACACAGATTTAACCCAAGTCTCTTTATCACACTTTCCCCCTTCCCTGGGACTGAGATGTCTCTTTTGCAACAGTCCCCTTTCCTACTCCATGTACCTCAGGCCTGATAGACATTTCTTCACAAAAAGTGGCTTGTGTTTCCTTCCTTTGAGAAGACATGACTTATAGCAGTAATAGCAGTTAGACTTATATACTGCTTCATAAGGCTTTCAGCCCTCTCTAAGCGGTTTACAGAGTCAGCATGTTGCCCCCAACAACAATCCGGGTCCTCATTTTACCCACCTCAGAAGGATGGAAGGCTGAGTCAACCCTGAGCTGGTGAGATTTGAACAGCCGAACTGCAGAACTGCAGTCAGCTGAAGTAGCCTGCAGTGCTGCATTTAAACACTGCGCCACCTTGGCTCTCGACTTGGAAGGTGGGGATGTAGGCATGTCAGATAAGAGGAAAGAACACACTTCCAGGCAGGCTAGAAAAGTGCAAAACTCAGTACCCCCATTTTCTGCAGGAACCATGAGCCATGCTTTTTTCCCCCTTGCAAATTAATGCACGCTGTGCCGAGTTTGTGAATGTGTCCAGCAGCCAATTTGAGCCAATTCTCTGTATATGCTAGACCTCAGTGGCACCAAACCAACAGAGCATATTTGTCTACTTATTTTCAAAGTTCTTCAGTTAATATATGCTTGTAATGTGCTTCCAGCTCCATTGGCTAGAAAAAGTCTGAAAGCTGTAGACTTGGAATGCCCTTTGTAATTATTTACTCCATAAATTAGGCTGAAATGAAAGGAGCTGAATCCCTTTCCCAGCTGTTAAGTGTTCACATATCCTGAGGTTGTCAGGAGAAGTTAAGTGTCTCCTGGTTGAACAGCTCCCTGCAGTCTTAGACGGGGCCTACAACTCTTCAAATGTCAAACTCCCTTTCCTCCCCTTTCAATTCCAACCCATAACCTGCCGTAACCTATTGTTCCTGCGTCTCTGTTGCTCACCTGTACCCTTTTCTCATCTCTTTTCATCTCTCTGCTGACATTTCACAGTTTATGAATAATTTGTATAACTGCCAGGTTGAAGGCGAGCATCCTCCAACAGAACAGGGAGCTGGCTTTATTTTATTTTATTTTTTAAAAAAGATCATTAACAGCAATATACTTTAACAAGACAGCGCTTATGCAGTCACCTTTAGCTACGTGGAGCCCTTTTGGCTTAGAAGAATTGATGAGATGGATGAATTGGTGGAGATTACCTATCTGATTAGTCTTCATAATTATCTGAATACTAATTGAACTTTAAAAAAAGGAATTAGAGGAAGAGAATAATAAATAAAAGGGGACTTTGCCCCAGTGCCTTATTAAATAAAACAGTCTAACAAAAAAATTCTTTGGACATTTGTCCTGATTTCATCCCCCATCTCTCATTCATATATGTATTTTCCGGGCAGAATAAATCTCCTTAACTACTTCACTCTAACAGGCTAGTTCCATCACTGCAAATTTATATTGGGATGGCTATACATTATTAACAAGCTATGAAAAGTCACCGGCTAAATGTCATGGCAGCTGAGATATACCACCACCTTCGGATTCATACTGCAAACAATTTAGTTTTAATTTCTTGGACCACAAGGTGCCTTGACATTTGCGGGACAACTTTTCTTCTTCTGGGGTCAGGCTTCTATTATTGCCACTATAATTTTCAAACCTGGCATTGATGGAATGTTTTATGGTTGAAATTAAAAATGGGAAAGCCAATCTATCCTGTACCTTAATGATCAATGTTCTCATGTAGGATTGAGGAATAAAAATAATAATTAAATCAGGGAAGCCAATAATTCTAGCATCTTCAGAACTATCTTAAGTCATGTTTAATTCAATATGACTATAAACCAGTGGTGGGATTCAAATAATTTAACAACCGGTTCTCTGCCGTAATGACCAGCAGGGTAGGTGGGGCTCGGTGGTCATGTGACTGGGTGGGTGTGGCCAACTCAAGGTCACTCAGGTCGATGGGTGTTTCACCCTAGCTGTGACAATGGAATAAGGGTTAACTGGAGAGACGGTTTCTGTAAGCAGGGCAATAAAGATGAGGCTAGAAACAACACCAGAATGTTTCCTTCCTGCCTTCCTTACAGGATTAGCCCTGTAAAGTGGAAAAAACAAAAAACAAAAGGATATTTCTTCCAACAACTGGTTCTCTGAACTGCTTAGAAAATTACCAACCGGTTCTCCTGGATAGGTGCAAACTGGCTGAATCCCATCACTGCTATAGACACTTTTCACCTAAATGTTTTTCGCTGCACTAAAAGGAAATAACAGATGTTATGTTTATTTTTAGTTGACACCCTCCCTTCATATTTTAGATTCATGTTGTAATCTGTTCTACAAATACTTTATTAAATACATCCAATATCAAAATCAAAAGTACTAAATTAAGGCACAATTATAATAATATTCTGCTAGTAAATCATTTTTTGCAGTACAGAAGCAATGTACATTTGGTACAAATCAACATGCCATTCTGGCTGTTCAAAGAGACATTCTCATAGGCAAAACAAAAGAAACAAACACTTTTTGTTATTAAAATGAAAAAAAAAATTGTTCTAGAATACAAAAGCATGGTAGATGTTTGAAATCCCGATTCTACCTACAAAGTCTCTGACAAGCTAAAAGCTTTTTTGTGTTCTCAGGAGTTATATACAAAATTTCCTTTCAGTCCTTTTGATTCCTAACTTTGCTTGCCTAATTTTCTTATTATTATTTTTTACTATTCTCTTATTATTTTCTATCTTCATTTGATAGACCAATTGCCAACCACCATGTAATTTATAAATCAAATGGTGAACTCAGGTTTAAAGAAGAAATCCTTTTGTTGGAACATTCAAAACTTTCAATGTTGCAAGAAATCTAAGGGTTTTTCTTGTTACTTGGCAAGAAATTGTTTTTTTCCACTTGCTTTCATTCCTTACTTCTGTTGCTTTTATACTTATTGTAATATTATTTTATTCATTCATGCTTCATATTCATCTTACATCTGTCTTTATTGTAATTCTAGAGAGTGTTCAAGTAGGAAAGCAAAGGAAGATTCTCTCTGAATAACAGTTAAGTCATGATGTAAAGGTTATTGAATTTCATTTGTAACATTTTCATTCCCATTGTTTTTTCAGCAGAAGAACTACAATCAGGGCAGAAATGTGCTCAAAATATTTATTCTAATGCCCTTCCTAAATTATAATTGTCTCAGTAAAACTGTCCTTTGGACCAAAAAGAAGCAGAAGAAATTTAATGTTCAAAGAACAACTGTGGATCATGGCCAAGAATTTGACCCACTGTGCAAGGTTGACATTTTACAAAATGTCAACCTTTGTCTGCTGTCAGCTATTTTCTTCACAGCTAAATGACCTAAGTGGAAATACTCTTAAAGCTCATTAAATGTACCCCTTGTTAATAATGTTTCTTTCAATTCTGTATTTAAAACTTCTAGATTAATCCACCAGATAACTTCAATATTGAAGTCAAACTGTATTCTCAGAACTCAAAATGACATGTTGATGGAGCAAAATCCATATCTACGAGATCGCCTCCTGCCACAAACCTCCCAGCGTCCAATAAGATCTCACAGGATGTGCCTTCTCCGGGTGCCGTCGGCTAGACAATGTCATCTGGCGGCTCCTCGGGGTAGAGCCTTCTCTGTAGCTGCCCCAGTCCTATGGAACAATCTACCCCCTGAGATCCGGGCCCTCCCCACTCTCTCAGCCTTCCAAAAGTCTACTAAGACCTGGCTATTCCGGCAGGCCTGGGGCTGTTGACCCTTGACTGTGTTCCAGCCCCACTAAGATTGAATGCATGTTGTGTTCTTTTAACTTGCTTTGTCTTTGTATTTTAAATTTTTTAGTATTTTTAAAACTGTTTTTATGTAAGCCGCCCGGAGTCCTTTGGGATTGGGCGGCATACAAATTCATTAAATCTTGAAAATTGAAAATCATGTGGAAACATGGCACATAAAAATGAAGTAAGAAATCTGCCAAGTATCCTTAGCAAGAAGGATTTGGAGGTTTAAATTAGCAAATGGGAATATTCTCCTGTAGTTATTGCTTCATATTCTCTGCTATTTCCTTTTTCCCATCAAGAAAAAAGTCTTACAAGAGGATTTGCCTGGTGAAGTCATTCTTTTCTTGGGATTTCATTGAAATTTGGGTACCAAACTACTTGGTAATAAGTAAATAAAAAAAATTATGGAAAATAAATATTGTTCTTCAAAATCCCCAACCACCTTATAAGTAATTTAAGGACAAGAATTCCATTCCTTACACACAATAATTTTACTGAAAAAATAATTATCCTTTAACAAGTATTCTAAGAAATAATTATGTTTCTATAGGAGGATGGTTTAAAAAATGCAGAATACCATTTCCTCACAGAGTTCAGTATAAAGGATTGCACCAGTTCATATAATGTTGCATTCATGGAAACTAAATTGAATCTTCTTAGTCTAAGAGAGTTTACAAACAATTATTTTAAGTTTAATCTTTTGGAGCCAATTTTGCAAAATGCATAAGCTCTGAAATTGTGGCAATTGAGTTGTTCAATGTGGGCAACCTTGTCATAATTCTCAGAGTTATTTTAATTCTCAGATGAAGTAATCCTACCAGTTTCTACCTATATAACAAATCCTATTGTTTTATCAAAGGATAAAATGCAAAGGAAAATAATAGGAAATTAAGAAAAGGAAAAATAGGGGAAAAGAAAATGTGAGGTACAAGGGAAAAAAGAAAAAAAAAGTGCTGACTTCTGATTCTTTTTAGCACAGTAGAAGATAACATTACAGCCTCAACTTTTTATTTTTATACATATACTAGCCATATCTATAACAACAAATCTAACTAATCAGCAAAACCAAAGTCAGAGTTTCATTTTTTTTATCACAAAATCCAGAAGTTATTTCCAAATAAAAAACATAATATGTTCTCTCCTCTTTGAATAAAACAATCAATTTAACAATTTCTGCTTTTTCTTCCTTGCTGTGGAAATATATCTCTGTTTGCACTTAATAATCTTTATGAACTATCACCATTGTTGAATGAAGTAACCTTATCCAGTTTCAATCTTTCTTAAGTAACCTTGAAAAAAGGAATGGTTGATTTCTTTAGTCACACTAAAGTCCTTCTGAATTAAACAGGGCTTAATTTTATTGTCATGACTAATTTTCCTGTGTGAAATCAGTGGCCTTGAAACAGGAATAACTTCATCCAATCCCAATCCACCATTTTTAACAAGGCCAGTTTAACTATCACAGAACTCTTGAATAACAGATTAACATAAACAGACCCCTGCTAAATTTGGCTTGTCTAGTCCAGCAGTCTGTTTTCATAGTGGACAATGAATGAATTTGGCCAACTTTTTTTTAAACCAGCTAAACTGTTAGTCAGCACCACATAGCATAGAAGTTAATTCAGTGGTGGGTTTCAAAAAATTTTCGAACCTACTCTGTGGGTGTGGCCTCCTTTGTGGGAGTGGTTTGCTACCCATGTGACCGGATGGGAGTGGCTTGCCGTCCATGTGACCGGATGGGAGTGGCTTGCCGCCCAAGTGACTGGATATGAAGATGCCGACGACACTTGTCAGAACCACCTTAAATTACCTCACACACAGCACTGGCATGCATAAGAATAGGATGTAAACTTGTTTTTTAAAAGGCATCTTTGGTTTGCATTAAAACAACTTCAACACACGCAATGTTCTGATTGCACCACAAACGCAGCAGTCATCCTTACCTTTCATAGAGGCACTGAGTTTTATAAATAGGAGCATGACAGTGTAGAATAATCATATCCAAGGACCAGTGGTGGGTTTCAAAAAATTTTGGAACCTCTTCTGTAGGTGTGGCCTGCTTTCCGGGTCCATTGATGGAACCTCTTCTAACCGGTTCGGTAGATTTGACGAACCGGTTCTACCGAATAGGTGCGAACTGGTAGGAACCCACCTCTGAGTTAATTCCAAAGTCTAATTATAGATACGATACTGTGGAAGATGTTTGCTATTGCTTAGAGTTGTTGAAGAGTGGAGGCCCAATCGCTTTGTGGTTAGCTTTAATTACCAAATATCAAAGTAGTGAATTCCAAAGTTTAATTAAAATTTCAATGCTGTGGAAAATGCTTTGCTATCACTTGCATTTATTGATGAGTGGTGGCCCAATAGCTTTAGAGTTAGCCTTCATCACCAGATGTGAAGTTTTCCCACTGTTGATATCTCTTATAGCATAACTTTCACTATTATTGTTTAAAAATAAATCCTTTCTTCCAACTTTTTATAGAGACAACAGGTGATTTAAGTCATTTCTTTACTTTTGCTGCTGCCACTCAATCCTTACTTTATGAAGGTATCTGTGATTGAGCTCCCAAATACCGCATCATTTTTAGAGAAATAAAAAAGTTTGCTTTTGTCTGAAACAGTGATCCTATCTTTCCAGGGATAGCACAGCTTGGTTTCTTATAAAAGGCTTATATAATGAGTGCAAATTTCTCACAAAACTTACATGAACTGCAAACTTTTTCCTTCTCTTTTTCCTCACAGAGTAAAATAGTACCCCTGTTACAAAGTGCAGGGGAAAGATTTATGTTGAACGCTGGTTCCAAAGGCTCTCTTTTGTACTTGATTTCTCCTCTCCCTCCCAACATTTCTGCAAGGCAAGAAACTGAAATCCCATGATTACATTTCAAAGAATTGGCTTTTTAGTGGTGCTGAACATCCACAATTTCCAGTTGTTCCTGGTGGAACTGCAGATCATTTATAAAATTCTGTCAAATCTGAAACATGAATCCATTCCGGTTCCCAATATTCTATTTTCCTTTTGCATTATACTGTGCATCCACAAACAGACTCTCCCACATACAAATGTCCTGTCAATATGAACATATGAACAATAAGGTCTTTTGCACATTGGATAAAAAAACAAGGA
Source organism: Thamnophis elegans (assembly GCF_009769535.1). Taxonomy (NCBI): domain Eukaryota; kingdom Metazoa; phylum Chordata; class Lepidosauria; order Squamata; family Natricidae; genus Thamnophis; species Thamnophis elegans. The sequence goes on from NC_045544.1 coordinate 8,644,179, forward strand.
AGGATAAGGAAGTGTTAACCTGAATCCCCATAAAACCACAAAAAAAAGTGTTTCTCTCTCAGAAGATTCATAGGTAGGTATCATATAATCATACGATAATCAACATATCAAATTAAAAATAGATCTTCTGAATGTATCATAGATCTTCCACTTGATCCTATTAACACATTCTTTACATGAAATAAAAATATTTAATAATATTTTAAACACACCTGCCAAAAGGTTAAGGCATTCTGGATAAAAATATGGTGGGTTATGCAAAATATTTTTTAAAAGAAGGATAAAGTTTATTCCTCAGTTATTTTTACTAGGTATATGTACTGACTTTACAGTGGTAGAGACTAACTTGATTCTGCATCTAATAACTGCAGCAAGACTGTTGGTGGCGCAATACTGGAAGAAGGAAGACTTGCCTACAATCCAAGAATGGACATTGAAAGTCACAAACTTAGCCGAGATGGCTAAAATATCGGCATATCTTAAAGATCACTCAAATGAGAGATATAAACAAGACTGGAAAAAATGGATTGACTATATACAAAATAAATACATATTGACTATATACAAAATAAATAAATCCATACCGTGTACGGGTTCTGGGAAGTCGGGGGGGGGGAAGGAGGAGGGGGGTTGGGGGGTGGAGGGAGGGAGGGGGCATACAAAAAAAATGTACTTCAATGTTTTAATGCTTGACGAATGATGAAATATTTTTGTTTTTAAAAGAAAATGAGAAATATCAAAGCAATTAATTGTCAAAACATACTAACATCTCATTAAAAATGCTATATTAAATATATATATATATATATATATATATATATATATATATATATATATATATATATATATATATATATATATATATATATATATATATATATATATATATATATATATATATATATATATATTAAACACCATGGATTTTGTGCATATGTACAATTTTGATGGCTGGAAGTGAAGAAATCTCTAGCTAAAGGTGAGGGAAGAGAGTACAAAAGCCTATACTGTATTTTACTCATTTTAAAAAAAAACAAAAAAAACAAAAAACAATATTATGTCAATAGTAATACCAATTCAGAACAAATAGGCAGAAAAAAATTGAAGTAGCAGCAGCCATGATATTTCTGGGTACAGAGATATTCAGGAATTGTGTCTATAGGCCTAAAATAAAAACATGTCTTCTTCTTGTGAGAAAGATTATGATAGATCTATAAAAATAATAAAGTTAAAGACATCATAGGGAACAGGTAACAAAGGGACATATTGGCAACACGGTTTTTTCTTTTTTCCAATTCTTCTGTGTGGCTGTGAAAACTGGATCACAAGAAAGTCTGAATGAACAAAAAAAAGAAAAGTATCTCTTTGAATTGTGGTGCTAAAGAAAATTATTGAAAGTGTCTTGAATTTCAAGAAGAACCGATAACTTTTGGTAATACTAGCTTGCCCACCAAATTGTTCACTGGAAGCCCTAACAATGCTTAGATATCTGAAGTGAAATGAAGAGTTACAAAGGAGTTAGATGCCCAGAAAAATGGAAGGCAATTGAAAAAAAAAAAGGTACATTGAAGACAAGATGCCTAGATTTTATTACTGATGATACAAATATGACCTTAACGGGACACAAAGAAACAATTATTAACAGAAAGTCTAGAAATGGGGTACATCAAGTCATGAAGTCTCAGAAGTAACTGAATAATTCAGAAGTGACTAAGCAACAACAAATGTGTTTGTATGTATGTGCACAAATGACAGTTCCATCCCACCATCACCCCATTAATGATTATTCCAAATTGCTATAAAACACCACTTTCCATTTTTCCTCAGTCTCCCTAGGAGTATATTCCTGATAAAGTTGTATAAATTCTTTAAATAGCAATAGCAGTTAGACTTATATACCGCTTCATAGGGCTTTCAGCCCTTTCTAAGAGGTTTACAGAGTCAGCATATCGCCCCCAACAATCCGAGTCCTCATTTTACCTACCTCGGAAGGATAGAAGGCTGAGTCAACCTTGAGCCGGTGAGATTTGAACAGCCGAACTGCAGAACTGCAGTCAGCTGAAGTAGCCTGCAGTGCTGCATTTAACCACCGCACCACCTTTAAAAGAGGTATTTTGGAGCTATCATATGAGAGCTTGTTAAAGCAGTAGTATCTTTTTCCAAGTTTGTACAGATGCTTCAGAAATTATGCCTACCCACACTTTTATATATAAAGACAATTATTTTATTTGCGAATAGTTGTGCATGGTTATGCATGCAGAGACATCTGGAAGATGTGGCAGCTTAATGTGAAAAGATTTTTTTTTTTTTTTTTTGGGTGGCACTGTGGTCCAATTTTAAAGATGGGTGTGATGTTTACTCCAGCAACTGGACTTCATAAATGTCTGGAATATCAATTTACTTGTAAAAATTTAACACCCCAAACAGAACAAAAACGGGACAGGCCAGAGGTGGGTTCCTACCAGTTCGCACCTATTCGGTAGAACCGGTTCATCAAATCTACTGAACCGGTTAGAAGAGGTTCCACCAGTGGACCCGGAAAGCAGGCCACATCTACAGAAGAGGTTCCAAATTTTTTTAAAACCCACCACTGGTCCTTGGATATGATTGTTCTACACTATCATGCTCATATTTATAAAACTCAGTGCCTCTGTGAAAGGTAAGGATGACTAACTGCGTTTGTGGTGCAATCAGAACATTGCGTGTGTTGAAGTTGTTTTAACGCAAAGCAAAGATGCCTCTTAAAAAACAAGTTTACATCCTATTCTTATGCATGCAGTGCTGTGTGTGAAGTAATTTAAGGTGGTTCTGACAAGTGTCGTCGGCATCTTCATATCCGGTCACATGGGCGGCAAGCCACTCCCATCCGGTCACATGGGTGGCAAGCCACTCCCACAAAGGAGGCCACACCCACAGAGTAGGTTCGAACAATTTTTGAAACCCACCATTGGGACAGGCCCATTGGAAAAGTGGGGCAAAAAAGCCATTAAAAACAATAATTGGATATAGAAACAGAGAGATGAAAACATTCTGTTAAGAGAAAGGTACACACAAATCTTTCACTCTTTTATTTAAAAAAATACAACACTGAATTAGAACAGAAAGAAACAAATTAAAGATATAAATTCAGAGAAATCACTGAAAATAAAAATGACAGGTTGATTTGTCACATGTTCCTTCAAAATCTGAATGCAATGACTAATATAGGCTTTAACCAATTAACCAAGCAATGCTTTTTTTTAAAAAAAGTTCACCTCTACACACAATTATATTTTAATTCTTTAATCTGTTTTTAAACTACTTTGCATCATTACTTTAACTGAGTTCTATAACCATCAGAATTATATCAACATTATTTTTAATTTCCCAACTGGTTTTTATGCATGATTCTATCCATTTTAATTCCTTTAATATATTAAACAAATTATAGATATCTTACTCATTTATCAAGTGTGAGACAGTTATGTAAACTCTGGAATGTCAAAACCTGTTCTCTTTGTGAATTATTCAATATTTATCATATTAATTCAGAAAACAATAACACTCAGTTTACATGCAAGAAATTGATAACAAAAAGCTATGTATTCATGCACTGGATGACAGAAGTATGCTTTACCTCCAAATGAAAATGGAAGTATAGCTGAACAGTGTTTATGTTATAATTCAATGTACAGAGTTATACAGACCTGTTACAGTCACTACTTTTAAGATCATGAATCCATCAGTTCTGTGATCAATTTGACATTACCCCTTCAAAGTCTATGAATCAGGACTGTCTAACTGAGATCTGGTGGCATTCAGAGGATTATGCCCCTTCCATTCATTTTGCATGTGTTACAGACCATTCAGTGAATCAAAACAGAAGCTCGTTGAAAAGAATTTGTATTGTGACATCAACATAATTCAGATTTTTTTTTAAGAATGACTCCCCTAGCTTCAGAGGAGTAGCTGTTGTGTTGTGGTTTTGCTGCAAAGACAGCACGGAATTCTGTAGTAACTTGAATAGTATGAGCACAATCCCATCTTGCTTTAAAACATTTTATGTGTCATAGATTTTAGGAGCATAAAGTAAAACAGACAGAGTTTTGAAATGCTTATATTTGGCAGACTTCTGCCAATTCAGTGTAAGACTTCCTATGCTAGATCTAACATAATTGGACACAGTGATGTTAGTGAAAGAACTGGTTTCAGTAAACAGCTATAGTTGGTTTGTATTAGCATGACCATGGTCTGTAGAGCATGTGGGCTTCCAATAAGCTTATTATTATTATTATTATTATTATTATTATTGTTGTTGTTGTTGTTGTTGTTGTTATTATTATTATTATTATTATTATTATTATTATTATATGTTATATTAGCTAGAAGACTACAATGCTATAGCTGAGTAGTAATTTGGCTGCCTGTTTATCAATTCTGTCAAATAGATATTTGCACGCTTCCAACAGTGCACCAGAAGGTGAGCTACTTTTGCACCAGAAAGAAAGATGAGCAGATTTTTTTTTGCAGCAGCATCCAAGGCCCTTCCCTCCCCTAGAGCTGCCTCGCAACTGGGAAAGTTAACAGCTGGCAGGAATCTGGCTGTCTATATGGAGTACCAACCTGTCTCCTCAACAAAGTGGTACCTATTTCTCTATTTGCAATGAACATGCTTTCAAACTGCTATGTGTGCAGAATCTGAGACAAATGATGGGAACTCACCCCACCACGCAATGTTAAGACTCGAACAGTGCAGAGACCATCTCCAGCATTATTAAGCCACTGACCCACCGGCTTCTAATCTAGTAGAGTCAAAGCTAGGAATTACTTATCCAGAAATATCTTGGCAGAATTGGTGCTTTTATGTGAGAGCATGTACTGCTACCAAAATTTACACTAATGTGATTCTCCTCCCCTCTGCCCCATAATAGGCAGGCAAAGTTTGCTCTTTTCATCTATGCACAATGCTATATGCATATACATATTGGAATTATTTCTCTCCAAACAGAGCAGAGGAAGCTGCCTTTGCTGGTTTGAGTGTCCAATGTCATATCCCAGTGATGGCAAACCTTTTTTTTTAAGGCTTGCCAAAATTGCATGCGCACACACTATCGCAACATGCATGTCCACTCAATCCTCCCCCACCCACCTGTGCATGTGCGCATGGCCCCTCCCTAGGCCACGGAGGCTTTCCTGAAGCTTGGGGAGGACGAAAATGGCCTTCCTTCCCAGAGGCACTCCGGAAGCTGGAAATGGATTGTTTCCAAATTTCCGATTGGTCCGTTGGGGGCATTTTGCACCCTCCCCAGCCTTTAGAGGCTTTCTTGAAGCCTGGGGAGGGAAAAAATGGCCTCCCCTTACCCTCCAGAAAGGTGAATAATCAGCTGGCTGGCGTGCGCATGCGTATTGCAACTGAGGGTTGGCGTGTGCCATAGGTTCACCATCATGATCATATCACATATCACATAGAAAACACTGAATATCTTCATATAATTGTGAACAGTTTTAGTGTATTTTCATACTTGAGAGTACTTTAATCTTCTTTATACCTATTGTAAATCCCATTAATATGATCAGTACAAGCTCACTAAGGAAGTAAAAGAAAAATGAACTGGATCATAAGAGCAAGCCCAGACTTCAACATATGTGTAGTTTCTGAATGTATAGGTTATAGGAAATGAATAAAGTCCTTCCTTTGACACACTGGTTTAGGTTAGGTTTAGGTTTATTAGATTTATATGCCGCCCTTCTCCCAAGGACTCAGGGTGGTGTACAACATTAAAAGAAACACATAATACAAAAGTTTTTAAAAAATTAAATAGAATATCCCAAACCCAATTAAAATTGACAATGGCATTTTTTTTAAAAAACAAATCAAATTAAAATTAACAGTGATCAATAATTTATTTTGTTTTGTTCAGGCCAGGCTGGCTTGCTGGAAAAGCCAACTTTTTAGGGCGCGTCGGAAGGACCGGAGGTCGGGAATTATACGAAGCTCTGGGGGCAGCTCATTCCAGAGGGAAGGTGCTCCCACAGAGAAGGCTCTCCCCTCTGGGGGTCGCTAGCCGACACTGTCTGGCCGACGGCACCCTGAGACACACTGATATTTCATTATTCCAAGCCAGACTGAGTTGAGATGATGTAAATTATATTTTATCAACATCTGCTCAGTTATAGATTTCTTGTCTCTGCATTATATATTACAAATATCTAGTCCTAATTATGAAGACCCTATATGAGCCCAGGCATCATATAATCTCGATCCAAACTTTTAATTTGCAATTTTTTAAAAAAAGGATTCACACGTTGGAAGTTCTCTGGGAGAGGAATGCAAAGTCTATTCCTCTCTAGAGGCACAGTACCCTCTAAAGACTGTTGCATGTTTAGTACTATAATTTGAAGGGAGTTGCATGCACACTCCCCAAGTCTGAAATCGCCTTAGAATGAAACTCCAAGATTATTCACTTCAATGATTTATTGGTTGAACTAGACAGTACTGTGATGATATAAAGCTTATCCACATTCAGCCATATATCAGTTTAGTGATGGTTGGATGATGTTATCAATTGTTAGTGTGGACAGATTCTGTAGTCACTCAGTTTTCTCCTTGAAAAACTTCCTTGTGAGATTGGATGGTATTCACCCAGATAACTGGGTTTTTCTCTGGGAAGAATAACTAATATATGGCTGTTATTATGTTCCTAGGGTACCTGTTCTGTCCCCCCTTCTTCGCTCGTTAACAGATGATAGGCAGACAAACATAAAAGGGAAGAACTTTATCAGTTCTCGGCTCAGACTGGCTGTGAGCCCAAAAATAAACATAAATCAAGTCTCTGACCAGAAGATAACAGAATACAAAACAAAACTCTTACAAAACAATTCACTTCTCCAAGTGTCTCCTTGAATCAGGGTTACAGAAAGCAAATCATTTCTCCAGGTGTCTCTCCCAAACAAACCATGACCGATGAATGATGAACGAATGAATGAACAAATGAACGTTGACTCCTGCAACCAGGGCGTGGCACCATCCGTGCTTTTATCACCAGAAGACGCCCCATCTGCATTGTTAATCTTGCATCCCGAAAAGACTCACAGGAGACTTCTGCTGAGTCACAACAGGTACCTTAGCCAAAGCATCTTTCTAAATTTGACTACCGGTGCCAAAGCTATTTTTCACATGTGCCTTTGAAGACAATAGAGAGCTTGAAAAAAATAATTTGTCTTTGGTATGTGTCTATTATTTAACACCAGGATTACTACCAGTCAAACAATCAAGCAGTAAATAACAGCCTAATTAAGGAACAATCAAGGAGAAAACAACAACACCAATACTGACAAAACAAACTATAAAGTAAGAGCAAAGTGCTGAAGATGCTATCTCGCTGTGTAACGAAACATCTGCATGAAAACAATCAAGCTCAGACGATTCCACATTTATAAAGCCACCCTACAGTCTATATTGTAATTTTGCAAAGCAAAAACAAACAAACAAAGCAAAACTGAAAACCAAAATGACAATAATAAAAACAAGACAAAACCCAGCAAACAAACCATGATCATACAAAATCACATAGCTAAGACTGGGAATAACAAACATTCTCCTAACAAGATGGGCTCTTCTTGTTCATTCTTGCTGATACAGCATGAGAGAAGAGACAGATCATAGCCATTGGATCTAAACTGGGCTCTCTATTCTTCTATTACCTCCCCCATTGCACTTTTTGTTTTGCTTTTAAAAAAAACAACAACACCCTGAAATAACAGTCCAAAACAACCTAAATATATTTTCACAATTAAAAACTACCCTGATTTATCTCATATACCATATTTTTCGGAGTATAAGACGCACTGGAGTATAAGACACACCAAGGTTTTGAAGATGCATTTTTTTAAAGTAGGTAGTTAGGTTGAGGAATAGAGAGGAAAAAGAGGGAGAGAGAAATATAGTAGGTAGGTAGGGAGAGAGAGAGAGAGGGTAGATAAATAGGTAGGTAGGTAGATGAAGGGAGAGAGAGAAAGAGAAAGAGATAGAGAGAAAGAGAGAGAAAGAGAGAAATACAGTAGATAAGTAGGGAGAGAGAGAGAGAGGGTGTAGGTAGGTAGGTAGAGGGATAGGGAGGGAGAAATAGAAAGAAATAGAGAAATACAGTATATAGGTAGGGAGAGAGAGAAATACAGTAGATAGGTAGGGAGAGAGACGGTAGGTAGGTAGGTAGGTAGGTAGGTAGGTAGGTAGGTAGGTAGGTAGGTAGGTAGGTAGGCTGGCAGATAGAGGGAGGGAGGGAGGGAGGGAGGGAGGGAGGGAGGGAGGGAGGGAGAGAGAGAGAGAGAGAGAGAGAGAGAGAGAGAAATACAGTTGGTAGGTAGGAGAGAAAGAAAGTAGATAGATAGGTAGATGTTTCCAGGTCTTTTTATCCATGAGCTGGACAAAGAAATCACTTACAATTTGCAGCACATAAGATTTTGTTTCTGCTGATAAAGCACTTCATCAATCTAATTCTCACCAATCACTTTAACTAAAGAGCTTTCCAAAAAGAAAAAGAAAAAGGTTTTGCACTCTGCAAACCTCCCAAAAATGGCCCGTTTTTTTGCAAAAATGGGGCCATTTTTTTAAAAAAAGGCATGAATAGCCTTGGGGGAGGGGCTTGCAGAGTCCTCCTGGGAGTGGGGTGGGACAAAAATGAGCAAAAAATGACCCGTTTTTCATGAAAACAGGCCCATTTTTTGTAAAAAAAAAAAATTGCATGCATAGCCTTGTGGAGTAGTATAGATTTCTGCTGGGAGCTGGGGGGCAAAAAAGGCCCATTTTTGCTCATTTCTGCCCTCCCCAGCCCCCAGGAACTCTCTGAAAGCCTCCATAAGGGTATGCACGGCCATTTTGGTAAAGGGGGGTGGCTTTGGGAGGCAAAAACTGCTGTATTCGGTGTATAAGACGCACCCAGATTTTCAGCCTCTTTTTTGAGGAAAAAAGTGCGTCTTATACTCTGAAAAATACAGTAACTTAATTACCCCAGATAATTTAAGAGTGGCCAAATGACAATTAAACAAATTCAGCAGCATTTTATATATAAGAATTCTGTCTCTCTCTCTCCCTCCCTCTCCCTCTCCCTCTCCCCCCCTCTCTCTCTCTGAATGACATTATCTTATCTGACATAAGTGCAGAGGTAATCAGAGAAAATAATTTGTAAGCCATTAATCTTGATATTTGCTATTAGGCCAACACTGTACATCTCACATCAGTGCCTTAAAGCACATTTGACAAACAATGCAAGTCATTAATCAACATTAGAAAACAAGTTCCAGCTGAATAAATACCAACATCTGCTTTTTTTTCTGCTGATGAAACTCTTGCTTTGTTTTGTCATTTTTAGTGAGCAAAGAAACAAATGGTGCAGATTTTTTTTAAAAAAAATACTATAATAATGTACAAAACAAAGTCCATGTATTTTCAGAAGTATCTGAGCATCCATGAAAGCTCAACAATAAGACTTTAGCTCATATATTAGGCCTGACCCTCTCTTGACATGTGAGAACTTGTTATTAAGACCTACACTCAACTGGTTATGGGTCAGAATAGACAGACACTAGTATATGAACTTGAAAATTACCATATTCACTTATGAGTGAGAAACCTGAGGAACCTCAACTAGGATGAAGTACAGCTCAATCTTGAGTCAGATAAACCTCTTTATTAATAGTGACAACATAGATGAAATACATCCTGAGTCTTTTCTGTTTTCTAACTACAGAAGAGATTCCAGGAGTGTGGAAAAGCATTAACAGAATGGATATGTAGCGCATATGGCTAGCTGATCATTTATGACAACTTCAGAAAGAGCACTTAGTTCCATGGAAAGTTCAGTGGCAGCAGACCCCAGAAAATTACTCTTTTTTTTTTTCCTTTCAGAAACTTACTGAGTCAGTTGCTCTGACAACAATTTGTCATTTCCTGAAAGTGATTCTTCTAGAAAAGGACATGATTTATGGTATTTTGTCATGGTCCTCCTGAGGAGTAGAATATGTTTGAAATAGCTTGTAAACTACTTCCTGTTCCAAAAAGTCCAAAAACCTTCTTTAGTAAATGGCATGGTATTCATGGAACAAACATGATAGTGAATTCTTGGGGAGAGGGGGGGGGGGAGAACAGAACCTTCTAGGGGAGATCAAAACATGATATGACAGCACCATGGAATTATACACATTTATGTGATGACATGAAGTGCCTTGTTTATCCAAAGCACACCTTATTGTATATATTTCAGAGATTAAAGCAATTGTTTTTTTTTTCCTTTTCTAAGACATTATTTGGTTTCCCAAATTCCACCCCATTAGTCTAAACAAAAAATATAACCAAAAACTGCTTGAAATTATATTCAATGCCTTATGTGCTATTGAGATCAAAGAGTTCATAAAATTAAATGGAAAAGGAAATGATCATGCCTTTTGTAAAATGTAAATGAACTACACCATATCCCATAGAGGGATTTGTTATATAAAGGTCAATAGCTATCATCAAGCAAAGTCAGAAGTTTCAAAAGTTACATTCTTGGTCAAAGTCAAACCAGTAGTAAATAAATGAATGTAGACTTTAATTTTCAGGGTGGTTGTTGTTGTTTTGCAATTTCTTTTAAGTAGCTTTTATAAACATAAGTAGTGAACTTACATTTTGAATGTATGATTCAAAGGAAAGAAGTAAATAAAGAAATAGATAAATGAGAAAGCAGCTATTTGTGGCTTTGGCTAAATAAATGACCTATTCAGAGTGATTTGTTCTTCCTTGAAAATTCAGCTATGGTATAGCTGAGTCACAAAGAGGCTGGTTTGGAATTTTTCCACAATGGTGGACATAATAACATCAATTTTCTTTTCTCCCCGGTGTTCACATTCTGAAAAACAACACTGTTAGCCTATGACTAGGCATGTCTGCTGATACTAACAATAATCAAAATACTTCCTTTAAAAAAAAACATCCATCAAATGCATTACAAAGGAGGGACTTAGACCCCAGTCATGCCCGCCATTTTGAAACCCTTGACTGTTGCTCATTATTACAGCATTTACATTACAAGCAAAGGAAGATGCCTAAGATGCTATCTCTTTGGCCAAACAAAAGCCAAAATGTGACTGGCGTGACTAAACACCAAAGGCACGTGGAACGCTGTTACCTTCCCACCAAAAGTGGTCCCTGGTTTTCTACTCGCATTTTTACATGCTTTCGAACTGCTAGGTTGACAGAAGTTGGGACAAGTAACGGGAACTCACTCCATTACGTGATGTAGGGATTCGAACTGCTGACCTTTCTGATTGACAAGCTCAGAGTCATAGCCACTGAGCCGCATAGAATCATGAAACTAAAAGAGCAATTTTAAAGGGATTTTTATTTAGTTTTACACCAAGCCAAATCTACCTGTATTTGTAGTCTATCTGTGCCTATTCTGAGTTTGTGAATTCCCTGGAGATACTTGACTACTATACATAGAATATAGAAGAATAGGGTTTGAAGGGTACTTGGAGGTCTTTTAATCCAATACACTGCTCATGGCAGGAGAGCTATACTATTCTTTGGTCTTGATGGGATGGATACACATGATCATAGAAAGAATAACGGAGAACAGAATAATAGAGCTGGAAGGGACCTAGGAGGTCCTCCAGTTCAACTCCCCAGCTAGGCAGGAGACCCTGTACCATCTCAGACAAATGACTGTCCAATCTCTTCTTAAAAACGTCCAGTGATGGAGCATCCATAACTTCTGGAACAAGCTGTTCCACTGGTAAATTGTTCTCACTGTCAGTCTTCCTTCTAGAGAAAGATTTTTTTCAGTGTTCTTTGTCAGGATAAGTGATCTACTGCTTTATATTTTGCATTTCTGTACTAATGGCCACAATCTTATGCCAAGGAAGAAGATCACTTTTATGTTATACAGTGTTCCTGGACGGCAGAAAGATAAAACATGATCAGAGACAGGATGTAAAGGATACCGAAAGCAAATATATATTTGTAAAACAAACAAACAAACACACAGAAATAGAGTGGCGTAGTCAAGAGTATTAAGAATTGCTTGGTTAGAGTTGCAAATACTTTAAGTGAGACTGAGAATGAGGGCTAACTGGAAATGTTCTGATTTTAGTAGTTTAATTTGGGGATGAAATTGGTGCTTTAACATCTAGAAGTTCATCAGACCTATTTAGCTCTCAACTGAATTAGTCTGCTCACAATTGGAAAATACAGTACGCTTGGAGTTTGTAAGAATGCTTAACATTTCTTTTGGTTGATTTATTTAATAAAGAGGATTAGAAACAACCATTCCTGGTTGATTTATTACTATTTTGAAGCAAAACAAAGCATTTCTTCGTGGTGTAACATACAACTATGACATTCACCTTTTAATGTCCTATTGTCCTAGCTAGTTTCCATTTTCTTTAATGGAATTGAATAATGGATTAAATAACTATTCTCAGGCTATTGTTATGTTAATACAATAACTGATTGGTAAACCACCAACTCCTTTGTTTAAAGAAGCACTTAGCAAGTAGCCAATCACCATCTGTGTTTCTCTCTCAGATATGTTCTCTCTCAATGCAAATAGCTTTACAGAATTGCCAACAATTTCTTATAATAACTATGCCGATGTGAAAATATTCACTTGTCCCACACTGGTTATGATATAACCAGCATGCATAAGGTTCTTGATAACATTGTTTTTTTAAAAAAAAATGGGTTAAAAGACAAAATAATGGCAGTTTAAGCTTATTATGTGGTAGGTATGTGAGTCATCTTTCAATCCATAAAGAGGAGAAGAAAGTTAACACGGGACTTCCATAATCTGGCTATTTTAATGCCAGAGCTTTAAAATTTCTTTCTCCTCCTCTAACCAAAGGAATCTTTAGTTAGGGCTCAAGCAGACTGTAAACTCAAGCTTATTGGGTCAAAACTGTTTTATATTATCTTATATTTTATGTTTGCATTATTCTCTAAACAGCTGAGATTTTGAGACCTCAGCAGAATATAATTGATTTCAGTTCAGTTCAGTTCAGTTTATTATATTTATATGCCGCCCTTTTCCCCCGAAGGGGACTCAGGGCGGCTCACAACTCGAACTGAGGAAGGGGGATACAGACAAAAAATTTAAAAAAAAAAACAGCAAGAATAACAATATATAATTTAAAACTCACAACAGTCATTTAATTAATAAATGCTGCTAATCAACAAATACATTAAACACAAGCAGGGCCAAGGGATCATAATTTACTGCTGGGATTTGCAATTTTGTTGCAATTTTTCTCACCCCCCCCCAAAAAAAATCTTTGCGTAAAACAGAAAGCGGGCTTGCAGATTTTGGGGAACCAAAATCTGGAAGGCCTTTGGTTGACATCCCAGGTGTAAGGAAAACTCTAATGCTCTGCCATCTAATGGTCATCCAGAATCGTCATTTTTGCCCGAGTAGCATTTTGGGATAATGTTTTGCAGTAAGAATCCTTCTATGAAAGTTGCATAATAGGCTAAGAACTCTCTGTTAGCATTGAAAGCCTATTCTCAGTGGAAGCAGAAAACTTTCTGTCATTATTTTTTCTCCTTTTTAAAAAGCAACAAGACTTGACCTTTGGATCAAAAAGGACAATTTGTATGCTTAATCTAGAAGTAGCCTGCAGCAGCACGCCAACAGATCTTGAAGCCTCATCCGTTTGTTAGAAAAGAGATAAAATTGAAATTAGGAGAAGCGTTTTTTAAAAAATATAAATAAACAATAAGCAGAAGCATAATATGTTTCAGGCATACCTCCGTTAACCCTGCCCAGAAGACAAAGGAGAGATAATCCTGAGAATTAGAGCTGGTTAGCACTTCTTACTACAGATGGCAGAAGGAGAACATTCAGGGCATGGAGTAGAAAGAAAAACGGAAAGGTTAAATCAAATATGAATTGCCAGAGTTGTGGAGGGAAATGGCAGCCCTGTTTTTCATGACAACGTTTCTCACTTCTTAATTTTTAAAGCATTTTTTTAAAAAAATGCCCTTTAAAACAAAAACCTTCCAAGTTGCTTTGCAGTATTAAAATAAATAGAAAATACACATCGCTCAAACTCAGGTGTGGGCATTCCATTTTACAAACACACAACGCATTGAAAAAGCATGTCATATACAGAAGCATTCCTAGGGGGAGTCAAGGAGAGAAGGGGCAAATGACAAAAGCAATTGTTGTACTGTCACAATCCAAGTTCCGGTCCTCTTAGATGTGCCTCTTGGATAGCAATAGCAATAGCAGTTAGACTTATATACCGCTTCATAGGGCTTTCAGCCCTCTCTAAGCAGTTTACAGAGTCAGCATATTGCCCCCAACAATCCGAGTTCTCATTTTACCCACCTCGGAAGGATGGAAGGCTGAGTCAACCTTGAGCTGGTGAGATTTGAACAGCCGAACTGCAGTCAGCTGAAGTAGCCTGCAGTGCTGCATTTAAACACTGCGCCACCTCGGCTCTATCATGCCTTGCATGGACACCATGCTTTGCACGGACATCAGAGGTGGATTCCGACCAATTGAGACCAATTTGGCTGAGTTGGTAGTAACTTGGCCTGCCACAAACCGGAACCGGTTCTGTTGGCGGCACCATAGGCACCGCCATCTTGGTTTTTTAATACTGTGTGTGCATGCACAGCGCATCTCTGACTGAACAAGCAGTAGCAGCAGCCAGAACCCAGCCCTGATGGACACCTGTAAAGGGAAGAATTTTCACTGAAATGATGTTTTATTGCTCTTGTCACTTTGAAGAAAGCTTCACAGTCCTGTGGATGACTCTGATCACGTGGGCTCCAAAGGGACTTAAATAATGGATTGGAAACAGATTTGGCTGTCTTTGGGACAAAATTAAGTCTCTGGATGAAACAACTTCCCTATGTCAGATATCAGATGATTAAAAGTCCCCTTGGGGCTGTGATTGAATCAAGATCATTGAAAAAGGAACTTTTATAAGAACTCCATCTTTTCTTTTTGTTTTTATAGCCACCCAAGACAGGCACTGAAATATGGTTGGGTGACAATAACATGAAAAGTTAGGAGAAGGAAGTGACACTTTCCAAACCTCTAATGTTATGGTGGGAGAACTAAAAATATGTCTGTTCGATGATGAATTTGGCCTTTCAAAACTGTATGCTACTGTAGACAAAGTTACGTAAACTGCTTGGCAGAAGAAATAACTGGTTATTTGTGTTATCTAGGTAAGATCAGAGGTGGTATTCTGCCGGTTCACACCTGTTTGGGTGATCCGGTAGTGGTGGCGACGTGAGGCTCCACCCACCCACCCTGACATCATCATGCATACTCTGCGCACTCCCGCTACCGAATTGGTAGAGAAGATAAGAGGATTTCATGCCTGATTAAGACCAATTTGATCCAATGCAGGCATTATGCTAACTGGAGCATTTGTGCATTTGCTTCATGTTGTGAACATTGTTCTAAAATGATGTTAGCACCCGCAGAAGGGATGTATGTCATAGTATGTTCATAATTAGAGCTCTGGTTCACATAGATAACTTTCCTGCAAATGTGAATTGTGCCCTCTTTTATCCAATTGTTCCCAAAGCAGCATCTCTCGCTCTCCCTCCTTCCAGTCTGCCAAAGTCATTCCCACATACTATTACAACTGGAGAGCAAGGTTCAGAGATATGTGACACTTCTTCCATTACCGACACATTACGAGAGCAACCTCTTACAGTGTGATTTCTATCAACCCTATTTCTATTTCCTTAGCTTTCCCCCTCCCATTACCTGTCTGGAATAGCTGCCGTCTAATTTACAAGATACCTATAATGAGCTTGCAATGGAAGTGTAAAGTAGGAATGGAATTAAAAAATACACTTCTGATCAGGGACGTACAGTCACTAGAGGCAGGGGAGGCGTGGCCTCACCAGTCATGAGGAAAAGGAAAGAATTTTAAAGATTTTTTTAAAAATAATTAAAGCCAAGGTAGTTGCTACCAGATTCACAGTGACTTGGAACAGTTCTTAGTGTTAACTATAGGAGGAGGCCAGAGAAATAGGGGCCTCCTATGCATAAGCAATTTTTCGCCTTTTAAGAGTTAAGCAAGGGTTAACAAGCAAAAAATTTCCTATGCAAAGGAGGCATGTGTTCTCTCGCCTCCTGTAGAGGGCATTTTTAGAGGCTTTTTAGAGTTCTCTGGGAGCAACTAGCTCAGTCTGACTCAAAGCTCTGGCAGAACCATGTTGCCTTTTCAAACACACACACATACATACACACACACACACACACACACACACACAGAGCTGGATAAAAGTACATAAGCCCAGCTTCACTGATTACAACGTAATTCACCTGCAATCAAAGGTTCCGATCGGAAGGCAGCAGGGGAAAGGGGGGTATGGCAGAGGAGCTACTTTCAAGCCTTTGGAAAATATACCCAATCCAACTTCTGTGTTTGTGTTTGTTTGAGAGTGAGTGAGGGATCCAATTTCTCTGTGTGCCTATCTCTGTTTGAGAGAGGGGGGAGGGAGGGAGAGAGGGAGGAAAGAGGGGGAGGGAGAAAAAAATGGGAAAACTTATTTTGCAAGGGAGAAAAATGCTGTCGCTTTAAATCAGAACTGAGCATGCCTGGCTGTGGAATTCTGGGAGTTGAAGACCACAAGTCTAAAGCAGCCATAAAGCTGACCGAATATCGATCATATCGAACATGCCTAAAGTGCAAAACAGCGTTCTAGAACCGAAATTATTATTTTTGTCCTTTGGGAATGTCAGCTCTTCAAGATTATCCAGAACAGGAAACAGACTTCGTAAGAAGACTGGAACTAGTTGTTAGTAATAACATCTTGCAAATAAAATTGTGTTTTTTTCTTGCCTCTGTCTTATATTCCAGGAAGTCAGAGAGGAGACAGCCTGAGTTCCTTGCCAACATCACCTCTTTTCCCAGGGCTCAAAGAATTATTTTGCCCTTTTTTGTTTTTGTGATAGTGTCTGAATATTTCCCTCAAGGCCATCTCCAAGAGGCTCTAAAAGAAATTATAAACACTATTAAAAAAATAACAATAAACATTAATTTGTTGGCTTTTGCCAATTAAATGAAATAAACAGATTTTGTCCTCCAGAATGCTCCAGAGTCTAAAGTTTGTCATGGATTAAATTAGGAAAGCTATATTACATGAGTACGGAGTATTGAATGCTAGTTGTTGACTGGGAAAAGAGTAGTATATGATGGAAACAAAATGTATGAAAATAAATTGGCCACTGAGTAAATTATTCGGCACTGAGCAGAGAGAGAAAGAGCGAGAGAGAGAGAGAGAGAGGGAGGGAGGGAGGGAGAGAGAGAGAGAGACAGAGAGAGAGAGAGAGAGAGAGAGAGAGAGAAAGAGAGAGAGAGAGAGAAAGTCTAAAAGAAATGGGGGAAAAAGCCAAATTATACATAAGTGGTGAAAAATTAGAACCAGTAGATGAATTGATGCACTTCTGTCAAATGTTTACTAAAACGTGGAAATGAATGGCAAGATTTTAAGGTGCACATGTTCTGGTTGTAGATGTACATGAGATTTATAAGAAAAGAAGGAACTGTAATTGAAAGGATCAAAAGAGACTGGATTCTAAAAGCACTTTCTGCCCATTTTGTTCTATTGAAATGAGAGTTGAGAAAGGAAAAAGCATACAAGCTGAATGCAGTGGGAATGGGGCACTTGAGAAGAGTATGCTGTAAAACAAGAGCTACACCAATAATGAATGGTGGTGAGTGAATGTAAAATGAATTCAAAAGTGAATGATGGAAATAAAATATGGAAAAAAAAAACACTGAGGGGGTTTGGTAGTCATATAAAGAGAATGAATGGGACTTTAATTGGAAAAGCAAATAATATTTAGGAAAAGTAATGGGTGGAAGGTTTAAAGAATAAAAGGCAATATGTTGGCTGCTGAAACAGTGTGGAAGCAAAGATGATTTGCAAGGGTAAAATGGTATGCAGAGGAATAGCAAATACTATTGATATAAAGTAAATCTGGCTTTATTTCTTTTTTTCTTTTTCCTCACACCTTTAATCCCTTTGGCTGATTATTTCTTATTGTCCCTTTGGATTTTGCCATATGCTACTGTGACAGATAGGTAGGTGTGCTACCTTTGTAGCAGCAGATTGAGGTTTGGTTTAGCAATCTACTTACGAAAGACCAGGACTCGAGACCACGAAGGCGAGAGAAAAAGGTTTATTGATGCATCAAGAGTTCAGAGTGTTCGCACATCAAAACTGAACTGCCCGGGCTACGCCCTGGTCAGTGATTTTATACCTTTTAATCAAACTTCGTAAATCAGTAGACGTTACAATAGGCGTATACATATTGATTGTCGAAGCCCCCTGTTTAGGACAGGGAAGTACATTTTGGAAAAAATACAATCCTAAAAGTCATAAAAAGAGGATAGAAAAAGTGTTGAGATGATGCCCACATTATTCTGTCATTTGGCTATTTTCAGTATTCTACACCCACATTACTTCCTTGTGCCATCCTTGTGCAGTAGCTTGCGACATGTCCCCGTAATATTTGTAATACTTATGAGGAAGTTGGAAGTCAAGAAGTCAGGAAGTTAGAAGTCAAGTCAAGTGCACTAAAGTGAAATGTCAAGCTAATATAAATTTATAAGGTCCATTCTATTAAGACCACCTAACCTAACCTAACCAGCCACTGGTGGGTTTACCTGTGTACCCCCTCCTGCCTCACCTTGAGCTTTTCAGAATACATAATAATTTTAATTGACAGTTTTACACATCTTAAATTTCCTTCCATTTCTAGTTTTGGGGCTTGGTTGTGATTTCCATTTTACACTGATCCTATCAGATACATGTCTGTCCAGCACACAAGTATAGCATAGTGCATATATAATAGTGCATTGTTCAACCTAAGCCCAATGTCTCTACATGGGGCTGCCCTTGAAGAGTGTTCGAAGACTTCAGTTAGTCCAGAATGCAGCCGCGCGAGCGATTGTGGGTGCACCTAGGTACACCCACGTCACCTATCCTCCGCAAGCTGCACTGACTACCCATTAGTCTCCGAATCCGCTTCAAGGTGCTGGTCACTACCTATAAAGCCCTACATGGCATCGGACCTGGGTACCTGAGAGACCGCCTCCTGCCGATTACCTCCCATAGACCGATTAGATCTCACAGGTTGGGTCTCCTCCGGATTCCATCTGCCAGCCAATGTCGGCTGGCGACTCCCCGAGGGAGAGCCTTCTCTGTTGCAGCTCCAGCCCTCTGGAATGACCTCCCCATGGAGATCCGGACCCTTACTACCTTCCTGGCCTTCCGCAAAGCCACCAAGTCCTGGCTGCTCCAGCAGGCCGGGGGGCTTGTGAAACATCCAGCCCCACGGAAATTGTGAATGTTGTGTCTTTTTTAAATTGTTGTCTTGTCTATTTATCCCCTTTCCCTTGTCTGTTGTGAGCCGCCCGGAGTCCTTCGGGAGTGGGCGGCATACAAGACAAATAAAATGAAAATGAATAAAATGAAATTTCATTCCAATATATGGTTTAGTCTGGTGCTCAGCATTCCACCTGTTATGTGGGAGGATGGAGTTCAATTCTTGACAATGGCTCACCTCTTCAAGGCCTCACCTCTGTTGATTCATTGTGGCCATGGGAGGGGTGGAGAGTATATTCCTGAGTGGTGAATGAAGAACACTGAGAGTATATGCCAAGAGCATCATTCTTCCATTAGGATCACCCAAGATATGAAAATCATCCCAACTCTCCACTAAAGCGAACAGGTATATATACTGGTCATCATAGGTACACAAATAAGTTGGAGTAGAATGGGAAAAGACAGTAGTGAGTCATTCCTATATTTTACCATGAATACCAAATGAATAGACAATAGAACACTACTAATGATATTGTACTGGATAATAGGAGGAAGCACTTTGAAGTCTTAAAAGTTATTGATAGACAACCACAGGAAACGTGGAATGAACTCAAAGGATGAATGCGAAAGAAATGGCTGAAGACCAAGAAATAGAAGAAAGTAAACTGGATGTGAGATTGCCAAGAAGAGAAGACAAAGGCAAAACAAAAATCTCACGAAGAAACTTAAAGAATTTCAGAGAACAGTAAAAAGAGACAAGAAGCAATATTACAAAAAGCATCAAAAAGTAGCATAGAGCATTAATGCTTCAGCCCTATCAAACTAAGGAAAAGAACTGCGTATCTAAACTATTTTTTTTATAGTAGAGAGAATCTTGTAACTCTGAATGTTTTATTTTTCTTCCCTCTTTTATTCTTACTATAATGGGGAATGGGCTGTCTGAGTCATTTTCTCAAATTACTTTCTTAGCCTGGACTCAGGTTTCATTTCTCTGGCCATTGCCTTGGTAGTGGTTCTTCCTTCTATCCTTCAAGACCATCCTCTTTATCCATTAACACGATGCTTCTAAAGTTTGGTGTTGGAGAAGGCTCCCCTAGAATGCCATAGATAGCCAAAAAAACAAATTACTTATGGAACAAATCACTCCGGAGTTTTCACTTGAAGCACAAATAGCCAAGCTCAAATTATCATACTTTGAATACCTTATGTAAGGCCTACCCTTTTAATTAAACTTATGGTACTGGGGGAAAAATGGGAGGAGAATGGCAAGCAGCAAGGTGGATGGACAGTTAAAATAGCAGTGTGTACATTGTTGGAAGGCTTGAAAGCAGTGGTGCAATTCAGCTGGTTATATCTGGTTCAGGCAAACCAGTAGCAGTGCTGGCAGGAGACCCCAACCAGCCACTCGGACATCATCATGTCCTGTTTTTGATGCTCTGTGCATGCACATGCGCCTGCACTCACATTTGCAAACTGGTAGCGAAGATAAGCTGATTTCACCCCTGCCTGAAATACCAGGTTGGGAAAAGATCCTTTGGAAGACTACTGTGAGTGTCAGCCTCTGCTTTGCTGCTGCTTCGGCTGCCATTGAAATGGGGAGGGGGGCATGGTATTTGGGAAGGGAATAGTTATGTGCTGGAGGAAGATTCTTGACGCTGATCTGACCATCTTATTGTGCATGCGGAGGAAGGGAGTTTCCCGCCAAGGTTAACTGTCCAGCATTCCATCCTGGTGATGTTTTTTGAAGACATCTCCCACCTGACAGTTGGTTGAATTATAATTGGACTATGGACTGGGGTGCCAAGGGGAGGGGATTGCATTATACATGATATTCTTTGCTTTCACGCCTAATTAACCAGATTCGGCTTAGCTTCGCTACTGTTCATTTGTAATTAGTAAAAGTACACTTAATTTCAAACAAATGGAGTTGAGTGGTTTCTTTCCTGATTATTAAATGAAGTCGCACCTGACAGTGAGGTCATTAGACTCTTACTTGATAAAACATAATCAAGCAATCAATATGAAAATAATAAGAGTGGATCCTATATTGGATCTGAAGTCTATGAGAAAAGAAAGTATGCCATTATTTAGATACTGATGAGATAAGAATACATCATCAATAGAAAGAAATTTGTACCATTAGTGTCTCTTTTTCTCCCTCCTATATTTTATTTTATTTTGCTCTTGTATTTGTAAGCCACCCGGAGTCCTACGGGATTTGGCGGCATATAAACTTATTAAATTACGAATTACGAATTACTCAAGTAGCCATACGGTCCGGACCGTACACAAAAATATTTGAAAGGTAAGGAATTCAGGGCAAGACATTTCAATCTATATGCAATGGTTATAAAACAGAATAACAGATATTTCAATGGCTTCATCCTGTGATAAGAGAAATTGATGCTGGCTACACAAACAAGATAACTGAAGAATAACCATAACAGTGATAAAGCACCTGCTTTGAAAAAGTCCCATTTTTAATCTTATTTCTTAAGTATGAATGGATTCTATGTGTCTCTACAAAGGGAAAGGTATTTCACAATGCTTAAAAGCATCAAGAAAGGGCTTCTCTTTGAACCAGTAAAACAGCTGTGCCTTCTGTAAGATTTGCACAGTGCTTTGAAACTAATCTGGGCTACTTTTTAGTGTGTGTGTGTGAGAGAGAGAGGGGGGGGGGGAGAGCTAAAGTTCACTTTGCTTTTTTCCCTCAGAAAACTCTAAAGGATTTGCCAGTCTAAATAAAGTTCCAAAGTGATTCATTTTTCTCTTTAAGCTTCCAGAAAATTATTGTTAAACACAGTGGATAACAATGGGCAATATTTACCTGGTATTACAGGTTGGGAATACTTTTGAGAGACCGCCTGCTGCCAATTACCTCCCAAAGACCCATTAGATTGCACAGGGTTGGCCTCCTCCGGGTTCCGTCTACCAGGCAATGCCATCTGGCTACGACCCGGGGAAGGGCCTTCTCTGTGGCAGTTCCGGCCCTTTGGAACGAACTCCCCGCAGAGATCCGGACCCTCACCTCTCTCCAGGCCTTCCGAAAAGCCGTCAAAACCTGGCTGTCTCAGCAGGCCTGGGGTTGATGAGCTCCCTTCCCCTCTCAACTTGTGTGATTGTTGGCTATTTTTTTTTTTTTACTTTTTTTTTTCTGTGATTTTTTCTCAAAGATTCTTTTATTACATTTTCATTTTCCTTTATACAATCACTTAAATACTGTGCAGTTAAAAAAAAAAGAGACAATAAACAACTCATAACACTTCTATCCTACATACACCCTTCCTTCTACCCCTCCAACTTTCATTTCCCCCTTCCAACAATCCCCTCTTCTACTTCCCTTCCCCCTCAGCCATTCCTTTCTCCCCTTCCCACCATCTCACCCTCCTTACATTCCCTTCTCACTCCCTCTTAATTCCCCCCTCTTCTTTCCCTCTACACCTCGCTTCGGTGTATTTCTAGTATTCATTGGTCTATTTGTTTTGTACTAAAACAAAAGAAAAATAAAAGGAAAAGAACGAAGAAAAGAAAAAAAAAGGGGAAAAAAAAGCAACAGTATCCAAGTGCATTCATTGTTCTGAAAATTGAGTCTATATTTCCACCCTCCCCCCCACCCACCCCCTGAACCCCCCTCCCTGACCCCCTTCCGACTTCCCAGGTCCCATTCCCGGCATCGTTCTTTATCAAGCAAAGTCTGGAGTATATTGAAACCAAATAGATTAGAAGTTGCAAAATAAAAATAAAAATAAAAAAAAATAAAGAACAAAAAAGAAAAGAATAATAAAAGGAAAAAAAAAGGGGGGGAAACCCCCCCCCCAAGAAAGAGAAGTCAATATACTCTCTAACATTAACCTCAGCTTCTCATTATTTTTAAAATCTGAAAAACTCAGAGATTCTCAGATACAATATAAATGGGAAGTGCCGTCTGGTATCACAGTCACATTTGAGAACCAAAAATATCGTCTCAATTCTGTTTGCGAAGCCCGAGATTTTTACAACAAAACTCTGAAGGCGGGACTTCCTGACTTACCCGGACTTGGAGAAAGACAAGGAGAAGGAGAAGATAAGTAGCGGGACATGTGGCTACAAGGCGGAGGGTGTTGTTTTCCCCTTCCGGAAGGGCAGAAGAGTAAAGAATAAAGATCCAGCTATGCCTTTAAAATACTTCTTAAATTTTTAATTTGAATAAAATTTCAGGACTCCTGACTGGTATAAAATGACAAAGCTGTATACCGATGAAGAGATATTGAGACTGAAAGAAGCGGTGCTGAACTTGGACATATATTGTATGGGACTTATATAAGACTTGTTTGAATCTTAATTTAAACTGCGTATGATCTATTCTTTGGGGCGAGGAGAGCGGAGATCGTAGTTTTTTTTGGATTGTGGTTTGGGATGAATGGAGTCGGGTTGCGTGGGGTAGATGGAAGGGTAGTGAAAGTTCAATTAGATTACCTTGATCCAGAATGTAAGCTGATTTTTGTATAAATTGTTATTTGAATACAAGGTTAAGAAAGATTATCCGGAGAGTCTACACGAGGGTGGAGTAAATATGGGAGGAGCAATGGATGAGGATAAAATATATATGCGGACACGGGTAAAGGCAGGATGGGAGGTATAGAATTTATATGCGGAAGCAGGTAAAGATATTGTTTAAGATGATTGTTGGCTATTTTAAATGCTTGTCTTGTACTTGTGTGTTCCCTTCCCGCTTGAGTTGTTCGCCTCGGAGTTGTTGAGTCCCTGTAGGGAATAGGGCGGCATATAAATAAAACAAATCTCAATCTCTTTTGAACTCAAAGACTATACTAAGAAGCCCATATCAAGGGCTACATGAGAAAAGCAGTTAGGGTTATAGGTCCTTCTTTTTTCCACATATATCTCCCATCCGTGCATCTATTGTACTTCTATGGCTATGCCCATGGCCATGCCTCTGTATCTGAATTTACATCTAGATCTATTGTATATTCCAGTAGAGCAGGTTTACTTTTACTCTGGAAGTGACAAAGAAGAAAGTCTTCTACAGCAGTTTTCACATCAAGGTACTCCAGGAACTTTGACAGAGTTCTCAAACGCTTCCCTTCACAGAGACAGATAAGCAGAGCCTTCAAATGCTTTTAATTACCGGTAAAACATTTCAGCAGTTTGAAGATATATCACCAAGCTAACCCAATTTCATTGGCCCCTTGCAATTAGAAATCTTGCTTGTTGTGTTAATGGTGCGTCCCAAAAGGAAGAAAGGGATGTGGTGGCTTAGTGGCTAAGACACTGAGCTTGTCAATCAGAAAAGTCGGCAGTTCAGTGGTTTGAATCCCTACTGCCGCATAATGGAGTGAGCTCCCGTTCCTAGTCCCAGCTTCTGCCAACCTAGCAGTTTGAAAGCCCGTAAAAAAATGCAAGTAGAAAAACAGGGGCCACCTTTGGTGGGAAGATAACAGTGTTCCATGCGCCTTTGGCGTTGAGTCATGCTGGCCACATGACCACGGGGACATCTTTGGACAGTGCTGGCTCTTCGACTTTGAAGTGGAGATGAGCACCGCCCCCTAGAGTCAGGAACGACTAGTATATATGTGTGAGGGAAACCTTTACCTTTACCCTTAAAAGGAAGAGCTCCTTTCCTCCTGATACAGAAAGCGTTTCTGGAAAATCCAGAAAAGCCTTGGGGCTTCCCCCCCCCCCATCCCTGAGTTATTGTCCCTTGATTAATGTAATTTTCTGGAAAACTGCCTTTTTAAAATTATTGATGGAGCCTCATGAAAGAGAGGGGTCCTAGGTACAAAAATAAATCCTTTTTCCTGAATCAGATCATAAGTCTGATGTTATGGCTTCCATGAGCTATAAAAGGAGATTTGCTAGCCCATTCTGAACTCTCAGTAACATTCAGCTGTGTGCAATAAGATAAGTTTACATTCATCAACCTGGTTTCTGCTAGAAACAAGCAGGTAAAGCAGGCAAATCTTTGATTTCACACAAAAAGCATTCCTACTCATAAATTGTGAGTTTTATTTTTTAAAATATCTCACTAGGTGTCAGCCTCGGTTTCGCTTGCTTGCTTTAGGCTGCCATGGAAACAGGGGGAGGGCATGGTATTTGGGATGGGAATAATTGCTACAGGAGATTTAGTAAAAAAGGGAGTTTTGTCTTCACCATCTTCTGTGCATGCTAATGGCCGATGTTTGGACCTGGTCAAGGCCAACCATCCTGCATACCAACCTGTTCTGACTCCCCTTGTCCCACACCAACACACAGTCTGAGGCAAAGATAAGTTACGGCACTTAATTAACAGACAGACAGGTCCTTGGCAGCAAACCAGCACAGATAAGCCTAGGCAACAATCCAACATAGATAAGCCTTGGCAGCAATCCAGCCTGCCAAGCTCACAATAATGTTCTCCGACATTAGTTCCTGCGTTGACTTCTGCAAGAGGGACGTGTGCACAAGCAGTCTTTTTATAGTCTGGAGAGGAGCCTAGTTACCACCAGCTGAGTGCAATTACCTCCTGTACTTGCGCAACTGTTCCTGACACCTATTAGCTCTTTGGTGCTGGGCATCCAGGAACAACTCACTGCTGACGTCAGGAACACACTCCCTTGTTTCCTCCCCACTGGTCCAAGGCTCAGGCACCTCCTGGTGGCCAACCAGCCTCTCTGCGCCCTGCTCAGAGTTGGAACCCTGTCCAGGGTCCTCCACATCCTCCAGAGCCGACTCATAGGGCCCCTCACTGTCAGAGTCTGGTGGCAGCTCCAACGGCTCCTGCTGGGCCACCACACCAACCTGATGATGCTTCTTGGAGATGCAACCCACATGACACCTAAGAGAGTTGCAGATTGGGCAATGGGGTGGGGGTTGTTGGAGGGAGGGGGCTGGGCAAATGTTCGATATGTATGATTTCACGCTTTTCTGCCTCAGACCTTGCTTTACTTCACTGCTATCTTTTCATAACCAGTAAAAGTACGTTTAATTCCGCAAACAATGGAGTTGAGAAGTTTCTTTCTTGGTTGCTGAAAGAGGCGTGCTTAACAACAGGTGATGTTAGAAGTTGAGAATGGCCAAAAAGAATTCAAATGATTTTAAACATTTATGTTGCACATTCCATTGAACTCAATGTTGCCATCCAACTGGTTGACAACTATGAGAAATTATTGTGGAGAAACTGTAAATAACAAGCCGTCATTCTTCCTAAAAATCTATATTTTTTTCACATTGATGACAGGCTCTCAAATGCAATTTTTCAGAATATTAATTATTAAATTATTGGTTGTTAGCATAGGTAGACTTCCTGATAACATTTTTGTTGTTTTCCTTTCTTCCTCTCACATAACAATTTGAAGAGGGATATTTGGAGAGTTTTTGTAAATTAAAGCTTTGCCTTAAAATTTCACATGTCAATATTTCACTGGGATTTAATTCAGCATATGGGCTTAACCTGACAGTAATTTTCTCCAGGATATAAATGAATGAAAGTAGAAAGCAAAGCCATTTATTTTTTTAAAAAAAATGCTATAGTGAAATGCTACTTATTGAAACTATCAATACTACTGAAATAAAATTATGCCATTGAGGATCCAATTTGTCTTTCAACCTTTTGGATAATCTGCATTCTCAATAACCTATAGACAAATAAGACTTTTAAAGCATTCTTTGGAACATTTGAATTTTTAGCAGAAATTTATTAGTCCCTTTTGAAATAGTAGAGAGGAGTTGAATTGCTTCCCCCCCAATCCCCCAACTGAATATGTTAAAATAATCTTTAAGTCTGTATGGAGTTGTGGGAAAAAAGTACTTCAAAAACCAACAATACCATCCAGAGTTCCTCTATATATGAAAAAAAATCTCTAAATATGCTATTAAATAAATAAGTGAATGAATAAATAAATACATTAAAAACAAACAAATGAATGAATAAAATGGTTTGCTTCCGTTTGCTGTGCTAGACTCTCCTGAAAAGCTTGGATTATGTCAAAAGCTAACAGGATTTTCTGTGGTGAACTTTATGGAGAAGGTTGGTGTCCTGCAGTCCTGGGTGCTGAATTGCCCAACATTTGCCAAAGGCAACCAGCCCAAGGCCTTTCTCACTGACTCAGGTCAGTGTCAGGGAAGGTGAGTTGGGATTACTCAGGGCTGGCTTTAGGATAAGGCTGAGTAGGCAATGGCCTAGCTTAGGGGAGGTCAATGATGTCCCTCCTTCTGAAAACAGAGGTCATTTCAAAAAAAAAATCTTCGCATCAGTGGCAGGTGACATCATGACGCAACGTGGCCTTGGGTGCCGTATATTTTTGAGCCAGCACTTGAGGATATTGATTTGCCTACTATCATTTTCTTCAGCACTATCCAGCCAAAATGATGGGACACTGCTATGAATCCAAACCTTTTGCCGACTAAAAGGATGGTGGCAGTGGTATTGCCAAGCGCCGAGGAGATCAGGAGATCCAGGCGGTTCAAATGTGTATAAAGATTTATTGCAAGTTTAAGCTATCTACAAGAATCTGAGATACTAGCGGTCAAGAAAAATGAACAGGAGTTAAGAAGACATTCAAAGTGGGCTGGACTTAAATCTCTTGCGGGCATGCAGGGACTTGTGACTTATGACGCGTTTGACTCCCCCCTCGAGTTCAGTTTGATCATCTCCTACATCTATTTCTTAAGAGTTCCCAATAATACGTTGGAAATGACATAGGATTTATTTTAGTCTGGTCTAGAGATATGTCAATTTTTCCTTTGCCTGTCCCCTTTCAGTCTCATTTTAGCTCTTCCGCCAAAAAGTTTTTTTTTCCCCTGTGGTGCTTGAAGACTTTGGAATTAGCCAGGAGAAAGTGATTTAAATGACATGTCTTTCATCCAAATGTATATTTGAATTGGGATTGTATATTAAGTTAAGATGCTTACACTATTTGGAGGCAATAAATCCCATAATTTAATCATGTATCGGACAAAGTAGCGCTCCATTTACGTACTAAAATGACTATATCTTATTTTTTTTTACCCTAGGCATCTGTTAATCAATGCAGAGGATGTTCTGACATCTCATGCAAATCCATGATATACTATGTTCTTGAAATAGGATAGCTTAGATTCTGCACACAATAATACTTATAACTAAAAATTATGGGTGAATTGGATGGAAGTGGAGCTATTGACTTTAAACCAATTGATAATGAAGATGAATTTTTAACATACATTGCATCAAGAGATAAATATCTTCTATCCGATGCAACCCAATGGCTATTTTTTTTAGCTATAACGTTTGTTAAGAAAATTGTTTGGACCAGCAGCTTTTTCAGATTCTGAGACACCTGAGATACTAGAACAACATCCTGTTAAGTTTTTTAAAAGTATATATAAAAACTATTAGGTTTTTTTATAGATAGTTGTTATAAGTAAATCACTTTGATTTTAAGAAATAAGTTGAATAAAGAATTAGAGGTTTCAGGCAATGTGTGAATGTCAGCTTCAATGGCTGAAATATCAATGAACCACAGATTATGATTAAACAACAAAAATTGTACACAAAATCCTTCAATAAAATAAATTTTGAGAAAAAGTATATGCATGCATACATACATGTTGTGGCCCGGCAGGAGACGTTGGAGCTGCCGCCAGAGTCCGACAGCGAAGGGGTTTATGAGTCGGCCTTGGAGGAAGTGGAGGACCCTGGACAGGGTGTCGACTCCAAGCAGGTTGAGGAGAGACTGATTGGCCACCAGGTGACGGTGGAGCCTTGGATCAGAGGGAGTGTTCAGGGAAACACTCGTGAGTTGTTTCAGGATGCACCCCGTCGAAGGGTTACTCGAGGGAATGAACAACTGAGTACTTACAGGAGATGATTACGAGCAGCTGTTGCTGATTAAGATCATCTCCTGAGTATAAAAGGGACTGTTTGTGCCACACCCTGGTTGCAGGAGTCAACATTCTCGTTCTCATTCACAAACTGAGAGAAACCAACTTGGATAAGTGGCTTGATGAGAGAAGCCTGTTTGCAGTGCTGCATGAGTTATAGGACTTTTGCCAGAGCAATTATCTTTGTTTATTTTGGGCTCACAGCCAACAAGAGCCTGGACTGATTAAAACATTCTTTCGTCTGTTTTGGCTTCGTTCCTGGACGGAGAAGGGGGGGTCAGAACACATACATATAGTGTGTATCTCTCTCTCTTTCTCTCTCTCAACATGTGTGTTTATAAACCAATGAATCCAGTCAAGTATTTCAACCACTAAGTTCTTCTTCAACCGCTTATTCCCCCTGTTCCCTTATGACTGAAAAAACAACAACATCACAAGGGGAATTTGTATTAGAAATATAATTTTAAAGATCAACAAACTGAATTAGTTTTTCAATGTGGGCTCTGTATCTGTCCCAGGAAACGAGTTGCCCATTCAATCCCTAAACTCATGGGGTTGTATGAATGCAAATCTCATTGAAATGTATTGTTAAGACACTTAACGTTCACCATTCTCTAGCTCCAGATGCCTTCCAATCCAATTACTATTAAAAATATGATATACAGTTGATGTAAGGGAAAATCTCTAGACCTCTTGCAGAGCTGTTCCTCTTTATGCCATTTTAGAGCTGATAATGTGTTGCTGAGCAGCTTGACTGAAAATGATCTTGAACACTGGAAACAAACCGAGGGTTTCTAAAAATAATTTAGAGCTTCCCTGAAAAATAAATCCTCCACAACATGCAAGCAAAAATAAGTACGTAAATGTACAATCAATGTGAAATAAAATAATAATGACTCTCAAGTAAGAAATACAGTGTACAACAATTTAAAGATTAAATCAAATTCTTGTCATTTTTCTCACTCTTTATTCACTGTAGTAAGAGTAAATTCTCTGCCCCTAAAGTCCCAGAACTATTTCGTCTTTATGGTTGATCTCCTTATTACTTTTGTCCATCAAGTGATGGACAAAATGGACACACACAGACACACACACACACATTTTCCCCAAAGTAAGACCCAACCAGAAAAATAAGCCCTAGCAAGATATTTCACAATGCTCTTAATCCTCCGGGATTGGGCGGCCTATAAATCTAATAAATTAAATTAAATTAAATAAGCCCCAGTTAAGATTGTCAGTCAGCCAGACGCATTTAGTACCGTATTTTCCTGAAAATAAGACCTAACCAGGAAATAAGCACTAATGTGTCTTTTGGAACAAAAATTAATATAACACCTGGTCTTATTTTTTGGGAAAACACGTGTGTGTGTGTGTGTGTGTGTGTGTGTGTGTGTGTGTTATGTTGAATCATATAATCTGTCATTGATCTTGGCTGTTTTTATTTGAAGTCGCTGTTTTAAGTATTACAAGAAGTTCCAATACTATTCCGTTTTCTCGTTTTCTATTAAAAAAGGACCCCCTGAACATGTTAAAAAATATTTTAACATAATACCTTCCTGTTCTGATGCCCCTCGTCCCACACCAAAGCACGCTGAGAACAAAGATACTTCAAGGACTTTATTAACAAACAGACAGGCCCTTGGCAAAAATCCAGCACAGAGAAGACGGCCACTTTAGTGCATACGTTGACTCCTGCAAAAGGGCGTGTGAACAATCATTCCTTTTATAGTCTTGAGAGGAGCCTAATTACCACCAGCTGAATGCAATTATCTCATGTAACTACACAACTGTTCCTTATGCCTATTAGCTCTCTGGTGCCGGCATCCAGGAACAACTCCCTTGTCTCCTCCCAACTGCTGATGTCCGGATCACACTCCCTTGTCTCCTCTCCACTGTTCCAAGGCTAAGGCACCTCCTGGTGGACAACCAGTCTCTCTGCGCCCTGCTCGGAGTCGGAACCCTGTCCCGGGTCCTCCACATCCTCCAGAGCCATCTCAGAGAGCCCCTCACTGTCGGAGTCTGGTGGCAGCTCCAACAGCTCCTGCTGGGCCACAACACCTTACTATGAATTACTATAGAAATTTGAAACATTTCAGGCAAAAGCCAGTGCACAACTAATACCTTTTTAAAAATATCATTATAAAATGCTGAGTGAATACACAAATATCCAGCTCCTCAAGATTTTCTGCCTATATTTCAAACCTGGATACATTTTTTTACATTCAAATGAGTTTACCTCCAAGGACGATGGCTGAAGATCAGATGACCTTTGAAGTAATTATGCTACTCAGTGAAATGAAACATGAAGACCTTCCATAAGAGAAGTTCAAGCCATTTCCTGTTTAAGTGAGCAAGAGTAACATTCTAATGTTAGAGGACGACTCCTCCTCTTTCTCGGGTCCAAAAGTAAGATGATTATTTATTTGTTAATTAAATTTATTGGCCGCCCATCTCAATGCAGGGTAGTTGTAAGATTTTTAACATAATTCCTAGTCCCAAACTCTCAATATATGTCAGAGTATTGTGAATGTCATGCTTCATTTATCCTGAGATAAATATAATTTTATTTTAAAATCCTAAAGCGTATCAAGAAGATTCATACATTTTTTGGAGAAAACAGTAATATAATCTGTTGGTGTTAGCATAGAAAATGGAAGAGCCCCTGTCAGTCAAGTACTGAGCTAAATCAATTGTTGAATTCAGACGCACAAGTCTGAATGTCATCTTACTATTTTAGTCTGATTCAATCGAGATAAAAGTATGAAGGGGGAGCTCATTTGAGATCTGTGATTGAACCAGCCAACGCTTAAAACCAAATACTTCAAAAGGAGGCAAGCCATCCATTCAACCTTTGATTAGGGAATTGCAAATAAGGATTTTAAAAAATGAGTATATTGAACTAAAGTTGAATGACTGAGCTTTTCTCTGAACTAATATTTAAAAAAATGAATTAAAGTACAACAGGGGTATGATTCAAATTCCTTATCTTTAATAACAAGTGTCAATTGTTCCTTTGAGCACTACTGGCAAAAGATCAGCACTTCAATAGTAAGAGATATCAGAAACCTGGTCTAATACATTTCATTGCATATCTCAGCTCACAGTATTAGAGCTCACAGTATTAGAAATTTTATTAAAGGTAGTTCTGAATTCTCAAAGATTAAAAAAGAGCAATTAGATTACCTCTGTGAAAGAAATTTATATTTAAAGGTTATGCCTTCACATTGTCCATATGCAGCTATAAAACATAAGAAGTAAGTAAGTGTAATAATTTTGCATCTATTTATTATTTCAAGAACTTTTTGGAACTAAAAAGAGACACACAAGCCGATCTGAAAATTGTGTGTGTGTGTGTGTGTGTGTTGTGTTTGTGCTGATAAATAAATAAAGGAAGACTAGTATAGATCTATTTCAAGCTATTTAGCCCTCATCAGCTAGCCATACCTTTACTGGGAATCGAACCCCAGTAAGGATATGGCTAGCTGATGAGAGCTAAATAGCTTGAAATAGATCTATACTAGTCTTCCTCTAATAATTTATCAGCACAAATACAACACAAATGTAACAAAGGCAACAGTAAAAATATTGGGTTTCTGTCTGGATGGTCTCTTGTGACGAGCCGATGGGCAGAGAATGGAAGCAGTGAACTTCCTCCCATATTTGGGCATACCAGGGGTTGTGACTTTAAATATATACCTTTCTCCCTGGCTCAGCTGATAAGGAGAAGAACTCTGTGGCTTAATGGTTAACACATCTGCCTAAGATGTAATACAGCACAGGTTCTAATCCAAGTAAGGGTATGGCTAGCTGATGAGAGCTAAATAGCTTGACATAGATCTATACTAGTCTCCCTTTATTTATTTATCAGCACAAGTACAACACAAATGTAACAAAGGCAACAGTAAAAATATTGGGTTTCTGTCTGGATGGTCTCTTGTGACGAGCCGATAGACAGAGAAAGGAAGCAGTATGCTTCCTCCCATATTTGGGCATACCAGGGGTTGTGACACAAAATACACACACACACACACATACACACAATAGCATTGTGTTATGTTTTAGCTCATTTCGAACTTTATAATGATCCTCTAAAATGTTAAATAAATTTGTGAGATTCCTTGTGCTGTAATAAAAATAATGTTTTTTTTTTGTTGTACAAGACTAATAAGATTTTTTCCCAAAAAAGTGTGACACACAGAGACAATGTAGTTATTTGGGAGTCCTCCTGGCATAATATAGTGAACATGTATAATACATAACACAGTGCTATTAAACAAGAAGCATTATTTTACTTAAGGTGAATATATGCTTAAGAAAGTCTCAACCTCCCAGAGAGATTTAAAAAATTGCCAAGATTGAATAATGGATGAATATATATTTTCTAACAAACAATGAAAGAAGCAAATGTGTTTACTAGCAACAATTTATCTCCTTGAAAGGAAAGATAATGTGTGTATGTGTTAACAAGTGGACTTAGGCCACTTAATAAAAAGCAAAATCCCTTTAGCAAAAGTCCAATATAGATGTAAATCAAATCCAAACATTTCCACTCTTCTAAGGCACGCTGTGTTTCCCTTATGGAAGACAAAGGTTATTCAAAAAAGTGAAAAAAGATCAAAGGAAAAGAACAAGAACAAAAACAAGAAAGAAACAGATAAAATCCAGTAGGGGGTTAAAATAAATCAGCATTCAACCAGTCAGCCAACTTTAGATAAGAAGCAAAGCAAAACAGAAGCTTTAAAAAATATAGTTGAAATCCATGCATGCTTAAGAGAATGGTCTGCCAAATGGAAAAAAAAAGATGACCTGGTTTTCCACCGCTCCTATTAAGAACTGTAATCTTCAAGATTCCTCATCCCAGATGGGTCCACAACAGTGGTGGGTTTCAAAAATTGTTCGAACCTACTCTGTGGGTGTGGCCTCCTTTGTGGGAGTGGCTTGCTGCCCATGTGACCGGATGGGAGTGGCTTGTCGCCCATGTGACCTGATATGAAGATGCCGACGACACTTGTCAGAACCACCTTAAATTACCTCACACACAGCACTGGCACGCATAAGAATAGGATGTCAACTTGTTTTTTAAAAGGCATCTTTGGTTTGCGTTAAAACAACTTCAACACACGCAATGTTCTGATTGCACCACAAACGCAGTAGTCATCCTTAACTTTCACAGAGGCACTGAGTTTTATAAATATGAGCATGATAGTGTAGAATAATCATATCCAAGGACCAGTGGTGGGTTTCAAAAAAATTTGGAACCTCTTCTGTAGGTATGGCCTGCTTTCCTCTTCTAACCGGTTCTGTAGATTTGACAAACCGATTCTACTGAATAGGTGCGAACTGGTAGGAACCCACGTCTGGTCCACAATCACCTGAAAACCATCTTGGGTTGTTCCTAAGTGCTGCCATTCAAATCAAGGAACAGGGCTGCCCAAAAAACCCACATTGATAGCAAAATCAGCAGATGCTCAGCAGGAGAGAAAATTTCCTGTGCCGTTCAACAGCCATCTTGGGGAGCAAAGTCCTTATGTTGATGGAACAAAACTAATGGCCTTAACCATGTTATTGTCAACCATTAGATATATCTGATGTAACTTTTATCTTAGACTATATGAAATATGAAACAGCAATTGTGGTTAAAATAAAACTCAACCTAGCATGTAGCTCAATAACAGAACACTCATTTAGCATGCCAAAGTTTCCCAATTAAATATTTGTCCTCTTCAGACAGAAATGGAGGACACCTTGATTGGAATTCAGGGAGAACTAGAACAGGTAGAACCCATTTTTCATAGGTCACATGCAGCCATATCCCAGTTAAAGTATACATTATGAATATAAAATAAGTGTGTAATTGTCCCATTGGTATAAAGCAGCTGTTTTCTAATCTAAAAGCTCTGTAATAGTAGTAGTAGAAAATGATAATGTATTAAAATATTAGCCTTCCAATCCCTTCAACCAGCCAGCCAGCCAGCCAGCCAGCCAACCAACCAACCAACCAACCAACCAACCAAACAAACAAACAAACAAACAAACAAACAACCACACTGTTATGTCCTCTGAATAGGTTTTGATGGGAAATGACTTCTGGATGCCAAAAACATTCCTACTCCTTAAACTGTACACAGCTCATCCCATACTTGCCCCTCCATCCCTGAGTTCTCAGAAATGGCCAGACCTGGGACGAATTTTGGAAGATGACCTCAAATTAGAGAAAAGCATTATAGAATGTCAAACACAAAGAATCAGGACCATAAATTAAGTTGTAGTTCAGAATATTTGTTGCTCAAGCCTATACATCAGAATCCACTCAACATGATCAGCACTAAATTGGCACTAGATAGCAATAGTACTTAGACTTATATACCACTTCATAGTGCTTTTTATAGCCCACTCTAAGCGGTTTACAGAGTCAGCCTATTGCCTCAAACAATCTGGGTCCTTATTTTACCCACCTCGGAAGAATGGAAGGCTGAGTCAACCTTGAGCCTGGTGAGATTTGATCTGCTGGCAACCGGTGATCAACAGAGGTAGCTACAGTACTGCACTCTAACCACTGAGCCACTGCAGCTCATAAGATAAAGAGTCAATGGAATTCAAAGGGGATTGAATGTGCATCACCTGTAGCAGTGGAATAACTCTAATCTGATTATATGCTTAACTCCACCCCTCAGCTCTGCCTGCTCTTCTCCAACATTGATAATGCTACACTACATGGATTGTGCTAAATTAATGCTATGTCTTAAATTTGGTTAACTACTGTATCAGTATCACTTTTACAATGTTAGAAAAAAATACAACTTTGCCAGTGGTGGGTTTCAAAAATTGTTCGAACCTACTCTGTGGGTGTGGCCTCCTTTGTGGGAGTGGCTTGCTTCCCATGTGACCGGATGGGAGTGGCTTGCCACCCATGTGACCAGATATGAAGATGTTGACGACACTTGTCAGAACCACCTTAAATTACCTCACACACAGCACTGGCATGCATAAGAATAGGATGTCAACTTGTTTTTTAAAAGGCATATTTGGTTTGCATTAAAACAACTTCAACACACGCAATGTTCTGATTGCACCACAAACGCAGTCGTCATCCTTACCTTTCACAGAGGCCCTGAGTTTTATAAATATGACCATGATAGTGTAGAATAATCATATCCAAGGTCCAGTGGTGGGTTTCATAAAATTTTGGAACCTCTTCTGTAGGTGTGGCCTACTTTTTCCAGGTCCACTGGTGGGACCTCTTCTAACTGGTTTGGTAGATTTGACGAACCGGTTCTACCGAATAGGTGCGAACTGGTAGGAACCCACCTCTGAACTTTGCATTGCTTTTTAAACTTTGGTGAATCTTAGTAGAATAGCCTGCTTGAAGTGGAAAGCAACATATCATTAAGGGTAAGGACACCTGTCACTCTGGTTATAATGATTTTATCAGTAACCAAGATGTGAAGTGTAATCAGAATAAAACAACCACCACTCCTCTGGAGCATTTGATTTATTGTGAAAATGATATGAACCTTAAGGAGAAAAGTCACTCCTTTTTTTTTTTTTTTTTAGAAAACAGTGGCTTCTGAGAGAAGCAGGACATATTAATCTTGTCATTTGGACAGATGTTTGGGCAACGTGTAAGATAGGCAAAAGATATTTTGACAAGAAAAAAAAAATGTTCTCTGAAGATCTCCAAAACGTAATCCTAGTAACGCAGCCAAAGGAATGGAACTGAATATATTTCATTTTCATGAATTGTTAGTATTTTGCAACCCCCAAAGTATATTACCTTGGAGACTCAAAGGAGCTGATGGAATTTTGTCAAATATATGTATGCAATAGAGGGAACACTGTTAAATTACATGTAAATAAGTAAAATGATAAACCAGGTTTTTTTTCCTCCCTAAAGAGAAAATGGATTGAAATTTACATTCATTCCTGGAGACAGTCAACACCAAGAGTATGCTAATTGCATATGCACATTGGGATGTTTGATGTGTACGGAAGAGAGACATCATGTTTAAAGAACTTCTGAGCATGTTGTTCCCTTTCTCTCTTAGCTGCACAATTCTCAATATAGTAATTTTTGAATTTTTAAAAAGAAAGTAAACAAGGACATATGACAAGTAAGCTGCACCTCACCTCCTTCCCTGTAAACAACAAAATGGAATGGATTGAGCTATATAATATTGTAAGCAAACATTTTTTTCTTCTTTGTCTCTACAATAACAGAACATACATGGAACATTTGTGATAAGATACAGCTTCATCCTTCTTTTCACTACATAAACCCCGCAGAGTTAATGGCCTTTATTTCTGCAGGAACGTAATGATTGCAAGTGACAAGCAAAATAAGGGTTATGGATAAATTCCTTCATTCTCTCCCGATGCATTTGAAACAATATTCTTCACATTGAGATTCTGTGTTGTCTCTGAAACATTCTACCGAGAAAACGTATCCACCTTGATCTGAATAAACTCTGGTTTATTATATCTTTAAAAGGTTTCAATATTTTATATGAAAAGCGTATTAGATTCAATACAAATACTCCTCGACTTGCAACGCTTCATTTAGCCACCGTTCACACTTACAGCGGTGCTGAAAAGAGGTGGTTTACAAGCAGCCCTCGTACTTATGAGCACTGCTGCATCCCCATAGTCACCTGATCAGAATTCAGGGATTTACAATGGTTGCAGTGTCCAGGATCATGTGATGACCATTTGTGACCTTCCCTGCTGGTTTCCAACAAACAAGGGCAATAGGGGAAGCTGGATTCATTTAATGACCACATGATTCATTTAACAGCTGCAGTGATTTACCTAATAATCATGGCCAAAGATGTATGGGGTGGGGGGAATGAAGCCTTTCTACCTTAGGTCCCTGAAAAGCAATAAATGAAGTAGTTTATTTAATCTCTTATTACACCTTTGAGTCAATATTGACTTCTCGCCACTGCTTGGATTAGTCCCTGCAGGTTTTTGGCAAGGTTTTTCAGAAGTGGTTTATTCTTGCTCCTTTCCTAGCACTGAGAGAAAGGGACCCAGCTAGCTTTGCGCTTAAGGAACAACTAGAACACATGGTCTTCTGGTTTCTAGACTGATGTCTTGACCTATTATGCCAAGTTAGCTTTCTAAAACAATATGTCTGGATTAAAACAAAAAAGTTTGAGAAAAAGTTAGCTCCCCATTAGAACGAAGAGCAAGATGGAGAGGAATAGAGCTCTTAAAAGATTTTAATTGCAAATTTTGGAAGGTTTTTAACCTCACAAAATGCTCAAAGGTGCTTCCCCTCCCTCCTTCAAAAGGCAACTGAATTATGTTGTTGTTTTTTTCTTGAGGAAGATTTTTTTTTCCAGTTGCCTTTTGAAGACAACCATGATCTTTGAGATAACCATGACCTGGATGGCTGAAAATCTCCATAGGCACTTAACACATGCTAATGCTTTTGTTAAAGTGTCCATTAGTAGAAGCAGTGCCTTGGGTTCCTTGCAGAGGTGAGTTCTAGAGCCGAGGTGGAGCAGTGGTTAGGGTGCAGTACTGCAGGCCACTTCAGCTGACTGTTATCTGCAGTTCAGTGGTTCTAATCTCACCGGCTCAAGGTTGACTCTGCCTTCGATCCTTCCGAGGTGGGTGAAATGAGGACTCAGACTGTGGGGGCGATATGCTGACTCTGCAAACCGCTTAGAGAGGGCTGAAAGCCCTATGAAGC
This sequence comes from Thamnophis elegans, assembly GCF_009769535.1. Taxonomy (NCBI): domain Eukaryota; kingdom Metazoa; phylum Chordata; class Lepidosauria; order Squamata; family Natricidae; genus Thamnophis; species Thamnophis elegans. The sequence continues at coordinate 8,683,025 of NC_045544.1, forward strand.
GGTATATAAATCTAACTGCTATTGCTATTTCTATTCCTACCAGTTCGCACCAGTTCGGTAGAACCGGTTCATCAAATCTACCCAACCAGTTAGAAGAGGTTCCACCAGTGGACCGGAAAGCAGGCCACACCTACAGAAGAGGTTCCAAAAATTTTTGAAACCCACCACTGGTTCCTTGCTTCAAAGAATGGGGCACACAATGCTGGGTAGATTTGATTAAGTAAGGACTATACTTGTCTCAGCTTCTGCCAACCTAGCAGTTCGAAAGCATGGAAAAATGCAAGTAGAAAAAATAAGAAGCACCTTTGGTGGGAAGGTAAGAGCATTCCATGCACCTTTGACATTGAGTCATGCCGGCCACATGACCACGGGGACATCTTCGGACAGTGCTTGTTCTTCGGCTTTGAAACGGAGATGAATACCGCCCTCTAGAGTCGGGAAAGATTAGCACATATGTGCGACAGAAAACTTTATCTTTTATACAGAAGAAATAATGATTTGTGTTCAAGCCTCCATTCAGAATTTTCTTTTTTTTTTTTATTTATGGACAGCAAACTCGAAGGAGAACAAATCCTCCAACCATCTCTTAGCTATGGCAGTAACATAGATCCCTTCTCTGCCCAGTGAATTTTCTTTCTTTTTTGTTTACTAATCTGCAAATGTGTTATTGGTCCAAGTGCTATTCTGAATATTGTTCAGTGTCCTGGATGAAAGGCTATTCCAGGATTTCCTCCGAATAGTGGGGAATGTTTGGGGAATTTGACGCTGTTCTATGAAATGAAAAAAAATAATAATAATCCAAATAACATTGCCTAGGAAATGTTATCAGAGAGCGCTTGTTTGGAGACTTCACTGCAAAAAAGCAATAACCCTATTTAATATATGTAATAAAGAGAGGAAATACCACTACTTTATTGCCTACCCTTTCTGGAGATAGCTTCCCTGGATGAAACCTGAAGATTTTTAGATTTAAAATATTAAAGTATACAGGACATGGCAGTGATATTGAACTGCTCACTAACAATATAAATGCATATATAGAGATCGGTTAGTTCGTTTATCCCTTCACAATAAAAAGTATATGTCCCTGAAAACGAAAATGACTCTCTTGTTCAATCATTCTAAAGTCTATATTGAAGTGCTATGTGTGTTAAAAAAAGTTGAGCTTGTAAATTTGTTTCTTAATACGATTTGTTAGCATATTAGTAACCTTGACTATCACTAAGTGTTGTATTTTTTTTTTATTCTTGATGAATGTATTTTATTCTCCTTATATACACTGAGAGCACATGCACCAAAGACAAATTCCTTGTGTGTCCAATCACACTTGGCCAATAAAGAATTCTATGCTATGCTGTGCTGTGCTGTGCTGTGCTGTGCTGTGCTGTGCTGTGCTATTCTATTCTATTCTATTCTAATGATATTTAGATTCTGTCATCTGTAAGATAGAAAACCTCCGACTAAAAGAGTGTGTGATTTGGAAACAGAAATTAACTTCATGCACACGAGTCTGATACAATACATTTCTCCAAAGTGATGCACAGTGACTCTTGGAAACTGATGCCATATCTAATAAAAAATGTCCACCACTGTGAACCAACTAAGATGCTTATCTGTTAAAGCTACACATCATTATGCTTAAAACATGGGACTTTAAGCAAACTTTCAGAAACAAAGTTGAATTTTTTTAAAAAATACATTTTTACTTTAGCTGTTCTATACATATATCTATACTTTGATCAATGATATTTTTATATTTTTTTCTGTACATTTCCATCATATTTATAGAAAATTAGTTCGATGTATGCAATAAGACTTTTCCCCCTAGTAGATTTAGGACAGGAGAAACAGTAAACTTTCCTTAATGTTTGTTCTCTGTTGACTTTTAATAGATTAACCTTAAATTTAGATTTATGGCAAAGAGTAAAAATCCTTGTAATGATTTCCCCTAAACACTGAATAATTTTATATTCCTGTATTGGTGTTTTGTACTTTCAAGATTTTTAAGGAAAATATGCAGAATGGAAATGGAGAGAAGTTGATATTGAGGCTTAGTATGAATTAGTTGGGTGGGATAATTTCACCTGGGACTAGAATGGATAGACTAGTAGATAGTAATTTAAGATTTTCATGCTAGTCATTGAAGATTTTCATTGCTACTTGATACATTGATTACTTCCTTCAGAGACGGATTACAATAGTATTTTGCTTATGGAAATTCAAAAGGTTTGATTGCATCACAATAAGTAAATTTGAACAATAAGTAAATTTGATAATCCATTCTACCACTTTTTCTAGTGCTTGTAATCTGTTTCTTCTATTCATTTTTGGATAAAAGGAGGGATAAGGAATATATGATGAAGGTATCAAGAGTGACTTCAGTTGCATGATCAAAGGAATGATATCGAACACTATGACATAAAACAATCCAGGAAACATTTTTTTTTTAAAAAAAGATGTTGAATTCAACTCTATAGGGAATTTTATTATATAGAGAGTTTTACTAACTCTCTATATAAAGAGTGGATAGCACATTATCAACCAAACCCTCATCAAATCTCAAAATAGAATAAATATGTGCACATGTGCTCCTATATGCACATCTATGTCTATACATGCAGTATATACTTTCTTTTGATATATAGATAATATCAGTGGTGGGCTGCTGCCGGTTCGGACTGGTTTGGGCAAACTGGTAGTTCCGACCAGTGGCAGGGCCCGCCCACCCACCCACGGCGCTATCCCGTCCTATATAATTGCCATGTGTTTTATGCTGTGCACATGCGCGAAAGGCATGCAAGCTCACATTTTCAGTTCTGGGCCAACTGGTTGTTACATTATGTAACACCAGAGGTGGGTTCCTACCAGTTCGCACCTATTCGGTAGAACCGGTTCGTCAAATCTACCGAACCGGTTAGAAGAGGTTCCACCAGTGGACCCGGAAAGCAGGCCACACCTATAGAAGAGGTTCCAAACTTTTATTGGAAACCCACCACTGGTCCTTGGATATGATTATTCTACACTATCATGCTCATATTTATAAAACTCTGTGCCTCTGTAAAAGGTAAGGATGACTACTGCGTTTGTGGTGCAATCAGAACATTGTGTGTGTTGAAGTTGTTTTAACGCAAACCAAAGATGCCTTTTAAAAAACAAGTTTACATCATATTCTTATGCATGCCAGTGCTGTGTGTGAGGTAATTTAAGGTGGTTCTGACAAGTGTCGCCAACATCTTCATATCCGGTCACATGGGTGGCAAGCCACTCCCATCCAGTCACATAGGCAGCAAGCCACACCCACAGAGGCCACACCTACAGAGTAGGTTCGAACAATTTTTGAAACCCTCCCCTGTGTAACACCCACCTTTGGATACTATGGATAGATAAATAGCCAGGCAGTTGCTTACACAAATGTTTTCACTATTTTGTTGATCTCTTTTTCTATTGCCTTTGATTTTTTCCAAGCATTTCCAAGAAATTTTGCTTTCATTTTATAAGCCTAAAGTGTTTTAGTATTAGTGATCTCAGTGATCAGTCTAATTTTACTTTGTCTAGTACCGAATGTTTTCTTCTTGCTGTCCAAGATAATTTAGTCTTTCTGATGACCTCCTAGTACCATGATGATATATTAGCACTAGAAAAACCATGACCTTGATAACACATACTGTAGTTTTGTCATCAATGCAATATCTTATATTAGCTGTCAGTGTAATATGCTGGCCTTACAAGCTTCTTTGATCGTAATCACATCTGTGGTCTACACATCCAATATAGTAGTTAGATTAAAATAAGATACATTAAATAAATGAATGATAAGATTAAATAGATCCTAGGACACATGATAAGAAACTATAAACAGCACCTTGAATTGCACTTAAAAGCCAGGGGTGGGTTGCTACCGGTTCGCACTGGTGAACTGGTAATAGAAATTGCAACTGGTCACCGATCCAGTCAGGACGGCAGGCTGCCCATACCCCCAAATTGGTTCCATGGTCGCCCATGCTGTTGCCGGCATGTTTTTTAGTGATTAGATTAGATTTATTTGGCTTGTATGCCGCCCTATTCCCGGAAGACTCAGGGCGGCTAACAATAAGAAGGGAAGGGGGGGGGGGGTACAAAAAAAATAAAAAACAACAATTTAAAATTCAACAACAGTCGTAACATCTGATGGGGCTGAACAACAGTCGTAACATCTGATGGGGCCCCAGGCCTGCCGGAACAGCCAGGTCTTAGTTGCTTTGCGGAAGGCCGGAAGGGTAGTAAGGTCCGGATCTCAGCGGGGAGATCGTTCCAAAGTGCTCTTTTAATGTTTTAAAATTTATTGGTAACTGCACATGAGCACAGAGTGAACCAACAGTAACGCCAGCAGCAACTCACCCCTGCTAAAAACAGACAGATAACCAGTGCAGCTCTTGAAGCTGTGGTGTTATATCGTAAAGCAACACCCTTACCTACTTGAGCTGCTTCATATTGAATCAATTGAATGGACTACAAGGAAGCCTCACATGTGGCATTTTCCAGCAGGCAGCAGGATAAATAGCTGTGACAGAAGAAGTTGGAGTTCTCATCTTGTCCAGTGATTATGTCAGAGCTTGTTAAGGGCCAGGCAGCAGTGTTTGGAAGGGCTAATCATTTTCTAAGCAGTAGAAATGGGAACAACTGTGATCTAATAGAAATAGTGCTATGGTCTTAAATTTTGGTCCAATTCCAGAGAACCGAGTGGTGACATCAAAGGCTTCTGGGGGCTCTAAAATAAGCATCCTTGTTTTGGTATAGGTTTGGAGTTGAAGTCTCTATTTTGTTTGTAAGACACAAACTTGAAGGAAATTTGAAGACAGTTTGCTACCTACCCATTGACTAAGTTAACACTTCTTTTTGAGAAAGAAAAGTATATGAAGAAGAATCTTCCAGCCAGGTGTAGCAATAAAACACATTATGAACATATGCTATTCTCTGTCTCTTTCCCCTCTGCATTCCCAAGCAGAAACAAGAAGCTTAGATAAATAGTTTGTAATGGTTATTTATATTCTGAACATACTAGCACATAGAAAATATGCTTTAGTCATTTATCAACTTTTACAATTTCAGATAGCTGAAAAAAAAATCACAACCCAAAATAAGTAAACCAAAAAAATCTGCCCAACAATAAAACACCTAAAATTTCCAGAGTAAAAATCAGGAATTTCTGCTTTAAGCATGTGTAAAAATGCTTTGCGGAGCAGCAGAGGTAGAAGACCTGGTTTACATCCTATTTGATTGTTGCCCGTATAAGTGTGTGAGAGATAGATATCTGGGTCTATATATTAAATGAATGACCCATTCAAAACAACTTCCCTTTTGTGTGGCCAGAATCTGAAAATAACATTTAACATAGCACAGTACTTGACCAAAATGGTTCAGTTGAGATCAGCCTATGTGGGACTGATTGGGGTAGATTGTAGAGTGACAATGAAATATAATTTTATCATATTTTATTTATCTATATATTAAATATTGCATTTTATTCTAATTTCATTTTAAGTTGTATTTCATTCCAATTTCATTTTAAATTGTATTTTATCAGATTTTAGTAATAATTTGTGTCTGGAACTCTGCCCTTTGATATAGCCCAAGGGCTTATCAATGAAGTAAACTAACTAAGTAACTAGATAGCTAGCTAACTAACTAACTAACTAATCAACCATCTTCAATACTTATAGCTATCCCCCCCTCCCTAATATTTTGAGTGTGGGAAAGGGATAGAAGGAAGGGAGGACTTTTATGGTAGGTGTATATTCCTAAAATGTGGACAAATTCAATTTTCGAAATTCAACTTTCAAATCATTTTATCGATAGCCATTACACTCTGAATCCCTGGGTGTCAACTTTTGTTGATTACCTGTCAGTTTGCTAAAAGAGATTCTTTACATTCTGATCTGGGACACACTTACTTGGAAGGAAGCCTTGTTCATTTAGCAATAGCAATAGCAGTTAGACTCATATACCACTTCATAGGGCTTTCAGCCCTCTCCAAGCAGTTTAAAGAGTCAGCATATCGCCCCCATAGTCTGGATCCTCATTTCACCTACCTGGGAAGGAGGGAAGGCTGAGTCAACCTTTGAGCCAGTGAGATTTGAACTGCTGAACTGCAGATAACAGTCAGCTGAAGTGGCCTGCAGTATTGCACCCTAACCACTGCGCCACCTCGGCTCTTTCACTGCAACTTTCTTCCAACCAATAAATAAGCTTGCTTAGGATCAATGTCCAAGTCGCAGAGGACCCTTAATCCTTATTCTCCACAAAAAAATGACATTAACAAGATGAGAACATTTTTTGTCCCGGGTTGCCACGAAACAAAGTTGTTCCTGCTATTCCAAACAGAAGGAGACTACTTAAATGCAAATGAATGAAACTGAAACACTAATCACACAGCAGGACTGCTGCATTTCGCCATCTTACGCAGCCAAAAACTAGGCATTTCCCTGTGCAGCTAATTGAATTCCAGCTGTTGAAATCCTTTAGCCACATGGCATCCCATTCCAATGGCATCCCAGCATTTGCATTTGAGTTTTATACACAGTATATCATAAATACTGCTAGCCATGCCTACTTCATATAACTTTAATCACAAACCAGTCTTTTTAAAATTATAATCTAGAGAAGGACATCACTTCAAACCAAGGGTGGGTTCCGGCAGATACTACTGCCAGTTTGCTTGTGTGAGTGTGTGCTGTGTGCACACGCTGCGCATGCATACACAGTGCAATAAAAATTGTTTTGTGCATGTGCAAAAGCAAAAAAACCCAAGATGGCGGCACCAATGGTGCCACCCGGAGAACCAGTTTGGGGGCGTGGCAGGCCTGGGTCACTGCTGGTTCCAGCAACCCAGACCACCAAACCAGTTTGGCTGAAAAGGTCCAAAACAGTGGGAACCCACCACTTCTTTGAACATAACTTACTTTTTTCCCCTGCAGTTTAAACATTCTACAAATATCAACATAGGTACATGCTGATTTTAAGAGACCAGTTTAATTCGACAGGAATACCAGAAATGCATATGCCATGCATTTAAAACAAGTGACATCAAGCTGGCCACGCCCATCCCGGCACCCAAAGTCAAACACAACCCTGATGTGGCCCTCAATGAAATTGAGTTTGAGTTTGACACCTCTGCTATAGGACATAAAAATATGAACCAAGTTAACTATGCATCTATACAAGGCTTAACACGGCTAGTATATCTAAAGAGCCCTTACATTTATGCAGCTGTTATCTTCACATTAGTATTGATGCTATGATGCTATGGGAACTATTCACAGATGTTGTATGTGCTTTAGTAATGTGGGGTTTAAACGGTTCTTAGGGAGCTGCCTCATTTATAACTAATGGAATATGAAATAAAAATATAACTACTTTAGTAGTCATGTAGATAAATATCCATGAATGCCTGAGAAAATGACAACTCCATTGCTGGGGGAATTCACAAGATCAAACAATCTTCCTTCTTGTTATATTAAAACCAGATAATTATTGCAACGAAATTTCTTCTGAATGAAAACCCAAGTCACAATAAACCAAAAGTCAGTTTGTAATAATAAATATTTTTGTGGGAAATTTCCTTCCAGGGAAGAGTATAATAACAATCAGATCCAAGAAGAATTTATGTTTGAATGGTTGCCATTGTTTTCTAAATAATTTCTTGCCGCATTGACGCATGACCCCTGAATGTTTCTAAATATGCTAAGATTCTCGATGGAGAAAAATAAAATACAGTGATTGGCCTATTTTTGAGCCACCTTGTTTACCAGCTGAGAAGAAATTATTCTCTGTACTATTAATGGTGTAAGGATGAATATTTTTCTCTATTTTATACCCTTATGTTTGCTGTGATTTGCTCTGATCTCCATTTTAAAAAAGCAATTGTGTGTTGTGTGTTGTGTGTGTGTCATAGAAGCTTCTCTGACTAAAAGAACAGTAAGATGGGGCAGCAATTTAATAAATAAATAAAAATCATTCAAAGGCAAAAAGTTGCAGAAGTCTCAACAACTGAATACTTACATTTTAAGCCCCCTATTTATCTCTGAAATTGGTAGACTCTTTCATCCTTCTCTTGATAACAATCTTTGATAAGCAGGAGAGCTAGTATCTATTTTCCAGATAATGGAGAATTATTCAGATGTTTTCTACTTGCAATGTTTTCTGAACCTTGCTACTTTCTTTCCTAGGCCCCGAGAAGACCATTACATGATTGTCTTATAGATTTGTTAGTCAAGAGTGTGGGAGTTTTGAAGAATATTTTCCTGCTCATTGATGAAATACAGTTACATGGACAAAGAACTTTTTTTTCCCAATAGCCTGTTAATAATAATAACAATAATAACAAAGAACAATCATACACACCAGTGGTGGGATTCAAATAATTTAACAACCGGTTCTCTGCCCTAATGACCAGCTGGGTAGGTGGGGCTCAGTGGTCACGTGACTGGGCGGGCATGACCAACTCAACGTCACTCCCGTCGATGGGCGCTTCGCCTTAGCTGTTACAATGTAATAAGGGTTAACCGGAGAGGCCGTTTCTGTAAGCAGGTCAACAAAGATGAGGCTAGAAACAACACCAGAATGTTTCCTTCCTGCCGTCCTTACAGGATTAGTCCTGTAAAGTGGGGAAAAACAAAAGGAGATTTCTTCCAACAACCGGTTCTCTGAACTGCCTGGAAAGTTACCAACCGGTTCTCCCGAATAAGTGTGAACTGGCTGAATCCCACCACTGATACACACCCTAGTGATATCTTGTCTTGCTGCATTTAAATGTACAACATTGTTTTAGTCAATGCACAGACTAATTTTGATAACCTGGAAGGAAAATAAACTAAACTGGATGCTGAACTCCATGTAAGTGTGCTTTTTCATTTGATAAGTTGATAAACGGACTTCTTATTTTAAACCGCAATGGGAGAATGAGAGATTGCTTTCATTGAAACACTTTGAAAACCAAACCATATGATTGAGAACACCAAAATAGAACTTGCTAGAAGAATAAGACTGCAATTAACCACCTGAATTTTTAATGTGTTGAATCGCAGCAACATAATTTTCCCTTGTAAAATGCATCTACATATTAGATTATACTTGCAAACAATATCCTCTATCTGTAAAATAGTTTATAGATCAGTATATCTTTGAGAATATTTCCTAAACAATGTTATTTTTTTTAATTATCAGTTACCAGTAAGTATTCCTTGATTTCCTAATTCCCAGTAGATGTTGTATCAGTAGCACGTCCCACTCCAGCACTCGGGATGCTTTTTATGCTTATACAAAAATATATTCATGATTTTAAAAACTCTTACGTGCTCATCAACAATTTAACTTAAAGAATATTTTTAAATATTTCAAGGCTGACTGACTTTCTCATTAGGCTATTGATTGTACTTCTGTGTTTCTTAGCATATTGTTTTAGAATCCATTGTAAAACTCAAAATAGAACTAATGTGAGTTTAATTACCGCTTAGAGCCACGTTACCTTAAAGAAAATCTGTCAATTCAGAAAGCAGAGAATAGACATTAGTGAAACCATTCTTCAAGCACTTTGGCTATTCCGCTATTGTTCCCTCAAATATACTGCCACTGGGGATGGAGATATATCATTTAATTGTTTTTCTACAGCTTCCCCAAATATTGCTTCCTAAGTAAATTTGTGATCACCACTACAAGGGCAATTATATTCCATTTCTGTATCCTTTTTTTTCACATATAAAGGACTGCAATGCCATGATTAAATGAGAAGCTTCAACCCAGTAAATGAATGACTCTCTTAAGAATTACTAATGTGTTTAAAAATGATATGGCTATTATACATCCATTATCTGTGTTCGCGTGTGGATCTTTGATCATTTCTAACCAGAGGTGGGTTCCTACCAGTTTGCACCTATTCGGTAGAACTGGTTCGTCAAATCTACCGAACCGGTTAGAAGAGGTTCCACCAGTGGACCCGGAAAGCAGGCCACACCTACAGAAGAGGTTCCAAAATTTTTTGAAACCCACCACTGGTCCTTGGATATGATTATTCTACACTATCATGCTCATATTTATAAAACTCAGTGCCTCTGTGAAAGGTAAGGATGACTACTGCGTTTGTGGTGCAATCAGAACATGGCGTGTGTTGAAGTTGTTTTAACGCAAACCAAAGATGCCTTTTAAAAAACAAGTTTACATCCTATTCTTATGCATGCCAGTGCTGTGTGTGAGGTGATTTAAGGTGGTTCTGACAAGTGTCGTCGGCATCTTCATATCCGGCTACATGGGCAGCAAGCCACTCCCATCTGGTCACATGGGCAGCAAGCCACTCCCACAAAGGAGGCCACATCCACAGAGTAGGTTCGAACAATTTTTGAAACCCACCACTGTTTCTAACCATGTTTTTTTTTTTAAATTTCAAGATACTTCGTACAGTTGCTTTATTCACCAGTCTCCTGTTTTATATAGCATTTCTGATTTTTGGAAAGACTGTGATAACCAGAGTGCTACAATACTTAAAATATTGTAAGAGGTAAAACAGGGCAACATTGTTTGCCCCACTGACTGGTTATTTGGGAAACTGAACAAAAGGGCTTTTGTATTGGGGACATCACATAGGCATGCCTGCAGTTCCAGCATGGCAAAATATTGCAGAACTCAAGTAAAGTTACACGGCGGTGCTTATCACTGGTACTTACTTCTGTGCCTGTTTCATATTTTAACAATCCAGCCAAAATAGGTTCTTAAAAATGACACTTAAGTGGGCAAGGGATAGAATCGCCTGAGAATGACTGTGCTAAGTTTCTAAGGCAAACTTTTTATCCACTTTAAGGATAATTGTTCATATTAATGTAATCACTAATAGAATTCCAGAGCTGTACAGAGCTCTATCTAATCTACTTGCATCGTGGGATCAGTGTAAGCTAATGCAGCCTAAACTGTCTTTGGAGAAATTTCACAGACTATCTGCATTCTTGATCTTTGTCCACCTTGGAAACTAACAAGTAGAGAATCAGGAGTGACTCAGGGAGGCCAAGTGTTATTAATGTCCTCATGCAGGATTGAAAAAAAATCGGCAATGCATATTCACCTTAATATTTTAAGAGCCATATTAATGTTTAATATTCCTCTTTTGAGAAGTGCTTTGAAGAGTATCATGGTGGCTCACGTCCAGGAATATCTGGGGGAAAAAAAGTGGATAATCTGGATCTATTTCAGTCCAACTTCAAGATGGGGTTGAATATGAATTGGCTTTAATTTCCCTGCAGAAGACTTATTTTGGGAGAAAGTTTTGGATTCTTAATTTCTGAATATTTGTTAATCCCTCAGCCACTTTGGATATCATGAATTTCCTGATATTTTTTTTATTGGTTTCAGAGACATACAGACAATAAGGTAAGGTGATTTGTTGCCTTGTGGTCCACAGGGACATGGATCCAGGGCTCCCCTCCTCTGTTTTGTGATTGTAACCACTGACCAGTTTGAAAACCCTAACCCAAGTGTAACACTAGATCCTTCTGGCTGGACCTGAGAGCTTTTTTTGCAGAACTCATTTAGAAAAGGAGGACACAGTACAAGTACTATCAATCAAACAAATGTGAATGAAAATGGTTCTAGGGCTGTGATGGGGAATCTATGGCATGTGTGCTGCAGTGGTAGGATTCAAATAATTTAACAACTGGTTCTCTGACCTAATGATCAGCTGGGTAGACGTGGCTGGATGGCCATGTGACTGGGTGGGTGCGGTCAACTCAATGTCACTCACGTCAATGGGCGCTTCACCTTAGTTGTTACAATGTAATAAGGGTTAACCAGAGAGGCAGTTTCTGTAAGCAGGTCAATAAAAATTAGGCTAGAAACAACACCAGAATGTTTCCTTCCTGCCTTCCTTATAGGATTAGCCCTGTAAAGTGGAAAAAAACAAAAGGAGATTTCTTCCAACAACCGGTTCTCTGAACTGCTTAGAAAGTTAACAGCCGGTTCTCCCGGATAGGTGCGAATTGGCTGAATCCCACCACTGGTGTGCTGGAAGTGGCACACAGAGCCATCTCTCTGGGCACACCAGCCATTTCCTGTTGCGGTTCTAGGTTCTGGCACACACATGGACACCGGCCAGTTGGTCTTTGTGTATGCATGCATGCCGGAAACTGGATAACCAGACCGGCACACATGCACACCAGGGAATTGCTCTTATGGTTTACGGCTCTCCCACACATGCCCGTGCTCCGGTTTTGGCACTTGGTGCCAAAAAGTTTCTCTAACAGTGTCCTAGGGGGTCTCTGATGGTGTGCCTTGTGTGGGGCCTGAGCAAGGATGGTGCAGCAATTAAATGTTGGCTGAAGAACAAGCAGGGTATTGAGTTATCAATTTGTGTGATCGGAAAGGAATTCCTCTTTGTGTGGGTATCTGTTTTAAACTTAAGTCTAAAGAAATAAGATACAGATAAGATCTGAACAGCAGTCATACATGCAGGTTTTACAGTGTTCAAATAGTCTCAGCCATGTGCTGCTCACAATGTTCCAGGCCTGAAAACAAACTGATATGAATAGCATCTCTTATAGTACTTGCCTCATTAGTGCCCTCCCCTTTCCTCCCCTCACTTCCCATCATTTTTCATGCATGCTATTGTTAACTAGTTGCCTCCATATAGGACTAATTATAATCTGAATATCATCATCTTTTATATTCATAGAATCACAGAATCACAAATCACAGAATCATAGGTTAAGAAGAGTTTGGATGTCTCCTAATCCAATTCCCTGCTCAAGGCAGGAACTTGTACCATCCCAGTCAAATTGTTTTCCAGTCTGTTTTTGAAAATCTCCAGTGATCAAGCACCCCTAATTCCATGCAAGCTATTCCATTGATTAATTGCTTCCACTATCAGAAAATTTCTCCTTACTTCCAGTCGGATCTCTTTTTAACCAGCTTCCACCCATGACTTCTTGTCCTGCCCCTCGGTGTTCTGGAGAGTAAGTCAGTCCCCTCTTCTTTGTGACAGCCCCTCAAGTACTGGATGATAAAAGCCTTCTAATAGCATGGGAGAGAAATTTTGGCTAGGAGATTGAAATGGGCAAATGGTGGGATCTATGGAGTAGGACTATTAAACTTACAATATCTACAGCGTTTAAAGAAAACATATACAAGATGGTTTATAGATGGCACTTCCCCCCAACGAGGTTAGCCAAAATGTTTCCTGGGTTATCCCCACTGTGTTATGTGGAACAAGGGATGGCACATTCTACCATGTTTGGTGGTCCTGTATTGAGGCCACGAAATACTGGAGAAGGATTCAAAACTGGCTAAGTGAGATTACCAGGGCAAGCATGGAATGGAAACCCGAGACTTTTTTTACTAAGCATAAAACCAGAAAACATGAGTAAATCTATATGGCATTTGTGCCTACATATAATTGTGGCCGCAAGAATAACCTATGCACAATTTTGGAAATCTACTACCATACCATTGGAAGATGCCATAATTAAAAAGATTTATGAGTGTGCAGAAATGGACAGAATGACGGGTTGGCTGAGAGACAAAGGAGAAACGGAACATTATCTTAGCTGGAACCTATGCTATATGTGGGTGACAAAGAGAACAGCAGGGACTTAAAGCCGGGAAAGTTAAATAGCAGCTGTTAACAATGGGAACTAAAAGTGAACATGGGTATTGTAATAGACCCCTGAACTTCGTAACGAGAAGATGCTGGTTAGAGTCTAAACAATGAGGAAGAAAAAAAAAGTTGGGCTGTGAATGACTGTCACCGCCGGGTGTGTGTGTTGTATGTTTAAAGTTGTATTTGTATGTCTTATTTTTTAAAAAATGTATAACCAATAAAGATTATTTGGAAAAAAAAAGTACTGGATGATAGCCATCATGTTCCCCTCTTAATCCTTCTCATTGATGGGCTAGATACACCAAGTTCTGTCGACCATTTGATATACAATTTAACCTTTTATCATCTTTGTTGCACTTCTCTGCACACTTTTCAGGATTTCAACATCTTTTTTGCATTGTGGGGGCCAGAACTGGATACAGTATTCCAAGTTGGGATCAACAGTATATTCCCTCTTGTGGTCTTGAAGCTAACCCTCTGTTGATGCAACCTAGGACTGCATTTATACCGGTAATTCTTTACTAACTGAGTACTACAATAATAAAATTTAGATTTTTGTTGTTATCCTCAAGAAAAACAAAACAAAACAGACCAATGGATCCCAAATTCTAAACAAAAGGCAGAAAAAACATCTACCATAGAACGGAAGAGACAGTGAGATATTGTTTACACACAAAAGGAATTGCACAAAAGATATTCATTTCTTAACAACTGCATGCAAAAAAACATGTTCCAAGAGATTCAATTTTTAGACACTTCTATATTGTGCTTATGGGGAGAACTTTCTAAAAGTATTTCTTAAAACCCTCCTTTTCCATTTTATTATATATTGGTAAAGTGCATAATGGGACAGCAAAAGAAGATACCCTAGAACTTGCAGTGGAAGAGATAGGAACAGCAATTTAAAATGCAATTCAGAGATAAAGCGCTTTGATTCCTTTGGAACCTAATTCAATTTATGCAACCAATGTATAAGATTCTACTCTGGGATGGCACTAGTGAAGGTGCTTAGGAATAAGTCCTGTTGTTATTAGTGAAAGGTATTTCAAATAGACAATTGGTGTGGCTGGACAGTTACACCTGGTATGCAGAACTAATCAGAAACTCCAGTTAGACAGGCCAGATAAAAATAGGATATGACAGAACAGAAATGCCAACTTCTCACATAGAACATTAGGAGGCAATATCAGCTTGCATAAATACATTCTGTTTGCATCCAATACCAATGCATTTTCATTAAAATCTCCTACATATACACTTGTCTCAGAAGCCATGGAACATATTCACAAATGAATGCAAGGCAAAATCCCCTATTTCCAGCTGTGTTCGGCAGAACGTTTTTTGTCTGACAAAACACACAAATAGCCACCTCAAGCAAAGGTCAGCATGATCAAACCGCAGCCCCTACATTTAAAATTCAGTGAAAGCCATGGACTAGGGAACTATTCTATGTACCTCTGAAAGGGAACACAATGATGCTAAGAGGACAATATTTTGTATACATTCAAGGGTAACAATTAAGCTTAAATGCTGATCACCAAGGTGGTAATTGTAGTTGTCTTTCCCCCCACGAATAAATGCTTATAGTATCTTCCATTATTGGGACTATCTCCCTTTCTGGATAGTATAAGGGAGATAACTTACTTACATAGGTACCAGAAAACATGAACCTTCCCCAATTAATTAAAAAAGAAGAAATATATTGAATTGTAGACGAGATCTGTGGCAGTGGTGGGTTTCAAAATTTTTTAGAACCTCTTCTGTAGGTGTGGCCTGCTTTGTGGGAGTGGCTTGCTGGCCATGTGACCGGGTGGGAGTGGCTTGCCAGCCATGTGACTGGGTGGGCGTGGCCAACTGATAAAATGTGGTGAAACTCATTTAATAACACTCTGGCTTAGCAACCAAAATGTTGGCTCAGGAACTCTGGCATTGAAGTGTGCAAGTCTTAAAGCTGTCAAGTTACCAGACCCTTGCACCCCTAACCCTTTAGAAAAAAAACCCAGGGGTATTCAAACTTGGCAGTTTTAAGACTTGTGGACTTCAACTCCCAGAATTCCTCTTCCCGCTCTTCATCTTGATGATGTACGGACGGGCAGGGGGAAGGAGCTGGAACCGGTTCTAAATGGCACTGTAGATTTGTGGAACCACTTCTATAGAAGAGGTTAGAACTGGCAGGAAACCACCCCTGATCTATGGTTCAGTTATACCTCCTACCACATTATCTGCTGAAACTACTTCCTACAATCCTAAACCATTATATTAAATTTGAAGTGTGTGTTACTCAGAATGACAATTAGCAGTCAACCCCCACCCACCCCCGCACATACACACACTACATTTTATAATTTCTTTTTTTCCAGACAGTTCCAAACATTGTTAGGACTTAACAATGCAGATTATAGGATGAACCAGGGGATGAAGTTGGCATTGCATTCCATAGAGCTAAATTATTGAAGAGAGACACACATTCATTTTACTTGTTTGAGTTCACCTCGTTTTGAAAGCAAGGTAAAAAGAAAAATTGCAAGAGTGAGCGAGTGCCAGAAGCAAATAAATAAATAAATCCCACGTCACAGTCAATTACTTGAGCTGTTTGCTTTTTTTTTTAATGCTCCCCCCTTTCCTAAAATGCTAGCAGATGAATGGCGCAAAGAATATGCCTTCAGTCTGGTGGCAAATAAATGATGAAGTGAATCCACTCTCCAAGCACGGAACAAGCTTCCAGACTAAATCATCAGATTGCTTGTTGAGCTAAAGAATAAGGTCAGCATCTTATCCAAAGAGATGAGGGTAATCCCTGCTAGCCATCATTTCCATATATTCATATCAGATATTTTTCATAGAGTGTCTTTATGGCTTCAGGCTGTGTCAGACACAGCTATAACATTAGAAAGAATTCTACATCTTAATTGGCAGCCCAGCACAAGATTTTATCTTTGTGCGTCTGTGGAACAAGGAATGGCAAGTACAGGGAGAACGTACATAAGGGGTGGTTTTTCTTATGGGTTTTTAATATCTGGTAGATATTTTTTTCTGTTGTAAGCACCCAGAATCACTATATGTGAATTAGATGGCTATATAAATTGGCTAAATAAATTAAATAGTGGCATATAAAAGGTATTCACTTTGATGCTTAGTTTTCTTCTAAATTATGTCTATCAGCCACAATCCAGTACAGTTAGATACTATGTAAATCACCTTTTGTAAGTAAAGGTAAAGGTTCCCCTTGCACATAGGTGCTAGTTGTTCACGACTCTAGGGGGCAGTGCTCATCTCCGTTTCAAAGCCAAAGAGCCAGCGCTGTTCAAAAACATCTCCATGGTCATGTGGCTGGCATGACTAAATGCCAAAGGCTCACGGAACACTGTTACCTTCCCACCAAAGGTGTTCCTATTTTTCAACTTGCATTTTACATACTTTCAAACTGCTAGGTTGGCAGAAGCTGGGACAAGTGATGGGAGCTCACTCCATTACGCAGCACTAGGGATTCGAACCACCAAACTGCCAATCTTCCTGATGGACAAGCTCAGCGTTTTAGCCACTGAGCCACCACATCTCCTTCACCTTTTGTAGATATCTGCATATAAAAGGTGGGTAAGAATGTGGAGGTAAGTTCATCTACCTGTTTTTTTTCTCCCATCCCCAACTTCACATCATTTAATTCTGCTATTACTAAACACATTTTTTATAATCAAACTTTTGGCAATGGTTGTGGCATTCAGATTTTTCACATCTCTGATTTATATAAATGCTTCTTAATTTATTGCTTGGCTCTTTTATCATAGTTTTGCCATTTATTTTGAAAGAAATAAAGCTTAACAATATTAAATTCAATTTAAAAACTGCAAACATATTATATTATAGCTGTAATGCTGGTTAGAAAAAAAGAAAATAACCTCCACCCCCAATATAAATGGTCATTTAGGCATTGCACAGATCCCAATAATTAACTGAATAAATCTCTTTTCCCCTCCTTTTTCCTACTGATTATGAAGCACTTTAGTAACCTACAAATTATGTATTGAAATAAATGAAAATACCCCCAAAGATAGTCCGTGAGATTTGTAAAAAGTAAGTCATTTTTAAAGTGTTGGCAGAAATAATAAAAGCTTCAATTTGATTGGAAATCCTAGTTTAAGATATTCATAATGTTTTTTCTTTTTTTTTTTAAACAATGATTATACTCTATATAGAACCACTTTGCCTGGAACTGAGAACTTCCAACTAATGGCTGCAACTACCTTGTTTTTCTTGATGGAAATAATTATTAATTACTATTTCTAACGTAATAGAAAATGAGAACCAGGTTGCCATTAGTGCTGGATCTCCCCAGCAGGTCTGATCATCTAATGGTGAAGACCTGCCAAGATAGGTCGCGTGCATAGCATAGCAATAGCAGTTAGACTTATATACCACTTCATAGGGCTTTCAGCCCTCTCTAAGAGCCAAGGTGGCGCAGTGGTTAAATGCAGCACTGCAGGCTACTGCTAGATCAGCAGTTCAGCGGTTCAAATCTCACCGGCTCAGGGTTGACTCAGCCTTCCATCCTTCCGAGGTGGGTAAAATGAGGACCCAGATTGTTGGGGGCAATATGCTGACTCTCTGTAAACCGCTTAGAGAGGGCTGAAAGCCCTATGAAGCGGTATATAAGTCTACTGCTATTGCTATTGCTAAGCGGTTTACAGAGTCAGCATATTGCCCCCAACAACAATCCGGGTCCTCATTTTACCCACCTCGGAAGGATGGAAGGCTGAGTCAACCCTGAGCCGGTGAGATTTGAACAGCCGAACTGCAGAACTGCAGTCAGCTGAAGTAGCCTGCAGTGCTGCATTTAACCACTGCACCACCTCGGCATTATGGGCGTGGGCACGCCTGCGCATGACCCACCACCCCCGCACTCCCCCTACTGCTGGCATGCTATGGGAAAAAGATTAGCCATCTGTTGTGGCTCGGCTGGAGCCTTTGGAGCTGTTATCAGACTCTGACAGCAAGGGGCCCTATGAGTCACGCTTGGAAGAGGAGGAGGGCTCTGGATAGGGGTCTGACTCCGAGCAGGGCTCAGAGAGACTAGTTGGTCCCCAGGTAATGACTGAGCCTTGGATCAGTGGGGAGGAGACAAGAGTGGCTGAGCAAGAATCCTCCTGTGAGTTATTTCGGGATGCACGTAGGAGAAGAGCTGACCGACGTAAGGCACAATTGAGGACTCATAGGAGGTGATTACACACAGCTGTTGTTCATTAGAGTCTTCTCCTATGGATAAAAGGACTGATGGTGCCTCGCCCTGGTTGCAGAAGTCAACGTCATTCGTCGTTCGTGGTTCATCGTTAAGTTTGTTCGTGAGTTCAGTTTCGTGATTCAAAGAGGCACTTGGATAAGTGATTTACTTTCTGTAAACCTGGTTTGCTGTAAGAGCTTTTTGTTTTTGCATTTGCTGTGTAACTTTTTGCCAGAGACTTTATCTACGTTTATTTTGGGCTCGCAGCCAGCTTGAGCCAGGACTGATAAAGATATTTCCTTTGAAGTTCTGTCTGACTGTCGTTTGTGAACGAGCGAAGAGGGGGGTCAGAACACCATCACTGCCCTAGATAGACTCATTCATATGATCCCAGCATGGCTGCTCTTTGGAGGATACAATATATATTGAATATTTATTCCAGAAATACCTATCGGGAAGTGTCAAAGAGGTCATAGGAAGCTTTACAGGTGCAGGTAGATGATTGTAAGTTTTATTACAGTAAACCAGGGCTACATTAAAAGCAAACAACATGCTTCTATTAAAGAATAGGCTTTTTCTGTGTCATAGTTCTTATGTGCATTATCTTTTAAATCCTTTTTATTTTATTTTATTTTGTTCTTCTTAACAAAAGTGGCACTGTTGTTATTGCCAGGGTGACTACTTGAGGACAGTCAGTGAAAGCAAATGAAGCTAATTCAGAGAGAAAGCAAAGCTGTCCATATTTTGCTTCAGTGATAATCTCTTGCAGCTAAATATAACCAGCTACATCATTTTATCAATATTAAATAGAGATGAGCAGCTTGCCAGCAAATGTCACTGCAACAGCATCTGATCAAAGCAGCAAAGAGGCATGGCCATTGTGAAGGATATTTTTCAGTCCACTTAGAAAGTTGCTTTTAAAATGATTGTTTTTTTTTTCCCCTTGCAGGCTTTGGTTTAGAGGGAGTGGTTGGTTCTTTGTCTTTCTCTTGATTAAAACAGTTGTTGTTGTTTTTTTCTAGACATCTGGGGTTCTCCATTTGTATTTTATCTCTAATTTATTAGGCTTTCTTATTGTCTGCTCAGAGTCTCTATAGAGTCAGGTGGCCTTAGAAATTTAATTGCTTAATTGCCTACATAATAGCTACACAAATTTGTATAAAAAGTACTTTCAGAAATGTCATCTTGAATTTCAGCTTTCCTATGATGTCTTTATTAGCCTATAGTCCAATTAATTCCAAAGCAGAATTAATGGCATTCTGAAACTTTAATAATTTATGGCTATTGAATCTGGCCTGGAAAAAAAAAATCCATACAACCACTAAAATGGCAGCAAAGAGCTATAGAATAATCTCTCTATGGCCATCTAGTGTTCATCCACATTTTTGCAGCTCTGATATGGCGGCTGTAAATTATTTGAGCCCTTCAGCCTTATCATGACATACAACAATTGTACATTTATAATAAATACAGGTATTCCTCCACTTAAAACAGTTCATTTTAACAATTTAAGTTTAAGTTTTATTTTATTTATATGCCACCCTATTCCCTAAAAGGGACTCAGGGTGGCGAACAACTTAAACGGGAAGGGGAAACATACAAGTACAAAATAAACATATTAAAATGACCAACAACCACACCTGTCGAGAGGGGAGGGGAGCTCATCAACCCCAGGCCTGCCGACACAGCCAGGTTTTAACGGCTTTTCGGAAAGCAGGGAGAGAGGTGAGGGTCCGAATCTCCACGGGGAATTCGTTACAAAGGGCCGGAGCTGCAACAGAGAAGGCCCTCCCCCGGGTCGTAGCCAGATGGCATTGGCTGGTGGATGGAACCCGGAGGAGGCCGGCCCTGTGCGATCTAATGGGTCTTTGGGAGGTAATTGGCACCAGGCGGTCTCTCAAATACCCAGGTCCAATACCATGAAGGGCTTTATAAGTAATAACTAGCACCTTGAAGCGTATCCGGAGACCGATTGGAAGCCAGTGCAGCTCGTGGAGGATTTGACTTAAAACAGAGCATTCAAAGTTACAACATCACTGAAAAATGTGGCTGATGACTGTTTTTCACACTTACAACCATGGTCACATGATTTACATTTGAAAGCTTAACAACTGACTCACATTTATGACTGTTGCGGTGTCCAGGAGTGACCTTCTGACAAGCAAAGAAGACGGAGAAACCCGATTCACTTAACAACTATCCTATTAATTCAACAATAGCAGTGATTCACTTAACAAATGTGACAAGAAAAGTCATAAAATAGGGCAAAACTCACTTAATAAATTTCTCACTCAACAACATAAATGTTGGGCTCAATTGGGTCACAAGTTGAGTACTACCTATATGTATGAAAGAGTTATAATTGCCCCTCTGAAAACGAAAAGCCAAATTAGGAGTCCTCCAGTATGTACAGATGTACAGGTAACATAGATACTGCCATTAGAACTGATGATAAATTGGTTGTGGGAATACCAGATGCTTGTCATTCAGTCAAAGTTATAAGTTCCCGTTTTATCTACATGTCATACTTTTTTACTCAAAATAGCAAAGGTGATTTGTCAACAACTCATGAAAACTGCAACTTAAAACCAGCATCAACTAATACATAGTCTTAAATAATATCAAAGAGGTCCTTTTGGTTCATGGAAGATATTTTTAGGTATTTTTTTTAAAAAGCAAAATATTTTTCAATGTGATACATATACAGCTTCTTCGATAGTACATAGCCTAAAATAATAAGCTTGGGTTGGTTATTTTTACTATTTACATATTATGTAAATAGTAGATGCCATTTTTTAAAAAATTTCCGGGCTAGATATTCTGGATTCTCTTTTGTCTGTTCTAGAAAAGACATCCATCCTTCCCAACACACACAAACATTAACAGCATGAAAGCAATATTAGATCTTCTCATTGAATTTTGCTGGCTAATAGCAATAGCAATAGCAGTTAGACTTATATACCGCTTCATAGGGCTTTCAGCCCTCTCTAAGCGGTTTACAGAGTCAGCATATCGCCCCCACAGTCTGGGTCCTCATTTCACCCACCTCGGAAGGATGGAAGGCTGAGTCAACCTTGAGCCGGTGAGATTAGAACCGCTGAACTGCAGATAACAGTCAGCTGAAGTGGCCTGCAGTATTGCACCCTAACCACTGTGCCACCTCGGCCACAATAGCAATAGCAATAGCAGTTAGACTTATATACCGCTTCATAGGGCTTTCAGCCCTCTCTAAGCAGTTTACAGAGTCAGCATATTGCCCCCAACAATCCGGTTCCTCATTTCACCCACCTCGGAAGGATGGAAGGCTGAGTCAACCTTGAGCCGGTGAGATTAGAACCGCTGAACTGCAGATAACAGTCAGCTGAAGTGGCCTGCAGTACTGCACCCTAACCACTGCGCCACCTCGGCCACAATAACATTGATCTGGTCTTATCTTTCAGTTCTAGCCTCTTACATTCATGTAAAATTTGCAGTAGCCTTATTCAGCCGAGAAATGATGCTGCCTTCCATATTTTGTTAATTCAAAACAGAACATATATACTCTCTCAGACACATGTTTCACTGGGCCTTCCTAAATAAGTTGGTCTAATCAACTCAAATAGGAAGTTCTATCTCTTGCACTATCACTGCAGATTCTTATAAAATTGTATTGATAGCGTTCATTCAACTGACTATTTGCACCTATGCATTGCACAGAAATTCTTCCAGATTGCTCACATTTGACTTGCAGTATTTCTGTTGATCCAATTGATTGGGGCTGTTGGGAATTGGGAATGCAGTTCACCTTGCAATTGATAAAAAAACAGGTGACAAAGCACAATTGATAAAATAAACAGCTAAAGGCAGAAAACTCATCTGAAAACTTAGCCAAACTTAGCCAAACTGCAAAGCAACATGCATGGTATGGGTAAGTAAAAGAGCCGAGGTGGCGCAGTGGTTAGGGTGCAGTACTGCAGGCCACTTCAGCTGACTGTTATCTGCAGTTCAGCGGTTCTAATCTCACCAGCTCAAGGTTGACTCAGCCTTCCATCCTTCCGAGGTGGGTGAAATGAGGACCCAGACTGTGGGGGCGATATGCTGACTCTGTAAACCGCTTAGAGAGGGCTGAAAGCCCTATGAAGCGGTATATAAGTCTAACTGCTATTGCTAACTGCTAAAGCAGATGTTAATAGTGAATTCTCAGCATTACCAAAACAAGAAATGTTGGGCATTTCTTCAGACATAATTATGAAGTCAAGGCTTTATGGTACCTGGGTATACTTAGCTTTTTCAAGATGTATCTATTAATAAATAGCTTGCATGTTATACTCATAGGCTATATAAGTATTGTTTATATGTTCTTGTTGTATGGGATGTTTTGGCATTTGTATACTCCTAGAGCTTTGTAGTGGATAAGCTGTGTTGTTGTTAGTTATGAAGTCATGTCTGACCCATCGCGATCCCATGGACAACGTTTCTCCAGGACTTCCTGTCCTCTACCATCCTCTGGAGCCCATTTAAGCTCATGCCGATTGCTTCAGTGACTCCATCCAGCCACCTCATTCTCTGTCGTCCCCTTCTTCTTTTGCCCTCAATCTTTCCCAGCATTAGGCTCTTCTCCAGTGAGTTCTTCCTTCTCATTAGGTGGCCAAAGTATTTGAGTTTCATCTTCAGGATCTGGCCTTCTAAAGAGCAGACAGGGTTTATCTCCTCTACGACTGACTAGTTTGATCGCCATGCAGTCTAAGGAACTCCAGCACCATAGTTCAAAGGCCTCAGTTGGATAAGCTAGACTTATGTCAATAATTCTGAGAACAAGTTGCTATAGTATACCCTAAGGTGGCATTATAGAATAGGTACCCTTCAAATGCCTGCAATTTCAGTCATGTGCAGTATAGAAATATCTTCTTATGGACATTTACACCACCACAATTAAACAGAGGAGTAGAGAATTGATTGATGCAAGGAAATACGTATCAGAGGCTAGGTCAATACAATCATTTGCTCTGACACTATTGCCCAAAGCCGCAGCAGCACCGATTATAAAATTCAACTAGGGCAATTTACACATGCACAGTTATTAATGGAGACACAATAATCACCACCTGTAACTGAAAATAGCCAAAAGGACAACCAAAAAGTGAGAAAATATATACCAGCATCACTTTGGTATTCACCAACAGATCTTACAGCTGTAAAAAAAAAAAAAAAAACACCACTGCCCTGTGCAGAGTTGGAACTAGACTTTAGGAATAATAAAGAAGAAAAGAATGAACTTTTAAATCAATGTATATGTTAGAGAGAGACAGAATTACAATATAATAGCAATAGCAATAGCAGTTAGACTTATATACCGCTTCATAGGGCTTTCAGCCCTCCCTAAGCGGTTTACAGAGTCAGCATATTGCCCCCCAACAATCCGGGTCCTCATTTTACCCACCTCGGAAGGATGGAAGGCTGAGTCAACCCTGAGCCGGTGAGATTTGAACAGCCGAACTGCAGAACTTCAGTCAGCTGAAGTAGCCTGCAGTGCTGCATTTAACCACTGCGCCACCTCGGCTCCTATAAATCTTGGCTACGGTTGAAC
Source organism: Thamnophis elegans (assembly GCF_009769535.1). Taxonomy (NCBI): domain Eukaryota; kingdom Metazoa; phylum Chordata; class Lepidosauria; order Squamata; family Natricidae; genus Thamnophis; species Thamnophis elegans. The sequence goes on from NC_045544.1 coordinate 8,707,418, forward strand.
ATATTGTTGGCCCTGTTGACTGCAAAAAAAACCAAAACTTAAATATGCAAGCAATGTTTGGGATTTTGACCATTTAGCATAATATATCTAGATGCAAATTGATTTCTGTTTAACAAGAAATGGAAGTTGCAAATGCCCTATGCGATGCAGACCAATGTGCTTAGTTGTGCTCCCTACTACATTATCAGCAGT